>NW_027202937.1:30782500-31382500 GCF_024711535.1 Dipodomys merriami | reverse complement strand
GTGTATATATGCCTGAAACACCACAATGGAATCCTTTGGTGCAATTAATACAAAATCTTTAAAAGAAGAAGAAGAGGAGGAGGAGGAGGAGGAGGAGGAGGAGGAGGAGGAGGAGGAGGAGGAGGAGGAGGAGGAGGAGGAGGAGGAGGAGGAGGAGGAGGAGGAGGAGGAGGAGGAGGAGGAGGAGGAGGAGGAGGAGGAGGAGGAAGAAGAAGAAGAAGAAGAAGAAGAAGAAGAAGAAGAAGAAGAAGAAGAAGAAGAAGAAGAAGAAGAAGAAAAGAATGACAGGCAAAAAAAGTGAAACAGGTTTGGAAAAGGGTGAGGTCCAGTGGGAGGAGAGGAGGAGTAAACAAAAGCAGGAGGATGAGGAAAAATATGGTTAGATTATTTGCATGTATGAAAACAGATCCAAGAACCTACTGCAATTGTTTTAAAATGGGGAAGTGGGATGGAGAGAGTACAATAGGGAGTCAGGCTGGTCTGTGAGCATTGTGAGCATGTGTGGAAATGGCACAATAAAACCCCTTGTACAAATAATGTATGCTAATAAAAAAAAACCTTTTAGCAGATTAAGAGTCTGTAAATACTAATATTGTAACTGAGCACACAGGAAGAATATACTTTTTTTTGTACTGAGCCAGGAACAAATTACCTCTGAGATTACAAAACAAGAAAAGGGTGGCAATTCCAAACAACAGATTTACAAGCAAGTTTTTGGCAAACGGCTCAGTTTCAAGTTCAAAATACAAGCTGTTTTGAAGCAGTTTATTTCAGAAATGTTTTTACCCACTTACATGGGGCTGCCACCTCTTTTAAGAATTAGCCAGCACTACTTGCATTCAGACTGTGCTGGGTGATGTTCAACTGCATTGGTATGTGGCAGTGGAAAGTCCAGAGAAACCTGTTTCTTAAGAGAAAGGAAGAATGGTCTACAGAGGGAGCAGGTGGCTAGGATCTGCCTATCCTATCATCAGAAGCATGTAACCACATCCAATCCCTTTCTGTAAATAGGAAACTAGATAAAATTCCTGGTTACCAGTCAACTTACATAACTGCAGCAATTGACATGTTTGTCCACCTTGATCAAAAGTCCTGAAAAACCTTCTAAAAATTCTAAAGTAGTGAAAGAAACCCAAGTCAAATATGAAACTCAAGAGCTGGTCAATTACACTATGAAAAATGTTTAAGCTGGTCAGATTTGCTGTCCTTTTGTTTTTTTGGCTGGTCTTGGGTCTTGAGCACTCTGGGCCTGAGCACTCTCCCTGAGCTCTTCAGCTCAAGGCTAAAGCTCTACCTCTTGAGCCACAGTGCCATTTCCCAAACTAAGTTTTAAATCAGTAGCTTCTAAAGTAAAATCCTAAATGCAAGTAGAAATGAGGTACTAGCCATTAGTCATTAATGCATGTTAACTGCAAACATGCACTGTACATGTTTGTGATGAGTGTGCACGTGTATGTGTAGGCATGTTAACTAGACCAAGAACTACAGCAGACTTCAAGCTGCTCTAACCCTGCTGTCTCTTGAGACTGTGCGCAGTCATTTTCTAGACAGCAGGTCAGAGATGAAGCCAAGTTTCTTTTGTATCACTGTTTCAGCTGAAGGGAGGAGAGGATTTCTGGGAAAAGATTAGGAGACTTGGAACCTACGGTTTCATGACTACAGTGTGATCAGCACTCCAGAGCTAATTCTTAGGCTCTTCTTCCTCTTGGTGGAACTGTGGGTTTGAACGGAGGGCTTGTGCGTGTTAGGCGGGCAGGCTTACTACCACTTGAGCCACAAGCCCAGCCCTCTTTGCTTATTCCTGGGATAGGCCGGTGCTGGCGACCCTACCTCCACTGCCCGCCAAGCAGGGATTACAGGTGGCCCAGGCACACCCAAGGCCGGAGAGGAGGAAGGGGTCCGGGCAGAGCGCTCCTGGGCGCCCCTTCCAACCCGGGAGTCACGGGGAGTCGGTGCTGGCGCGCAGATCTACCTCCCGGGCCCTCCGTCCGAGCGCCGACCACGCCGAACGACCCCCCGACCCTCCAGGGCCGCGGGGTGCCACCTGCAGCCAGGCATGCGCATGCGCGGCCGCGGCGCTCGCACCCTGCCCTCGCCGGCTGGCCGAGGCCGGCTGCGGCCGACGCCCCGCCCCGCCCGGCCACGGGGCCGCCGCGCCCCTCGCGTGCTCCCCGTCCCGAGCGCGCACGACGCGGGGGCTCCCGGAGGAGGGGGCGCCATTACCGGAGGGCGGCCGCGGGCCTAGCTCGGGGTACGTGGAAGCCCGGCTTCAGCGGCGAGAGGAGCCATTTCATCCGCAGCGCGCCGCAACAGCCCAGCGCTGCCGCCGCCATAGCTCCAGTCGGGGCGCCGCCACGAGTGCGCACGCGCGGTGCCTGGTGGCTGCTCTGGTCCGGCCCAGCTGAAAATCCCGCCAGGCTCCACGCTACGCCCGTCACGCCACGCCCACTGTCGTACGTCAGGCCCTCGGCCAGACACGCCCCATCCGTCCCGCGGGCCTCCAGGCCACGTCCCTGCTGCTCAGACCATGCATATCTTCTCTTAGCCAGCTGCCCAGGTGACCTGAGCCATGGGGAAGGAATCCACCTGCCATCCTGCCTTCCCTGGCGGGACCTCTCCTAACTTCCTGACCTCCCCGTCCCCAGTGACCGCCTGCTGAACGTACTAGTGCTTATTTCTCCATGCCAGTTACACCCATTAGGATGGTTACTATAAAAAATCGAGATTGATATCAACGAGGCTGTGGAGGAATGGAATTCTTGTACACGGTTGGTGGGAATGTAAAATGCTCTGGGAAGGGGGGACCAAGATGGCGACGGGGCAGTAGGGAAACGCCACAGCTCTCTCCAACCAAAAAGAGAGTTCGAGTTCCAACGCTTAATCTCCCCAAGAGACCGACAACAACAAAAAGACGAACACTCAGAGAAAAACCAGAGGCGGAGAATAACAAAAAAGAAAGAGGAAAAGAATTTCAAAACAGAGAAAAGCGAAGACCCCTCCCCCAACCTTTACTGGCCGCGCGGCAGCGCGCCAAGCCGCCGGCCAGCCGGCCCGGCGGGGGCTGTGGGAGCCCCAGAGAAACAGCAGAGACACAGGGGGCCACTTTCAGAACATCTGGTACTGGTTTGCAGAACAGCAGATCACCAGGAACAGAGAAACCTACCAGCCGGGAGTCTCCACGAGGATCCCACCCCCACCCCTCACTCTCCACCCGAGCAGAGAGGCTCCATCCCGCCAAAGTCGCTCGGCATCAGCAGAGTGACAAAAGGACCTGCGGCAGACCACCCGGCCCGCCGGATCGCGATCGCAACGATCCAGCACTCTCCACCCGAGCAGAGAGGTTCCATCCCGCCAAAGCGGCTCGGCGCGACAAAGGGTCCTGTCTGCAGACCACCCGCCCGCCCGATCACGATCGCAACAACCCGGCGGGGTCACTTGGGCCCCAGAGGTACCGAGAAGAAGCTGCCTGAGCGTGGACACTCTTGACCCAACAGCTTCGACAGAGGCAGAGACAGAAAAGAATCACACAGAGCCACCACCGCCCAACCCAGCCCGGATTGCAACAACAACTGACGACCTACACCACACAGAAACAACCAGCTCCAGGGTGAGTACCCCACAGGGGAAGTGTATCCCTCAAGGGAGACCAGAGCTGGAGGGAATCCCCAGACCCTGACCTAGACTCCCTACCCCAGCACCCGGACCACAGGACCCACTAAAACTGGGAACTGTTTGAGAGCTCCACCAGCCTGTGGAGCACACTCAGCTGGCCAGGCTAGAGCAAGAGCACCCCTGGAAGGGAGCTTAAATGCCCAAGCCAGGAACAGCGCCCCTGGGTCAAGACTACCAACAGTAGAAGAAATTTGAACTGTGTCCCCCAGGCTGTATAACCTAGGGGGTATACACATCAGCACAGGCCTAACAAGCGCGCTCCAGGCTGGGGCCGGAACCAAGCCCGGGGATCCGGCACCTGAACAACACAACCAACTCCTCCCAATTGAAGTAAAAAGCTGAGCATACGCCTCAACAGAGGGGAGAAAACCAGGAAACAACACTCCCCCGGGAAGCACGCCTGTGACAACAAAAGACCTGGAGGCCCAGGACAAGAGAAGCCCAAACCCCACCAAAACTCCACCCATATACCCTAGACTGGGAATTGGGCAACACAGGCTGCCAGCACCTGATAGTAAGCAGGAGCTCAGACTGTTAAGGCGGCTCAGCAATAGAGTGATAGTCTTGGATGTATGAGGCCCTGGATCTGATTCCTCAGCATCACAAAAGCAAAAAGGGTCAGAAGTGGTGCTGTGGCTCAAACGGTAGGGTGCCAGCCTTGAGCTGAAAAGCTGAGGGACAGCACCCAAACCTAGAGTTCAAGCCCACAACCAGCCCAAAACAAATAAACAAAAACACATCAGGAGCCCATAGCAGACTCCAGCATTTGGGAGAGTGCATCCAGAGCATCTGTTCTTCACAAGAGCACCCGTAGGAGCAAACACAAGCAGTCTAGGCTGCTCAACCCTTCCAAAGGCGGGAACTGTCAGCAATCTACAGCAGAGAGCTGAGAATCCTAAGTAAGTCAGAATAGCAGCTGGAAATAGGCTCCCAACAGAACCCAGATCAGGCACAGACTCTCTCTACCAATACAGAATCAGCAACCAAGCAAAGACAGACACACCAAAACAAAATTGAAGAGCAGTCTCCTGAACCTCCATGCGAAAATCACAGAGAAAAATCACAAGGTTTACTACCACCCAGGACAGCAAGCTCACCTCAAAAGCCAGCAGCCACACAGGGGAGAGCCCCAGTGGGAGCAAAGCAGGAATGGAAGACAAAGGCTACTTCCAAGGGTTGCTGGAGGCAATGACTCAAGAAATAAAGCGAGAAATTTATCAGAAATTGAAAGAGCACAAGGATGAACTATCCAAAGAGATACAGGGTATCAAACAAGAGATGCATGCAAAAATAGAAGCTGCACAAACCTCAATAAGAAGTGAGATAAACGCCAAATTAGAGGTAATGCATACCTCATTGAGAGGTGAGATCAGTACTCTGAGAACCAACATTGAATCCATAAAGGGATCCATTTCCTCCATGCAAACCACAATAGAAGCCACTGTCAACAGAGTGAATGAAATGGAAGGTCGAGTGTCAGATACAGAAGACAGAATACACCAACTGGACCAAAAAGTGACAGATATGGAAAAATTACTCAAATTAAACCAAAGGGATATTCAAGAGCAAGCAGATAATGCTAAAAAATTTAACCTTCGCATAATTGGAGTGGACGAAGGTGAGGAATTCCAGAGCAAGGGAATGCAACACCTATTTAACAATATAATCAATGAAAATTTTCCCCACCTCAAAAACGACCATCTTAACTACATCACAAAAGCTTATCGAACACCCAACAAGCAAGACCCCAGGAGAAACACTTCTAGACACATTATAGTAAAAATGATAGATCTGAATAATAAGGAAACAATCCTGCATGCAGCAAAAATGAAGAAGGAGCTATACTACAATGGGAAAAAAATAAGAATTACTGCAGATCTCTCCACACAAACAATGAATGCAAGAAAAGCCTGGGAAAGCACCATACGAGCCCTGAGAGCCAATAACTGCCAACCCAGACTGATCTACCCGGCAAAGCTAGCATTCACATTTGATGGAGAACTGAAAACTTTTAATAGCAAAGAAAAACTAAATGAATACATAAACATTAAGCCAGCATTACAAAGAATTCTAAGAGGGGGGACACAACCTGAAGAAAGCAGCCAGGAACTGGGGCCTGCCCCAAACAGGCATTACTCAAAGTCTAACTGAGCAAGCACAGGAGGAAAGGAAAAAAGAAAAACTTAGGAAAACGGAATGGCAGGGACAACAATGCATCTCTCTATACTTTCTCTTAATATAAATGGGCTGAATTCGCCAATTAAAAGAAAACGAACTGAGGACTGGATAAGAAAACAAGACCCATCCATCTGTTGCCTTCAGGAGACCCACCTCTCAGCCAAACATACAAACAAACTCAGAGTGAAGGGGTGGAAAAGGATCTACCAATCAAACGCCCCCAGTAAGAAAGCAGGTGTAGCTATCCTGATATCTGACAAAATAAACTTTTCATTAAAATCAGTACAGAAAGACAAGGACGGACACTACATATTAATAAAGGGAACAATCCAAGAGGAGGATATAACCATCATCAACTTATATGCCCCAAATATTGGTGCACCCAGATATGTCAAACAAATGCTCTCAAACTTACAGAATAAAATAGATCCCAATACGATAATACTAGGAGACTTTAACACACCACTCTCACCAAAGGACAGGTCTACCAACCAGAGGATTGGCAAAGAAGCTACCGAATTAAGAGAGGCCATACTTCAAGCGGAATTAACTGACATCTACCGAGTATTTCACCCTAAAACAACACAGTACACATTCTTCTCAGCAGCTCACGGAACTTTCTCCAAAATAGACCATATCATAGTTCATGCAAGGAACTTAAGCAAATACAAAGGGATCGACATAATCCCCTGTATCCTATCTGACCACAGTGGAATCAAGCTAGCTCTCAATAACAAAGCATACCGCAGAAATTTCTCCAATACATGGAAATTGAACAGCACACTCCTTAACAATGCCTGGATAACAGAAGAGATCAGAGAAGAAATAAAGCACTTCCTACAACTCAATGAAAATGAAAACACCTCACAAAGAAACTTGTGGGACACAGCAAAAGCAGTCCTGAGGGGCAAATTTATTGCCCTCAGTGCCCACATCAAGAGAATGGAGACAGACCAAGTAAATAACCTCATGTTGCAATTAAAACAGCTAGAAAAACAGGAAAAAAATGGAACCTAAAGCTACTAGAAGAAGCCAGATAACCAAATTAAAAGCAGAGATTAACCAATTAGAAAATCAGAAAACCATAACCAAAATAAACCAAACAAAAAGCTGGTTCTTTGAAAAAATAAACAAAATTGATGGCCCATTGGCTAGATTAATTAAAAAAAGAAGAGAGGAAACCCATATTAATAGGATTAGGGATGCCACGGGAAACATCACCACACGTACCCAAGATATCCAAACAATTCTAACAGACTACTTTCAAAAGCTATACTCTCTAAAGGAAGAAAATCGGGCAGAAATGGATGCATTTTTAGAGAAATACAAGTTGCCCAAACTGAGCAAAGAAGAAGTTAACCAATTAAATAAGCCAATATCCTATAATGAGATACAGGAAGCTATCAAAAGTCTTCCAACAAAAAAAAGCCCAGGACCAGATGGATTCACAGCAGAATTCTATAAGACCTTTAAACAAGAACTAATACCCATACTCCTCAAGCTCTTCAGAGAAACAGAGAAGGAAGGAGCTATCCCAAACTCATTCTACGAAGCCAATATCACACTCATCCCCAAACCAGGCAAAGACCCAACCAAAAAGGAGAATTACAGGCCAATCTCCTTGATGAACACAGATGCAAAGATCCTTAACAAGATTCTAGCTAACAGAATCCAGAAACACATAAAAAAAATAATTCACTATGACCAGGTAGGCTTCATCCCAGAGACACAGGGATGGTTTAACATACGTAAGTCAATAAATGTAATCCAACATATCAACAGAGCCAAGGTCAAGAATCACATGATTATCGCTACAGATGCAGAAAAGGCCTTTGACAAAATTCAACATTCATTCATGCTAAAAGCTCTGGAGAAAATAGGAATAGAAGGAACATTTCTAAAAACAATAAAAGCCATTTATGACAGACCGATAGCCAATATTATACTTAATGGGGAAAAGCTACAACCAATTCTCCTAAAATCAGGAACAAGGCAAGGATGCCCACTGTCTCCACTCCTCTTCAATATAGTCCTAGAACCCTTAGCCAGGGCAATAAGGCAAGAAAAAGATATTAAAGGGATCCTCATAGGAAAAGAAGAAGTTAAACTATCCCTTTTTGCAGACGACATGATACTATACCTCCACGATCCCAAAAACTCCATCCCCAAACTCTTAGAAATCATAAATCACTTTGGCAAAATAGCAGGATACAAAATAAACCCACAAAAATCAGTTGCCTTCCTATACACTGATAATGTACAGGAAGAGAGGGAAATAAAGGGAGCAACCCCATTCACAATAACCTCCCGAAAAATAAAATATTTAGGAATTAACCTAACCAAAGATGTAAAAGAACTATTTAATGAGAACTATAAAAAGTTAAAGAAAGAAATTGCAGAAGACACTAGGAAATGGAAAGACCTCCCATGCTCCTGGATAGGCCGACTTAATATAGTAAAGATGGTAATACTTCCAAAACTAATATACAAATTCAACGCAATTCCTATTAAAATCCCAATGACGTACATCACTGAAATACAGAAAACAGTCCAAAAATTCATATGGAACAACAAAAGACCTAGAATAGCCAAAACAATTCTAGGGGATAAAGACAATATGGGAGGGCTATCCATGCCGAACTTCAAACTCTACTACAGAGCTATAATAACAAAGACAGCATGGTACTGGCACAAAAACAGACCCGAAGACCAATGGAACAGAATAGAAGATCCAGAAATAAATCCACAGGCCTACAGCCAGCTGATATTCGACAAAGGAGCCAAAGACATACAATGGAAGAAACACAGCCTCTTCAACCGCTGGTGCTGGGAAAACTGGGCAGCCACATGCAGAAAACTAAAAGTGGACCCCAGCCTATCACCATGCACCAACATCAACTCAAAATGGATTAAAGACCTTAACATTAAACCTGAATCTCTGAAACTACTGCAGGACAGAGTAGGAGAGACACTTGAACTAATAGGCACAGGAAGGAACTTCCTGAACAGAGTCCCAGGGTCACAACAAATTGGAGAGAGACTCGACAAATGGGACTACCTTAAAATAAAAAGCTTCTGCACAGATAAAGCTATCGCAACCAAGCTAGAAAGACAACCAACTAATTGGGAAAAAATATTTACCAGCAATATATCAGACAAGGGGTTAACATCCTGTATATACAGGGAACTCAAGAAACTAATCCCTCCCAAACCCAACACACCAATTACTAAATGAGCAAGGGAACTAAAGAGGGACTTCTCAAATGAAGAAATAAAAATGGCAAAGAAACACATGAGGAAATGTTCATCATCCCTGGTGGTGAAGGAAA
This sequence comes from Dipodomys merriami, assembly GCF_024711535.1. Taxonomy (NCBI): domain Eukaryota; kingdom Metazoa; phylum Chordata; class Mammalia; order Rodentia; family Heteromyidae; genus Dipodomys; species Dipodomys merriami. The sequence goes on along the minus strand of NW_027202937.1, from coordinate 31,373,321 downwards.
TGCAAATAAAGACAACCCTGAGATACCACCTTACCCCAGTCAGAATGTCCCACATCCACAAATCAGCCAACGACAAATGCTGGAGGGGATGTGGAGAACGAGGAACGCTATTACACTGCTGGTGGGAATGTACACTCATACAACCACTTTGGAAAGCAGTCTGGAGGGTCCTTAGAAAGCTAAAGATTGACCTCCCTTATGACCCAGTCATACCACTTCTAGGCATCTACCCTGAACAACAGGAACCAATATACAAGGACACGTGCACCTCCATGTTTATTGCAGCACTGTTCGCAATAGCTAGGATATGGAAACAACCTAGATGCCCCACCACAGATGAATGGATCCAAAAATTGTGGTATCTATACACAATGGAATATTATGCAGCCATTAGAAATGACAAAATAATGGCATTTGCAGGGAAATGGATGGAGCTAGAAGGAATCATGTTGAGCGAGGTAAGCCAAGAACGAAGAGACAAACAGTACATGGTCTCCCTGATAAGTGGATGATGAATCCAAAATGTTAGGTGATATGACAAAACTAACAGGACTTAAGAAACAAAGAACTCCCACTCATCTGGTTGAACCACTACTAAATATCCCCATGCTGCTGATCACATATATGGTATATAACATATGAGCACCGTTATATATTACAGACTGTGATAGACAATTTGCTCCAGGAAAGTTAGAATGAACTTGTGACTTTAAATGAGCATCATTATTCCACAATACTGTGAATTTCCGGAAATTAAGTAATCACTTAATCACGATCAAAAAAAAAAAAAAAAAAAAGAACCTTGGGGAAGGGAGGGAGGGAGGGGATGGTAGGGGGAAAACAATGGAGGGGGTAACAATGTTCAAGAGGAAGTGGAAGTGTACTCATTACCTCACTCATGTAACTGTAACCCTCTGTATAGTATCTCTACAATAAAAAAAATTAAAAAAAAAAAAAAAAAAAACTTAGTCCTGAAACAGTAACGTTGATAGGTAGAGCCTTTAAGGAATGAATAGGTCATGATGGCAGAGCCCTCACAGATTAAAAAAAAAAAAAAAAATGCTCTGGGAAAAGATAGTGGTTCCTTGAAAAGCTAAATGTAGAATCATCATATGATCCAGCAATCCTACTTTTGAGTGTATTCATAAAAGCATAAAGCAGGCTTTCCATTCGAACATCAGTGGCTCTAACAGAAATAGTCACAAGAGCCTAAAGGTTAAAGGTTGAAGCCACACAAGGGTTCATCAACAGATGGATGGTATACACAGCGTGGTGCACCTGCACCCATGCAGTGGAACCTTATTCCGCATTGAGGAGGAGGAAAAAATTGACAGATGCTGCAACATGGGTAAATCTTGAGCACATATTCAAACTGAACTAAGTCACATGTAAGCTTCCTACCATGGTGAAATCCACAGAAAGTCTAATGGGGGTGGGTTCTAAACCTGACAGATGAATGGAGAGCTAGTGCTTGAGTTACAGTTTTACAAGATGCAAAGAGTTCTACAGATGGATGGGAGTGATGATTGCACAGCAATACAAATGTATTAGTTCCCCTGAAGTGTACACGTAAAAGTAACTAAAGTGAACCAGGCGCTGGTGGCTCGTGCCTATAATCCTCACTACTTAGGAGGCTGAGATCTCAAGGTCACAGTTAGAAGCCCGCCCAGGCAGGAAAGTCTGTGAGTCTCTTATCTTCACTTAACCACCAAATAGTGGAAATGGAGCTGTGGTTCAAGTGGCAGAGCTCTAGCTTTGAGGGGGAAAAAAAAGCTCAGAAACTGTTCCCAGACCCTGAGTTCAAGCCCAGGATTTGTGTGCGTGCACACACACACACATACACACACGCGCACGCGCGTGCACTCACCCACCCACCCATCCCCCCCACATACACACACACACACACACACACACACACACACACACACACACACACAGACACTAGCAAAGATGAAATGGGACAAGATGGTAAAGCCTGTGATTCCAGCACTGGGAAGATCTTGAGTTTCAGGAGAGCCTAAACCTTGTCTCAAAACAAAGTAACACACACACACACACACACACACACACACACACAGAGTAAGCTGGTAAACGTTATATGTATTTTGAAAGTATGATCTGAGCTTTGTTAAGGTTATAAATATCTGCAATTAAAAACTCACTGGAGAAATGCACAACCCAGAACCAAAATTCATAGCACACCGTGTTCCTCATATCAGGTTGTATTCTCAGGCAGCTCATCCTGATAGGGAAGCAGGATTAAGAGAGGCCATCTGTGGATTATAGTAACACAGGTTTCCAGTTGGATCTGCTGCTCCATTCCCTACCTTCTCCAAGAGAGAAGCTCAGGGAGCAAGGGCTCTCCATGGCCGGCCATCCTGGCTGGGATACTCCAAGTCATAGGTGCCTCTGTATGTTAGCAGTGCCTATATATGTTATGGTGATCCTCAGCTTAAGGTTGTACTTAAGATCCCCAGCACACAGAAGCCTACCTGTCCTTTCCATTACAATACATTTGTGAGGACTCTTTTCAGTCCCGAGGAGCCCCTAAGCCCCTTCTGCTTGGTCCTGTCAGTTGGCCAGCAGCAAACCCTACAAGGATTCTAGATGCCAACTGCTTTCCATCCTAAAAATCTGTGTGGAGAAAAAATTCAGGATGAAACTATTCCAGACTTAAAGCAAAAGTCTCTAATTGTGTCTTTGAGAGATGCGGGTGTAAGGAGAACTGTAAGTAACAGAGAACAAATCTTCTTCTAGTGTTTTCAATTTTCTCTCTTGTCTTTGGGACTTCCTGCCTTTTCTTTTCTTTTCTTTTCTTTTCTTTCTCTCTTTCTTTCTCTCTTTCTTTCTTTCTTCCTTCCTTTCTTTCATTTCTCTCTCTCTTTCTTTCTTTTTTGTAACAAGACTTCAACTCAGGGCCTCACACTTGCTCAGCTTGTTTGCTCAGCTAGTGCTCTACAATTTGAGCCTCATCTTCAGCGTCTTTGCTGGTTATTTGGAGATGGAGTCTTATGGACTTCTCTTCTCAAGCTGGCTTTGAACTTCAGTCCTCCAGAATATCAGCCTCCTGAGTAGCTGGGATTACAGGCATAAGCCACTATGCTCTGAGACTCAGCTTTCCCAGCTCTGCTCCACTGTGATTGTGTGAAAGAATGATCTGTGCGATTACAGGGTGTGGAGGGAGGGCTCATATTACACATAAACTTCTTGCATTGAGGTGATATCACTATAAATCCCAGTATAGTTATAAGCCAAATGTGTAACACACTTAACCTGTATATTATCACTATCCTATCCTAGCATAAACATGCTCAGAAAACTTACATTAGCCTACAGTTGAACAAAATATTCTAAACAAATACTATTTTATAATTGAGTTTTGAATATATTATGCTACTTATTGAATACTCATAGCCTAAAAATACTGAAACCACAAGTATAGTGTCAGGAGTTTCCCTTCCTAACCCTGTGGCTGGCTGGGATCTATGGCTTAATAGCCCCACCTAGTGTTCTGAAAGTGTCATAAAGCATATCCCAGCCTAGGAAAAGATTAAAATTCCAAATTTTATGATGTATCACTTTTGTACAATCATAAAATTGTAGTTGTAAGTCATTCTGGCATTAACTGGGCACTGCCATCTCTAAATCCCTATGATTAGTGAGGTGTTTTATTCACTTTATTTATTTATTATTTGATTCTTATTGTATATAATACAATCACAACTCTGGCTGTGATCTTCAGGTACTTCCCACGGCCCCTTCTTTAGATAAGATAGCCAGGCTAAAGAAGGTGAGAGTTGGGCATTTCTCCATCCCCAGGGTCTTACACTGTGGGAAAGACTCACCCTGGTCAGACTCTGGAGAAAGCTTCTCTCCAATGCACGCCGTTGTTAATGAGTTCTGAGTGTGTTTCACCATGGTTACTTTTCCCTTTCCTGTGAAAAGCAGAAGTATTTCCCAATGTTTGGCATCTCAAGAGCCGCTGTGGCCTTATGAGAACTTTCTAGGCTCCCGCTAGAGCATGAGTCTCCTGTTGAATCCATACCCAGCTGAGCACCATAGTGTTCTGCACCCTGTCCAGGTATTGTGTCTGCCTAAATGAATGGTACGACCCCTCCTGGAGTCTTAGAAGGGCCAGACAAGATGCTCCAAACCTCTTTTCTTTGTCATTAACCATTGTGGGGTAGGTTTCCATGGAGGATCTTGGATCTCTACCCTGGATGAATCACAGGCAGCAAGGCCTCAATGCAAAGTAGAACAGGTGCAAGGATCCTGAAGTGGATGCTCTTATACTGATGCAGGTGTGGCTGGACACCTGTGAGCTGCTCCCAAGCACATTGTCCTTTTGCCACCAGGGCAAGCTGAGACTTGGAAAATCAGCCACTCAGTTTCCTCACTCCTGTCCACATGGCAGTGGGGCCTGGGTGGCTGATGATGCCCATTCACCCAGCACTCTGAAGAAATCACACTTTCATCCCTTTGGAGAAACTTTCTTGAGGAACTCTATCAAACGATCAGGATGAAGTTTGGCTGTAAACATGATTTTGCTGTTTAGGTTTCTTTAACACACCCACTAATCTCAAAGTCGAAAGTCTGCTCTTCTACATAACTCTTTCTCTGTGCAACATGGAGCAGGTATTTGTAAAATTCCTCTGTAGTCTCCTGATCTGTGGAGTCTGCCTCACTTGCAGGTTTAATATTACTCATGTCCAATCATATTTTGACACGTGTGAGCCAGCTAGCACATGGAAGGTTTTCCTGACCCTGTGTTTCTTTGGCTTTCAGCTTTACAACAATATTGACCACTACACTTGTTTTTACCAGATGTCATCTCAGAAATCCAGTCTCACACAAGGGGGATACAATTATATTTTGTAACCATTGGTGCAGTAAGCAGGGTAGTTTGGGCTTTAGGCTAGAATAATATGTCACTCGTCTGCTCTTATCTGCTTCCAGCAGGTGGCCAAAGACAGCCTTGGTCTATAGTGCCCCCTGCAGGTGGTCTAGGGCTCCACTTGCTGTTTGTTTCATTTGTTATTTGTTACTGTGAATTCCCAACAAAGTGGAATTCCACAACCATGTTCCTCCCTGTTCCAGTCCGAGTTATTTGCCTAGATTCCACAGTGACTCTCTTTGGGACGTTCTATACTGATAGACTAGATTTATTAAGTTTTACTGATACTCACAATGTAAGCAGCATTCATACAAATTTCAGTTCAACCTGGTGGCATATACCAGCAACCAGGGAACTCCAGAGGAAGATGCAGGAAGATCAGGAGTCAAAGGCTGGTCTGAAGCCATGTAGTGAGCTTAAGCATGGGCTTCCTAGTGAGATCCTATCTCAAAAAAAATAAATAAAGAGATAATGTTAGAGAATGAGCAATATCCAAATATATTGCATCTGTGTGTGAAAATGGCATAGCAAAACTCACCAAAAGCTAGTGGATAACAGAGGGCAGGGGGAAAGGGAGAATAGTACAATACAGGCATGTACGAAATATCAGTGAAAATTCCTTTGAACAATTAACATACACTTAAAAGTGAATGATAGAAATGTAAAACAGGTCCTCTCCAAAATATGGCTCGTAGTGCAGAGGGCGGGGGAGAAAACAGAGGATGAAGGAGGGTGAATATGCGCAGAATACTTTATGTACCTGTGTGAAAATGAAATAAGGGGGAATGAGGGAGTGTGGTATCAGGGGTGAGTCTGATTAAAGCACATTGCACACATATATGGACGTGTCAAGAGAAAACCCTTTGTAGAACTTATTAATGTTAATTAAATAAATAATGATAAATTAATCTTAAATAAACAAATAAAGCAAATCTCATGCCAATTTGTAGTAAACAATCTGTGTTGAGAAATTTCCACCATCATCACAATGGGCAATTTCAGTCCTTGAATGTGACTATATAATGTGAGGATTTAAGATTTATGAGTATTGATCTGCTAAGGCTTAGACATGGAAGATTTCAGGAATCAGTGCACTTCCACACACTTAAATCCTCCCTAAGAACACTCACATCTCCCTCTGTGAGGAATAAATGGAAAGCACCTTCTTATGGAAGTGGCTCTACGTTTTCTTCTACCTGCAACAACATATTCCACTTGCCCACACACTCATTTCTTTGAGGCCTAGGCTCTCATGGCTGGACCCAGAGCTTTGGGGCTTCTGCTTACTTACAAATGTGTTTGTCTTCCCACATGCCCACATGCCCACATGCCATGTGCCATAGAAGGTCAAAGTTGAGGCTCCAGTGTGTTTTGAAATGTGACGAAAGCAGGGTCCCTGGAAAGTAGAGAAAGGTAAACACAGTGAGAATTCCCACAGCAGCAGAAAGTAGAGCCATCTGGGACAGGAGATGCCCTGGGATCATAAACACGGCTAGGGCTACTGTTTACTGTCCTGACTCCACAGTGCCGTCACTACTGATTACAGATGAGCACAAACTTTGTAGTACAACAATGTGATCATCTTGAAGAAAAACCCATGTCAAAACACCTGTTAGTGTGCCCTGCTATCACAAACACAAGTATCCTGTGACTTCTGGGCATCATTTCTGTGCACCATGGTCCTGTCCAATCTTCACCCACAATCCTCTGTGTGACGTCTACACTAATCTCGAGAGTTTAGGTGCTGTGAACATTGTTTAAACACATTGGGAAGGGGGCTTTGAGACAGGGAGAAAATGGGGAGAGGAGGCTGGGCTGGGGGGGCGGCAAGGAAGATTACTTTGTTAATACTGGTTTAATGAGTACCTAGTATGTGTACACAGTTCTGTATCCCTAACAGCTATGTGTTTCATGTTCTTATTAAGATTCCATTTCTCAGACACAGGAGTGTGAGCTTCTTGAAGGAAGGAATCTGTGCTTTTTTTTTTTAAGTAGGCATGTGTTAAATATGTGCTAAATCAATGAACAATGAACAAAAGCACAATGCTAACAGGTAATCACAGCCAGCATTACCATGCAGCAACACACAGGCTAAGTGGAAAGCAGTTTTGCTTTCATGGCAAAGAAGAGTCAAACATTACTGCAGTGTCTATAACAACTCCATGAAGTAGTACTAACATTCTCCAAATTTACAAATGAGGAAACGGCTGTTGAGGGAGGTCATGTAACTTGCAAACGTGGCAGCTTTCAAGATATAAACTGAGATTTTTGCCTCCCAGATCTTTAGTTCAGACCAAGGCTCCAATATCACAGTCTGGGAAAGTTAAAAAGACCGATTTAGACTGGTGATAAAGTGGATGGTGATGATGTGGTGATGATGATGGTTTGATTGTCAGGCTAATCAAATCTACTTTGGAAAGCTTATAAGTTATCCTGATAGAAGATTTTGTGGCCAGGGGCTCGTGGCTGAGATCTGAGGATTGTAGTTCAAAGCCACCCTAGGCAGAAAAGTCTCTGTGAGATTCTCATCTCCAATTAAGCACTCAACTACTAAAAGTGGTGCTATGGCTCAAAGTGGTAGAGTGTTAACCTTAAGCACAAAGAGGCTCAGGGACTGTGCCCAGGCCCTGAGTTCAAGCCCCACCACTGACAAAAAAAAGGTTATGTGAATTATGTGAAACATGTTAAAATCTTGATCAGACACATAAATAAAGCATATTGAAAAGAAGATGCCAGGGCTGGGAAGATAGCTCAGTGGTTAGAGCACTTGCCTTGCAAGCATGAGGCCCTGGGTTCAATTCCTCAGCACCACATAAGCAAAAAGAAAAAAAGCCGGAAGTGGCGCTGTGGCTCAAGTGGTAGAGTGCTAGCCTTGAGCTGAAGAGCTGAGGGACAGCGCCCAGGCCCAGAGTTCAGGCCCCACGACCGGACCCCAAAAAAAAAACAAAAAACAAAAACAAGAAGATGCCAGCAAGATGAGGAATTTTTAAAGATTTTTAAAAGCTTAAAATCTTTTATAATAATTCCTCATACCTTTGGTTTTAAGAAGGTGGGGAGAATCCTTCTGATTGAGCTGCTTGCTTTCCCTCATAAACCAAAGCAACATAATCTGCTTTAATGGGGTTTTAGAATGAGTTGCAATGAGGAGCAGTCAGTTCAAATTCTGGCTTATCAGTTTACTACCTGGGTAGTAGCCTAGGTCTATTTTCTCTTGTGATAATAGTATTGATGAGACTGGGTAATTAATCAACAGTGAATTTTTATTTGGTTCATGGTTCTGGAGAGTGGGAAATGCGTGGTAGGAAGTGTATCTGCTCAGCATCTGGAGAGGGCCTTCTGCTGCATGGCCTATGACATCACATGGTGGAACTGGGCTAGTTGTGTTGGATTGAGCCTTGCTTCCTCTTCCAATAGACACACAAATGCCATCAAGGAGGCCCACTCTTATGACCTCATCTACTCTACTTCCCATAAGCCCCACTTACAAAACCCATACAAATTTGAGGAGTCAATCTCTAACACATGAACTTTTAGGGGACCCATTCAAACTATATAGCACGGGTAACCAGAGCAATTCAGTTTTCCTCCCTTAGTCTGCAAGATCTACCACTGGGTATAATAGTCTCTCTCTCTCTCTCTCTCTCTCTCTCTCTCTCTCTCTCTCTCTCTCTCTCTCGCTCTCGCTCTCGCTCTCTCACATAAACACACACACACACACACACACACACACACACACACACACACACACACGACAGTAATAAGCACTGTCCTATGCAGTGCTAGATGCATATTGACAGGGATGCTTCAACTATATTAGATATGCTACTCCTGGCTTCTCTGGCTGAATAATTTGGTTAAACAAATCATTTGAATCCGCCTAGCTTTCTTTTCTAAGCTTTAATGTTCTTAATTCTATTAGAAGGCATATATGTAGAAGAAAAATGATCCAGGTCATATTTTGTTTTGTTTTCAAATTCTTGGCCAGTTTGTTCTTTTTTTTTTTTTTTTTTTTTTTTGTCGGTCATGGGGCTTGAACTCTGGGCCTGGGTGCTATCCCTTAGCTCTTCAGCTCAAGGCGAGCGCTCTACCACTTGAGCTACAGCACCACTTCCGGTTTTCTGGTGGTTTATTGGAGATAGGAGTCTCATGGTCTATCCTGCCCGGGCTGGCTTTGAACCGCGATCCTCAGATCTCAGCCTCCTGAGTAGCTAGGATTACAGGCGTGAGCCACCAGCGCCCGGCCCAGTTTGTTCTTTTGCCCAGCATCAGTTAGATTGATAAACAGGACCTATGGAGCTATAGAACTTGATCCCTTCAAGGCATTTTTCTTGGAAGTTTCCGTTGCCGTATTGAAATCCTTAAAAATAAAAAATCACCAGGACTTTAACACTTAAGCAAACTAATCTGTTTCCAAAAGCTAAAAAAGAATTTGAGGAATTGTTGCTGGAGTGCTTCTGTTCTTTTACACATTTTAAACATTTTTAAGAGCCAGGCGCTGGTGGCTCACGCCTGTAATCCTAGCTACTCAGGAGGCTGAGATCTGAGGATCGCGGTTCAAAGCCAGCCCAGGCAGGAGAGACCGTGAGACTCCTATCTCCAATAAACCAGCAGAAAACTGGAAGTGGTGCTGTAGCTCAAGTGGTAGAGTGCTTGCCTTGAGCTGAAGATCTGAGGGACAGCGCCCAGGCCCAGAGTTCAAGCCCTATGACCGACCAAAAAAAAAAAAACATTTTTAAGTTCCTTGACATACTACATATAGTTTGAGAGAAGAGATTATTTTCCCTTTTATTCTCTTAGGGTCTGTGGCTGGGTTTGAGAATTAAATTTATAAAAGATAGAAAATAGGAGAGAGGCAAATTCTACTTGCTGTGGATTTATCTTTATTTTTTGCTGGTCCTGGGGCTTGAATTCAGTCTGGGTATTGTCTCTGAGCTATTTTGCTCAAGGCTAGTGCTCTGTTCTTGAGCCACAACTCTACTTCTGGCTTTTTTTTCCTTTGGTGGTTAATTGGAGTCTCACAGACTTTCCTGCCTGTGCTGGCTTCAAACCTCCACCTTTACATCCCAGCCTCCTGAATAGAATTACAGGCCTGAGCCACTGGTGCCTGGCAACTGTGGATATTTTTATGTCTATTCCCAGACCTTCACATATAACAAATGAAGCCCTAGAGAAGTGGGTGGGTCTGAGAGGTTTCTCAGCATGTTAGCAAAGCATGGTAAATATTATAGGAGATTGCATATTATCCTGACCATTTAGGTCCAAACTCTTTATGTATCATTGGCACCTAAAATTAAAAGACCAGTGCTGCTTAATGACAAAGTCAGAGGAGAAACTGCAGTCTTCTAGTTCTGGGTTGTTCCAAAACCTTGTCATTGGCCATTCTGCCATGATACCTGGAAATTCTCTATCCTTCCATTCTCCACTTGCTCTGCCTATGTGCAAGAGAGCAGAGCAGATGGAGAAATGTCTAATATAATGGCCTAAATCTGGCTTTAGCAGACTTGGTTGGTAATCTGACAAATAGTCCAGATTTTTAGTATATTCACTCATATTTTTGGTGTTGGGCAGCCTGGTCAAGTAAGCAGCTGAACTACTCCAGGTTACACACGGGTGGCCTGTGAGCTGACTGAGACCTTTGGAGATCTGACAAAAATTTGAGCTAGAAATACTAAGGAGGGGTTTGAAGAAGTTACATTCAACATCATCGTTACATTCAACATCATCGTGGTATGTCACCTACGTGCTATTTCTGGTTTGAGTACAAAAGGCGAAGTTCCTTTCCAGTGACTTCACTTCCCAGGCCACACCCCAGACCTGGTGATCAGAAAGATTTCAGCTCCAGCCCTTTAGCTTCTGCATACAGAAAAAGAAAAACCATAACCTGTCCACATGGGAACCCTGTTCAACTTGCTAGTGATTCATGAGGGGAAAATAATATTTTAATAAACAACTATGTTTGGGGTGGTTTATTATGTAACCAGAACAATTAGCAAAACTAGAACTCTCTGAAGCCAGTGTCTCATACCTGTAATCCCAGCACTCAGGAAGTTGAGGCAGGAGGATCATGAGTTCAAGACTAGTTTTGTTTTGTTTTGTTTTGTTTTTTGCCAGTCCTGGGCTTGACCTCTGGGCCTGGTCACTGTCCCTCAGCTCTTCAGCTCAAGGCAAGCACTCTACCACTTGAGCCACAGTGCCACTTCTGGCTTTTTCTGCTTGTGTGGTGCTGAGGAATCAAACCCAGGGCCTCATGCATGCAAGACAAGCACTCTAACACTGAGCCACCTTCCCAGCCCTCAAGACTAGTTTGAGCTACATAAGTCTCCATTCTCATACCCAACCCTTGACTCAAAACTAGGAATCACTGCATACCACGGGTCATTTAGCAGCTGAAGCACATGATATTTGCAGTAGGTCTAAACACATTTCTGGGGTAGACTACCTGGTCTAAATCTCAAAAAATTATTTTTCCAAGATGTATCATTTAACTACAGAAGCTGCTTGACTTCCAGTGGGGTCCTGAGAAGCACCTTGTGTGTTGGCACTGTAGTAAGTGGAAAATGCATTTAACCCACCTTCCCAGCTACAGGTCCTAGTTTAACAATACAGTCTGCTATAAGGAATTCATTGTTTCCCCTTCATGAGCATTGGGAAGATCTGCATTCAAAATCTGAAGTGCAATTGCTATAGAGTATGTATGGCTTTCACATAATTGAAAGCAGAACCATTCCTAACCACCCATATTAAGATCCAACACAGACCCAAGCCCCTGTTTCAGGGTGGAGGCCTGGAAGAGAAGTGTCCCAGAGTAGAATGTATGATGAAGGCCAGAGAACATTATGGCTTCCACAAGGTACACAGGAGGCAAGGCAGGGGTTCCCACAGTTCCCTTGGGCCTCAAGTGACACACTTGACCACACACTTGACCCTCATGCTGCTGAAAAAACAGTAACCCTTTCCATTCCTTTCAAACCCCAGGCTCTCCCCCTCTTCTTCTGAGCTGTTAGATCTATTAAGGTATAATAAAAATAGGTGAAGGTGGGTAATTCCATCCTCAAACTTCACTTGATTTTAATTGACTTTAAGTCATTAATTTTGGAGGATGTGTGTTATGTTGTTTCTAGTCTCCCACTGGTTGAACTATAGATAGCACTTCTGACACATGGACCATGATGGTAGTGGTTACTTAAGTAACTCAAGCCAGTGTCTGTCAAAACCACCAAGTCTTCACTTGGGACTGTGCAAGAGTCTAATGGGTGAGCTTTTGATATCAGAAGGACAGAAACTCCATTTTTTGTGGTTTTTTTTTATTGTAAAAATAGTGCACAGAGGGGTTACAGGTACATGAGTAAGGTAATGAGTACATTTCTTATTGTGTATTGTTACCTCCTCCTTTGTTTTTCCCCTACCATCCCTCCCCACCTCCCCAATACTCCCCTCCTCCACAAGTTGTAAAGTTCATTTTCAACATCTCATTGTTACAATGCACCAACCTATATCCTTATTTCAACATTTTGTTATTTCTCTTCTCTTCTCCAAATTAGAAAAATGTATATACAAGATTCAGGGCACTTATCAAATACAGTGAAAACAGGGGTTATACCATGGGGAAAGAACATACAAAAGAAACAAAAAAAATCATATAGTACATGTTAAATACGTTAAAAACAATAGCAAGAAAGAAAAAACAAGTTGTGTCTCTATCTTGGGGTTCATTTCACTTAACATTATCTTATATGGTCATATGTACATAGCTTTTGACCTTTTCTGCTTGTCCTAGACATATACTAGTTATTGCAAATAAGGGAAACCATGGGACCTATGTTTCTTTGGCCTGGCTTACTTCACTTAATACAATTTTTTCCAAGTCTTTCCATTTCCTAACAAATGGGGCAATGTCATTCTTTCTGATGGAGGCATAGAATTCCATTGTGTGTGTGTGTGTGTGTGTGTGTGTGTGTGTGTGTGTATATATATATATATATATATATATATATATATATATATATATATATATATATATATATATACCACATTTTCTTGATCCATTCATCTACTGAGAGGCATCTGGGTTGGTTCCATATCTTAGCTATGGTAAATAATGCTGTGATAAACATAGTTGTGCTGGTAGTTTTAGTATAGCCTTGTTTGTGATCATTTGGGTAAATGCCCAAAAGTGGGATTGCTGGGTCATAGGGGAGTTCTATGTGGAGTCTTTTGAGGAACCTCCATACTGCTTTCCAAAGTGGTTAAACAAGAAAAACTCCATTCTTTCAAAAAAATTAAATTAATATTTTACTTTGCAGGTTCTGTGAGCTTATTGGGCAGCTCAGGGCAGGGAGGGTGGAAGGTGTGCGGGGGTGCCAGCCCTTGATCTCCTCAGCCTTTGTGATCTTCATCACTTTCTGAATATTTGCCCTATGAAGAGCTACGAAGGCTGATGATGCATCTGCAGACTGATTACAGGCATGCACCACCACATGTGGCTCCACCATGTGGCTCCACTCGGCTTCTTTATCCAATATTTATTTCTATATTTAACTCTATTCTCAGGGAGGCAGGTGTGAAACAAGAATCTTCCTATTCATAGTTGGCTGAACTGTAAATAAACTGTAGGTTTTCCATTTCAGTGATAGGGTACTGTCAGGGCTTTGTCCTAATGAATGATTTCATCCATGGGTGGATTCAAAGTTTGAATAGATTATTCGGTTGGGGTGGAAGGTGGGGTTGAAGGAATGGATCACTAAAGATGGGCCAGTCTTGGAGGAAGTCTTATCCTTGGCTCCTTCCTGTTATGGTTCTCTGCTTCTTGGCTGCCAGGAGGTGAGCAGCCTTTGCCTCCCTTTCCTACCACCCTACTATTCTGCCTCACTTCCAGCTAACCTTGGACTAAAACTTCTAAAATCATAAGCTAAACAAACCCTTTCTCGGGGCTGGGAAGGTGGCTCAGTGGTAGAGCACTTGCCTTGCATGCCTGAGGCCCTGGGTTCAATTCCTCAGCACCATATAAGCAAAAAGAAAAAAAGCCGGAAGTGGCGCTGTGGCTCAAGTGGTAGAGTGCTAGCCTTGAGCTGAAGAGCTGAGGGACAGCGCCCAGGCCCAGAGTTCAGGCCCCATGACCGCACCCCCAAAACCCTTTCTCAGTTATTCATATTAGGTATTTTGTCATATTTACCCCAAAATCTAACTATACAACAAGGTACCATTTGATATCAGAAAGAACAGCTTTTCTCTCTTGGCAATCCCAGCTCCAATTACTTGCTACTGTGTTACCCAGTTCAAGTCCAAATCCAAAGGGGCTTCTCCTGGGTCCAGAGTGCACCATGTTGGATTTTCCTCCTAAATATCTCTCAAATCTATTTGCCCCACAACCATCTTTCAATGTGAGTATGATCACCCTTCACTTCAATGATTGGAGTATCTCCTATTAGGTTTGCCCCCATTATTTCTACACCCCAAGCAATCAACTCATTATTCTGTATTCAGAATGATCTTTTCAGAATTCAAAATTTTTTAAAATTCAAAACCATGCAATGCCTCCTACTAGTCAAAGCTGGATAGCTGGCCTTCCTTGCTCTTCTAGGTTTTTGTTTGTTTTGTTACTGGAGTTGGAATTCAGGGCCCCATGCTTGCTTGTTAGGCAGGTGCTCTACCACATGAGCCATGTCCCTGGTCCTTTAAAAATTCTAATTATTTTTAAAATATAGTCTTGAGATTTTCCTCTAGCCTAGCACAGATTTCTATTCTTCTTATTTACATTCCCATATAGCTTGGATTTCAGACATGCACCATCAAACCCAGTGTGTTCATTAAGATGGAGTCTGATATCTTTCTTTGCCTGTTGTCTTCAACCACGATCCTACCAGGGTCAACCATGATCCCGCTTCCTGCTCCTACATATAGCCTTTAATGGGCTCTGATGGTCTTTCCATAGCATCTACAGTGGCTGAGTTTGAATTAGTGTTGACCTCCTTTAGTCTATTGAGAGGTCCATAAGGGTAGGGACCAGATACTTGTATAGCCCTGACAGTGATGGATGTCTTCTTAAATTCTGTGTTCCAGCTGAGTCACTTGCCTCCTCTAGTACCTTTTCTAGAATCAAGTCAACACAGGTGCCATATTGACCACATGGTGGATAGCATCTTGTCTTCATGTTGGGGGAAAGAAACCCCACCCCATCCCACCATCACCTGCCTCCCAGGCATGACTTAGTGCCTGGACCCCTGGAGGCAGGGGCAGGTACTTGGCTGATTGGTAACTGAATCTGTCAGTCCAGTGCCCGGACTAGGAATTTCCTGAGGATCTGCCCCCTGCACTGACCTATTTAGGCTTCCAACCAGCCCAGCCAACAGCACTCCATGCCATGTGTGTCTCTGTGATTGTGTCTTGTGTCCTGTTTCCTGGCTCATCTCCAGTCATGGCGTCTCAGTTCAGCTCTCCATTGGAGCTGAATTGGTTTGTTGGTACTGTTTTTGTTATTTATTTCCTCTTTAGCATGTTTCCTAACTGTGTTACTGTATTTGTGTACTGCAGGCCTTTGTAACAAATGGCGGCCTGCAGCCTGTTAACTGTATAATAAAGACTCCAATATATATATAGAATTATATTTTGAAATGTGGCTTCTGGGATGATTTACCTTACAACAGTAGCCTAAAGGGTCAACCCAACCTCAAAATGTTTTTGAAGTCCTGTTTGTCTTTAAATTAGTATGTTTACATTTACCACTAAAATATAAAAAATATTTTACTCCAACTTTTTCTTGTTTTGTCTTGGTGGTACTAGAGTTTGAACTCAAGGTCTTGTGCTTACCAGACAGGCACTCTACAACTGAGTTATGCCTTTAGTTCTTTTTGGCACTGGTTATTTTTGAGATAGGGTCTTTCTTCCTGCCATGGGTGAGCCTGGACCATGATCTGTCTGTTTTAGGCTTCCCATCCTAACTTGAATGACCCACAACCATGTCCAGTTTTTATCCATTGAGATGCAGTCTTGCAGCCTCTTCTGCTGGGGCTGGTCTGGAACCTTGATCCTCCTAGCGTCTCAGATAGTTTAGGATGACAGACATGTACCACTGTACCCAGCTGTGGGTTAAAAAGGGGTCTCCGAAACTTTTCTGCTCATGGTAGTTACAAACTTTGTTCCTTCTATTCTCTATCTCCCAAATAGCTAGGATTACAGCTAGTACCTCTCTTTGTGCAATTTTAAAATGTTCTTTCGTGAAGTGCCATTCTCAGCCTTCCAAGTAGTTAGGATTACAGACATGAGGCCCCAAAACCAGGCTTCTTCCCCAAATACTGAAATTGGTCCAGGAAGGTAGGCCAAGTAGATCTGGTACTTTTATATAAGCCTTGTGTTGAAGATGAGGTGAAATTACTTTAGTCCACAGGGGTCACATCATGATGAGCAAGACCCCAACTTTCTCATGACACCACCCAGCCCATGCTGATTGGCAGTGGGCAAAACTTCTATGTGATTGTGGGGATTTAAGTCACACTACAAACTAGCAGTAGTGTTTCCCCTAGTGATGCAGATGACAGTGAAGTTGATCAAGACAAAAGGTAGCTTTAAAAACTCTGACCAAATAGAAGGACAAAGGGTGAACCAATGCAGCATTGGACACTATGTTGAAAATGAATTATACAACTTGTGGGTGGAGATGGGAGAGAAAAACTGGGAGAGAACAAGGAAAGGAGTGACATTAACTGTAAAAAAAAATGTACTTTTTACCTGACTTATATAACTTCAACCCCTCTGTTCATTACCTTTATCATAACAATAACAAATAAAAGAAAAACAAAAAACAAAACCCTGCAACCAAGACTGGCAACAGTTCATACCTGTAATCCTAGCTACTGAGAGAGGCTGAGATCTGAGGACTAGTTCAAAGCCACCCAAGCAGGAAAACCCATGAGACTCATCCCCAATTATCTCCAAAAAGCCTGAACTGGAGCTGTGGCTCAAGTGGTAGAGGATTAGCCTTGAGCAAAATAGTTCAAAGACAGTACCCTGGCTCTGAGTTCAAGCCCCAGGACGCGCACAGAACACAAAACAAAACAAAACAAAACACAACCCTGCAGTCCACTTAGGAGGTCTGACAATCAAGGCCTGAGCTAGAGTGTCAGGCGCTGAAGAGGGAGATGGTGCGCTGGGAGCCAAGAAGGCTACTAGCCGCAAGGGAGGTGGTGCACGGGCCCCAGCAGGGCCTCTTCTCCTTCCCCACCCCGGGCAGAGCGGCGGGAAGGGCGGGCAGGCGGGTCGAGGCGGCGGGGAGGGACTGGGACGTGCTCGCTGGCGAAGCACGAATGACCTCCGGCCGCACTCAGCTGTCAGCCGCGTGGGCTCCGCGCGATCCCCAGCCCAACCCCTCAGAAGCGCCGAGGGGCCAACTGCAGACTGGAGTCCCTAAGTTTGGGACTGGAGTCCCAAGCTTTCGGGAGGCCGCACCGATCTGCCGCTTTCCAGCCCCCTCGCTCCCAACGCTCAGGACGCCCCGGGCTCACAGCGGGGGGAGGCTGCTGGGGACCACCCTCCTCCGGCCGGCAGACCGATCAGCCCTTTGTCCACGTTCTCATCTCTGAAAGTTGAGCTAAATTGTTTATCTGGGACTCTGCAGAGGTGAGGCCGACTCGGGCCCCATGGGGGGGGGGTGAGTTGGGGGGGGGGGAGTGTCAGGGAACCTGCGTCTTTCGGAAAGTCTTCTCATTTTCCACTAGCCCTCGGGAACTCGCTTCCAGGTGTTGGGGCGGCGGCTCCTCCCCGCCCCTGACCCTCCCCTGCGGGCAAGTTAAACTCCAGAGCCAGCCCCAGCCCCGCACTACCCTCCTCCGTCACGAGTCGCAGCCGCTAAAAGCTGCAGCTCCCGGGGCAGAGCTGCCTTCCATAGGCCCACGGGGGCAGGGAGGGCGAGCCCCAGCGGGCGCTGGGCGCCCCTTCCACCGCCCAATGAGAGAAGTTTCCAGAGGCTCTTTAAGCCATGGATTCGCACCAGGGCCGGTCTCGGGGCCAGGTGGTATCCATGGAGGCCCCCGAGGCGCAGCTGCCGAGATCAGAAGCACCGAGCCCTGCACTACTTGGAGATCCCCCGCCCGCCGCGGAGCCGCCCGCCGCGGAGGTCCCCTTCGTGGAGAGTGACCCTTCGGAGGTCCCGAGCCCAGACTCCCAGCTGGACGCAGATTTGTCCTCGAAGGCCGAGATCGCTGTCCCGGAGCAGGAGGAGGCGCCCTGCCGCCGGCCCCGCGCGCGCTCCTTCTCCCTGCCGGAGGACCCCATCCTGCAGGCGGCCAAGTTTCTGCAGCAGCAGCGCCAGCTGCTGGCCCTGCGGCCGGACGCTGGGGGCGAAGAGCGAGCGGACGGCGCGCTGCACGGCCCGGACCTCTGCTGTTCCAAGTGCAAGAAGCGGGTGCAGTTCGCCGATTCGCTGGGGCTGAGCCTGGCCAGCGTGAAGCACTTCAGCGACTCCGAGGAGCCGCAGGTGCCGCCCGCCGTGCTCTCGCGCCTCCGCAGCTTCCCGGTGCGCTCCAAGGACCTGGAGCAGCTCGGGGGGCTGCTGGCGGCGGCCACGGCGCCCGCCCCGCTCCGGGCGCTGCCACGGCTCCGACCCCTCTTCCAGCTCCCCGGGCCCAGCGCCGCAGCTGAGCGCCTGCGGCGGCAGCGCGTGTGCCTGGAGCGCGTGCAGTGCTCGGCTTCTGTGGGCACGGAGGTGACGGGCGCTGGTCGGGTGATCAGTTGTCCGGGACCCAGGACAGTGACCGTGCGCTACACTTTCACCGAGTGGCGTTCCTTCCTGGATGTGCCCGCCGAGCTGCTTCAGACACGGCCACCAGAGGCGCCATCGGGGGTCTCTAGATCCGAGTCTGGGGACGTGGAGGAAGAGGCGGCCTTCGAGCGCTTCCACTTCTCACTCAGCCTGCCTCCGGGTCTGCAGCCCAGGGAAGGGGAGGACGTGGACGTGCGCGGCGTCGCTGTTCATTTCGCTGTCTGTTACCGATGTCAGCAGGGAGAGTACTGGGACAACAACGCGGGGGCGAACTACACGCTGTTCTATGCGCGCTCCCCAGACCCTCTTTGAAGGCCAGATGGGGGTCGCTTCAGGGATCGCGGCCAAGGGGGGTGAGCAGCCCTAGGATGATCAGGCGAGAGTTGGAACGACTTGTTGGGAAACTTCGCTGTGCCAACGGATGTGGAGTGAGTGGACCTTGGAGGGAAAGGGTGAGCCAGCACCGAGGGTCTGGGGAATGCTCCGAATCTGTGCTCAGTCTTCTTTTACCAAGCTATCTCGATGACTTCCAGAATCCCCAACCTACTTTAGAAAGGAAAGAGATCCCTTACGCCTTCAAGCCCCCGCCCCAGCAGCTCTCTACAAATCCTGAGCCCACAGCACAGCTCTGACTTGTGTTAAATTGAGATGTTGTATGGACAGCTGTAAAGAAAGGACAAAGGGTTCTAGGGAGGGAAGGTGCGTTCACGGGACTGTAGCCTAGTTTTCAAAGAAATTTGGGTGGGAGCTGGGTCAGCCTGTCTTTTAATTGTGATCTTGAAGCTTTTGCCCAATCTTGAAGTTATTTACTTGTGCATTTGTCTACAAATAACCTGTTCAGAAGTAAAGATCACTCGCACATGCTAACCTACTGTTTGGTACTTTGTATTTTTACCACCTTTGGGAGGCCTTGGAAGTCAAGCCTTATCAGCCAATGTGATACCTACACTTTAGCAACTGTTAAATGGCAGATTTTACAGATTTCTTTCCGTCTAGCCCTACTCTGTTGTGCTTAATGGCTCCAACTCCCCATACTGGGTGAAAATGTTCTTTAAAGTATTTTGTAAAAGGTGTCCTGTCCCTTGTTTTAATAAGATGTTTAGTGAATTAAAATACCAGAGTAACAAAGTAGGCTTTAGCTGTGAGCTGCAAGAGCTTCCCAAGTCCCAACTTCCTCTGTGAAGATTGAGCACATAGCTGCTAAACTCTGGGCCATTAGCAGTCAGAGAAGCTTGGCCTTAACAGGCTCGACTCCAAGTGCAGGGGGTGGGGGATGGGAGGGTGGCTCTTTGTGCCTCTGAGAGCCATCAGTAGTGGTGACTTGATGGATAATGAAGCATGCTCAGCAAGTAAATGCTGCCCAGAGCCAGATGGCACCTTGCACCAAAGGGCCAGAGGCACAAGGGACAGGATTGTCTTCTCCATTCACTGTTGGTTTCTGTGGTTCCAAGATGACATGTTCAGGTGTAAGGACTTCATTTATTCACCCCTGAGTGTAAGGACTTCATTTATTCACCCCTCACCATTCACCCCTTCATCAATGTACCATTTTTATCTTTTTAAGTTTTCCTATTTTGTAGCACAATTACTTTGGGGGTGGTAGCCAGGAGGTAGGTTTTTTTTTTTTTTTAAATCATTATTCTAGAGAAAGGAGTCAGCCTATAGCTAAATTCAAAGACTGTTTTGCAAGACCAAAGACCTATAAATGGTATTTTTAAACAGTTGAAAAAATTCAAAAGACTATTGTTATTTTATGGCATAGATATGTGAAATTTAAACTTGAACATCCATAAATAAAATCTTGCTGGACACAGTTAGGTGTGCTCACATAGGAAATCTCAGTGGCTCTTCTCATCCTGCTGTGGCAGAGTTACCTAGATGCAACAGAAACCATATTGCAAAGTGTATATTTTCTGTCCTATCCCTTATTGAAGGTATGCTAACCCTGCTTAGTATTTTTTTTTTTTTTTGTCAGTTGGGGCTTGAATTCAGAGCCTGTGCACTGTCCCTGCTAGCATTCTACCACTTGGAGACAGAGCACCAATTTTAGTTTTCTGGTGATTAATTGGAGATATGAGTCTCACACTTTCCTGCTTGGGCTGGCTTCGAACAGCAATCCTCAGGTCTCAGCTTTCCAAGTAGCCACCAGAGCACAGCTCCTGATTAGTGTTTTTAATACTACATGCTGAGTTAGCCAGTTACCCTTTTAATCAATTTTGCCACTTGAACTAAATATCCTTTGTGCAAAGGCAAAGCTGTTTTGTTATTCCTGCTAGTCTTAAGATACTGGAAGGACAATGATTACTGTAGTATGTGTAAGAGTGGGGTGTGGGCAGAGTGTACCAGCTGCTTTTTATCTAAAACCTATAATGGACCTCTATAACTGAAATAAATTAGCACTGAACTAAACTTGCCAGATATTTCTTTGCCTTCATCTTTCTTATTTTATTATGGCTTTAGTATCAGGGATGGAGCCCAGGTCTTATACATTCTTGCTACAACATATATATATATATATGTACACATTTATACATATATATGTATATATGTGTGTATATATATATATATATATATATATTTGGCAGTAGAGGGGCTTTGAATTCAGGGCCTAGTGCTTACATTGTGGGCCCTCTACCACTTGAGCCACATCCTCAGCCCCCACCTCCCATTTTTGCAACGTTTATTTTTATATAAAGTCTTGCTTCCTAACCTGATGCACATCTGGACTGTGATTTTCCTATTTTAGGCTTCCAGTCATAGCTGTGATGACAGGAATGCCACCATGTCTGGCTTCCTTCCATGGAGATGAGTGACTTTCAGCTGGGGCTGGCCTAACTCTATAATCCTCTTGATCAGTTTCCTTTATCAATTAGGATGACAGGTACGCACCATTGTATACAGCTATGGATTGAGAAAGCATCTTGGACACTTTTTGCCCAGGCTGGCTTCAAACTTTGTCCTCCCAAATAACTCTGATTACAGCAGGCACCTAGCTTTACACAATCTTTTAAATATTCATTTTATTTTATACAGTGTCAGCTTTTCCTTAGAGACTTCTAGCAGATGTTTTCATTTCACCCATTTATCTTTTTTGATGCTGAGGATCAAAGCCAGGTCTTCAGTAGACAAGTATTGTACCACTGAGGTATACTCGTCAGCCCATAGCAAACATTATGTAATAATATAAAGGATGTTAAAATAGTTTAATTTTTTTTTTTGTCAGTTATGGGGCTTGAACTCAGGGCCTGGAGGCTGTCCCTGAGCTTTTTTTTTGCTCAAGGCTAGTGCTCTACTACTTTGAGCCACAACTTTTTTTGTTGGTGGTGGTGGTCCTGGGGCCTGAACTCTGGGCTTGGATGCTTTCCCTGAGTTCTTCAGCTCAAGGCTAATTCTCTACCACTTGAGCCACAGTGCCACTTCTGGCTTTTTCTGCTTATGTGGTATTGAGGAATCGATCCCAGGGCCTCATGCAGGCAAGGTAAGCACTCAACCACTGAGCCACCTTCCCAGCCTGAACCACAGCTTTACTTCTAGATTTTTGGTGGTTAATTGGAGATAAAGCTTTCCTACCTGGGCTGGCTTTGAACCAGGCCCCTCAGATCTCAGCCTTCTAAGTAGCTATGATTACAGGCTTGAGCCATCAGCACTTGGCTAGGTTTTGTTTTTGTTTTTAAAATTACTTCAACATTTACCAGAGTCAAAAAATACTTAAAAGTATATTTCCTGAAAGAAATAAAAACACACATATCATAGGCTGGGGTGTATGGCTCAGTGGTAGAGTGCCTGCCTACCAAGTGCAAAGCCCTGAGTTCAAATCTCAGTACACCAAAAAGCAAAAGAAACAAGGGCATATTTTGAATGAAATGTATGTTCTCCTCTAGAAAGTTTCCAAAGCAATGGCTAGAAGCCTGAAGTATCTTCCTGGAGAACCCTAGATTTGTGAAGCTAGATGAGCAGCCTATTCTAAGAGATGCCAAGGGAGGCCACAGCCCTGCTTGCAGAGTGGGCAGTGGACCTGGGGGAGCCCATTGAGTTCTGAAGATTGGGCATCTATCCAGAAGCAGCAAGCACCATGGCTCAGGCAGCCTTCCATGGCAACTGGAAGTGGGACAGCTATTGTTACCCATAAACCTCTACTTGAGAGCATGGGATTTTTCTCCTGGAGGAGTGGACAAGAGTTTCCATTGTGACCCTCCCTCCACCTTCTTCTTCTATCTTTTCACCCTGATCCAGGTACAAGGGAATTCCCTGTCCACCTGGGATCTGGTCACTCATTTCAGCTTGGAAACATTAAGTGTTAGATTCTCATGCATTACTTCATAGGTTTTCCAAAGTTCAGCTTTTGGCCAAACATGTTTTGTATATTTTAAGAGATGAGATTTTTTTTTCAAATTTTTAACTCATTTGTGCATCCCTTTAGTGCACTGTCCCCTGATTATGACTGAAAAGATCACTTGGCTAAGCATGACTGGTGGCATGTGTTTTTAGTGAGGAGTAGGAACAACCCAAGAGAGGATTTCTCTCTTCTATCTCTATTTCTCTTTTGCTTTTGTTGTTTCTCTCACCTGTCCCCCTCCCTCACCCTCTCCTTTTCCCTTCCTCCCTCCCTCTCTCTCTCCCTTTCTCTTTCCTTCTGCTTGTCTCCCTGCCCTCTGCCAGTACTGGGGCTTGAACTCAGGGCACTGTCCCTGATCTTTTTGCCCAGGATAGCACTCTATTATTCGAGCCACAGCTCCACCTCTGGTTTTTTTTTTTGTTTGTTTTTTAAGTGATTAATGGAGATAAGAATCTCCCAGACTTTCCTGCCTCAGTTAGCTTCAAACCTTCATCCTCAGATCTCAGCCTTTTTAGTCACCAGGATTACAGATGTAAACCACTAGCATCCAGCTGAGTTTCTTTTAAGATTTGCTTGAGGGCTGGGAATGTGGCTTAGTGGTAGAGTGCTTGCCTAGCATGCATGAAGCCCTGGGATCTATTCCTCAGCAGTAAAAGCTGGAAGAGGCACTGTGGCTCAAGTGGTAGAGTTCTAGCCTTGAGCAAAAAGAAGCTCAGGGACAGTGCCCAGGCCTTAAGTTCAAGCCCTAGGACCTGCAAAAAAAAAAAATCAGGATTTGCTTGAAATATGTGACGTGGAACATCAGACAGAAGTAACAGATTTCTGTGAATGTGGATGTGACAGTATTTATTTAAACTGAGAACTACTATAGTCTAAAACCCAGTTTTCATTTTCTCCCTGAGTCTTAACAGTATAGTTAACAACCAGTGATTTGAAAATGTCTTTTCAATCATAGAGGTTATTTATTTATTTTACTTTTTATTTGGTTCCCAGCTGCATGGCATTATTTTCCTCTGTGCATGTCTCACCTAAAAAACCTGCAGAAACAAAGTTCTATCTTAATAAGAAAAATCCACCTGGTACTTTAAAAGAGATCACTGAACTGTTGGGGAGATGGTATTAGATACAAGTTGGACATCCCTCATGTGATAATTCAAAAAGCTCCAAAATTTGAAGCTTTTTTTTTTTCTTTTGGTGGTCATGGGGCTTGAACTCTGGGCCTGAATGCTGCCCTTCAGTTCTTCAGCTAAAGGCTAGCACTCAACCACTTGAGCCACTATTCTACTCCTGTTTTCAGTGGTTTATTGGAGGTAAGAGTCTCACGGACTTTCCTGCCTGGGCTGGCTTTGAACTTCGATCCTCAGATCTCAGCCTCCTGAGTAGCTAGGATTACAGATGTGAGGTACTGGTGCCCAGCTAGAATTTGAAGTTTTTGAATACTGAAATGATTCCAAACATGAGAAATTCCACCTGTGATCACATGTGCCATGTCCTAGGGAGAAATCAGGCACATGAAAAAACACTAGGTAAAATGACCTTCAAACTACATGTGTGACGTATATATGAAACATGGTGAAGTTAGAGTTTATACTTGAGTCCTGTTCCCAGGAAAGATCACTATACATATCAAAGAGATTTTTTTCTTTTTTTCTTTCTTTTTTTTTGGCTGGCTGTGGGACTTGAACTCTGGGCCTGGGTGCTGTCCCTCAGGTCTTCAGCTCAGGGCTCGTGCTCTTCCACTTGAGCCACAGTGCTACTTCCTCAAAGAGATTGTTAAAATGGAAAAAAGAAAATGTAAGTCTAAATCACTGCTGGTTTCAAGAGTTTTAGACAAGATACTAAACATCTGTACTAGTGTTCTGTGGACTGAGCTCATGTGCTGCTAACCATCCTTCCCTTCCATAAATACAGTGAAAGCAGAGGTTATGTCATGGGGGAGGGATATACAATGCAACAAAGAAATCATCTTATAAATATGGTAAAAAAAACAATTGCATGAAAGAAAAACATTTGAATACTCAGTGACTGCAACAATTTCCTGGCTTGCTCTCTCCTTGAAGTCATTCTGTCTTTGATGTTGGAGCACACAGCCACAGTTCCTTTGCTTGGTGGTAACCTTTATTGTCAGAGCAGCTCCAAGTCCCTTGCCTACTGTCTCTGATCTTCAGGCAGTGATTCTCCTTCTGAATTGTACTCCCTTCCCGTTGCTCCACTTTGTCTCCTTGTAATTTCCAATGTAGACTTTGTAAAGCTATTGGCACATAACACACATGCCTTCAGTATAGTGCTAAATAGATTGCAATTAAGGGAAGAATGCAGGTTTGGTCACTTTCAATATCCCTTAAACTGTCTCATACAGTCTCTAGAATGATCAACATAAGACCGTTAACCCAGTGGAAGAATGTTGTGTTTTGTACTTCAAATCCTTACAGCAACTCTGCAAGGTAGAGAGATATGCTTTTAGCTCCAGCCTGTGGATGAGGAAATATGAATTTTAAATACACTTCTTGCCTAGGATCTCACTGCCAGGAAGAGGCAGGCCTGGAAGACAAAGGATGGTTGACTTTTGAAGTTGTCCATTTCTGGGGCCTACCTGGACACTGGTTCTTATTTATGAAGATGTTCTACAAACCAGGATCCAGGGAACCCTCCCCTTTGGGTTCACCTCCTAGTCCTACAATGGATATCTCCTGTTTTTCTTGCTCTAACATTTAATTTTCCCTCTGAGGTTTATTCAGACCCAAATTCCTTGGCATTTTCTCTGTCTATCCCTTTGCTCTTGTACATTCCAGCACGTGCTCATTTTCTGAATCCTCTACAGAGGCCGGCTGTTCTCTCCAACAATGCAGTCAGATGCCTTTAGACAGGGACCAATGGCTCATGCAGGTCCACAACAGGTATCCATCCTCATCACTCCTCATCAAATATATTCAGCATTATTCCTGCCATACATAACAGTGCCTGCTTATCATCCTAGCACTCAGGAGCAAGAGACAGAAGGATTGCAGTTCCAGGCATCTAGGTTACACAGCAAGACCTTGTCTCAAAACAGAAAGTAAAAACAGACTCATATTCTAGTTATGCAAGTAAACAGTTACTCTGGGGAAGGAAGAGGTAGATTGAGTAGTTTAAATTCTGTAGTAGTAATGGCAGTGGGCAGACGAAGACAGAGAGGAAAAGGTTTTTTTTTTTTTGTTGTTGTTGTTTAGTCAGGACTGGAAACACATTTCTGGGTCAGATGTTTGTACAGAGGCTGGTTAGGATTCTAGTGTCAAGGTCCTTCAGGAGTCTGTGCCTTTGCTGAGGACCCAGCTGGCTTCTCTGCCCATTTTAATGCTACGTGTGGGTTCTCATTGAGCAGTGGCTGGGCCAAAAGTGCTGGCCTATTTGATTTCTTGCAAAAGCTAGCATTTAAAGGCATGGCTTCCTGCTTTTTTCATTAAATTGGAACTGCAGACTCTTGAAAGTTGAAAGTTTTTGGTATCTGTGCATACAATCTGCTCACAGGAGCCCCTGTGTGTGTGTGTGTGTGTGTGTGTGTGTGTGTGTGTGTGTGTGTGTGTGTGTGTGTGTGTGTGTGTGTGTGTGTGTGTGTGTGTGTGTGTGTGTGTGTGTGTGTGTGTGGCGGGGGGAGGGGGGTTATTTAGGCAGCCCTTTGGACCCTATGCACTGATCTGTCTTGTCCTATTCCATCCATTTTTTTTTTCTTTTTGAGTGACATAGTCTCCCTATGCTTTCCAGTTGCATATTGTACTCCTGGAGTCTACAGATTTTGTTGTTGTTGTTGGTTCCGGGGCCTAGCAAATCTCTTCATGCTCAAGGCTAGTGCTCTACCACTTGAGGCACAATGCCACTTCTGGCTTTTTCTGAGTAGTTTATTGGAGATAAGTCTCATGGGCTTTCCTGCCTGGGCTTTGAACTATGACTGTCAGACCTGTCTCCTGAGCCACTTGCTCCAGATTACCAGAGATTTTTTTCTCCTGCTTCCTGTGTAGCTCATAAATAGGTACGACTACATATACATCATGTTTAGCATATTTGTTTTTAAGAAATGTTTTAACTAGCTTGACCTACTGAGATCTCCTTTCTGTACTTGGAACAAACCACTATTTGTACAATACCACAAGAACTGTAAGGTTTTGCTTTAAATATTTTAATGTATGCCAAATCCTGGCAAATTAATAATCCTAAGTAAGTGGAAGAGTTTACTGACAACCAAACTTTTATCTTTAGCATTATAGTTCTGATCCAATGTGCTGTATCATACGCACATCAATGAAATATTAAAAAATAAACCAATGTTATTGTTAAACTAACACAGATGAAGTAACAGAATTCACCAGGTGATCTGTATGAAGTTCTAGTGAAACACCTTAATAACATGTAAGACATTTAAGAGAAATTCCCAAAGTAAGGAAAGTTCCGGCTGACCGGAGGTTTTGAATGAATATCACTGATATTTTAAGAAAGCTGAATAACACATACTGTTTCTTGGAAGCTGTTTTTTTTTTTTGAGTGAACTTTTGATAAAATCCTTGTCATTCTGAGGAGGTAGTCATTGGGCCACACTGTGGTGTGCTAGACATGTCCAGTCTGAGACCAGCTGGTCATAAAAGACTCTGATTTGTGCAATTCTAGCTCTATTAGTGTCGATAATTCTTGTAATTTTAAGACAGTAGGATACCAACTTTGCAGTGGTGACAATGGTTCCCCCAGGTAAACAAAGTCAGATTCATTGCCAAGAGTTGTTTTGGGGGCTCTAGATTTGAAACCATGTCCTTGAGCAAAAAGTAACAGCATCCATTTTACTCCCTGGATGAACATCAACACAAGAAGCAATTTTCATCATTGGCTCCCTGAAGTACTAACAAGGCTACAAAGATTGAAAAGTGAAGGTCTTAATGTCTTCAGAGGGATAGAAACCAGGCCACAAAGATACTGGTAAACAATCTGACAGTGTGAGGCATCCCTGGACTTGGGATGCATGCGAATTTCTGATTGGCTCTTTCTTGTTTGTAATGAGCATCTCAGTGAGCTTTCCCAGCCTCATCCATATGGCCTTACCCATCTGCTTATCTTGATGATGCAGTCAATGTGGCTGCTGTGTGACTTCTGGATCACACCTTGGACCACTGGCACAGGTTATCACAGAGCATTTATAAATGTCCTCAAGACTAAAAGGTCTTTTGTCACTATCTGATCGTCTGGGATCAGACTTATCAAGGGATTTCTTTTTTATTTGAAACTGTAGGTTAGGTACCAGATTTCCCAAATTATAAAAGAGCATTAGCTTCAGTATAGGAAGGCTGTTACCTTCTGCTCTTTGAGCCCTTTTCTTCAGCTTCTGGTGAAGAAGCAAGTGGCAGTTTTTGTGAAGTACAATGGTATCTGCATAGGACTGGTTCCAGAATTATCTATGGATACCAAAATCTGTGATGTCAAGTCCCTTATATAAAAACCTATACATAAAAACCTTGCACAAAACCTATACATCCTCCTGTACATTTATGTTCATCTCTAGACTACTTACTTTCTACTGCAATGTAAATGTCATGTCAATAGGTTGTTATGCTGTACTGCTTAGGGAGTAATGACAAGCAAAAAAGGTCTGTGTATATAATGTTTCCCAAATATTTTTGTACTGAGTGTAGCATAGTGCTAGAGCACTTGCTTAGCATGCACAAGATCCTAGGTTTGATTCCCCTGTGCTAAGAAAAAGTGTTTTGGTTCATGGTTGCTTGAACCTACGGATGTGGAATCCAAGCTTATGGAAGGTCTGACTGTACTGAAAAAAGGAGGCTCATTTTGTCACTAAGTAAATTTTTGTGCTTTCTGTAAACTTGATATTTTACTGTTTTATTCCTACTACTAGAATCAAGCCAACATGAAAACCAGTTTCAGCCTTAAAAGAACCAGCCAGGCCTCTCATCCCACCCCATTGAAAAACATAGAAAAAAAATCCACTTACCCCCTATTGATGTTGCTAAATACCGAAGGCTTTACTTAGAGGGGAAGATTTGTTCTGCACTTTTACAAGTCAAATTTCTTTGTAACAGGCTTTCAACTTGCTTTACTCCTGTGAATTTTTTTTTTTTTTTTGTCGGTTATGGGACTTGAACTCTGGGCCTGGGCGCTGTCCCTCAGCTCTTCAGCTCAAGGCAAGCGCTCTATCGCTTGAGCCACAGCACCACTTCCGGTTTTCTAGTAGTTTATTGGAGATAAGAGTCTCACGGACTTTCCTTGCCTGGGCTGGCTTTGAACCGTGATCCTCAGATCTCAGCCTCCTGAGTAGCTAGGATTACAGGCGTGAGCCACCGGTGCCCGGCTCTCCTGTGGATTTTTTTTTTTGTTTTTTGTTTTTTGGTCATGGAGCCTGAACTCTAGGCCTGGATGCTGTCCCTGAGCTCGTCAGCTCAAGGCTAGCACTCTACCACTTGAGCCATAGTGCCACTCGGGCTTTTTCTGCTTATGTGGTGCTGAGGAATCGAACCCAGGGCCTCATGAATGCAAGGCAAATGCTCTACCACTGAGCCACCTTCCCAGCCCCTTCTCCTGTGGATTTTTAAAACTGTCAAGCATGAAGGTACAGCTCAGGGGCAGAGCTCCCTGGGTTCCACTCAGCACTGGTTAGGCCATGGAGGGACGGAGTTAAAGGTAACTGCTTTTCTGAGTAGATGTAGATTTATGTCAATTCTTTGTTTCTTGAATGTACGCAAAATCATGTTAATTCTACGATGTTCCATTTTTATTAGTCTGGGGAACAAGAGCCACCAGATCAACAGAGCATTGCATTTGGTCACATAAACCTTCTGGTGGAATAAAGACAGTTTTGTAGCCAGGACAACTCAGTATCATCTCTTAAGGTCTAGAAAATGGCTCTGCGGCTGTGAAGGTAGCTCAGTGGTAGAGCGCTTGCCTTGAATGCCTGAGGCCCTGGGTTCGATTCCTCAGCACCACATAAGCAAAAAGAAAAAAGCTGGGAGTGGCGCTGTGGCTCAAGTGGTAGAGTGCTAGCCTTGAGCTGAAGAGCTGAGGGACAGCGCCCAGGCCCAGAGTTCAGGTCCCATGACCGGACCCCCCCAAAAAAAAAATTAAAAAAAATTAAAAAAATAGAAAATGACTGCTTGGCCATTTTTTCCCCCTTCAGTACTTCTAATTGAACATAGGCCTTATATGCTCGTGTCTTGCTTGCAGTGTTAATGCTCTACTGCTTGAGCAAAACTTCCAGCCCTGCTTTTTTGCTATTTTGAGTTGGGGTTTCATAGATTTTTTTTCCTAGGCTTGCCTTGAGTCACCATTCTATCTCAGCATCCTGAGCAGCTAAGGGTACAGCTGTGAGCCATAGGTGTTTTCTACTTCCTTTTGTTTTTCAGATAGATTCTCATGCTAACTTTCCTTGAATTTTGAACCATAACACCTGACTTTGGCTAGTGTTTATTGCCTCTAGAGAGGTGAGCTTCTGGTGGCGTTTTTCATTTGCTAGGTAATACCAAAAGTAATCTCCAGACCTCCAGATCTCCTTCGGAGCAGTCATACCCTCAGGAGTTCGGAGGCCAACTGCAGGGATCTCTAGAATCAAGCCCTAGTGTTTTGTATATGAGGCTCTGCCTGGCACCTGAAGCATAGAGGACTACAATTGCTGTGGTTTCTTATGTCACAGAATTATCTTTCATGTCTGCCTGCAGAATCTAAATTTGCTTTTCATTTTATCTGAGTTACAAAAATGAGGTCTGCATTATCAAGGCTTGGACTTGTCTAAACCCATTCATGTGGTTTAATTAACACCAAAGCAGTCTGCCATTAAAGGCTGCAGGACTAATTAAGGTTGCCCTGAGGCTGCTTCTGAGACTAACTGTGTTTGGGGGCTAGCTCCTAAGAGCTGTTCCCTTGCTCACAATTTAATGCTTTAAAGGGGAGGTTCAATTCTAGAATTAGGTTTTCAAGTAACAGCTGCTTAAATTATTGGTAAATCAGAAACACCATTCATTAGCAGCACCCCTGTTGGACATCTAACCATGGCTGGGTGTCTCATCCCATGACAGGTGAAGGGCAAGATTGTCTTTGCCATATAGCCTGTGTTCACCCAGGCAAGGCCCCAATCACTCTAATAGTACAGCTCCCAAGAATGAGCGTGTATTGCATACAACAGATCCCGAACCTATGTTCCTCATTAGCCTCATGGGATGAAAGGACTTATTTTGAAATCAGAAGTGGTAGTGCTGAATAGAGTGGTTAGCCATTCCATCCATTAATCACAAAATCTACACTGTATTAATGCCACTGGCAGCCATGACTTTTAAGGTGAGGTCTGACTGCTCATGTTTGACTTGTATGACCAGGAAAATTAAACTGAGGATGATACTGTCATAGGTGTTGTAGGACTTGCAATTTAGGAACGGGTTCAAAGATTAACTTGAATTCTGACCCCTGCTTACCATCATATAAAAACAAAACAAGGAGCCACTGTGACTGGTTCTGGGGGTCCTTATAATCTCTATTGGAAGCCAAGCAAGCCACAGGGTTCATTTTATATGCTTGAAAGAAACTCATTTGTCAGTATGGAGTGGCACACATTGTTATTATGTGTAAGGTAATCAGAGCAGTAGTTTTCTAAGCTTGCTAAACACTGGAAATGCTGGAAGAATGTATGTAAACTGTCCTGAGTTAGAACTCACAGGAATAAAAGCATCCAAAGATTTGTCTCTTTAAAAACACTGCAAACAGGATTGGGTGGGGGAGCCGGGGGAGGGGGAGGAGGATGGGAATGGATGGGAAGGGGAAACAAAGGAGGCTATAATGCTTGATAAGAAATATACTCATTATCTTGCCCATGTAATTGTAACCCCTCTGTACAGTATTTAAAAAAAAAAAAAACCCTAAAAACTCTACTGTAAACAAATGCAGCAGTGGTACTCAATAAATGCTATGATGAAAATGAACTATACAACTTGTGGGTAGGGATGAGAGAAAAATGGGAGCAAGCTAGGGAAGGGGGGACGTTGTCTAAAAAGAAATGTATTTATTACTTGACTTGTGTAACTGTAACTCCTCTGTACATCACCTTTATAACAATTAAAAAAAACTACTACAAGCCAGATGTTTGTGGCTTATCCTTGTAATCCTAGCTACTTAGGAGGCTGAGCTCTAAGGATTGAGGTTTGAAGTCAGCCAGTGCAAGACAGTCCATGAGACTTTTGCCTCCAATTAACCACCAAAAAAGGATAGAGGAGCTGTGGTTCAGGTGGCAAAGTTGCCAGCCTTGGGCTAAAAAGCTAATGGACAATACCCAGGCCTTGAGTTCAGGCCTCAGTACTGGCGGCAAACCCACCCAACCCAACCCAATCCTCCAGTGCTCCAGCTGATTCTGACAATCAGCCACATGCAGACCCCAGGGCTGTGAATAGCCCTTTCCAGACTTCAATTAGTCTGTAAGGCCTCCTCTGGGTCCTATGTGCAAGAACTGTGTCCAGCCTGTAGAGGACTGAGTCTTGTGCATCTATACAATTGACCTTTTTTGTACCAGTCCTGGCACTTGAACTCAGGGCCATGGTGTATAGTCCTGAGCCTTTTTACTTAAGACTAGCTCTCAAGTGGTAACTTGAGCCACAGCTCCACTTTTGGCTTTTTGGTGGCTAATTGGAGATAAGAGTCTCATAGAATTTCCTGCCTAGGCTGGCTTCAAACTGTGATCCTCTACTAGGATTACAAATGTGAGCTTGGCACCATTACTTTAAAAAGTTGGATAATCTCTTGGATTTGTCTGCTTTGGCTGGCTTTGAACCTCCATCTTCAGATCTCAGGCTCCTGAGTTGCTAGGAATACAGCTGTGAGTCACTAGTTCTCAGCTATCTGACACATTTGTTGTTGCATTGGACCAGTTATAAGACATAGGATGTATTGTGTATCCCCTCACTTTGATCTTACCACTGCCCCCAAATCTCAACTAATACTTGGATTTGCCTTCACAAGAGAGTCTTCAGCTCCCAGTGGGGTCCTCCACTCAAGTGGAGGCCTTGCCTCAGCACAGAATGAGCATGCATTAGTCATAATGGGTTTATATGGTGCAAAAGGATAGGCCACAATTCAATTTATTGTTAAGGACCAAGAAACAAAGTCTTGCAAATGTTCTATACAAATGTGGATGAGCTGCAAGATGGGGATAGGGTGGAGAAGAGACTCAATAATACATAGTATTATTGTGAGTGACCTCCAGCTCTTCATTCTAACACTTGAATAGAGGAAGGACAGCCATTCTTTCACACTGAGGCTGTAATAGAATGCAAGTAAGATTCAGTTTCATCTTCTATAGGTCAGGTGAAGCAAAAAGCTATATTCAGCTGGTGTTGGAAGCCCCCAGGCTGCACACAGAATGGATGCTGAAGGTGGTCCACAGGCTGCTGCTGGTGACTTGGTCCCTAGGTCCTTGGCTTCTCTTGACTCTCAATGATAAGCTTGTCAGTTGAATACAGTTGGCCAATATGGACCTGAAGAGGCAAAGAAGAGGCACAGGTTAAGAACTGTGGGACTCGTATTAGCTATGAATGATCATAAAGAGGATTTCAAACTAATAGTAGATAATTGTTTGTCACCAATATCAGCTCAAAAATGGATTAAAGATCTCAAAGCCAGACCAAAGTCAGACCTAAAATTTTGAAACTACCTCAAATTCTACTACATTAGAACTTATTGACATAGGCAAGGCCTGTCTGAACAGAGTTCGAGCAGTACAGCAAATAGAAGACTTGACAAATGGGATTACATCAGACTAAAAAGTTTCTGTATAGCAAAAAACATAATTATGAAATTAAAAAGACAGCCAACAGACTGGGAAATCTTTACAAGTTATACATCCAACAAGGTCCTAATATCCAAAATATACAATAAGCTCAAGAAACTAACTTCCCCCCACTCCCACATTAAAAGCCCAATCAATAAACAGGCAAAGGAGGTAAATAGAGACTTCTCAGAAGAAGAATGGCCAACAAACACGAGGAAATGTTCAATGCTCCTGACCATAAAAGAAATGCAAATCAAAACAACATTAAGATTCCATCTCAACCACAGTTACGTTTGATTAACACTGAGAATTTTAACAACAAATGCTGGTGGGGAAAAAGGAATACATTGTTGGGATTATAAACTAGTATAACCACTCTGGAAGGCAGTTTGGAGATTGCTCAAAAACCTAAACACAGAGCCGGGTGCCAGTGGCTCACGCCTGTAATCATAGCTACTCAGGAGGCTGAGATCTGAGGATCACGGTTCAAAGCCAGCCTGGGCAGGAAAGTCCGTGAGACTCTTATCTCCAATAAATCATTAGAAAACCAGAAGCAGCACTGTGGCTCAAGTGGTAGAGTGCTCACCTTGAGCTGAAGAGCACAAGGACAGCGCCCAAGCCCAGAGTTCAAGCCCCATGACCGAACAAACAAACAACCCCCCCCCAAAAAAAAACAAAACAAAAAACTAAACACAGGACTACTCTATGATCCAGTCATACCACTCTTGGGCATCTACCCAGAGCATTTTAAATCAGGATATAGTAAAAGTACTTGCACATCCATGTCCATTGCTGCTCTATTAACAATAGTCAAGATATGGACACAGTCCAATTGCCTACAACAGACAAGTGAGTCAAGAACATGTGGTACATATACACAATGGAATTTTACTCAGCCATTAAAAGAATAATATTAGGTCATTTGCAGGGAAATGGATGGACCTAAAACAAATTATGTTAAGTGAAATAAATTAGACTTAGAGAAAAATGGTGCATGTTTTCTCTCATATGTGGAAACCAGATCTAAAATATAAGCATATATAACATATACAAGGTCCAATGCATTTATACACAAACAAACTGACTAAAGGAGGATATACTTAGGGGAGGAATCCAAAGGTGTAACTCCTCTGAACTAATTTACTAATATCAAAATGAATACCAGGAAGTGGAAACATGTTTTGGGAGGTGGCAAAGAAATAAAGGAAGGGTAAGAAAATGCAGTTATTATATTTAATGTACATTATGTAAAAAAATGAACTATGTAACTTGAGGGTAGGGATGGGAGGGGTAAAATGTGAGAGGCCAAAGGAAGGGGTAACATTTTGACCAAGAGCATTGTGTTCATAACCTGATTTGTATAATTATAATTCCTTTGTATAACTACATAATGATAACAAAAGCAAAATTTTTTTATTGTGGGGGTAGAGAGTATAGTGTGCATATAGGTGATTATAGCTTTTTAGTTATTTATCAGGTAAATTCTCACATTTTGGGGGTGTGGGTGTCTAGAAATAGCGCATCTGGAACCTCTATTTATGCTCTCACATACCACGTCAAGCTTATTGACTGAGATGGGGTCTCGTTAACTTTTTTCCTAGGCTGGTCTTGGATGGTGATCCTCCCAAGTCTCTGCCTCCTGAGTAGCTGGGATTACAGTAAGGGGTGAGCCACTGTATCTAGCAGGCCTCAAACTTTTGATCCCACTGCGTCAGCCTCCTGAATGCTGGGATTGCAGGTGTTTGTCATCACATCCGGCTTCATTTCTAACATTTAGATTCAAATATCTGTTAGGGTACGGGAGGCCAGCCTTGGTAGCTAGCCTTGGTAGCTGGGGCTGTCTGTAGTAAGTAAACCATCTACTATACTCCTGGCTACAGGTAGAGCCATCCACCCATGTGCACACGATCCCCCTCCTGTGACTCCTCCCATTAGGAAAATCTTTCTGCCTAAAACACATTTGTGCTCTGTCTAGGCCAGCATGTTAAAGGTTGTCACACTGAGGGCAGTGCAAACAATGCTTAGCTATGTTCCCTGGTGGGATTGAGGATGGCAGTCTGTGTTCACTCATCTCCTGGCTCCTGTCTGTGTGTTCACTGTCCTTTTAATCAGTTGTCTCTGTGAATGCCCAAATGTTCTTTCTGTCCTCAGATGGATGCTGGAGCCACTGACATAGGATTACAGGCTATCTTTCCTCTCTCACAAAGGGTCTTTGTCACAATTTTTTCTCTACAGGTACATCCTGAGCAACACTTTTTTTTTTTGAACAAGTAGAACTGGTGAAGAAAGGACTTCATATTATGAAGTCTGGTTTCAGAGAAGTTGGCCACTCTCTACTGGCAATCTTTAAAAAGTCAAATGACAGAATATGGTTTCCCATCCTCCTTAATGCTCTATTTTGAAATGAAGGCTCAGGATAAGCCAGATGGCATTAGGAGGTGAGTGTTTAATAGTGGTACTTGCCCACCAATGCAGCCCTGGTGGGCTTCTGGAGTTCATGTTCCTCTACCCACTTGCTGCATCTTCTCCCTGTACTTGCAGAGATGCTAATAACTAGCAGGTGTTGCTGGGTGTCGTTAGACAAAGCAGCAGTAAGAGCAGCTATGTCATCTGAAAAGAAAGCCAATGAGAGAGAGGTTTGGGGGCTAGTGGCCATGCTGGTTCTTTCCATAGCAGTGAGTTCCTGATATGTGAGGCAAGGATGGTGGTGATGGATAGGAGAATGAGCACTCTAAGTGATTCCCAACAAAATCACAGCAGCAAGTTTGCTCCTTTCCTCTCATCAATGCAGAAGGTGCAGTTGATATGGGGCCACTGCTGGTCCTAGGACTGGACTGTTTCAGTAGCAAGGTTTGAAACCATTCTGAGATTGCTAGGATCAGCAGGATAAAGTTTCTTTTCTTGTCTCTTCCTATAGTCACTGTTTCCTGACTGCTTGCTTGCCTAGGTTACTGTCAATGTAAAGAAGGAAGAAAGATTTTATGAGATTAAGAGTATGGAAGAACTCTCTCTCTCCCTCTTCCTCGCAATTTTTTCTTTTTTTTTTTTGGGGTGGGGGTTAGTCCTGGGGATTGAACTCAGGGCCTAAGCACTGTCCCTGAGCTTTTTTGCTAAAGGTTAGCCTTTTACTACTTTGAGCGTCAGGGCCACTTCTGGTTTTCTGGTGGTTAACTGGAAATAAGAATCTCATGGACTTTCCTGACCAGGCTAGTCTGCCTTCAAACTGCAAAATACTCAGATCTTAGCCTCCTGAGTAGCTAGGATTACAAAGCATGAGCCACCCTCCAGTGCCCAGGCCCCCCCCCCCCACTTTTCTTTGATATTGGAATGGGGAACAAAGAAGAGGTGCCTGGACAACCATGGTGCCACCATTTGAGCTCTGGAATTCATATAGCCAGTTTATGTAGAAGAAAAACCATTTTTTAGGGGCTGGGAAGGTGGCTCAGTGGTAGAGCGCTTGCCTTGCATGCATGAGGCCCTGGGTTCGATTCCTTAGCACCACATAAGCAAAAAGAAAAAGAAAAACCATTTTTCTGAAAAGGCTACAGTTATTTGGATTTCTTGTTATACAGATAAATTAATTTGTAATAGACTTCGATGCACACTTTGAATTTCAGTTTTTGAGCATATAATTAATGAAACAAAGTGCTGAGAAGTGAGATACATATTGTGATAAATGGAAGCCATGCCCATTACCTAAGAGGTGCCATTGTTACACAGCATCCAAGTTCCCAAAGCTTAAAAAAAAAACAACCAAAAAACAAAAAAAAATGGGCACAGGGACTTTCTATTAAGATTCTGTTTCTAAAGGCTGGGAAGGTGGCTCAGTGGTAGAGCCCTTGCCTTACATGCATAAGGCCCTGGGTTCGATTCCTCAGCACCACATAAGCAAAAAGAAAAAAAGCCGGAAGGGGCGCTGTGGCTCAAGTGGTAGAGCGCTAGCCTTGAGCTGAAGAGCTGAGGGACAGCGCCCAGGCCCAGAGTTCAGGCACCACGACCAGACCAAAAAAAAAAAAAAGAAAGATTCTGATTCTATTCTCCTTAAAGATTTCATTGCTTGATGGGTGCTGGTGGCTCATGTTTATAATCCTAGCTACTTGGGAGGCTCAGATCTGAGGATCGTAGTTTGAAGCCAGCCCAGGAAGAAAAGTCCTGTGAAACTTATGTCCAATTAACCAAAGTGGCGCTGTGGCTCAAGTGGTAGAGTGCTAGCCTTGAGCACAAAGAGGCTCAAGAACAGTACCCAGGCTCTGAGTACAAACCCCACAACCAATCAAAAAAAAAAAAATTCATTGCTTGCCAGGTGCTGGTGGCTCACACCTATAATCCTAGTGACTCAGGAGGCTGAGATCTGAGGATCCTGTTCAAAGCCATCCTGGGCAGGAAAGTCCATGAAACTCTTATCTTCAATTAACTACTAGAAAACCAAAAGTAGAGCTTTGGCTCAAAGTGGTAGATCACTAGTCTTGAGCACAATAGCTCAGGGACAGTGCCCAGGCCCTGAGTTCAAGCCCCACAACTGACCCAAAAAAAAAAAAAAAAAAAGATTTGATTGTTGTATGGATGTGATAATTACTATTTTTAAAATCACTTTACTGACGTTTGAATTTTTTATCTTAAATTGATTACTTACCTTTTTTTTTTAATTATCTTTAAGTAGTTGTACAAAGAAGTTCCTATTCTACAAAACAGTATATGAATACAAGGTGTCTCACAACATTCTGATTATTACTATTTTATTTAGTCTGTTAAGTCATATATGGGTTTAATACTTAAATTATATTTAACCGTAACTATATTGTAAGTGGCTTTATCTACTTAATTTTGTGTTATGAACCTTATGCCATTAACTTATTTGAAAGAATATTTTAAGTAACTGGTTATCTCTTCATAAAGGTGTTATTAAGTGGGGGGGCGGGAGGGGGAGGATGGGAAGGGATGGGAAGGGGAAACAAAGGAGGAGGCTACAATGCTTGATAGGAAATGTACTCATTATGCCCATGTAATTGTAACCCCTCTGTACAGTATTTTCACAATAAAAAAAAAAGGTGTTATCAAAATTTACTTAACCATTTTCATGTAATGAATCTAATGTAATGAATCTTACTTTATCTGATTTTGATACAAAAGCTTTCTAGATGTAGAATTACAGGGTCCATGAGTACAAATATTTTTAGGGCTTCTGATGGACCTTACAAAATGACTTTCCAGAGATTCAATTGTTTTTAAGCTAACACTCCCTCTGGTGGCCAGTT
The DNA here is from genome assembly GCF_024711535.1 of Dipodomys merriami. Taxonomy (NCBI): domain Eukaryota; kingdom Metazoa; phylum Chordata; class Mammalia; order Rodentia; family Heteromyidae; genus Dipodomys; species Dipodomys merriami. Next base: position 31,334,306 of record NW_027202937.1, on the reverse strand, counting down.
TGAAAGCTTCAGCGGCATACACATGATGCTACAGAACACATCATGTCTGGCCCCACACAACATGCAGTGTGGACCTGGGCATGTTACAAGGTATGCTTAGTGAACTAGCTAGAGGAGCAATGAAGGATTTTCCTGTGGTGTGGCTGTCTGCTGTGATCTTAACCAAGACCCCAGTGTGATAGGGAACATGATGCTTGCTTTTTTGATCACATCTGCCAATCTTGAGATTAGGCTTCTGTGAGAGAGGCACCCTCCACCTGACACAGCTGTAAGGTGGACAGCCAGGTGCCAGTCAGTCAGTCCCATGCAAATGCCTCCACAGACAATCCGGCAGGAGGAAGAGCTGGGGGTGATCTAAGGGGCCTAGCTTTATGAAACCTCATCGTAAACCAAACCAAACTTGTATTCCATCTTGACTGAAGGGTGAACCAAAAAAATCCATTCAGGAAGTGGCACTGTGGCTCAAAGTGGTAGAATGTTAGCCTTGAGCAAAAGAGCTCAGGAACAGTGTCCAGGCCCATAGTTCAAGCTCTTGACAGGCGCCCCCCCACCCCCTGCAAATCCATTCATTTTTACCTCTTGCTTCCCCCCCACCCCTTTTCAGACCCTTGTGCATGATAGACAAATACTCTAAATTAAGCTGTGTCCATAACACTCCATTTGAGTACAGCAATTTTATAGTTTTTGGAGAAAAAAGAATCAGACCTTCATATTGGTGTTAAGGAGGCATAAAGATAAATGTGTTTCTGTGTTTGTATCTCTTCAGGACCTCTATCTGCTCTTCACAGTCTTCTTGAGGCTGTCTACCCTCCCTCCTTGTGGCCTATGAGTTTCTCATTGACTTTTGCCAGACTGTAAGCCTCTAACTTCAGTCTTTTCCTAGTCTACTCTATCAAGAAAAGCTCATGCACATTTACCTGCAATAGCTCGCTTGCTCTTTGACCCATAGTTAAACTTTTCTGGTTCCCTTTCTAGAAAGGGCTCTTCATCCACCAGCACTGCCCCCCCCCAACACTTCTTACACATATGAAAACATCCACAAAACCCTGCACTGCAGGTGCAACACAGGGGGCCACATTGCTAGTCTGAGCTGCTTTCATAGCACAAGTTGGGGCAGTGCCAGGCAAGAAGAAGGAGCTCAAGACTCGCAGTCATGTACTGTAGAATGAAGTTTTACATAAAAACTGGAATGTGTATATGATAGTGGCTCTGTGTGACCATATTGCCTATAGTGACATTGTAGCTTAGTTTGCATAAATATACTCTATGATGTTCACACAGAGACAAAATTGGCTGGCAGCATATTTATTTCATTAGTCAATGAAATAATGATGTATACCCTATCATTATTAAGTGATGAGAAATTGTACTCTTTAACTAAAAACATCAGTGTTGTATTTCATGGCCATTATGAATCTATACCTGTTACTTTAAAAAAAAATCTAAAAACTTTGAGTACATTTCTTTTTGGACAATGTAACTTCTTTCCTCTCTCTCTCCCAGTTTTTCCCTCCTATTCCCACCTTCAAGTTGTCTAGCTCATTTTCAACAGAGTGTTTAGTGAGTACAACTGCTGCACTGTTCACTCTTTATCCCTCCATTTTTGAGCCCCTTATGCTCCCCAAAACAGATAAATGAACAAAAAAGAAAATTAAAACAACTCCATTTTCTGGAGCCCATTTCAATAAATACTACTTTATATGATCAGAGGCACATAGCATTGCACCTTTATGTTCATTTCCTAAGAGTATCCTCCTTTGGTCTCACTATTTGTGAATACCTAGAGTCCTATATAATTTATCATGTCCCAGTGTATTTTATTTTATTTTGTGTCCGGTCGTGGGGCCTGAACTCTGGGTCTGGGCGCTGTCCCTCAGCTCTTCAGCTCAAGGCTAACGCTCTACCACTTAAGCCACAGTGCCACTTCCGGCTTTTTATTTTTACTTATGTGGTGCTGAGGGATTGAACCCAGGGCCTCATGCATGCAAGGCAAGCGCTCTACCACTGAGCCACCTTCCCAGCCCCCCCAGTGTATTTTAGATATAGCTTCCTATGAGCTAAAACGTGATGTTTGTCTCTCTGAGTTTGTATTGTTAAAACCCAGATTTACTGGGGATCATAGAGCTTTTGTGGTGAGTTCTACTGGAAATACAGAACTGATGAAGGGATGAAGGCTAGTCAACAAACATAGCAATCAGACCAATTACTGAAATAAATATTTACTGTTACTGAACCAAATGACTTAAAAGTAGGCTAGTTTTAGGTTGTAAGGGATTAGACCAGAACTATTACAGAAGAGGCAAGGGAAATAGTTCATATAGGAAAGAAGTTCTAAAGTTATCTCAAGGAGGGCTAAAGATAGAGACTATCAATGTTATTTGGCCTGAAAAATGTGTCAGCACACACCGGGAGGCCAGCTGGGATTGATGTTGCGGTGCTAATGACAGATGTTGCTTCCACGCTGCAGGTGAGAGGGTCTGGGGAAGGAAATTGAGGAAGTGCAATTAATAGCTTCAATTTATATCCCCCCAGAATCCCAAATTGACTTACATGGCTACAGCAGACTAGTCAATTGCATCAACTGGTCATTAAAGCTGATCACACTTTTATTCTGTAAACATTAGGAGCTGGCATTAGAGTCCATTAGAAAAACAAACAGGTTACTCATCTGAGAGCAGGAGGCTGAATGGACAGTCCAGAAACACTTAGGAGCCAAGACATTCATTAGACAAAGAACCTTCCTGGGAGGAGGGAGCAGGATCTAAGAAAACAAAATGAAGCCTGTGTGTCAGGTCTTTATTGCTGATTGTTCAGAAGCTGTGGAACACAACTCTGAGATCTGATGGTAAGGAGGGCTGGGAAAGGAAGGACCCAGCCCTCAGCTAGTACCCCTTGTTTATTCACAGGGTAGCAATGAGAACCAATTACATTCACTAATAGAGAAAGGCCACTTCAAAGAACCCAGAGGTTCTTCTCTCCAAATACATTCCATTTCCATTCTAAATGAAAATCTAGAATTTGAGATTTGAACATTCTTGGCATGGAAGGGAGCAGTGAGGAAACAAACTCTTACTTTCTGTGTGGTTGCTGGCAGAATGATTAGGAACTCTCTTCCTTAATTCCCTTGCCACAGAAAAGTTCATGTGTCTCTTCTTATTTACAGGAACAAGACCACAACCAGATGCAAGATGGCATGCCCTCATTAGCACAACTGTGGGTCTGGCTTACACAGACTGTTCAGAACTGTTAGTAATAGAGATTTCTTTCACTGTCAAGTATCCTGTTTGGACAGTGGACAGGAGATTATAAGGCTGCCTTCACTGACTCACTGCTGTCAGCTTTCTGGGCCATCTTGTTTTCTGCATGTCTAATACCAGTTGTAGAAATAAGCCCTCTATGAGATTTTTTTTTTTCTGCATTCTAGGTCATTATAGTAAAGGAAACAAAACTATTTTACGGGACCTTAGGGAACTGTGGCTGACAGAGCCTGAAATCATAGGGAGGTACAGGGGTTCCCATTTCAACAAACCTTCTGTTCACTCTGCAGGACTGAGCTCATTTCGAATGGATACACACATACAGGAAGAGATCTAAGGACCCTGCACCAGAACCATGGGTCTGGCCTTTCAGGACATGACTGAATCCTGGGGGTTTCTCATGACTAGCTCCATTCTTCTGTTTGACTTGCTAGATGATACATGGCAAGGAGTGCTACCCTAGGGTGAGGACTTAGAACTTTTGAACCATTATCAACATTTTTCCCAATGAGCAAATACTTTAAAAACCAAAGTAAGTAACTATATTTTCCCACCAGATGAATTTTTGAGTACAGTCATTGCAGAAAGTAGGGCCATGGATGACAAAACTAGATGGAAAAGAGACTTATCTTTGTATCTTTTTTACTGTCTATTATACCACTCAGTAGCAGAGAGGCTGGGAATGTATCTCCCTGTCTCCCACACATCTGCCTATATTCTTTCTTTCTTCCTTCTTTCTCTCTCTTTCTTTCTTTCTTTTTCTTTCAACTAAAAGAGCTAACAGTTTTATTTTCACATTTCAAAATACAAATGAAATCTCTACTTTTTGTCCCAATTCTCTCCTCCAAATCTATTCTTTTGATAAAAGGAAGCAAGTCTTCCTTGTCATGCTGTTGGAAAACATCCAGTGTCACCAATGATCTCCTGGTGAAGTTGAACAAATAACATAAAACTGATAAGGCCTCCCCCTTTATTCTTATCTGTCTGATTGAGTCCTTCCTGGCCGAGTGGGCACCATCATGGGAGGGCCTCCCATGTGGGGAGCTGGTATCATTCCAGGGTGACGAGGACCTGGGAGACTGGGAGGAGGTGGGATCATTGCCCCAGCAGGAAGAGGAGCAGAGAATGGAGTGGGAGGTATCCCTCCTTGTTGAAATGCAGCTGTTGTCTTGTTAATCAGGCTCTGAGCCTGCTCTTCCATCCATTTCTGATAGTAGTCTTTCATATTCTCTTTGTGTTTCCTACCAGTGCAGTGTGTCATGGGTGAGGTATGTGTCACAGCAGTCACAATAAAACTTAGCCATGTTGCTGTGTGGGCCATTGCCTCTGTGCTGCGCCACCAGGAAACAATGTCCTGCCTACTCTTTATAGAGTGGCACACTTGTCTAAGACCATGGTTTTAGCTCTCTAGCTCTCCCAAATACCCTCTCCATTCTCTACTGAGGAAGGGCGGGGTAGACCACCATATAGGGACAGTGAACAGACTGCTGCTGGCTAGGAGTGCACTGGAGCCATGTGGAGCATTTCATAACACAGGCTCTGCAACATGAAAGCAATCAAGCATTCAAACATGAGGTCAACACTGCTACAACTCTGTCACCTGGTCCTTCCTGGAACTGGGTGATACTCAGGACCCAAACATCACGTCAGAGTAAAACTTGGAGCTTCCTCTGTACAGTGACCAGAGCTGGGGTAAAGTGCCAGAGAAAATGTACCATCAAAGGTCATGCTCTGCACTGAGGGTAAGAGCCACGCTGGGCAGCACATCAGCTTCAGGTCACCAACACCAGAGCAACAAGGCCAAAGTTCTGGCCCACTATAATTAGCAACAAGGTGATGGAAATGTTGAGGCCAATCATTCCTGGGAATGTGTGCCCAAACAAACAAGTTCCTGACTTGTTTGTCCCCTGCTCTGGGAAATATTTTTGACAAACACTCTTGAACAACTTAGCTGCCTCTTGTTATTTTATTTTTCAGAGAGACATCTTTTTTCAAGATCAACCAGCTATGAACTATTATTTCCTTTAGATGAATATAACTGAGAAGCCAAGCTTAGCTGAACCCTGCAAAAAAAGGGGCAAATACTGAGTGCTACTGAGACCTGAGTGCTACTTCCTACCCCTCATGTTTGGAGATATGAGGACCTACTGTGCTTCAGTAGGTTTTGCTCTGCCACTTGTGGGAGGTGATGGCTAACAACACAATACTTAGCGGGGCACTGTACAGCCTTGTCATCCACACTGATGGCTGTGATTTGCCAAGCTATTCTTGGGGGCTTCTAGATTTGAAGAACAGCATATTTGAGATATCATTACTGTTAAGAGTCACAATTTTCATCTGAATATAGCAGAATCCAAGCCAAGGTTACAGCCCCAAAGCAATGACAGGAATCAGGAATGATGCTTATATTCCTTTTTAGAAATGTGCTATTAAAAAAACCTCTCTGGAGTGAGTTTGTTGCTTTCTGGGGTTCATTTCATTAGAAACAAACAGATCCTCATGAAAAACAATGAGTGCTCCCCTTCCTGGCTATGTTTCCCCCTCTTGTAGAACCAGAACTTTCTGGAAGTTTCTCTGGCATAGTTAACACCAAACTGTTTCTGACTGGATGCCATGGCTGGTGACAGGCAGCTGCCCTATCTACCTCTTGTCTCATGGACATGCAAGAAGTGGTAAAAAAAACAAACAAGAGACCACAGTCAGAATATTCTGCAGCTGTCGTATCACACTCAGTATCCCGGGCAGCCCTTTTTTTTTGCTAACAGCTGCACTGAATTTCTTTGCTCACAGCCCCATAGGAAGCTGCTGCAGGATCTCCAGGGACTTCACAGCAGAGCTTGAGAGCCTATAGAAGTATCACACCGAAACAATACTAGACTCCCATAAAGGAGGACATCTGTTATCTGGGCTCCCTCTGCTGGTCCCCAGCGGTCAGGTTAAAGAGTGCTAAAATGGTCATGCCAGCAAGAACCAGACTATTGGGCAGGCCTCACATTCAACACCAAGAAGCTCCAATTGCCAGCCACCAGGATCCCATTCAGCGCAGCCATGAGGAGACAATGGCTCTGCTTCAGGAAACCTTCAGGAAGAACTTGTCATGGAAGATGCAGGGATTGGGGACACTGCATGTCACCAGTGAAGGGCAGTGCTTCTGCTTGAAGTGACTACTCCTGCATGGCCAATTCTCAGTCATGTTTCCATACCACCCAACCCTGGGGTGTGGGAGACATTTTAGTACATATGTAAGCATTCAAGCTACTGAGAAACATCTGGAGGAAGAAGTCTCCTGGACAAGGACCAGGGCAAGGCTGTGTATAACTCACTTGTTAAAATGTTGATTGGCTTCAAACTTTTGGTAAACAGCTGCTCCCCAGGATTTTCGCATTACCAGAATCCTCTCCCCTTTCTTTCCCCATCTTCTTCTTCCTGGATGCCCTGGTCTTTATGCTACAGTCCTCTCCTCCCTTCCTCTTCCCAGATGCTTACACTGAGCATCCAGTGCTGGTGGCTATACATTGGTTAGCAACCACATGCAAGGAAGGGTACTCTCTTGCCAAACACAACCTGGGTTCTGGGAGTGGCTGAGGATGCAGGGAATTCACAATTGGCTCTGCAATTTTGCCAATGTTCCTTCCTTCCCTTGGGATAAGATACATCTAGAAAAAAGAATGGATGCCCACAGTGTGCTGCAGACCTCCACATCTCCACCATCCTTAGCATTAGCACACTCCTCCTTCCATTCCGCTGCTGTGCCTACTGCTGGGCTCCCAAAGTGATTGATGATGGACTTCAGAGACTTGCACAAGGCAGAGCTGTCTTTGATGATGAATTATACATCCTCCTCCCATACATCTGGCAAAGGGAACTAGCATTCAAGGAGCCAGCTGGTAGCTTGGATATCTGGTGAGGGTACCATGCCTTCAATCAAAAGTCCATAGTAGCTATGGATGCCTTACTAGTGCTCTGAAGCAGCCAGGTACTTGCTTTCATTCACCCAAGGAGCCTAGGTAATCCTGGGCTAGCCTCCTGTGCAGACAAGGTGCCCAAACTAGTCTCACTGGGTGTAAGTGTCCACCTGCCAAATGCTTCATGCTTTAGAAAGAAGGCCACCCACAGTGGCAACTCTTGGCCTACTCCCTCCATCCACCCAGGCAGAAATACAAAGAGAAAGAGCCAAGTTGCAAGTAACTTTTACCTCTGAAGGATATGCACTGCTTCTTTAAATGTGTCACCTTTAATTGCTATGCAGAGAGTGTGATAAATTAATCTCTTTGTCCCCCCCCCCAACTTTTCACTGCTGTTTTTAATAAGAGCCAGGGACTAGGCTTTTCTCCAAAACCTTCAATGTGTTCATGAGATCACATTGTATTTATTGGGACTACAATCTCATAGTTCTTTGTGAAATAATTAAACTAATTAACTAATATCTGCCTAGTACTTGTACTTTACATACTATGTTATTAGCTCATCTGTTCCTTGTAAGGTATGTAGAACGGATATCATCATCATCATCATTAATTATCATCATCTACCTCTATTTTATAGTTAGCGATCAAAGGTCTAAGAGGTAAAAGTATCCAGCTTCATAGGGTTAATATTTTCAGGGTTACTGTAACTTGAAGTACACTTCTAAACTCAAATTCCTTAGTCTTGGTAGTTAATTCTGTGAACATGATAGGTTTTGGTTTTCTCACCACTGAGGATTGAACTCAGGGCTTCAAGCTTGTATTACCCCTCCCTCCCTTCCTTCTGGAGGGAAGAGTGGTTATTCAGTAGCAGGGTTTGAATTCAGGGCCTTGAGCTCTCAGCTTTCTTGCTTATGGATGACATTTTATCACTTGAGCCACACCTCCAGTCCAGCATTTCATTGGTTAATTGAACATGGAGTCTTGTAGACTCTTCTGCCTAGACTGAGTAGCTAGAATTACAGGTGTGAGCCACTGGAACCTGCTTGCTACATTGGTTATTTTCAATGTAGTGTCTAAAGGTAAGGTTTCACTTTATGCTGGCTACCCTGGGCTGCTGTCATTCTACTTCTGTTTCCCCATGTCGCTGGGGATGACAAGCACATACCAATGTACCCAGACGCTATGCTTCCCTTAAAGCTGGGATGACAAGTGCACTCCATTCTACCATGTCTAGCGATTGGTTAAGAAAGACTTATAAACTTCTTTTTTCCTAGGCTGGACTCAAATCCACAAGGATCTCGGTTTATAGGCTTGAGTCATCATACTCACCCTTGAATATGGTAGTTAAAATTACTTTAAAGAGAAATTAAAAAAAATCAACTGTAATTCTATTATTACCTTTATTTTTTGCATCCTAATTTTGTCACATTTCCATGTGACCAGCCAAAGATAATTGTTCATATACTATTTGATGATACCCATGGCCTTACCATGAACCCATAAACCCATGAACCCATGGGTGTCTCATTCAGTCATAAAAAGGAATAAAGTTCAAAGAATGAAGTTTAAAACAAAGTAGAACAGGATGAGCCCCAACAATAGTACACGACATTCAAGAAGCCAGATATAAAATGCCACATATGAATACATTTATATAAAATACAGACCAAGCCAGGTACTAGTGGCTCACGCCTGTAATCCTAGATACTCAGGAGGCTGAGATCTGAGGATCACAGTTCAAAGCCAGCCTGGGCAGGAAAGGCCATGAGACTCTTATCTCCATTAAAGCACTAGAAAACCAGAAGTGGTGCTGTGGCTCACGTGGTAGAGCTCTCACCTTGAGCTGAAGAGCTGAGGGACAGGCCCAGGCCCAGAGTTCAAGCCCCATGACAGACAAAAAACAAAAACAAACTACACACACACACACACACACACACACACACACACACACACACACACACACACACACACACACACACACACACACACACACACACACACACACACACACACACACACACACACACACACACACACACACACACAGACAGAGAAAGAGAGAGAGAGAGAGAGAGAGAGAGAGCAGGCAACTCTGTAGGGATGAAGCATAGCAAATTAATGGGTGGAGGTGGACAGAGAGTGAATGCAGAGTGACTGAATAGGTACAGGGTTTCTTTGTGGGCTGTTGAAAATGATTTAAAATGGATACTAGTGATGGCTGCATAGTCTAAATAAACTAAAAACAGTAATACAGTCTAAATGGCTGCATTTTATACTACCTGAATCTCAGTAAGATATTAAAATACTTGCAAATGTAGCCCTACTACTCTCTTATGTTTTTCTATGGGACACATGCAGATTTAGAGCTTGTTATAAACTGAGAAGCTTGTAAGTATTGGATGCACATAGGGTTTTAAAGATGTAGCTAAAAATGGTAAAAACCTTACTAGTATTTCTGTACTAATTACATGTTAATAAAACAATATTTTAGATACACTGGGCTAAAGAACATAGATGAATTAAATCTGCTTGTTTCTTTTTGTCTTTTTCTTTGTGCTGATCCTGGTACTTGAACTCACAGAGCCTGGATGCTGTACCATTAGCTTTTTCATTTAGGGCTTAGGGCTGGAGCTCTACCACCTGAGCTACAGATCCCCTTCCAGATTTTTGGTAGTTAACTGGAAATAAGAGTCTCATGGACTTTTCTGTCCAGGCTGGCTTAGAACCTTGACCCTCAGATCTCACCCTCCTAAGCAGCTAAGATTTTAAGTGTGACCTATGCCCAGGTGGCTATTTCTTTATAAAATATGGTAACTATTACACATCTGGCTTACACTTATACTTTGCATTACATTTATAGTGGATAGTGTTGATATATGCCTTATATCTAACTTTTTACATTACTTGACTTTTTAGAAGGTTTAAATGTTTAAAAGACATGTTATAATCTACCAAATTACCTTGACTTTTGTTTTTGAAATATACACTTAATAGGAAGCTGCCTAAAGTGGTATATGGAGAGAACCTATGTGCCTTTTGTCCCCTGAACAGAACAATCCTGCAGAAGGACATGACAATATTAAAATCAGAACATTTAAGCTATGTGTGATCGCGTATGCCTGTGGCAGCCAAAGCAGTGGGATCATGAGTTTGAGGCCAGTCTTGGCTATGCAGTGAGGGGCTATCTTGAAAAACAAACACCCCCTCCCCACCCAATTAAAAAAAACCACAAAACAAAAAACAAAACAAAAACTCTAGACAGGTGCTAGTGGTTCACACCTGTAATCCTAGATACTCAGGAGGCTGAGATCTGAGGATTGTGGTTGAAGCCAGTCCAGGCAGGATAGTCTGTGAAACTTTTATCTGATACAATTAATCACCAAAAGGCTGCAAGTGGAGCTGTGGCTCAACAGGTAGAGCGCTAGCCTTGAGCTTTAAGCTCAAGGGCAGAGCCTAGGTCCCAAGATCAAGCTCCATGTCTGGTGTGTGTGCCCACTCACCCCAAAACAAACCCAAATCCCAAGAAACAGATCTGACCACTCTCTTACAATTCTGATGGACCACAATCAATCCTTGGTAGGGAGGACTCTAGGGATGCAGTGTTACGCCTTTTGGAATAATAAAATTAAGTGGAAGTCCAAATATAGGTTTCTTGTTGCCTTCAAAGAAATATTTTATAGAACCTGCAGTGATTCCATTTGTGCCTGGTGAGCAGGGCACCGATTACTGCCTGTATCCTTGCTCCCAGCTCAAGGTGAGAGCGGCACGGAGTTGCAGACAAAGAGCATGCTGTGTCCTCATAGAGTCGTTTCTCCCTCTCAGCAGTCACTAAGGGCTAAGTGAAGCTGTCAGGCTTGCAAGTAGCTGAGCACATTCTCCTGGACTCACAGTAGCAAAGCTGCTGGGCTGACAAAGGCAGATGAAAAGGAACCACCTTTCACTTTTGCCTCTCAGAGAGAAATCACCTATGAGGACGTCAGGGCCACTCTGACTGTCATGAAGGGGATTTGGAGCTTGTGCCTCCCTCTTCTCTGCCCTCCCCACTGCATTCTGTGAACCTGTCTTCTGAGCCTGCTTACTGTTCTGCTTTTCTTCCTGTTGCAACCTGATGTGCACATGACCGTAGACAGTAAGTATATGGGAAGTGCCCAATTCATCAATCCTACTTTCCCTTGTGTTTTGAGGGTAGCACTACCTTAACTATATCATAAGGCAAAGCTGCCAGCACAAGACTGAGAAAAATGTTCCACCAGAGATTCACCTGGGGACTATAGGGCAGGGCCAGGGCCCCATGTCCAGCAAAGCTTGCTTCTGCCTCTCCAGAGCCTCTGGATGCTTTTCACATATGAACTTGTTCAGAGCCCCTCAAGGTCAACAAAGAGCATCACTTCAGAGACATCCATGCATGTGTTATATGTAGGAACACAGCCACCAGGCTGTTCATACCCAGCCATGCCTCCAGGTCTTTAGGGCCACTGCACATTTACACAGTGTGGTCTTAATTAATCCTGGTGCTGTCATGCTCTGAGCTATGTTATGAGCTGTACTGCTCCACACATGCTTTCATGATAGCTGGAAATAGGGAACCCTTTCCTGTCTTAAAAACAATCAGGATCAATCTTTTCTTTAGGTTTTAAAAAATTCATTGTTAACCAAATCAAACAACTAGCTACTCTGGATTCAGATAGAAGGATAGTGATTTCAGGCCAATTCAGGCAAAAGGTAGTGAAACCCTATCTCAAAAACAAGCCAAGCATGTAGCATGAGTCTATGGTCTAGATACATAGGAGGCAAAAGCTTAAGACTGTATTTGACAAACAAAGTACAAAAACAGGACGGGTGCTGTCATTCAAATATAATGCTTAAGGTCTTGGATTCCATCCCTAGCTCCTGGATAGTGATTCTGATTGAGGCGTCATTTTCAGGGCTTAAACGCTTTCTCTCTCTCCCACTTCACCCCCACTCCCACATTACTCAACATATAGTACTGGAAGTACTGAAGTTTTGTGTTTGTTAGGCAGGTACTCTTCCAATCGAGCCACGTTCCCAGTCTCTTTTGAGACAGAGTCTCACTTTTTGGCAAGCAATGGCTAGGACCACAGTTGCACACTACCATGCCTAGCCTTTTCTGTTGAGATAGGGTTTTGAGAACTATTTTGCTCTAGTTGGCCTGGGAACTGAGATCCTCCCAGTCATAACCTCCCCTCATGGCTGAGATGACAGGTGCACCACCACTACCCACCTATTGGTTGAGATGGGGTCTCACAAACTTGCCTAAGCTGACTTTGAACATCAGTCCTATCAATCTCCACCTCCCAAGTAGCTAGTATTACAGGTATACATCATTGGTACCTGGTACCTTTTAGAATTTTCTGATACTAGGGGTTATACTTCAAACATAAAAAAATGTGGCAAGGATAGATAACCATGAGTTTACTTTCTCTACTGCTACTCCTGTTCTGGACAGTTCATACAATGGACTCATCCACTGTGGCCTGTCCCAGGCTTCTTCACTTTGTATGTTTTCAAAGCTTCTCCAGGTTGTGGCAGGCTTTAGGAGCTATACTTGTGAGGCCTAATGATAACTTGTGGAATGGATGCACCACATTTTCCTTGTCCTTTCCTGAAGGGTAACTGGGTAGTTTTCATCTTTGGGCCTCTGCAAATGGAGCTGTTGCACACATTTGCATACAAGTTACTATCTGAACACCTGCTTTAATAATCCTTTTGGAATGGGGCTGCTGGGTCATACAGTAATTCTGTTACCTTATTTAGGAAGCCAGAAGCTGTTTTCCTCACTTCAGGATTCTAAAAGCTCCCCAGGTGAACCTAACATCTGGCCAAGGTTAAGAACAAGATTGGTCAAGATTCAGCTATCAATTTTGTTTTATTGAGTGTTTTGAGACAGGGGCTAACTATCTGGCCTGGTTGGCCGGTAACTCACAGTGTAGTTCAGTTTTGCTTCAAACTCATGTTCTCTTTCCTCAGCCTTCTGAGTGTTAGGATTATAGAAATGCTGAACCATACCCAACCTCAATCATCAAATTTTATACAGCTGAAGTATCCAAACAAAGTTGAAACCAGAGAAATTAAGAAAGAAAAACTAACTTCTTCAGCAAACTAATTACAAAGAAAATGAGAATAGAAATAAAGAGTTGTTAGATTTTTCCAGGAGACAATGCAGAGACATATCCTGTAGAATCTTATTTAAATCCTAATTCAAACACACATGCAGTTGAAAAATTCTATTTGTTAGACAACTTAAAATTTAAACTGTGTATTGGATAATAGGAAGTTACTACCTTACTAGTGCTATAATGGTTTCAAAATTATATTTTAAGAAGGAATTTTCATGCTTGCCCTGGTGGCACATGCCTGCCCTCCAGCATTCAGGAGGGGAAGGCAAGAAGATTGTGAGTTCTAGGACATCTTAGATACTAGAGCAATGCCTTCTCCCACCAAAATAATGAAAAGAAAAAAGAATCTTAATCTTTCCAAAAATGTGAACTAACTTTATAGGACAGTATAGAAATTTTCTGTTAATAGTACATACAAGAGGGCATGGGTGACTATAGGTGATAAAGCAAAAACTGTGGCCATGAGCATAGCATCATTAAAGGTGGGAGATGGTAACCTAAGATTCTTATACTATTTGATTTTTGTATATGTTTCAAGTATTCACAATAAAAGCAAATTAACCAACAATCTCTGCCATTGCAAACTAATAGAGGAGAATATAGCAGAATGACTGCTTAGGCAAATTTATCCCTACTCATCTGTCTCTGCTCCCCACGGCTGCCAAGTATAAGTCTCCTCCAGGTGTGGGTTTTAAACTAACAGACCTGGCTCCCTAGGTGGGGTTCCCTCAGCATGCCGTAGGCCTTGTCTCCTTCAAAGATTATACTTTCCTTTTAAGTTTTCCTGTTGAGTCCACTCAAAAAACTTTTCAGCTTTAGAATCTGAAATAAGCAAATATTATTCTTTTGTTTTTGTATGTGTATACGGTAATATATGTAAGATAAAATCTAATGTCTTAATCACTTTTAAGTGTACAGCTGTGTGGCATTACTTACATTCACATTCCTGTACAACCACTTCTGCCATCCTTCTCCAGACCTTTCCAGTTTCCCCAGAGGAGGCTCTGCCTGGCTCACCAGCCACCTTCCTTCTTGTTTATGAGTTTCATTACTCTACATATCTTGTATTGGTGCTTCTGTGACTGACTTATTTTACTTGGCATAATGTCTTCAAGGTTCATCCAGGTTGTATAACAAGAAATGAAATTGTGAATTCAAATGTACAAAAAATCATATTAAGTCACTTTCTTTGCTTAATTCCAAAACAGTATCCAGTAAGAATGACTTATCAAATATATGAATTCAACACTGTCACAAAAGCCTTATAAACTGTCTATAACAGATCTGTATAATCAAAGGAGGCCGAGCACATTCCCCACTGAAAATCAAGAAGACACTGATACAGTAGAAAACAAACCTGAGGCCTATATGAAGTGTGTGTGTGTGTGTGTGTGTGTGTGTGTGTGTGTGTGTGTGTGTGTGTGTTTGTGTGTGTGTACGTAAAAGGACATTTAGAGATTTCACAGGAGGGTTTTGAGGTTTCACAGAGAAGTACTAGAGATGTTTAAGAACAATTAAAAACAATAAATGAGATTAATCCTTTAGACACAAAATTTTGCTATCTATCTCATGTTAGTCCTTACAAGTCTTAAACACTCTTTTGGGCAACCTGATAAAGACTTCCAAGGGGGTGCTACAGATACATTTTGACAATTTAATCTCAAAAGAAGAATCATATTTCATATTAATGTTCACTGAGCACCTAACATGTTGTAGGCACTTATGCTAAACACTTCATACACATGATTAACTGTTGCCCTTGTTAACATCCCAGTTTGTTTTCTGAACATCACATTTCCTTTGTCCATTCATCTGTAGTGGAAACATCAGTGGATTCCATATGGTGGTTATATGAACAGTGCAGTGAGAAACATGGGTGCAGGTATCTCACTGACATACTGACATACTGACTTTACCTAGCAGTGGACTGCTGGGCCATATGAAGGACCCATTTCTAGCTTCTTGAGGATTCTCCACACTGTTTCCAATAAGTGACTCTCCTAATTTACATTCCTACCAACAGTGTGTAAGAGCTCCCCTTTAAATATGAAATGTAATTTGGCCTCTGTATTATAGGGTAAAGTTAACTGACAACATCATGTTAAAAAGCCTGGCATGCTTTAGCAGCTATACCACTTCCAGTTTTCTGAATGCCGTTACCAAAAGAACTTAGGCATCTAATTGCATGAACTTAGTCTGCCCACCTACTAGATAGTTCAGAGACTATCACAGGTGTGGTCTATGGCCTTTTGTAAGCATTCCTATGTCTTTAACTATGGCTCACTATAGGGTTGAAATTCGGATATTCTAGCTTTCATCAATCTTTGAGAAGCTGGAATGCCATATGTCGTTTCAGAGCTGGTGAGAAAACCAGCAGGATGGATGTCATTTTATGTTAAGAATGGCTTATGGGTATTGCTGATAAATCACTGTTGAAGGCTCCAGAGATATCCATTGGAGCTCCAAGCCCTGAGGCCATGTTAAAGAGGCTGGGAACTGTATCACCAGCAGTTCTTCAGTATAGAGAAGAGACTTTTGTCTCATCAACATACCACTATCATTCTGAGTATGATGGCCATTCCATACAGGCGAGTAAATTTGCCTGCTGACTCACAAAAACCTCAGGGACAAAATTTTGCCTTTGGAAACAATTTCTAGGCCTGCTATTATGCCAGTCCATGCTTAATTATGGCAGGATTCACTGGTGACAGTAACACATCCTATTCCTTTGATGTAATATATTGGTGATCATAAAACAAAGGCATTGGAAGTTTAACAGTTACAGTAACAGCATCTGTTATAACAACAAACTAAATACTGACTCTTTGGCTTTCAGATGCAGACTGGCATGGGTCTATATTCAGAGGATCCAGAAAGCGTGTACAGATGGTATAGAGCCTAAGGACAGAAATTGGCCTTCTCATCTCTCCCTATCATATTTTCTCTGTTCTGCCAGAGTTTTTAAGGGTGTTAAGGATTTCTTCTGTAAGCCCACACACAAGCAATTCAGCTTTGGTGGAGGCAAAGTGCACCACAGAAAAACCTGAATGCTAAAGAAAGATGTAGTAGGGGAACAAAAACTAGAATAAGCAAGGATTTACAAGACTAACATTCACCAGCAGATGGCTGTAGAGGACCTTGCAAGAGATTCTGGCAGCTGAGTTCTTTAATGCTGGCAGGTAGCTGCAACAGCTATTGTATAAGTGATTTATGTATTTGGATTCTGCTCAATGTTATATATGCATTACTGAATAAAACATTCACAGTGTATTTTCCACCAGCAGCTGAGCTCCAATTCCAAGCTTCTGAGGCTTAATTCCCAAGGCTCAAAGGAGCCTCTGACATCAAATTGCTTTTCTTCCCAAAGAGCTGCTTCAGACCCCAGAAAAAGAAATACTTAGAGGGTGAGAGAGATTTGATGTGACCACATTGTCGGAATAGCTTACTGGGTATGTGTGAGGGAAAGCAAATGCTTGTCAGATGGCTTCGTTTTGGCTAAGCCGTCCTGGACTTCTGTACTCTGCTGCTCCCATTTCCTTCTGGCTAGGCCTGGCTTAGCACCTCTGTAACACACAGGCTGGTCTTGGGTGAGAGAGGGCTTACTTCAGCTCACACAAATATGGCTTTTCCTTGGCCAAGTGAGATTTCTTACACAGCTTTCTTCCTTGGAATTCCAGCTCCTCTTAGCCCTGGCGAGCATTGTAACCAGTACTGAGTTAGATTTGTCTGGAAGCAGCTGTATGTGTATGTCTGGGAGGTGCAATTTAGCTATTACTATAAGCCTCTAGGTCTGTTCAATGTCTGGCAGGTTGGGTATTTGCAAGTATCATAGTGAACAGGTGTGGGACCTAGAGTTTCTAGAATAAGCCCTGTGTGTAACTTGGCTTGATAGAGTGGTTCCCAGAAAGCATAATTGTCACAGAGTACTGGTCTGAGAGGCTGAAAGGAAAGCCTGCCCTTTCCATCTGAGGGTACCTGAAGACTATTTCTAGAGAATACAGGGTAAGACAGGTATGGTGCTGTGGGATATGTAATCATTATTTCAAATGCTTGATTGGTGCATGGTTATTTTATCTTATTAATGAAGTTAGAGGCAGATTTTCCCAGTTTCTTCTCATATATATTTTATTTCTTTTTTTTGGACAAAGGAAAGAAAATGTAGTTATGGCTTGTAGAGATAAAAGCTGATGTTTTCTGACTATGTACTCTGCAGGGTAGGAACTGTTATAATCTCATAATCTCATTTTGAAAGAGTGGAAACAAGTTTACAGAGGCAAGAAGATGTGCTGAATTTTACATGGCTAATTCCAGGTGGAGCCAGCACTGTTGAACAGAGAGAACTAAGATCTAGTATCTGACAGCTGTGCCAATGTTCTTCCTCACTATGACAGTGAGGACAGTGGCCTTCTGGTCCACAGAGCAAAGAAAACAGCTTCATCTAAAGGGAAAGCAGTGGCACTCCAGCCCTTATGTTTGTGTGGGGATCACAAGAGTGGTCATTGCCAAAGAACAGAAAAATCATTTCCTTCCTTCCTTCTTCATGCATATTATTATATACATCACCACCAACATGTTTTTCTTAAAGTAAAATCAACTACCTGTGGTCTCATTTACAGACAAGGATTCACTCTAATGATAATGATTGTTAAATCTATATTGCTAGAGCAGACCTATCTCTTGCCAAACCAGAATATTCAACCTTCAAATTATCCTTAGAGTTCATACATCCTATTCAATTCATCCCTTTCTCCAGCACTCAAATCATCTGCTTGAATTAGATCTTCTATTTGCATACTATGCCTCCACAATCAAGTTTCTACTATTACTTTTTCTCATTACTGCAATTTCTCTAGCACATACCATTTTATACTATAACTTCACACCTTAAAATATTCTAATCCCTTCTCACTACATATGGCGCTTATAACACTTTATGCAGACCTGCCTGCCCCATAATACTGCAAGATGCTAGAATATAGGCTATCTTTGTAGTGGTCCTTCCTTGTTTCAGTCTTAGTGAATAAATGTATAAGCATGAAATGAACTGTGCAAAGTTCTGAGAGCTCTCTTACCCTTCAGATGTCCTACCCTTAAAAACAAACTATTGGGGGGGGGCGGGGAGGGTGGCTCAGTGGTAGAGTGCTTGCCTTGCATGCATGAGGCCCTGGGTTCGATTCCTCAGCACCACATAAGCAGAAAAAGCCAGAAGTGGCTCAGGTGGTAGAGCGCTAGCCTTCAGCTGAAGAGTAGAGGGGCAGAGCCCAGGCCCAGAGTTCAGGCCCCACAACTGACAAAAACAAAACAAAACAAACAAGCAAACAAAATAACCAGACTACTGGAAACAAGGAACAGGCCTGTGCCAGGTGCTTGTGTTCATCTTATATATCATTTCATCTTCTCCACGAGATACTGTTATCTTCATTTTTAGAGGTTGAGTGAACTGAAATGCAAACGTTAAAGATGGAAACTTGCTCAGGATCACAGAGCTAGCTAAGGGAGAGCCGGGAGTCAGACTCAAGTGCTTGCTTCCCCCGTACCATTAGGCAATATCAGCCACACATGTTCAATAGAGGTTCCCAGACCATTCATAGTAGTAGATCCACTGTGGCAGATGCTGTCAGTGGCCCATGCCACACCGGCTCCTTTCCTTTTCTTGCTTCCCCAACAAAGTGCCAAGCTGTTCAGTCTAGTATGACACAGGGGAAGCCTCCCAGTAGTTTCATGATTTCAACTGTAACTGACAAAAGGCAATCAGGTGGTTTCCATGTGGATGGTGTGGGCACAATCTGCCAATGTGACCAGCAGGTGCCGTGGCTGGAGTCTTTTGAAAAGGTTTCTACACTTTTTTTTGTGTGTGTGTCAATCCTGGGGCTTATCCTCAGGGCCTTGGGTGCTCTCCATGTGCTTTTGTAATGGAAAAAAAACCACAAAAAAACTCTTTTGAGTTTTTAGGCTAGCAGCACTCTAGGAGCAATTGAGCCACAACTCCACTTCTGGCTTTTTGATAGTTAACTGGAGCTAAGAGTCTCGCAAACTTTCCCCTCTAGGTTGGTTTTGAAATCTGATCCTTGGATCTCAGCCTCCTGAGTAGCAAAGATTGTAGTTGTGAGCTGTTGATGCCTGGCTTGGTTTCTTTACTCTTAAAAGACACAATCTTGATATGATCATTGCACATAGTACAGAAGTACTGAAGTGCCACACTAGAGCCCATAAGTAAGAGCAATTAATAACAAATTGCCAAAAGGAAGAGAGAAGTTAAGGGTCTCTGAGCCCCTGAATTAACTATGCTAGAATTTTTAATGTCTTTACATCAAACATTTGAGGATGAGGGAGGCAAGAGAGATAGGGACACCAAAGATGGTAATTTTTGACCAACTCATAGAAAAGCAGAGGAGCATGTAAGAACATAGCACTGGAACCAATGGGATGCTTTTTCCTTTATTGGTCTCAGAGGCAGGGGCTCTTTCCAGTCAGGACACAAAGCCCCCAAACTGGCAGGAAGCTATGGCCACTGGTATCAGGTGAGTAGCTTGGAGATTTTATGATGCACTTAGTTGGGTAACAGGTAAGCTTTGTTATGAGATTTTCCTTTCTTTAACCTGGTTAACTAATCCAGGGAGCAAATGTGTAGTCATAATCTAGCTGAAGTCTACCTGGACCTCAGGATAGATAATAAAATGGGGAATTAGATCACCAAGAAACAATCACTTAAGGCCAGACTTCAAATATGACCAGAAACAGGTGTGTCTCCTTGCCCTGAGAATCAGTGAGGTTATGGTTGAGATTGTGGGTTGGTTATGAGTGTCCACAAAATACATTATTCCAGGTTAAGCAAACAATCCTTGGATTTGCTTACCCCAATTTTAGGTGTGTTTACAAGATTGTCTTATGAATGTATTATTCTTTTAAATCTCTGAAGAAAGACAAAACATAGATAAAAAATTTCTTGGTAATAAAATATTTCAGCATTGGGCAGTCTATTCTCCTTCTCCCCAGGTTTACCTTCCTAGCCTAGGAAGCCAAGACAGGCGCAGTTAGCTGCAGATCAAATTAGGTCCTTCTGTCTCACCTCTCCTTCCTTTTATTTTCCCAGGGAGGTAACAGTGTGGCACTTTGTTAAACGTAATTTTCCTGGAAGCTCTGAGTCTCATTAACAGCTGCACTGATGAGAGATTATTGTTCAACCTTTCTTTTGTAAATTAGTTGGCAGCTGAGGTTGTAGAGAGAGACTTCCCTTCCATGTGGAGCTGGCAAACAATTCCAGTTTTCTTTCAGTTTCTGGAACAGCACAAGCCCTTTAGCACTCAGGGTCCCGGTGTCACATATGTGCCATGAAGTTTGCTAGTTTAATGTCCAGTTGCCTTGGGAGAAGGGACCCACTGGGTGTCCTAACATTGATTGAAACCATGAAAACACAAAGGAGAAGCAGAAGCTTCACCCTATATATGTCTATACATATACAGACATAGGTATTATAGAGAAGCATAGTTGAGCATGTAAATGTACTCAACTAAATGTACTCATATGGCTCAACATTTCAGCTAGGGCCTGAATAATGCCTGTGCCTTCTAAGTGGTCTTAAGATATGGATAAAACAATTATGAACAAGACTTTTTAAGGAGAAATATTTTCTGATTAGGTGACAGGTAATATTTAGAACACACACACACACACACCACACACACACACACACACACACGTCACTAAGAATCAATGCTCCCAAACTGTACCAATAATAATTCTTGAAATAATTTTCCATTTATATGTATCTGCAAGATATACTGAAATAGTTGCTAATTAAACTGATAAATATTTATATGAAATGCCATGTCATTTATAATGTACTTTCAAGGGTGAACTTAAATGTGGGTTTGGGATTTTTTTTTTCAGAACTCCAGTTTTCATTTATTGAGTAGCTAGAATAGTTCCTTTAACAAGATTTTTTTTGACATGATGCTTGTTTGATATTTCAAACTACTTTAAGACCGAATTTTCCTGTTAATTACTGCATTTCTTGGGTTGTAGGATGACACCATATTTCAAGTAAATGATTGGATGGGCAATATTTAGCCAATTTAGTTTCTGTTGGAGGTACAGTCTTTGGTGCTCATTAATAATTTAAGAAACTTCCATTAATGTGTGATATTTTTAAGTTTTCAAAAATATAAGTGAAATAGGTACTAATATGGTGATGATCATAAATGAGGACCTGTAAGAAACTATGCTAAGTGGGAAGAGCATGCAATCCAAGAGGCTGTGCCACAGGGAGACTTCCTATGAGACACCAACCCTTCCATCCATTACTTTACAAGTGTTTTATGGCATCCGTTCACTATTCTCTGTAGGTTCCGAGGACATGGTACCAGGAATGGCATCTGGTTCATTATCTTACACACTGAAACTGAGGTGAGGGAGAATTCTAGTGGTTACCCAAGGTCGGGCGGGATGTCACAGAGCTGAGAGTCAAACCCTTTTAGATGTCTGCTTTCAAAGTTTTAGCTCAAGCCATTGGTCCTTATTGCTACTCCAGAGACTACAGTGATTACATTACAGTTGGGGGGAAAATTAATCTGAAAACCTTGAAATCTCTTCTGAAAAAGGGCTCTTACTAAAAGCGCTATGTTGACTAGAGTATCACAGGAGTTTCTTATATTTTAAAACAAAAAACAATGTGTAGTCAGTTGCCAGGACTTCAAATACATCCTCTTCAGAGCTACAATTGGAATAATAAAATTATGAGAAAACGGCAAATCTACAGTAATTTATAAATAGTATGTAGACATTATACATGTAAAATAATTCAGGCACATATCTCATTTAAAATCATAATGAAGTACATATATCCCTTATAACACATACAAATACAGAGAGAGAGAGGGAGGGAAGAAGGGAGGAAGAAAGAGAGAAAGAGAGAGGGGGGACGAGAGAGAGCGAGAGAGCGAGAGGGGGAGGGGGCAGGTGGGAGCCAGTGTAAGGACATATCTTACTAGCACATCAGGGGACTAAATTTGTCACTACTACAACTGACTTCCTAGAAGGAAAACATTCATTGCTTCAAAAAATGTCTAGAAATTCTAGTATAAAAGTAACAGAACAGCTAAGGTTATTTTGGTGCACAGGAGTAGCGGAGCAGCTGTAAGCCTCTGGCATCCCCTGGTCTTCACTGGCATTCAGATGGGCATCCTTGGTTCAGGATGAAGAAATATGGGGTGTTAAGAGACAACAACACACCACAGCCCATCTGTTCCATAAAAGCTCAATATGTGAGCTTTGTGGAGGGGAGATTGTTATTAATAGTGGTGAACCAGGCATATCTTATTCAAGGAACTCATTCTCAATCTTTATTTTCAAAGTTTTCATATACAGACAGACCAACTCTAGCTGTTCTTTTTGCTGTTGTTTCTACTTTTCTAGTCTTACTTTCTCCTACATAGCATATCATTTCCTTCTCTGTTTAACAGACTTGGGTACCTGAAGGCTCTTAGATCTGAGTTCCAGTCACAGAGTTATTACTTTCTAGTTATCTTCTGCCTATGTACAAAGGAGGTAATAATAACCCTCATTCCCTAGGGATGTGAGATCTGAGGCATGTCAAACCTGATCACAGTGCATGGCACACACAAGCATGCATTGATTGTTATCTATTAGCATAATTATTCTTTAGGTTTCTCCTTCAGAATCTCACAAAGCTAATGAGATACTAAACATGCATGAGATTGGTCCAATCAGATGACATTTACCAAGTCATGTCAACTCAATCCTCCAAGTCTCTCCTACAATCACATGGTCCTGCCATGATTAGGCTTTAGTTTAGCTACTTGCTTGAGTTCCACAATTATAGTTGAGGCAATCTCTGGGTCTCAGACTCACTAGAACTGGAGTCCTTATTGTGTTCCTCAGTTTTGTTCCTCTGCTTTGGTTTGGTCTTTCTGATGTCATTACCTTTTAGAGAATAATACAGCTTTCTCCTTCTGTCTTCTCTCCTCCTAGGATATCCATCTTAAAATGCAAGCCCAAATACTATGCTCACCTCTTTTGACACTAGAGCGAGATATGATCTCTATATATTCTACATACGCCAAATCTTCAGTGGATAAACAAGGTCTTTTATACCTTCTAAAACCTCCAAGTTGCCCATCATTTTCCATCTAGCTTATGCCACTCCTGCCTAGGTGGTGCTCACAGGACAAAGAATACACATGAATTTCTTTTACCTCCCCATTGCCTTCTTCCTCCATTGTTCAGTTGGAAATGTTCTCTCCAGCACACACATTCCAACACAGGCCCTTGAGCAAATGACATCTCGACCAAAAATGCCATATATCATCTCCTGTTATCAACTCTTTGAGCATTTTATCAGGATGCCCCATTACCCAAAAAAGAACATGAGCTTTGAAATCAGAAAGACTTGTATCTGTATCCTACTTCAACTCAAAAGCTAAATGGCTATAGGCAATTTATTTTCTTATTGCTTGATTTCTAACCTTTAAAATGAGACAGTAATACCAATATTTAGGGATTACTGTAATCAAAGATTTCAGTGGGTTCAATGATGCACTGCCTACAACAAGTAGCCCAGCCCCCAGGACATGGAGCTGATATACATTTAATGAATGAATTCATGGAAGTAGAATTTCTACATTATTCCCAATGTGAACTCCTTCATTCAGTAAACTTGAGACTGGAAAGTTTCTTAGAGACAAATTATTAATCCAATTTCATTCTATAAATGAGTCAGCTTTCTGTCACTGTTGAGAAAATATGTGAGAAAATCAACTTAAATGGAGGAGGAAAGGTTTCTGGCTCAAAGGGTTCGGAAATTACAGTATATGCTGATTGGCCTTATTTCTTTGGGCCTTAGGTAGCACAGTGCATCATGCATGGTGGGACGGTGTGGTAGAGGATGCTGCTTGTCTCAAGACAGCTATGTAGCAAGGAGGGAGACAGGTCATTCCTCCAGTGACTTAAGTACCTTCTAAAAGATCCATCATTTCCTAATAGCACCATGGGCTGGTGACCAGGTCTTTAACATAGGAGCCTTTGGAGAGGCACATTCTAGATTCCAACTAAAACAATGAGAAAACAGGAGTTAGGAGGCTTGCTTTTGATTAGTATGCAAATAAGGAGTAGAAGATGTTCAGTTATGTGCTTCTGGCCTACCATGTTGTTTTCCTCATCAAGGAGATATGACTGGCAGGTGTGTGATGCCTAAAGCATTTCTTAGGAAAATGATACTGCTCATATAACCTATTCAGGGAGGTATCCACAGAAAATAAACAACATGTTATTGGACAACACACTTGCTATATCTCTATATACATACTAGATGAAGCAAAAATTGAGAAGTAGCTTTTAACAATTTGTATTTTTTAATCAAAATAAAAAGTATATCTCCTTGTTTCTTTCTTAGTGAAAAAAATAAAAAAAGTTGGAAAGACCTGGCTGGCAGAGGTCAATCAGATCTAGAGGTAGCATCTACCTGGCTGGCACCATCAGACTGTCCATCTCTTACTACACCCTTCCTCTCAAGGTCTCATTACAAAGGTTTATTTTCTCACTGCTTGAGTTGATGACTAGCTCACCTTAAAACCCAGCTTACAGAACATGCTAATGGGACCTGTTCCCAGGTGCTGACACTGGATCTTCCTGGAGGAAGCCCTCCTCTGCAGAGAGCAAGGTGGTAACTCAGGCAGATCAGAGGGTTAAAGGTAATCATGCATCAGAGCCCCAGAACTCTCCCCATTGATGCGTGTTATGTATTAAGAGCTAACCTAAGAGGTAAATACTAAACATATTTAGCATTTTATCTCTAAACCATATAGGTGATTACCAAAGGTAAGTCTTCTGAGCTACCATGCTCTTTAAAGGAAGGAAGTACTCACCTAACTTTGTCTCTCTATAGTCTTATGACCAGAA
Organism: Dipodomys merriami; assembly: GCF_024711535.1. NCBI lineage: Eukaryota > Metazoa > Chordata > Mammalia > Rodentia > Heteromyidae > Dipodomys > Dipodomys merriami. Next base: position 31,309,088 of record NW_027202937.1, on the reverse strand, counting down.
CGGTAGACAGTGACTTCAGCTTTGTACCGATAGCATGATAAAGAACATAGGTCATACTACAGTAGGTGCTTTGTGCCTGCCTACCTTTGGAAGCAGGCATCTGTAAGCTGAGCAGAAGTACTGCTATGAGGTGTGACCCTGACCAACTCAGATATCTAAGCATCCAGGGCCTCAGTTGCTTTCACTGCAAAACAGGGGATCATCACTAACAGGTAGTACCTTCCTCTTGATGACTGATATGAAACGGTGTGACAGATAACCTGACACTGTGGCTGGAACCTGGGACTTTCAACAGAGGGCTCATCAAAATAATCTCTAAGTACACACACACACACACACACACACACACACACACACACACACACACACACACGCACGCACGCACGCACGCACGCACGCACAAACCGCGCCGCGCGCACCTAAAGTCTTAAAGTAAAAACTGCTATACAGCATTCTACATACATTATGAAATCACTGACATTTCTACAGCTACTCGTGAACACTTGAATACAATGAACTCATACCCTTGAATATAGAAGGATACAGAAAGAACATAGAAGACATAGAAAATATAGAAAGATCAGACATAGCTAGCAAGATCAATAGAAAGCCCACGGATTGGGAGAAGATCTTTACTAGCCATACAACGGACAAGGGTCTCATATCTAAAATATACTTGGAACTCAAAAAATTAAACCCCCCAACAACAAATCCTCAAAGAAACAACTGCCCAATAAATAAGTGGGCGAAAGACTTAAAGAGAAACTTCTCTGAAGAAGAAAGAAGGATGGCCAATAGACATACGAAGAAATGTTCAACATCCCTAGCCATAAAAGAAATGCAAATCAAAACAACATTGAGATATCACCTCACCCCAGTTAGAACAGCAAAAATCAAGAACTCTAACAACAGATGCTGGAGGGGATGTGGACAGAAAGGAACCTTACTTCATTGTTGGTGGGAATGTAAACTTGTTCAACCACTTTGGAAAGCAGTATGGAGGTTCCTCAAAAGACTTCACATAGAACTCCCCTATGACCCAGCAATCCCACTTTTGGGCATTTACCCAAATGTTTACAAACAAGACCACACTAAAGCTACCAGCACAACAATGTTTATTGCAGCATTATTTACCATAGCTAAGCTATGGAACCAACCCAGATGCCCCTCAGTAGATGAATGGATCAAGAAAATGTGGTATATATACACAATGGAATTCTATGGCTCCATCAGAAAGAATGACATTGCCTCATTTGTTAGGAAATGGAAAAACTTGGAAAAAATTATATTAAGTGAAGTAAGCCAGGCCCAAAGAAACATAGGTCCCATGGTTTTCTTATTTGCAATATCTAGTATATGCATGAGTCAAGCGGAAAAGGTCAGATAATGTGATGTCAGGAAAATGAACCCTTAGATATGTATTTTAATGTTTTTTTTCTTTCATGCATGTGTTTCTAACGCATTTATAAGATTATCTCTTTGTTGCTTTGTATGTCCCTCCCCCACAGTATAACCCCTGCTTTTACTATATTTGATGTCAGTATAACTTGAGGAGGAGATGGGGAAAAACCAGTTGTTTAAGGATACAGGTGGACCTGTTGCAACAATGAGAAGTACAAGTTGTCATGTCCAAAACGAGCTTTACAACGTTGGGGCGGGGGGGGGGGAATGGGGGGGAAGGAGAAGGATTGGGATTGGGGGGAGGGGAGAGGCTGGGAAGGGACGTGAAGGGTAAACAAAAGGAGGAGGCTGCAATGCTTGGTAAGAAATGTACGCATTATCCTGCCCATGTAATTGTAACCCCTCTGTACAGTATGTTCACAAATAAAATAAAATTAAAAAAAAAGAAAATATAGAAAGACAGATTCTAATAATTCTATAAGAGAAATGAATGCTTGTCCCTTAGAAGTAGAACATCCCAGACATAAATATTAAATTGAAGTAATAAAGCCTGAGAACATCCTGTACAAGGATACATAGAATATACTTCGATTTGAAATCACCAGCTCTTTCCTAAATCTGGTATAGAAAATTACCTGCTGAATTTGTTATCATAAGTGCTGGGCTAACATCTTTACCTATGCTACAGAATAAGGCAAAAATAGAAAAAAGAAAATCTTGTAAATTAGATATTCTAAATCTTCAAGCACCTAATTTTAATCAATACCATCTGGAAGTTTTAAATGACTTTCTACTGAACCTCTCCCCCCATCAAATAATTATCAGAAATATTGATTTCATTTTATACATTCATTCTTATAAGTTCATAAAATATTAGCCTATTAAGTTAAAATAAAAATACAACCAGATGGAATTAAACAGCAGAGGGAGTTTCATATAAAGCCTAAAAATTAGGTCTATATAAGGCTGATGTTTAATATATCACAGACACCTTCCGGATAGGTGATAAAGGACGTCACAAAGGGAGATAACACATTAGACATTCTAGATATAGAATATGTAGCATGTAAGAACTCTGTTCACACAGGAGAAAAGTGAACAGTTAAAACAATTCCAATCCTCAATATTTTTGTGCAGAAGTACCAAAATCTCAACCTTGCCTATTATCAGATTGTTAATACATAATGCAACAGAAACATAGGATAGTGTTTAGAGTCTGTCTTTACTAGGCTACTTCTCAGTTACCAGGATAATAAACAGAAAGGAAATTACTGATCCTAGCAATTTTGCTGTTTTTCAATAACTGGGTTTCATTGCCTCTTTATATGGGGGCAAGTAGTTGTGCAAACTTTTAGGCATCTTTTAATGGTCATATATTTTTGATTCACGAGGTTAGGGAACCTTCCAGAAAATTTGGATTCTATGGCCCTTCCATACCTTGTAGCATACTGCTGGCCTGTTTTCTCCATAGTAAAAGGTAATGACCACTACTTCCTACTACAATGAAGGTCACAAGGACAACGTAGAAGAGTGTGCTTAGAAAGGTTTAAAGAATTAAGCAAAGCAAGTGCTTAATTGGCATCTTCTAGCTCTCAGAATTACATGTGTCCCAAAGTGCCATACATGATCCAAACCCTGTGAACATATCAATTGACTTCTGTTATCTAAAAGGGCCAGAGAGAAAAGTCTTGAGCTATACTTGGAAGCTGGACAGACAAACTAATTGTTATCACACATGCTGTTCTTTAGAGGTAAGACTTATGGATTTATTCCACTCTGAATTACTCTCTTAAATTTTCTGCCTTTCTTAGTTTTGTTTTTGAGACAGGGTATCATATATAGTTCCAGCTGGCCTCAAATTTGGTATCTCCTTCTTCATGAATTCTAGGACTACAGGTATGCTACAGGTATGTACTATGCCAGGATAACAGCAATTTCTCAATGGGAATGTATCATTCATCTTCTACAATGTTTGTCATAACAGAAGACAAATGTAAGAATGACTACTCCTTATTGCAGCTATGACAATAGAACAACTATGTTAATTCTGAAGATGAAAGGCAGTCCATCTACACAGTGGACTGAGTCTCTTAGCCCGTTCTCTGCAGATGGACAAAAGGGCAGCTCATTTTATTCAAGGTTCAAGCTTCAGGGTCCTGCTAAATAGTCCAGGTAATTGCAGGGGGTGAGGGTGGGGTAGGCATTCTTCCCACTGAAGTAGCACTTTGAAATGGAGGTGGTCACTGCATATTTTAGCAGAAGGAATAAACAGGGCAACAGTATGAATGGACCCATGTTAGGAATGGCTGGAGTTGCCATTCCAACTTGAAGGACTTCCAGTCTGGGTGGGTGGCTGCTGAGGCACCTTGCTAAGGTCCAGAATAAAGTCCTATCCCATACGATGTACAGTTATTAGGTACCAAGCAAATTGAGAACAAGAACAATAGAGGCCCCATTCATCCCAGATGTTTCATATAAGCTGATCCTGAAATTTCTATAACCTATCTGAAGGAGAAACCTAAGTCCTTTCTAGGAGAGGTGTACAGGGTAGGGGTGGTTGGTTCCTGACTACCCAGGAGCAGGTTTGCAGCTGTCCCTGAACCTGCAGACATTTCATACTACAAATGACATCTTGGGAATGTCACAAGACTTCCTCCTGACCTCCCACTTCAGCTCATGTCTGTTTTTTTGAAGGAAGAAGAAAAACCATAACCACCTACCCCATTCTGAAAATCCTGGTCTAAGTAGTAGGAAAGCAAGGCTAAAGCCGCTCTCATGACCTTTCCTGTTAACCTCAGATAAACAGCACTAAGTGACAAGGCCACCAAGGTTGTGACCTCACAAAAGACAGTAAAGCACTAATCTTTTAGAATCACAGGGACCTTTGCTCATTTATAAAAACTTCAATGAAGATCATAAAAAATGACTAGTGTAGACAAAAAAAATCAACATTTACTCCCTTTATTACTGATAGTTTCATTTAAAAAAGCATTTGAATTAAGAAGGAGCTAAGAGTCTGCTGCAGATTCTGCAGGTGCTCTATCTCTAGGTTCCAACTGCATCTTCTTTCCTTTAAGAAGGTAGATCTACAGTAAGTGCTTCTCACACAATTAGATAGTCTCAGCCAGTTACTGTTAGAAAATGTATAAGCTCTGCAAAAAGGAAGCAACTAAGTAATGTATAAAGCTAAAACCAAAAAGAAGGCATAGATTTTATATTTTTACTAGTATGCCTGAACTACAGAAGAAATCATGTAGGTCACTTTAAAATAGAAACAACAGTGAAATTCCCAGGGGTGGTTTTAGAAGTGAGATTTGGTTTTCATTTCACCTGGCTTAATAATGAAAACATGAAAGATGGCTTCCAATTTCTCCCAAACCAACATATTAGTCCATTTAAAGAAATGCCACAGGAGACTGTTCCTACTACTTTTCTTTAGAAGATAGATTTTGTTTGTTCTTGCTGAAAATTGAGTGTATCTAGCAATTTTAACAGTGCCTGAACCAAAGTGGGTACCACGAGGGGGGTTTAAATGAAGCCTGAAGACAAAAGATTGCAGTGCAAACACCCAGCTAGCCAGCTACCGGCCACCACTCAGCCCCATGGGCCCTGCTGATAGGTGACCCTGCTGTCATCCATGTCTGATGAAGGCCTTTTAGAGGGGGGCAGCACTAAATACCAAGGCAACATAAACATAAACCCCTCTATTTGCTTCTGGGACAAGATTACACAGAAGGAAAAGAAAAAAAGGAATAAGAATAAACCTATCCCCCCAAAGTTCTATATGTGATATTCTGTAAGCATGTACACATATTCATCAATGTGGATGTACATTATATATGTGCAAACATGTATAGGCCTATATATTTATGTATGTGCACAGTAATGTACTAATGTATATATGAATATAATAACAACTCAGTAGTTAAAAATGTTTCAAGCCTAAGAAAATATGAACAAAAATTACTATAGCTATGAAGATGAGTGTCAGGTTATAAGCCAACAGTGGCAGCCATATATATACAGATTTATCTTCTCTCTCTCTAGTGACAGTATCAGGGTTTGAACTTGGGGCCTGGTGCTCTTACTTAGTTGACATTTTCATTGATAGCTGGCACTTTTATCACTTGAGCTGCAACCCTAGTCTGGCATTTTTGCTGGTTAACTGGAGATATAGTCTCGTGGACTTCTCTGCATGTGCTGGCTTTGAACTATCCTGAGCAGCTAGGATTAGTGGCATGAGCCACTAGCACATGGCTGGGAGAAATATTACTTTCCAAAGCACTTGCTTCAGGGAGCTAGGTTGGCTGTATGGCAGATTTACTCCTTTGGAATATAGTTCTTGGGTAATGTGTAAGCAGAAATTGTACAAGAGAGTTTCATTGCCTTTGGTAGGTCAGAAGAGATGCAAATCCAGAAAAAAAAAAAAAAAAAGCTAAGACAACATGTTTAAGAGTCTACAAATTTACCTCCATGTATATGGCCAGACTCTAGCTCTGTCACCCTCAGGCTTAGAATGGGACCTTAGCTGGACCACATGGGACTGCTGGGGGTGGGGAAGAGAAGTTCAAAGGCTGTAAAAGGAAGTGATGGGAGGGTTTCTATCTGTAGTAGAGCCAGACTGGTACCACCTTTGTTCTTTCCTGTGAAGTGTCTAGTAGATAGGTAGTCAGTCATTGTATTGTGTTCAAACAATTCTATATCACAACCCTTAGATTATTAGATTAGTATTATGTAACTTTACTGATTATCATTTAGAATAACTTTGATATCTACTGAAGCAGGATAGTATAAAAATTATACTATATTAATTTTTTTTTGTTACTGAAGCAAGTAAGATTTCAATCACTGAAAAAAGCTGTTATGAGACTATAAAATATGTACATTTTCTAGTGAAATACTTTTATTACAATATATCCATATTCAAATAGCATTTAATAAATACAAGTTAAGATAGGTACTACAAGCATGTTTCTCTCTGGGAGGAGCTCAGTGCATTCATGGTATAGACATACTTGAGCTGCACATGTGAAATTTTCCTCAGTGGAGGGAGGAGAAGAGGTAAGGCCAGGAGAGGATAGTTGGGTCTGTCACTGGTTGATTCTTCTTGCTTGAGGAACTCTCCCTCCTTATCCTCAGGGATGTGTTCATGGGGTTAAATTAGGAAGGAATTAGGAAGAGAATTTGAGCCTGCTCTTTGGAAGACAGTTTTATCACTTCCTGTTGTATATTCTCAGGATTTATAAGCTCTGAAGAGGAACTGTAAAAAGAACAAGGATCCCAATCCCTCCAACCAAGCCTAATCACAAATTAAACAGCTACATAGGGATATTGTGAGGCCTATCCTCAGATACAAGGTCTGAGGGTGGAAGGGACTTGGTGCCAGCCTGGGCTCCAATGCAGCAGCTCGGAAAGCTATCTATATGATCCAGTTAGTCAGCAGGCAGAACAACACAATGCCAAACCTGTCTTTTTTCAATTTTTTTTTTTACATGTACTTTACTTATCTAAGAAAACCAATCCACTAAATCTTTCAGTTTTACACAATTTCCAGGCATATCACCTGTCATTTTCCCCTGCCACTTAATGTGTCCCTTCAACCCTAGGGAGCTCTGTGGCTGGGGGTCCAGGATAATATACCTAGGGCTGAGTGGGAAAGAGGGAGGGAAGCAGAAGAGGAGGAGGAGGAGAAAAAGGAGGTGGTACAGGTGGTAGGGGAGATCTGTTTGCTCACATTTCATGGTAATGGAAAAGCTAAAAAACTTTTTAGGGTTAAAGTATGTATGAAACCATCTGTTGTGCCCCGCTGTTACATACTTTAGATTCTGCCATGTTTTTATGTCTGTGTCTTCAAAACATCATGAGCTTTAACCAGCAATATTTAAAGTGTGTTGTATTTTAATGGAATCATACATAATGCTGATGCTTCAAAAACACAGTTTTGGAATGTCAGTAGTAGGAAAATATTTGAATTTTATATATATTCTCTTCTTACAAGAGAATATGAAAGAAAAAAGATGGAATCCTCCTATGTTAATTAGCCATCTGGATACTACCCTTGTACATTGAATGTTCATGTCTTTTAATCATTTTTAAATTTAGCTTTCAGTCTTTTAAAACTTGTTTTGTAGAAGTTCTTTATATATTGTTACTAGATCTTTTTTTCATGTGTCTTCTTCCATTCTGCATCCAATTCTTTTAATATCAGAATCTTAACAGGGTCCAAAGTAGTAAAATTTTTCCTTTTATTGTTCACTTTTGGTGTCTTGCTTGAGAAATCTTTGTCTGTTCCAAAGTAACAAAGATGCTCTTTGTTCTCCAAAACTTACTCTTTCCTATTAAAACCTACGCTTTGTTTTATGTATGATATGAGGAAAGGGTCAAGACACTTTTTTTTCTCCAAACAAGAATTGGCTGAATCCAATTTATTGCAGATGTCTTGCCCTATTAGGTCGTACTTCCATTAATCATGTAACTGCATATCAGTGCATCTCTTTCTGCACTCTGTTCAATGATCAACCTGCCTATCTTTGCACTAATACCACACTAATTTAATCACAAGAGACTTGTAGATTGACATCTGCTAGTGGCAATATTCAAGGTTTGTTTTGTATTCAAGAATGCTTGCCTAGCTTGGAAAAAATTATATTAAGTGAAGTAAGCCAAGCCCAAAGAAACATGGGTCCCATGGTTTCCCTTATTTGCAATATCTAGTATAGGTATGAGTCAAGCAGAAAAGGTCAGATAATGTGATGTTAGGAAAATGAACCCTTAGATATGTATTTAAAGGTATTTTTCTTTCATGCATTTGTTTCTAATGCATTTATAAGATTATTTCTTTATTGCTTTGTATGTCCCTCCCCCACAGTATAACCCCTGCTTTCACTATATTTGATGTTGGTATAATTTGTGGAGGAGATGAGGAAAAACAAGTCGTTTAAGGATACAGGTGGACCCCTTGGAACAATGAGAAGTACAAGTTGTCATGTCGAAAATGAACTTTACAACTTTGGTGTGAGGGGGGGAGCGGGGGGGGGGGAGAATTGGGTGGGGGGGGTAGGGGGAGGCTGGGAAGGGATGTGAAGGGTAAACAAAGGAGGAGGCTGCAATGCTTGAAAAGAAATGTACTCATTATCTTGACCATGTAATTGTAACCCCTCTGTACAGTATGTTCACACACACACAAAAAAGAATGCTTGCCTAGTGCTTGCTTTGCTAGAATATATACTGAAATTGGAATGATACACAGAAAATTAGTATGGCCCCTGAGCAAGGATGACAAGCAAATCTGTGAAGTGTTTCATATTAAAACAAAGCAAAACAAAAACAAGACTGTTTAATTATTATTGACCCTTTATCTTTTCATGTGACTTTAAATAATAAGTATCTCAGTTTCTACAGAAGGAAAATTAAAAGTAATGTGACAGACCCAGGCACTGGTGGCTCACGCCTATAATCCTAGCTATTTAGGAGGTTGAGATCTGAGGAATGCGGTTCAAAGCAAGCCCAGGCAGGAAAGTACTTGAGACTCTTATCTCCAATTAACCATCAGAAAACTGGAAGTGGTGCTTTGGGCTCAAGTGGTAGAGTGCTTGCCTTTAGTTGAAGAGCTTAGGGACAGTGCACAGGCCCAGAGTTCAAGCCCCACAACCAACCAACCAAACAAACAAAAAAAAAAGTAATGCGACAAGGACTACACTAAATCTATACAATATTTTGGAGAAAACTGAGTTTGTAATATTGGTGTCTCAATTCACCCTCTATCTACAGAACAGGAAAAGATTCCCATTTTCAAGAGGGCTAAGGGAAATTCAAATGAAAGCCACCAAATCCATTGCAATAGTTAAAACAAGCAAACCACCAGAAGGCTGAAAATACTAAGGAAAAGATGTGGAAAAACTGGGATGCATACTGTCAATAGGAATGCAAACTTTGGGAAACTGCTGGTAGTATTCTCTAAAGCTGAATCTATGTAAACCCAGTGAACTACCAATTTTATTTTTAAGGTGAATAGATTACTAATTAAAATTGTAACACCAAAAACCCTCATCATGCTATGTGATTTATCAAGTTTATTTCTAGAATAGACTAAAAGTACATGATGGTTTTTCATGAGCAGTATTTAAAATAGCTCCACACTGGAAATAACCCAAATGCTCAACAAGGGTAGAAAGGATGAGAAGCTTGAAAAAGTACAGAGCTGAGAAGGAAATTACCTATGCCCACATGTACTAATGTGAAGGAATTTAACAAACAGTACTGAGTAAGAATGGTCTGACTTCACTGACACAAAGAACAAAACCAAACCAAACAAAACCCAGCTGACAGCAGAACTCTGGATCATGGTTACTCCTAGGGTACAGTGGCTGCAATGAAATACTGTATCTTGGAAGCTAATAACTTTGCCATAAAAAAGCATACTGAGCTGTTCTTGGACGGTACTGCCAGTTCTGTATGTGTATATGTTTAACAAAAAGTGTTTTGAAAGTGATGGAAGGGGTGATACTGTTCAGAAAGAAATGTACTCATTATCTGGCTTATATAACTGTAACCCCTTTGTAACACCTCTGAACATCACGTTTACAATAACAAAAACAAAAAAGTAAAAAACATTAAAAAAAGAAAGTATTTTAAGGGAAGACAATTTGGTTTTCATTTAAAACGGATTCACTTCAAACTATTCCCCTTCCCTTGGGTGTTCCTTCTTCTAGAGTTTTTTTTTTTTTTAATCTAAGGAGAAATCCTCAAAAAAATTACTTGTTCCAAATACATTTTTTAAAACCTTTCCAAACTAGACAATGGTTAAAAATTTAATGCATTACTTTACTTTTATATATTGTATCTTTATAATCTAAATAGAACCATTTCTTTATAAGTGTTTTTTTTATCTGTGTTTATTTTTCAAATAAATGCAATGTTATGGAAAAGGCATGATATCTTTAAGGATCTTTTTAAAAACACGTTTTTGCAGATTAGTTCCTCTAAAACATCTTTTGTCCTGATTTGGTTTTGTGTGGATGAATCTATGTATGTAATTACAGCATTCTTGGACATTCATTTTTAGGTGTGGCACAACCCAATTTCCCAATAAATTTGTAGAAAAAAGACAGCTATTTTCTTTCAGTCTCTTTCTAGGAAATAACTCTGAGACTGAGTTTTGTACTTCTATAATCCACCAAATGGGAATATGAAATGAAATTAAGAATTATAGAAAAAGCTGATTGTTTAGCATAAACTGCACTGAATTGCTGGCTGGGTAATTTTAGTTTAACTATGAAATTATAATAGACTTGTGACTCAATTTTCAATAAAAATAACAAAAAGTCCTTACACTAGAAGAACAGAAATTGTCATATGATAGAATGGCTGGTGCTGTGAAAGAGCTATGAGAGGAATATTTGTTTCGGGTTTGTATTAACTCTGGCTCTAGTAATTGCACTTCAAAACCTTAAAGGGAATATATTACAAACACCATCACTATGCTGAGCTTTGTGGTTGTGTTAAAGCCATTCATGGAAAGACTGTTTTTATCCACATTAAATATTTAGAGGGTTCATTTAAAAAAGCACAATAGTTACCCAATGCAATCATGTTGTGATCTCAACAGTACAAGAGTTGAAAGAACGATAGGTGCTCTAAAAAGCTGTATCATATGATATTCTGGCCTATGTTGTTTTTGTTCCTGTACTATGATTCAGCATGTTGAGCTCTCACTTGACTATTTTGCTCACAACTGGCTCTTTATCACTTGAATCATACCTTTACTTCTGGCTTTTGGCTGGTTAAATGTAGATAGAAGAGTTACCACGAATTGCAGGGCGCTGGTGGCTCACGCCTGTAATCCTAGCTACTCAGGAGGCTGAGATCTGAGGATCGCGGTTCAAAGCCAGCCTCGGCAGGAGAGACCGTGAGACTCCTATCTCCAATAAACCACCAGAAAACTGGAAGTGGCGCTGTAGCTCAAGTGGTAGAGCGCTCGCCTTGAGCTGAGGAGTTGAGGGACAGCACCCAGGCCCAGAGTTCAAGCCCCACGACCGACAAAAAAAAAAAAAAAAAAAAAAAAGAAGAGTTACCAGGAATTGTCTGCCTGTACTAACTTTGAACTGCTACATTTAGATATCAGCTTCTTGAGTACTTGGGATTGTAGGTGTGAGCCACAGGTGCCTTGCTTGGCCTCCTTTTAAAACTATATTAAACATTTATTCTTAAAATTTTCAAAGTGTGTTTATGACTCTGTTGATTTTGGAGGCCGTGCAAGAAGTGGAGTAAGAATGCTGTTCCCAGTGGCTGAGCCTTTTCCTACTTGTCCCTATTTGCTTCAGGACTTCTGCTAGAGAGTACAAAAGAGAAAAGTCATCTTACCACAATCTATACTGGGATATTTAATACCATCAATCACTACCAGATAAGATTTAAGTACTGAGGCCTAGCTTCATATATGTAACTTCTGAAGACAAAGGAAAGTGACAGATAATTTTCTTAAAACCAAGAGGAATAAACTATTCATTAACCAAAAAAACCTCCCTTGGTGAATAAATCACTGGAAACTGGAATCACAGAATGAAAGCTGAATTATTCAGAGTTTGACATTTTAGAAATATAATTTCCTAGGGGCTGGGAAGGTGGCTCAGTGGTACAGTGCTTGCCTTGCATACATGAGGACCTGGTTTCGAATCCTCAGTACTACATACGCAGAAAAAACTGGAAGTGGCACTGGGGCTCAAGTGGTAGAGCACTAGCCTTGAGCTGAAGAACTCAGGGACAGTGTCCAAGCCCAGAGTTCAGGCCCCATGACTGCCAAAAAAATAAAAGATAAAAAAATATATAATTTCCTAATAGTTAAACACAAACTTAATCAACCTACAAAAAACATTTGGGACATTTTGTTCTCAAATGATATGTAGTTAGAATTTGAGATGAAGCATTGTTAAGTCTCCAGAAGTGATGTCAGCATGATACCCTAAATAAAGATGATCATTCCAATTTGTGGTTATTTTAAAAAGTAGTTGTAGTAAAGCTAGAGATACCATTTTTCTTTTTTTTTTTAAATATAACTTTTGTACTGGTATTGGGGCTTGAACTCAGGGCCTTGTCATTCATTCTTACTTGGCCTTTTCATTCAAGGTGGTACTCTACCACTTCAGCTATATCTCCATTTCCTAGAGATGCCAATTTTTGAGGAATATAATTTCAGAAATAGATGAAAATAGCCAAGCACTGGTGGCTCACGCCTGTATTCGTAGCTACTAAGGAGGCTGTGATCTGAGGATTGAGGTTGGAAGCCAGCCCGGGCAGGAAAGTCCATGAGACTCTTATTTCCAATTTATCACCAGAAAACTGGAAGTGGCACTGTGATTCAGGTGGTAGAGTGCTTGCCTTGAGCTGAAGAGTTGAGGGACAGTGCCAAGGCCTAGAGTTCAAGCCCCATGACAAAAAAAAAAAAAGATGAAAACAAACTTATCTAAAAAAAAGACAAAAACAAGTAGCTATTTCTTGACTGTTTAAAAGATAACTTCTAATTACAGTACTCTTTTTTTAAAGTCAAAGAATCTTAAGCTAGACTTAAGCTAAGTCTTAAAAATGATATAATTCTCCCAAATAATACCAAACAAACCTTTTGGTGTGTGTAAGTTATTCATATTCTTTTTTTTTTTTTGTTGGTGGTGGGGCTTGAACTCTGGGCCTGGGCACGGTCCCTCAGCTTTTCAGCCATAAGTACTTGAGCCACAGAGCCACTTTAGGTTTTCTGGTGGCTAACTGGAAATAAGAGTTCAATGGACTTTCCTCCCTGGGCTGGCTTTGAACCATGATCCTTAGATCTTACCCTCCTTAGTAGCTAAGACTATAGGCATGAACCACTGGCGTCTGGCAAGTTATTCATATTCTTAACGCATACATAATTTTATTAGGAGCCTAGAGAAGCCTTTGTCTGAAAGATCAGTTCTAACTCTAATCTTACTATGCTAACTCTAATCTTACATGCTTGGGGCTTAAAATTTCTTATTCAGTTGGCAGATACTCTTTCTCATTGGTTCAAGTTTTTTTGTTTTTTGTTTTTTTTTGTGCTATTCCTGGGGCTTGAACTAAGGGCCAGGCATTGTTTCTGAACTTTTGAACTTTTGTAGTCCAGGCTAGTGCTCTACCACTTGAGCCACAGATCTACTGGCTTTTGGGTTGTTAATTGGAGAAAAGAATCTCACAAAATTTCCTGTCTTGGCTGGCAGTGAACAGTGATTTTCAGAGCTCAGCTTCCTGAGTAGCTGGGATTATAGGCATGTGACACTGGCACCTAGCTTGGTTCAAGCATTAAAAAAAAGATAAATACTAAATTAGTTCTTTTACTGTCATAGTGATAGTATGTAATATACAAAGGGTATAAAATAAAAATGTTTCTCTTACCCCTTTTGTCCTCTTTTGTGAATGTGTTGACTTGTGCCTGTAGAAATCCAGCTGTCAATGTCATTTCACTTGCCATTTCAATCTGTCACATTCTGCTCTGTCCTTTCTTTGCTACTACTGGTTTCTGTAACCCTAATAAAGTACTGCTTCATGTAATTGCTTTTAAAGATTGTACTTTCATGTAGGTTCATTTGCCTTCAATAGTATCTCTTCTTACATTTACAGTAGCATTTGATGTATACCATAAAATATAAAACTACCTGTCTGATGAATGTTTTTACATTCTGAATTAAAAGTACAATTCACTCCTCTTTTCCTGCTGTCATGGAAGAGGCATTTCACACACAGTGCTGAGTCAGATATTTCTTACTGTTACTCACTTCACTAACAACAAGTGCTTGCTTATTTGGGTTATTAGCAACTAGACTCTAATCCAGAAATCAATTTCCATAGAAAATACACTGCATTTATTTTTAGCTACAAATGGGGTATACTTTATTATATGTCTGTTTAAAATACAATGCTCTTCTCAGAGTTTATTACTGTAAATAGAACATAACAGATAGTTGTATGATGTTTATTACTGGGACAAAGCAAAGGAAAAAAACACTTTGTGTCACAACCAAGGAGGCCTCAAAGACTAGTAGGCTCATGCTGATGGGACAAAGAAAGTAAGATGAAAGGGCTTTGAACATCTAAATAATGATGGCAGTGGGTTATAACAATTGTATTACCCCCCACCCCCTCCCAAATCTGTAGAGGTCACACACCCACAACCATTCATGTAAGATTTCAGGCAGGCAAGGGTCTTTTTCAATGGATAAAGCATCTGGGTTAGAGGTTGCTCCAAAACACATTTTCATTCACTAATTATGAAGAGAAAAGCAAACCTCTAGCAAATACTCAAACTTCACAAATTAACATGATCAATAATGGCACAAACTATAAGCTTGTGCCTATTTATTCATTTATTTTGGTGCCAGGATTCACTAAAACAAACAGAAAGATATTATCTGTGTAATAAAAAAGGCATTGCCAACTAATCTTCACCAACCACTGATATTCTTTTCCACTCTAGCTCCTGCTGAATTCTCCTTTCCCATCAGGAGAAACACTAAAACACGTTCTTAAGCATCCTTTATCCCTTTAATTCCTATACGTTATCAGGGCGAATCACTAAAGATATTCAGCATCCAGTATTTGGAAATTATTCCAGTTCACCAGAGAACAATATACCAGTGTCAAAGAAAACATGAGTGATTAGGGTGGTGAAACCTCTCATGGAGCAACTTGTGGGGATTTCATACCATTGTCTTTGTAATGTGAAATCAAACATGGCATATTTATACTGAATCTGTAGTTCTTATTAGGTTGAAAATAGAAGGGAAGAATTATGAATGTGGTAAGCCTACTCAGGTATCAGTTTCCAGTACAGTTCTGGTGCTGTAAATCACCACTTCAATGCAAGAAAATTAACAGTGACAGTCTGAAAGCAATGTGGCAGGCCTGCTGTGTCTATGTCTCTGGCCATAGTCTTTAAAACCATTCCTTGGTGCAGAAAGCAGTCCTGTCATCACAAGTACCACAGGCTGTGAATAGAAAAGTTCTATTTCTTGTACCCCAAAGGTACTCTGAAGACACATGGATTACCTGATCACAGGATGGCAGCTGTGGAAACACAAGCTATTCACTTATGCTCTAACATGCTGGAAAAGCACCCTGAGATCCATCCTGCTTACATATAGAGACTGCTACCTGAAGAGCAACAACTTTGAGAAAGCCCAGGAACAAAATGGAGGACCTAGTGTTTGGTGGTGTATTTCCAACACTTTTGAAGGAGAACAAGCCTTGACTTGTCCAAGAAGTGTAAATGCAGTTCTATGAGCAGGTAGTTTTGCCTGGATGTGAATCAGTCACCAGGCTGCCTTGCTCCGATTCTATTTGGCAAGATGAGGCATGCAAAGGAAAGCTTTTCTCCTCTAGTGTCAAACAGTTGAAGAATCTAACCTCCTCCCTGAGGAGTGCAGACAGACCACTGGAGAGGCCTAAAAAGGCTCCCCAATACCATGCTGCTCACCACACAGGGATCAAACTATGCACCTGAGAACAAACCTGATAAACCCTCCAGCTCTCTATGCTTCTAGTCTCTTGCTTTCACCACTGATTTTTAGAAGCTTCTTAGCTAATAATAAAGCATTAGACTCCTCTGATGTGTGTGTACTTTGAGAAACCTCATCTATGATGTTTTTCTGGAATATGGTGGTAGCCTTGTTCAGATAAACAAATTGAAATCAATGACCCTTCACTGGGGGCTGTTGATGTGTCCTTTTCACATCAAAGATATAAGAGCAGAGATCTGCCATGAGATCATACTAATGGTACCAAATTCTGAACATGTGTCTTATGAAGAACCAAGAAGTTTGATTACCCATGCGGAGACCACCAATTCCTTCATTTCCTCTTGTCTCAAACCATTTTCCCCCATACATCCTATCACTCTTTTTTTTTTTTTTTTGTCTCATAAATATCCCTGAGCCTTATCCTAGCAGAGGTAGATCTATTACTTGGGGCTCTCACCTCCTCTCTGCCTTTTGAAGTCTCGGCTTTAGTGACCTGCATGCTTGACAAGCCTGTCTGGTAACATATGCAGCAAAAATGATTCTCTTATCTATGGCAATAATCTTGACATTAATTCTAATGAGATATTAAAATTATTCTGGCAGGGCTTACAAGTTGATTAGTTATCCATGCTGCTTAAAAAGTGGATTCTGATGATTTACAGAAATTTAAATTTCACCTCTTCCCAATATCTCTAAAATGTACCAGCAAAACAATAGGCATAATTTCAGGAATCTGTAGGACTAGTACCATTATGCTTTATTCTTTGGGCTTCCATGATAAAAATATATCTCCTACAATGATCTGACCAGGTAGCAGTTTCCTTACTCTCAATAAATCCATTTTCTAATTATATAGAATGGCATGTTGTCTTGGCCCTGATTACATTGAAAATACCACAAGTATTATTGCTTTAATGTGCATTACAGAAACATGACTCCCCAAATGAACCTGATCCATTAATAACATCTCTTTTAACTACTGACTAATGATTTCGCAGACATGGAATCGAATATTTTACAGCTCTTTTCAACCATCTGTCCTACTTTCTTTCAATATGAATTTGCCTGAGATATGAAATTTCCTGTGCTTTGTGCCATTATGTTTGTTAATATTAACACACCAATTAGATATCTCAACACGGATACACATGCTGTATGCAGAGTTAAGCTCTGAGTAGTGTTCAAAGAACCAGAATCTTCTATCTGAAGACCCTCTTATGCTACTCTTGAACTAGCCTGAGGTTCTACATGCGTGGCAGCCCATTCAGCTTTGTTCTCAAGGGCCAACGTACCAAGGTCTGAATCAGTCAGAGTTGTTCAGCCAGAGTAAGTAACTGCATTCAGGTTGCGATACTTTAAACCTAATTTTAAATCACAATCCTTTTCTTTTATAAGAACAGTAACATATATTAATACATTTGAAATTCTATTAAATTATGCTATTGAAGAGAATGGTTAATCAGTAGACTGATCAATAATATATTATGTTTTCAGCTTATTCCATTTACAAAGTTCCTTGTTACTGAGTGGTGATTATGTGCCTATTTATCACTTTGGTAGCTAAGTGATGGATGTGGGACTCATGTTTAATTAATATAAAAAAGTTAATACATTTAATAAAAAGGCCTATCTTAAAGTAATGCACAAGCTTTCAACATATATAAAGATACAACCTGCTTGAAGGCAAGTTAGACAAGAGTTGCTTTCTATAGGAAGCTGCCTTAAAGGTAAATGCAAAATTCTAACAGTCTTGATTGCCGAGAATAAGCAGACATGGGAAGTGATGCTGGAAGTTACAGGTGAAAGGATCCTTTTCCAAGGCTTGGTGTAGCTGACAGTCTGAGGAAAGTTCTCCTGACCATAATCATCCCTTCTGGCACTGAGCTCTAGGGTTCTGTGAGGTGGGAACCATGACCCAATGGAAGAACTGCATAAAGCTGCCTCCTGTACAGCTCTCAGGTCTCTATTGCTGCTGGGCCTCAGCTTTTCTCTGAAAGATTCTCTATAAATAATCCTGACTGTTCCCTTTCCTCCTCAGTTTAGTGTAGAGGAGCACAGAATCTAAATGTATTGAGCTCTTACAATACATTTTGCAGTGAGAGGCTGCAGAGCATGGAAACATCATTACAATTTTACCTCCACAGAGAAAAACAACTGATTTTACTCCTGCAGGGCATCTGCCATGTTACTAAGGATAAAGTTGCCTTTAAAATCAATTACTGTGGTTAAAATGAGGAGTATAACCATCTTTCCCTATGCCTGGCTACACCCAGAGGCAATAATGAATGGAACTAGAAGGCAGTATGACTACAGGGGTGTTTTCACAATGATTCAAGGTTCAAAAGTGAAAACAAAGATTGTTTAATGACATCTTGCTTGGTGTCACTAGACTAGCACAATTTTTCTCAGAGGGAGGGGGTTATTTATAAAATCTAATGATTAGTTTAATGAGGGCAGGAGAAAAAAAATAAATCTTACCCACTTCTTAAATCTTCTTTTATCTTATCTCGTATCTCTTTTTCTTTAGTTTTTAAAAAATAAAAGCTATTAACTGACAATATGATGCTGACTTTATTTCACTGTGGAAAAGTTTGTGCTCCAAGGTAAGAAATCACAAACTTTTCCACAGTGAAATAAAGTCAGCACCACAAACCTTTTTTTAAACTGACAATATGAAAGTCTATCTTAGTATGTATGTAAAAATATTGTATCACCTCTTCCCCAACCTCCCTTGAGCTCTCTTCTTCCTTTTTCTCTGCACTACTGTGATTTGAGATGAGGGCCTCACACAAATAGGTGCTCTACCAATGTAGAATGTCCCAATTCTTTTACTCCTCTCTTCAACAAATGCTGTCATGCTTAAAGTAAACACCACTGGCTCACACCTGTAATCTTAGCTACTTAGGAGGCTGAGATCTGAGGATTGCAGTTCAAAGCCAACCCAGGCCAGAATGTCTACGATACTTCTATCTCTAATTAACCACCAGAAAACTGGAAGTGGCACTGTGGCTAAAGTGGTAGAGCACTTGCCTTGAGCTAAAGAGCTCAGTGACAGGGAATAGGCCCAGAGTTCAAGCCCCACGACCAACAAAAATAAAATAAGAATAAAAATAAAAAATCGAGAATATAAAAACTTCTGAATGGAAGTTTTTCTTAATTTTTATGCAGCTTCAGAAGATCTACTTCCTAGCCAATTAGACTTAGAGACATCACATATTAATGCCTTAAAATGCAGCCGTTCATGTATAGATGAAGGATGCTTTCTACTTACTGACAACCTAGATCCTCAGCTAAACATTTTCTTTGTAAGTATTATATAAAGTAAGTAGTATTTAAAAGAGGTGGATTTTTGTGGAAAATACTTGTAAACTCAGAGCCTGATGTTTGCTAGGCAGGTGTCACTGTGGCATACTTCTAGAATATACTTGCATATTTCATACTTCTTGTTTGACCCAGGCAATCTAATGGTGATGGAATGCATATAGAGTCCTTTGGTCCTTATTCCTGAACTGGAAAGTGAGGAAAAAAAGTAGAATTGTTAAGAAAAGTCATTTTCTGGGGAGTCTAGGATAATGGGTCAATGGAACATTAAAAAAAAAGGGGAATATTATGGCTTTAAAACATGACCACAAATTTTGTGATAAAATTTTTCATTGCAAGCTTATTTTTTCTCTCAGATATTCTGCAGCTTTGCTCGCTCATTTTTTGAAAAGAGTCAAATCATTTAAGATAAATTATCATGCTAAAAACCAAAGTATTAATAATTACAAGTTAATATTACCAAAACCTGTGTAACAGATGAAAGATATGAGATGTGAAGCGGAAGAAGATATAAGCATCTTTGAATTCTTTGCCTAAGATTGGTCCTGTCTATCTTCCCACACATTCTTTTCTCTCCTTCTTCTCTGGCAGTCATTTAGAATACATGTTCCGCTCCCATACAGCTCTAGGAACATGACCTATTAATTATTTTCTAATCTTTATTATAACTTCAGCGATTACTTCTAGAGTGGTTCTTTTGTCTTTGTCAACATACATTATAAAGAAAAAGAAAACAACTCCCACATGGCCCCAATCTACCCATTCCCCAAATTCTCAAACACTTGCTCTGTTTTCCTCTGCTCTTCCCTACCAACCTATTCCTTCATCTTTGGTACCTCTGTGTCCTGACCATTCTGTATGCCTGTATGGCTTCTTCTCTCTGATTATTCCCTCTAGGTAGCTGAGCTCAATTTCATCTTTCATCAGATAATTGGGCAGCCTCTGAGTTTTGGGTGCACCTTTTCAAATGCTTGGTATATACCCAGAAAGTACAGTGCTGGCATCTTAGACTTAGTCTGACTCCATGAAAACTTCTACTTCCTTTACATAGATCTCTTTTGTTAACTGCACTTCCTGAACCAAGTGACAAGTACACGCACACCAAGTCACACTGATATAACAAGTCAACTTTGCCCTTAATGAGGTAGCTCAGGCTGGTGACCAAAGCTATGTTCAACAATTGGGTAGCAACACCTCCAGGTCCTGTTATTAGGCATTATTAAATCCAGACAGGTATAATTAATGTGACATTTCTGAGACCCCTAAGACATTGTATAGATATAATGAGGACTGAAATTAAACCAATGATGCTAATGGTTTGCATAGGTGTAAGGTTTTCTATATTTTAGCTATTATTTAAGGTGTTTGAAGAATTAAAAAGCAGCAGCTACATTAGATTAACAACTGCTTTTTAAACTGGCTTTGAATCAATGCTTATGTGTTTACCAAAGATCCATCTTACAGTTTCATTTATTGAGTATGTAAGACTAATAAGCTGATCATTAAATTGAGACTATAATTATCCATGGTCATAAGTCCTCTGGATATTAAAAAATCAATATTTATGTATATATATGTATATAGCTCTTTTTGTCTTAAAAGTAGCTTAAGACCTTGGCTTTTATTTTATTTTGTATGTTTTTTTATTGTAAAAATACTGTACAGAGGGGTTACAGTACATGAGCAAGGTAATGAGTACATTTCCTATTGAGCATTGTTGGCTCCTTTGTTCTTCCCCTACCATCCCTAAGGTAGTTCTGATGTATTATCCTTTTGCAGAACCACTGTTGAGATTCATCTTTTAATCAGTATAGAGTATAACAACTAGTGTGCCTGTGTACAGTATTTAAATTATCAGTCATGTATAATTTTGCTTGGTATCAGAGAATCTTCTATACTCTCTAGATGAAATGTATCAGTTTTCAAGAAGGCTACAATCTGAGTGTGAGGAATATTTTATGTTGCAGAGTTTTTTTTTTTCTGTAGCTGTTTTTAGTCTGTACATATGATGTGCTTTTTACAATCCAGTATTTACTAAAAACAGTGATAGAACCTATAATGAAAGCCTAAGTATTACATTTTAAATGAGTCTACATGGTACACCTATTATTTAATTATTAAAGGCATCTATTCCCTTCTAACTTGACACCCTTCCATTATCTCCCCCCTCCTCCAGATTTAGGCTCTATGTGGAGAAAATGATCTATAGCCCATGTTCCTTTATTTAGAAAAGCATGCAGGGACTGGGTCTCTAGGTGGCTAAACCAAAGACTGTAGGTAAGTGGTTGCAGGAAGAAAGAAAATCTACATGTTGCATTATAATTTATAAATTTTCCTCCTTGCACAGTCTACCTCTGCATGCCACTCTCCATTTGGGGAGATGATCTTAAACACTTAAATGGGCAATCCTGCAGCTTGGAAAGATGTGTATTTCCCCCCCCCCCCCAATTTGGCCAGTGAAAATGGAGTACCTAGTATCTGGTAACACAATAAACAATAGTTAGAAAAGATTCAGCAATGTAGTAAGTCTAGGATAAGAGTTGGATAAATTCACTGTTGAGTGATTCTGTATTATCTACACAATTGTCCATTTGGAGTTTCCGTCAGAACTCACTTCTCTATTCTTACAGCCTTCTACCTCTCCCCTTCACATTCATGAAATTGAGTGCTGGTACATAGGAAGAAGTAATGTCTCATTTATTTTTGGCTGTAAGAATACGAATAAAATCAGATGAAAAAAGTCTGACAAGCAAATAAGGGACTCTACTCCTTAAAGCTCTGAGGTTTATTTTTCATTTTTATTTATTTATTTTTGTCGTGGGGCCTGAACTCTGGGATTGGGCACTGACCCTGAGCTTCTCAGCTCAAGGCGAGTGCTCTACCACTTGAGGCCCAGTACCACTTCCGGCTTTTTCTGCTTAGGTGGTGCTGAGGAATCGAACCCAGGGCTTCATGTATGCAAGGCAAGCACTCTACCTCTGAGCCACCTTCCTAGCCCTCTTTGAATTTTTTTTTTAAAAAAAGACCTGTTGGAGATTCACTGTATAACATGGTAACTATTGCTAAAAATAATGTATTATATATTGTGGAGAGTATCAACATCTCAAATATTCTTATCACAAGAAATAGGATATGAATGGATGGATATGGTAATGAGATTGAATATATCATTTTATAATATATGCCTTTCAAAGTATATGACCTATACTAAGTGTATAAATTTTATATATCTATTAAAAACAAAATCTCAAGAGTGTGGTGATATGCACTTATAATCCCAGTACTCAGGAGACTGAGACAGGAGGACTGCAAGTTTAAAGCCAGTTTGGGTTACATATGTATAGAGAGACTTCGCTTCAATAAAAAGCGGTTGTATTTTTATTCTTTATGCTTCAAAGCTTTTATGTAAGGAACTAAAAGGTAACATAGTTTATTTTCTTATCTTTACACTTGCTTTGAAGACAAATGATCTTTCATATATTCTTGCTTTTGTAGTCCTAGAAATAAAATGTAGAACCTTGAACATGCTAGGAAAGCACTAAGCTACATGACATCATCTATGTTCCTCAAGAAACGATTCTATAACGTCTGCATTGTTATTATAATGAGGAATAAATTCTAGAAATCAAAAGTAAGGTCATGTACCTTTACAATAAAGGAGTTCAAAATTATACTTCTTTCGTGAAAAGAACTATTCTTTTATAAGAAAACCAGGTTGTTTTTTGTTTTTTCTCTTCCCTCCTTGGAAGGTAACAGATACTAAACCTGGTGTTAGAATGGGACAAATTGCAATGTACGTCTGTAAAGTTTGACTTTGTTTCATGGAGATCCTGTTAAAACCATACAAAAACAAGCATTTGCTTACATTTTATACAGATCAATCTTAGTTCAAAAAGCTAAAATAAAATATCTGGAGTTTAGAAAACAGATCTTGTTCTCTGAAGAAAACAAATACACAGGATATAAATAGCTTCTAAGTGAATGCTTTTGGATAAAGGACAAGACATTCACTCATTTACCAGAAAAACCTTGTAGAAGAGATTATTGTTCACCAGGCTTTACTTGGGTTCCAGTGCTGAGAAATAGTCCCTAATTTTAAGTCCCTTCTATAAGGTATCAAATGAATAGGATTTATGAAAACATTGGTACAAAAACATAAGGAGCTGTGGAAGTTTCAAAGAACAAATGCATCCTCTTGTCACACCTCCAATTATGCCCCTAAATCACACCAAGATTAGGATTGTGTGCAAGGTCCTGTAGGGTCTGTTCTTGCTCATCCTTGAGGCTGATCTTGAAAGTCTTGGCTTTTTGTTTCTCATGCGCCAGACTTCAGGTGGCAAATGCCCTCTCTCTTCCCTGTACAGCACACGTTACCTGCCCTCTATACATAGTGGCTTCATTGCAATCATCTCCTACATATCCTGTTGGAGGACCAAGTCTGTATTCTCTCACACCCCTTTGAAGGGTGAAGGTCTGTCACAAAGATAAATATTGGTGACGCATGCCTGTCATCCTAGCTACTCAGGAGGCTGAGATCTGAAGGATCATGGTTTGAAGCCAGTCAGGGCAGAAGAGCCTGTGAGACTCTCATCTCCAATTAAACATCAGAAAAAACCACCAAAAAAACCCTAAGTTGACCTGTAGCTCAAGTGGTAGAGTGCTAGTCTTGAGCACAAAGACTCAGGGTCAGTGCCTGGGCCTTGACTTCAAGCCCCAGGACAGACAGACAGACAGCCAGACAGACTGACACAGATACACACAGGAATGAGAGAAGCTGTGATCAGTGGTACAGATAGAAAGCTACGAAAGCCATTGAGATGACACAGTGGAGGCGAATAACACAAATATTCCAAATGGTTACAAAGGAAAATTTAAAAAAAACCCATACTTTATCTTTTTGGTAGTATATATACCGACAAATATTGGGCAGGGATGGACTTTGGATTCAAATTGCTCTGGGTTGAAATGAAAAGGGAATATAAACAGTACCCACTTTATCATAGATGAGTGATAGTAAAAGCACTATATAATACCTGCCACAGCAGGCACTTGACAGGGTAAAAGCTAGTCCAACTTACCAAATGCCCACTAGACAGAGAGACTCACATGGAAGCTGGGAGGCACTAAGTGGCTTTCTCTATCTGCTCAGTGGCAGAGCTGAGATCTAGGTTAGTCTAGTTTCCAAATCTGTGTTCTGAAACAGCACACAAAAGTAAGAAGTCACAACTAGACAGACTTGAAAGCTGTCCTTGCAGGTAACAGTTGAGTCATGGTGGTAGATGTGACCATTAGGAAAGAGATGGACCAATGATAGATACATGGAACACTTCTTAAGTTTAGAAAGACCCAGAGGGCCAGCAAAGGAGATGAGGACAAAAATGTCAGGAGGGAGAATGGGAATGAGAAGCAGCTGAGAGATATGACTGAGAGTGGTTGGCACTCAGGTTCCTGCTTTAGTGTGGCAGCAGGGGGGGTACAGTTTGGATGATAGCCAGTTATGGTGAGTATAAATGATACTACAAAAAGAGGTGAAAGAGCTGGGCTGCACATAGAAACAAAGAGGCTGGAAGGCTACTTCTGGATTAGGGAGACAGACTGGAGAGAGGGAGAGTGGAGGTTTAGGAGATAATCAAAGAAGGGGGATTAGCAGTCTACAGAAGAGGAAAGCATGATATCCAACAGCAAGGAAAAACCAGTAGTTTGGAAAAAGCAAGGGATGTTTCTTTTCTGCAGAAAAATGAAGAGGATTGGGGGCTTTGTGGTTTGAGGTTTTGGCATACTTATGAGCAAAATGTGTACTTATTCTCTAAATGGTACTGGGACAAGTGGTTATCATTTAGAACAAAGTTAGGTTGAAAATACATTTATAATCTGGGTGCCAGTGGCTCACATCTGTAATCCTAGCTACTCAGGAGGCTGAGATCTGAGGATCCTGTTCAAAGCCAGCCCGGGCAGGAAAGTCCGTGAGACTCTTTATCTCCAATAAACCACTAGAAAACTGAAAGTGGCGCTGTGGCTCAAGTGGTAGAGAGCTCATCTTGAGCTGAAGAGTGCAGGGACAGCACCCAAGCCTAGAGTTCAAGCTCCACGACCAACAAAAAAGAAAAAGAAAAAGAAAAAGAAAATATATTTATATCAAAATAAACTCTAAGTGCTTCAAAAATTAAACATTAAAAAAATCCTATAAAACCACCAGAAGAAAATTTGGAGAATTTTTATAATCTTGGAGTGGGAATTCAGCATGACACAAAATTCAAAGGCAAAGTATTACTGCACAAAAATTAAAATTTCTAAGAATGTTCAAGTAACCATTATTTTACTTAAGAATGGCTCCAAAGTGCAAAGGTAGAGATGCTTGCTCCTCCACGTAGAAGATCTCTAGAGTATTACGATTGCATTTAGATATGTAAAGAGCTTCTCTTACTTGAATATGCATAGAGTTCTGTGTTCTACACTCAAATAAAAACAAATTGAACAAAAAACCTTTCATACTTACTTAGTGATTTTTTAACATAGTTTTCCAGAAATTTTCTGTGAATTTACGGAAAGTGTGTGTGTGTGTGCACACATGCAGGATTCGAACTTAGTACCTGCTGATTTTGCTCATTGGCTAGCACTCTACCAACTTAGCCATGCCCCCATGTACTATTTTTTTGTTTGACACAGATGAGGTTGCACCATGAATTCACTAGCCATACACCCATACTGACCTTATCCACAGAGGATATTTCCTAACCACCAGTGGATGCCTAATGCCATGGGCTACATACATACCTAGAGATTAACACCTGCCTACAATAGATTTTAACAGCCTCAGCATATAAATTTTTTTAAAAATTGAGAACCTTCTCCTTTTCAAATAAAGAACATATCTAACTTGCCATCATACTCTAGAGATCTTTTAGTTAAAGGAACAAGCATCCTTCCCTCTTGTACTTTGGAGCCATTCTTATGTAAAGTAAGAGTTACTTGAACATTTTTATAGATTTTAATTTTTGTGTAGCTACACTTTACCTTTGAATTTTGTGTGTTTCATTTTAAATTCCCACTCCAAGATTATAAAAATTCTCTAAATGAATATAAATTTCAGAGAGACCAAGTTATTCAACTTGTAAATCAAAAGGAAAATAACTGGAGATAAATTGGTTGTGATTGTTTCTTTTAATTTTAAATAATGATGGTCATAACAATTGTAATTAAATACTGGTTAAGTTTGTGCTGGCTTTTACTTATTGAATGACCACAGGTAAATTAATGTTTTTAAACTTCAATCTTCTCATCTCATAATACTAACTGAAAGATAAAATAAGACAATGCATGCAAATTACTTCCTGTACAGCCCTGTATATAGTACACTGTTCAATGAATATGACCTATTACCACTATTAATAAAATTAATGAAATTCCTTTGTCTTGCTGCTTTCCAGGACTGATATAATAGTGTTTGGATTGTAAAGCACTATTATTCTGTTTCAACTTCATAACTGTCCCCATTTAGAAATTAAGTGGTTAGCCTAAGGTCATTGTCCTAGAATTTGACTTTCTACTCCTCCAGTTTGGCTGTTTAAAGACCAATAAATCTACTCAGCCCCTCATTCTGACATTCATTTGAGTTGATTACAAAATCCTAAGCTTTAGGGAGCATGAAGCTCACAGCACAGCAAAAACCTACTTATGACAAAATTTTGTTGATGATAATGACTTTCTTTAAAAGACTTAAAAATCGCCTGAAATGTTACTGCTGATAGTATAAAGAACTAGAAAAAATAGCAGAAAACACAATAAATCAAGTATTAACACATACTTCATCTAACAACTGGTATCTAAACTGGAATTTGTTGGAATACCCCTACTGTTTCCAATATATCTTTATTTAACAAAAGGTGAACTGATTCAAAGTTTATTTTATAGGTCTAGCAAAGTAGACCAATACTAGTGTCTCCACTTAATAGAGCAAAGAAAAATTATGTAACCTTTTGTTTTGTTTTGTTGGTCGTGTGGCTTGAACTCTGGGCCTGGGTGCTGTCCCTCAGCTCTTCACCTGAAGGTGAGTGCTCTACCACTTGAGCCACAGTGCCACTTCTGGTATTCTGATGGTTAATTGGAGTTAAGAGTCTCACGTGGCAGGAGCTGGTAGCTCACACCTATAATCCTAGCTACTCAGGAGGCTGAGATCTGAGGATCTCCTGGTTCAAAGCCAGCCCAGGCAAGAAAGTCCATGAGACCCAGAGTTCAAGTCCCACAACTGACCAAAAAAAAGAGACGGTCTCAGGGACTTTCCTGCTTGGGCTGGCTTTGAACCTCAATCCATAGATCTCAGCCTCCTGAGTAACTAGGATTACAAGTGTGAGGCACTGGCACCTGTCTTTTTTTTTTTTTTTTTTTTTTTTTTTTAAATTTTGTGTTCCTGGAACTTGAACTCCGGGCCTGGGTTCTGTCCTGAGCTCTTCAGCTCAAGGTGAGTGCTCTACCACTTGAGCCACAGTGCCATTTCCCTATGTAACTTTTTAAAGCATCGTTAGTGACTTAATGACACAAGCATATCTGAGCTTAACACCTTATGCTTTCTAATTTGTCTCAAAAGTCACACAAAGAGATTGCTTTTTCCTTGATTTAATTTTTTTCATAGGATTTTCCTGGAATCAGTTCCAAGTTTACTTTGGCATAATGAAGTATTACAGTGAGCACACAGAGTTACTTTTACTGGTGCCTCAGTAAATTTGTTAATAGACTCAAAGCAATTCATTTCTTTGAAGCTTTAAAAATTTTTATTCTTTACAATTTAGCTCAAAGTGAAAAGCCTGAACATAGTTTTTTTTTTTTTTTTAAAGCCAGAACTTCTAAAAGTCCTGTTTCTATATTGATGTATTTTAGCACAATGTAACTATACTTGCGGGACAAAGTCCATAGAATAAAGTTCATTTAGTATTCAGAAGTAGTATTGTACCTGTTTTCAACTTTCTTAATGAGGAACCAATTGGATATTATTGCTCCAGTAGGCTTTGACATTGAAAATTTAATTAAATGGGACTTAATTAAAATTAATTCTCTAATATACATGCAGTATATAACATGATTTTCATGTGACTCAAAACATTTGAATCCAGAAACCATTTAAACAGTTTTGTCTTCCACTAACATCCTTAAAGGTATTTTAGATAATAAACTCTTTCCTGGGACACAGTCAGTTAAGACATATTTGTGTGTGTAGGAGGGTAGTTGTTTAAGTGGGAGGGAAGGGATGGTAGGGGGAAAACAAAGGAGGAGGCAACAATGCTCAACAGGAAATGTACTCATTACCGTGCTCAGGTAACTGTAACCTCTCTGTATAGCATTTTTACAACAAAAAAGTACAAAAATAGAAGTATTTGTGTCGTATCTCAGTTTTTCTGAAATGAGCAATTGGAGGAACAGGAGACTATAAGTTAAAATGGCCATGCTTAATAGAGGAATGGAAGGATGGCTCCATTGAGGTCCTGAGAATCCACTAACAATGTTCCATCACCAGTTGATAAAAATGGTCAACATGTGTTTCAGACATTCCAGTTCTCACTGTATTTCTAGGTTAGAATCCCAACAATTACTCTGGTTTCCTTAAATGGCAGGGACTTGTCAATGTTTTGAACTGTCCAATGGAAGATTCAATAATCAGTTTTCAAAATTATACAGAAGTTAAATAAGAATAATTGATTTACTGTAACTCTGATAAGGAAAATTTACTCCAAAGTGTGATCTCTGCCTCCTTCCCTTCCCCTGTGGTCCCCTCCCCTCCCGTTCCTTTCCCTTTTCTTGCCAGTCCTGGGGCTTGAAACTCAGAGCCTGGGCTCTGTCCTTGAGCCAGTCTGTGCTCAAGGCTAGTGCTCTACCACTTGAGCCACAGCACCACTTCTGGCTTTTTCAGAGTAGTTTATTGGAGTTAAAGAGTCTCATGGACTTTATTGCTTGTGTTGGCTTTGAACTGCAGTCCTTAGATCTCAGCCTCCTGAGTAGCTAGGATTACTGACGTGAGACACTGATACCTGGAAATCAAAGTGTGATTTTGAAAACTGCATAACCTTACAGTTATTTGAGCTTTGGTTATAGCAAGGTAAAACTGATTATAAGAGGTGAACTGCTCACAGGATTACAAGAGACACTGAAGGAACAAATTGCAAACATAAAATATTCTTTCTCTATCCTCACAAAATGAAAATATGACAAATGTTGATTTTAAATATTTATCAACAAATCACAGAGAAGTCTGTTTATTAGAATTAAATCCAGTGCCTGGAGCTATAGAATGATCTGATTCAAGGAAGTCTGAGAAAGCTTTATTTTCATTAAAAGTGGGCTTCACTGTGTTTTGCAGAAGTCAACTAGTTGATATGAGAAAACAACTTTTTTTGTGACACTAATGTAAGAAATGATTCAGACAGTTCATTTTAATGGATCTGAAAACTACTGGCAAAGGGATTATTTATTAATTATAGATTATTAATTGTAATGAGAAATACGATGTTTGCAGTGGGACTATCTGGTCAATTCTAACAATTGACCAATTTTACTATGAACCTATAATGGTACAAATGACATTGTGGACCTAATTATGCAATGGGAAGAATGCAAACTACCTAGGCTGTTTCCAGCCAGGTGTTACTGAAAGAACACATCCGAGAACGATATGACAAATTCAGAGTGGGGAACATTGTGGACTAAATAGGTTAATGTCATGAAAGACAACAAAATCTTCAGGAGAATTCTACATTAAAGATTACAGAATACAAAATAAAAGATTACAGAATACAATGCTTGATCTTTGAACAGATCATAGATTAAAAAAAATCCACAAAAAACAACACCAAACAAAACCAAATAAAATCAGGCTGAATGCCTCAAGTCAAGAGATGATTCAGAATGTCCTTCTCCTGGTTAAGCAGTGTTAAATAAAATCAAAAGTCTAACCACGATGGACTCAGATAACATTGTGTCTGAGCTCTAGTCCAATGAAGTCACTGTTTGACTGTAGGCAAGTTACTTACAAGCCTCCTCCCAGATATTCCTGTGAAAGTGATAGGCAACATTCCCTTCTTTCTAGGGAACACTGTTCTTTTGTCTCTGGATTCTCTCCTCAAGAGAAGCCTGGCCCAGCAAATCACTCTCAGGGAAGATGTATTTTTACTAATCTGGATGGTGACACTGAACTTTATGGGGATATATTGTCATGGCTTTGAAAATAGCTTTCTTCTATTTCCATTGGAATAATTTGGCTCTTTAACTTAAATTTTATATGATGACAACTGACTCAGCTCTATGTCTCTTGTGCAGTTCCTCTATTCTAAGAAGAAAAAAAATCTCATAAAACCAATTTACAATATATCAACAAAACTGGCAGGAATCTTAGGTCCTAATGTCTGAAATTATCTGTGGCCATGATTTATTATACAAGTTTCACTGTTATAACTTGGCAATTAGGAGGTATTGATAAATGTAAACATATTATTGATGTCAATTAAAAAAAAGCACAAAACTGATGAGTGCTCCAATGTGTTCTGACACAAGCAGTTAGATAGTAATGCCCATCAATACACATTGAGCTACTACAAACAGAGAAGAAATTAGGCTGCCAGGAAACAAAGGGTGCTTTCACATTAGATATG
The DNA here is from genome assembly GCF_024711535.1 of Dipodomys merriami. NCBI lineage: Eukaryota > Metazoa > Chordata > Mammalia > Rodentia > Heteromyidae > Dipodomys > Dipodomys merriami. The sequence continues at coordinate 31,278,211 of NW_027202937.1, read as the reverse complement.
AGATTATTTAAACAGATAAGCAAGTGTTTAACAGGAATTTCTAACAGCACTAATAGGCTATAGAAAAACACAGCTCATTGGAGATTCATAGAAAGGTAGGCAAGGAAAGTATTTAAGAGGGATCAAAGAACATGATACATTGACTTAGTTAACGGGTAGGCCAAGGGCTGGGGCTAGTGCTTTCTGATTAAGTGATGACCATCTACCATTCCAGAACATAAAGAAAAAGGGTTTTCAAATAACTTACTAGGATATATTTTAATATTTGTAGGTGCTCTGTGTTTTGGAAAACCTAAACAGTGTTACATTTATTTTCACATAAATAACATCATCAAAGTTCATTATCTATGTGTAGGGGAAAGGGTACAGGTCTAAGTTATTGAGAAAATAGAATTTGTTCAAAAAGGGAATTAAAGCCAGGTATGGTGGTACATATCTACAACCCCAGCTACTAGGAAGGCAAAAGCAGGAGGATCGAAAGTTTAAAGACATCTGAAGTGGTAAGCAAGATCCCATTTCTAAATAAAAACAAAAGGGCCACGGACATAGCTCAAGTGGCAGAGAACTTACCCCAGCAAGTGCGAGACCCTGGGGGGGGGGGGGGAGGGGGAAGGGGTGAAGGGAGGAAGGAGAAAGAGAGATATATAATAATTCAGCTTTGGTCAAGATGGATTTCAAGTGTGAATATCTCTTAGGCATACAGGCCAACATTTTGAGTGAAAAAAACTGAAACTGAAATTTCAGAAAGGAGATATGGTACAAGACATCAGAGTTATATTAGAAGCCTTATATGCTGCTGCAAATAATACAGTGTTGGTGGAGTCATTTTGGGAAACAGACTGGCAGTCTCTCAAAAAGTAAAAACACAGAGTTTTACATGACCTGATAATTCTATTTCGAGGTATATACCCAAGAGAAATAAAACTGTTTCCAGAAAACTATACAGAAACTTGTACATAAATGTACACAACAACAGCATTTGTAAAAGCAAAGAAGTAGAAACAAGTCAGATGTTTACCAACCGAGGTTATCAACTGAATGTGAATTATATTTCAATAAAAACTGTTAAAAGTATTCAAATAAGTTGTGAAAAACATACTCCTGTGAAATTAACATAGCAGTGTTTTTTTCATTACCAGACTGAAATTATTATAGAGATTTTCATCAGTGAACTAGATATTCAGTAGTCTTAAAGTTAAGAAAAATCAGAGCATGAAATTTCTAGGCAGTTTCCTTAGAAAAAGCTTGCCAAACACTGGTTTGGCCAATCCATTCTAACTTAAGCCCTGAACATATAGTTCCTTCGGGTGTTCGAATATTTGGCTCAGTGCATTTGTGCTTGTCCCAGGTTTGGCTCCCCAAAGGCACTGTTCCCAAGATTCCTCACTGTTCTCAAGGTAATCTTAGACTTGATTCTGAGAATAATGTGCATAGCTAACAGCTGTGGATAGTTTCAGAACAGACCACAATATAGAACATACTCATAATAATCTTGAAAAAATTTTACTTTCCTGGTATATGGCTAGTAATCCATCTTCTTTTCTTCCTACATATTCCTCTGCAAGGAGAGAAAATGTATGGCTACCTTAATTTCACCTACATTTAGAAAATACTTCCTATGAAGACACAGGGCACTGGATATTCTTGTTGTTATGGTTTATGTGACAAAATTGTTCCCAGAGTACAGGATAGAAAACCTATAATTTATATCATAGCATACACAGTAGTACTAGTAAAAATATTCCCCATAGAATATTAAATAACTTCTCCATGAGATAAAGACTCCATTCTTGAGGACACATCTTTGATATCCTTTTTGACACTACATCTTGTTATTTTGCTTGCTGTTAAAAATACTGTCTGGTGCTTATTTTGGCAGCATATATACTAAAATCATAACAATACAGGGAGGAATAACATGGCCCCTGTGAAATTGTGAAGTGTTCCATATGCTTTTTATTGAAGAAATTAAGACAAGGAATCCAGAAGTTCACAGAATCCAATGAAAATGAAAATATAACCAATGAAAATCTTTGGGATACAGCAAAGATAGTCACAAAAAGAAAGCCTTATAGCTATGAGTGCCCACTTTAAAAAAAAACCTACAAAAATCCAACAACCAGACATATCAAATACCCTAATGATGTATAAGACAAGTAAGAACTAGCCAAACCCTGCACTAGCAGATGGAAATAATAAAGATTAAAACAGAAACTAATGATATAGGTTTCTAAAAACAAATAAACTATACAAGGATCAATGAAACAAAAGCTAGTTCTTCAAAAAGCTAGGTAAGTTGACAAATGCTTAGCCAATCTGATCACAAGGAGAACGGAAATGACACAAATAAAATTAGGGATGAAAATGGGGGCATGACAATAAATAAAAAGTAAAAACCAGAATATCACGAAGAAATGTAATGAAAATATATACTCAAAATGGAAAATCTAGAAGAAATAGATGTATTTCTATATAAACTCAATCTACCAAAATTAAACCAAGATAATAACCACTTCAATAGATCTATTGTAAGCAATGAGATTGAAGCAGTAATAAATAATGTCCCAACAAACAAAAGCCTAGGAACTAATCATGATGAAACTGGTTTCATGCCACATATGTAAAGTTTGATTCAGTGTAGGCAAATCAATAAATGTAATACAATAGGTAAACAAGATCAGGAATAGACAAGGTCTTCTGCTGCAGAAGGCCTCTGACAGTTCAACATCCTTTTATGACAAAAAATTTGATGAAAATTGGAATAGAATGAATGTATCTGATCATACTAAAAGTTATATTTGACAAACCAATAGCCAATATTATATTAATAAGGAAAAAAATGAATCCATTTTCTCTTAAATTAGGAAGGAGACAAGAATCTACTCTTTCCACTCTTTCACTATTGTACTAGAATTCCTAGCCAGAGTACTAAGGCAAGGGAGAAATAGAAGGGATCCAAATACGAATGGAAAAAATAAATTTTCCATATTTGTACATGATACAATTCTACCACATGTTCCTAGATCTTGACAAACTGTCAGCAATATAGCAGGATACAAAATTAACACACAGACCCACACAGACACACAGACACACAGACACCAGTACCTTTTCTGTACACCTAACAATGAACTGGATGAGAACAAAATTGTAAGAACAATTCCATTTTTAATAGCTAAAAAAATACTTAGGAATAAACATAGGCCAAGGAAGTGAAAAGTCTCAACAATGAAACCTATGAAACCCTGTAGAAAGAAACTGAAGAAGACACCAGAAGATGGAAAGACTTCCTATACTCACTGATGGTCAGAAATAGTATCATAAAAAGTCATACTGACTAATCTATGAATTCAATGATCCCAGTAAGTTATTCACAGAAATAGAAGAATTCTAAAATTCACAAAATAGCACACAAAGTCCTAAACAGCCGAAGAAATTTTGAACAACAATTACAAAAAGTAATACTGGAAGTATCACAATACGAGGCCTCAAATTATACCACGGCGTGACAATAACAAAAGTAGCTTTGTACTAGCATAAATACAGACTCCAAACCTGGTGCTGGTGGCTCATACCTGTAATTCTAGCTACTCAGGAGGCTGTGATATGAGGATCATGGTTCAAAGTCAGCCCAAGTAGGAAAGGCTGTGAGATTCTTATCTCCCATTAACCACCAGAAAAACCATAAATGGCATAGTGGCTCAAGTGGTAGATGCTCACCTTGAGCTGAAGAATGAAGGGATAGTGCCTAGGTCCAGGGTTAAAACCCCACGACACAAAAAAAGACTCCAAGACTGGTGGAACAGATTAGAAGACCCAGAAATGAATCCATGTATCCTAGCCATACGATTTTGATGAGAGCCTAAGATATATTTTGGAAAGAAGACAGTTTCTCCAAACAGTGATGGAAAACTGAACACTCAGATACAGATAAATTCAAAGTTAATCAGGAATCTTTAAGTCCTGAAACTGAAATTACTAGAGGATAGAGTAGCAAAAGTACTAGAATTACTGGTATAGACAGTACTTCCTGAAAAGAACTCAAGTAGCTCAGCAAATATAAATGAGTACAAACAAACTAAGCAGCACTAAGTTAAAAAGCTTCTATACAACAAATGAAGAAGTCAGTAGGCTAAATAGAATACAGACTGGGATAAGGAATCAATACATCAACAAGGTAGTAAAACCAGAGGAAGTTAAAAAAAAAGTGACACTCCCAAAGAATCATTAACTCAGTTAATAAGCGGGCAAATGAACTAAAAGCACACTTCTTGAAAGAGGAGTAAAGATGGCCAAAGAATACTTGTAGAAATGCTCAATATCTTAATACAAAAAATGTGAATCAAAACAGCACTGAGATTCCATATCACTCTAATCAGAATGGCTATCATCAAGAAAATAAGCAACAAAAAATGTTGAAGATGTGAGGAAAAAGGAAACATTATACAATCTTGGAGAAAGCATACATTAGTGCAACTACTACAGAACTATGGCAGTCATTAAGGAGATTCCTTAAAAAAAAAAGACCCAAAAAACTAAAAATAGTAATACTACTGTTAAGCATTTAAAATTGCCCAGATGATGAATGGTATATATTCACAAGGGAGTAAAATGAAATGGAAGAATAAAATTATGTTATTTACAGGGAAATGAATCTGGAAACCATCATATTAAGTGAAGACAGGTTTTGAAGGATTAAGCTCATGTTTCCTATCATATAAGTATTGTAGACTTAAAAAAGTATACATACATATGTATGACCAGCCTGATTAAAGTACAATATATGCATGTATGAAATACCATGGTGAAACAATATGCACTTCAATAAAAACGGATGTTATGGAGTTGAATTATGTCCTTTCTGGGGAGAAGGTACTGTGAGTGGAAGAAGAACAGGTAATTGGGGAGAGTGTAAAAGGGCAAATATGCTAAAAATACTTAATGTACACGAATGAATACAGAGCAAAAAAGCTTGTTGAGATGGGTTTAGAAAGGAGAGTAGTGGAGGGAATGACAGAGGATGTAACACTGACCAGGACTCATGGACATGTTAAAATGAAGCCCCCTTCCATAACTAATTGACGCTAAAAATTGAAAGAAAGAAGGAAAGAAAGCAAAAGAAAGAAGAAAGAAAGAAAGGAAAGACAGAAGGAAAAAAGAAAGACAGATTGTCTGGCAGTATCACCCTGAACTCAAGATTGTTATCAGTAGTTTCCTACTGGGTGAAAGAACATAAAATTTTCAGTTGAAATGAATTTACTTAATTTATTAAAATAGAAGTCTGTATCTCTGTAAAAGCTAACAAAATAATCAGTGGAACAAAGGTTTAGTTCTGCCCATCCTACAGATTGCAGATGGTCATTAAGACATCAAAGACAACCTGCCCATTAGAAAGTAGGCTCTTAGTGTAGGGGTCATAGTCCTAATGGATTTACTCAGGGTTCCTTCTCAGCTTAGTTTAAGTTACTGGTCTCATAGTAGCTGCACTCTGTAATCTCCTGGAGAGCTTCAGACATCCTGATGCCTGAGTCTTTCTTAGAGATTCACATTCAATCGATATGGAGTAGGAAGGTCACTGGGATTTGCAAAAGTACCCAGGTGGTCCTAAGGCAGTCACGGCTGAGAATTGCTGGTTTAAGGTGAAAAGTCTCATCTTTGAAGATAATATTAAAGGCCCGAAAGTCTTTGGTCCTTCCACTGAGACAGTACAAACTATAAAGTTGAATTTAATGTCAGGTATGCTACAACCAAATATTTTAAAGTTAAGACTGATTTTTCTTTCTTTTCTTGGGAAAAATGTATTATGATTGTTTAGAAGCAAGCTAGTTATGGTTCTTTTTTTCCAAATGTTACAATGTGTTCAAGTAATGAAAAACTTGACTTGTATAGGACCTAAAGGATCTGAAAAAATGTAGTTGATATGGAATAGGCTAGTTTTCCTTTAGTTTACCAGTAAGGAAGAGGAATAAGCAATCAGGTAAAAGCTAGTCCTGTGTACTTTAATATAGAGTTGTGGGAGTGCAAGTTTGTGGGAGCTCTTTCTGGCATGCTTTTTCTTGTGTACACAAAAACTTTAGATCCCTGATGTTGGCCTAAAAATATGCTGAAGCCATTAACATCAACTGTGAGTTGACTTGCTCATGCTCTCTTCTTTTCTTTGAGTGAATTATTTCACCAGTAAGAAATAATCTTTGTAGCTTTTTGTTCAGCTCAATGACTGGTATTCTGGCTGATCTAATTATTGTGTTTGCTGCTGTAGGAGGAAAAACTTATCTTTCTGATCCTACTAGCAGTGTTTTGTCTGAGGGTCACAGGGAAGATGCAGTCAGGAGTTAGTACCTTCTTCAGAGACCCACTGATTTTGAGTAAGTTCCTGGCTTGCAGTGGAAAGGATTGGCTAAAGTTATAAAGTCTATTTAATTCTAAGTTTTATAAAATTAATTCTATTAAAATGAAATAGGGGTAGGAATGTAGCTTAGTGGTAGAGTGCTTGCCTAGCATGCATGAAGCCCTATGTTTGATTCTTCAGTACCACATAAACAGTAAAAAGCCAGAAGTGGCGCTATGGCTCCATTGGTAGAGTGCTAGCTTTGAGCAAAAGAAGCTCAAGGACAATGCCTGGGTCCTGAGTTCAAGCCCCAGGAATGGAAAACAAACAAAAAAATACAACATAAGAGTATGGGGGGGAGGCTGGGAAGGTGGCTCAGTGGTAGAGTGCTTGCCTTGCATGCATGAGGCCCTGGATTCGACTCCTTAGCACCACATAAGCAAGAAGAAAAAAGCAGGAAGTGGTGCTGTGGCTCAAGTGGTAGAGCGCTAGCCTTGAGCTGAAGAGCTGAGGGACAGCGCCCAGGCCCAGAGTTCAGGCCCCACAACGGGACCAAAAAAAAAAAAAGAGTATGGGGGGGGTAACTCAGTAATACAATGCTTGCCCAGTCTATGCAAGACCTGGGGTTTCATCTCTAGCACCAAAAACAAAACAAAACAAATTAAAAAAAACCCTACAAGATTAAAAAAAAACACTCAAAAAATAAGATTCTACCACGAGGCAACATGGCATAGTGATGTACCTCAAACTTCATCTATCTGAGCTGGTTCTGAACTTCCCCACACTTCAGTTTTTTCACCTGTAGAATGAGGTCCTACAGAGAAGGATAGAGTCTCATGTCTGCTGCACTGGTATATAGTAGGAAGTCAATAAAAGTGAACCTTTTTCTTTTCTGTAGTCAATAAATGGCCACAATTTGAATCCGTTTCTATAGGCTCTTTATCTCTGATTATACTTTCATAGAAAATCTGAATTTTTTAATAGATTTGTGTAAGCAAAGTATCGTTGCAAAAACATTAATCCATGTGATTTTTCATATAATTCTCAGGCATGTTTGAATTTACATAGAATTCTCTCAAAGGTGAGGGTAATTTGAGGATCTGTGTGTTTAAGCCACCTGTATTCCATGAGGCTCCAAAGACATAAATTGTGAGGCAAGGGGAGCCAGGCTCAGAATGTAGTATTTGGTTCCTTGTCTAATAATGCTCCATCTTTCATTTCTTTTTTTTTTTTTTTGCTGGTCCTGAGGCTTGAACTCAGAACCTGGTCGCTGTCCGTGAGTCTTTTGTTCTCAAGGTTAGCACACTACCACGTGAACTACAGTGTTACTTCTGGCCTTTTCTCAGTAGTTTACTGGAGATCAGTGTCTCATGGACTTTTTGCCTAAGCTGGCTTTGTGCCTCAATTCTCAGATCTCAGCTTCTTGAGTAGCTAGGATTATAGGTGTGAGGCACTGGTGCCCGGTTACAACTCAAACTTCTAACTTCCTCTTTATGGAGGAATATAAACTTCATATGCTATCCCAAGAAGTTGATGAAGGATGATGTGGGCATGGGAAGGAACATGGAATCTGATTTAGCAAATTGTTTTTCTTTGGATGCTGATTGCTTATTTCCCTGGACTTTCCCAAAATGGGAAATGGGCTACCTCAATGTCTTGATTTTTTTCCCCTAATTTCCCACCCTCCTTAACTTGGTATTATTTAAACCATCTGTGAGCCAAGAGCAATCAGTTTTACCTGAGGTTCTGGGTACAAGTTAGGGAATGAGTACTTACTGATCTATGGCGCTTAGATCAATCTAGAATGCACTCACTTATGTGTGAAAAAGGACAAAACCTGTTGAAATTAAACCTATATCTAATCTCTATTCATTTATTCAATTTAGGTCATTTGGGACAGATAATTCATTAATCTTACACTATGAGAAGTCTTGGAAATCTATGTGCCCAATTCCTTACTTTTTACAGGTTTGACTTAAGAGCCAGAGATTTCCTGGCACTGCTACACTGTACTAACTCAGGGTAGATTGTGAAGGGAAATCCTAGGAACTTAGTATGAGTTGCTGTCTTTTCCTTCCACTGAACAGAAAATAAGTGAAAAGTACTTCTAGGGCAATATGAAGTAAAAATATTTGAAAAAAAAAAGAAAATACTTTCAACTTATTTACTTCTATGTCAAAACTAAGATCACCAGGTACATCTTAGAGAAGTTTTGAAGCTCATTTTTATTTAGAACTGATCAATATTTGAAATGAATGTCTTAATTACCAGATGGAGAATGATATAACATTTGTGACACTGGTATTCAAAATTCACATCAAGTACAAAAGTAACATTTAAGCATAATAGATCTAGGGATGCACTTGCCTAGCATATACAAGGCCTAGGGTTCAATCTACCACATGGCAAAGAGAATAACATTAGATAAATGCTTTTAGAGAGATTAAATGTCAAATATCATGGATATTTAATATCATGGATATCCCTTGATTAAATACCAAGGAAAGACAGCTACTGAGGTATATCTTGCTGAAAAACATTTTTCTCTTTGTATCTGCCCTTCCTAGTATGTCTCAGGGGCAACAAAGAAACATACTCAGTTTTTTAGACCAAAAGATGTATAATTTATAGAAGCATCTCCAACAGCACTACGAACACTATCCTTCAGATATACATGCAGGTAATATTCATTAATTTGGAAAGAAAATTCAATTGCAGAGAGTAAGTGCTCAGAAAAATGAGTGTATTTCCTCATATACCTAGTGGGCACAAAGGTCAGTACCTCCCTGCCAACTCCCAGAAATACAAATTAACATAAGCAAGAGGAGCCTCTTTTGTTGCCCTCTCTAAGATCTGTGACACTGCTCCTTTGTCATCTTGCAGGAAGATCTGCATGAGCACTGGTGTCAACTCTGATTATTTGAAAGAACAAGCTAAGCAGTGAGGCATCAAAAGGTTGCCACTGAAGGGTCCTCCAGTGATTGCTTGTCAAGAAAAGCACAATTGAGCTGCAACCTTCAGATCTGTGGGGGAGATTCTGAGCAAACATTTCTTAAATAAGGTGGCTGAACTTTAACATTTTCAGAGAGGTTTTTCTTTTTCTTTTCAAGGCAGAGTTTTTTTTTTTTTGAGAAAGGATAAAGGCGCCTCGTCTCTAGAAATCAAACTATTTGTGAGCCTACAGAGGGTGCTACCTTCTAATAAGAGTTTAAACAAACACTTATGAAAAGGAAACACATGTCTTGCTGCCTTCCCTCATCTTCAGTGTCTTGTTTGCCTTTTGTGAGGTACAGCAGCCCACAGTGTGAATCCTCTTCTGAGAGCTGGCTCTCAAGTGAGAAAAGATGCAGGCGGCCCTCCTCTTAATTGTGTGTCCGTGGAGAACCACTCAAACATGCCAAAACCTCAATTTTCTCAGTTACAAGAGAAGGACAATAGTGTCTCACAGACTGCCTTTGTGAGAAAAGAGATGATGTATCTTACAGCTTAACAGAGTGGTATAAGACAGCAATGCTGACATACATCATTGGAACATCAACTTCACCACCCGCTTCCTCATCAAATACAATTGTCTCTATGAATGTGCTAAGTTAGGAAAAGAAATGACTCACCCAGATCATGAAGTAATGTTGCTCTGAGCTGAGATCAGCTGTTGTGCAGACCTCTGCCTATGAGACAAAGGTACTTTCTGTAGCAGATTTAATAGTAAATTCTTCAATGAATTCTACAGTGAACTATGGTGGTAACTAGGAAGAATGGAGGAATACAATGGAGATTCCCTGGTGCAATTCCTGCAGAAGTTTTCTACATATGGTATTAACACAGCCTTATAAGCTTTTCTGCATATGAGAATATGCTACATAACTACTGTAGTACACAAAAGTAGCAGAAGCAAAGGAGACTTCTAGAAAGGAAATGGAAACTTGTATTCATGTCAATCTTGGAGGCATCACACAAATTTAATGGACAATATCTAATCAAATGAGAGACATCCCTTTGATAGAGATGGATCACTGTGGGAATGTTACTGCCCCAGACTTGAACATTCACTGAAATTCCTAGGAAAAGCAAATAGGAAGAAAATTACTTTAGGATTCTTGTGTGAAGAGGTCTTTTTATAGCTGCAGAGGAGCTATATATTGAACAGACTAAAAAACTGAATGTCAAACCCAGGCCTGGCTATAAAACTAAACAACCTTTCTCATTGCCCTGCTTTCTTAAACTTCAAAAGGGGGCTAGGGAATTTTTCACTCATATTGAAAAATTCCATATATCAAAAAGATACAGGGTTCACTTAAGATCCAATTCTGCTCATTGTATATAAATGTGTGTTGCCTTCCAGAGGGCTTTTATTCAAGTTCAAGAATAATACTCACATCTCTAGTACCACTGACTGCTTTATTATCTTTTAAACACAGGTCAGTCCTTTGATCTAAGCTTAGTTGATCTATATAGGCACAAGTGAAAGCAGAGCTAGGATATGATTGTTAAACTCTAATTCTAGTCTATTAAATATGAGAATAGATGTTACCTAGACCAAAAGAGACAAATGAAAAAGGTAAGGTTTTGATGAAACCTCAATTCTATTCCAATTCTGTGTCCAAAGACATTATAAAGTCAATTCGTATTATGTGGCACAGAGTAAATATTTGATAAATACCTAGGGAAGGAAACCATGAGTGTAGAACTGAAAAATAAAAAGTGTAATTGATTGCTAAGAAGCTAGTCAGAAATAAGAAGTCTAAGCAAGAAGAAACCAGTACTAGCATTCAGGAGTGGTTAAATCCTTCAAAGGGGACTTCTGAAGTATATCAAGACAACAGAACTTTGCTGACAAGCCCCCTCAAGTGAGGTATTTGATCTCTGTGTTCATTCAGTTAGTCCACAGATACTTAACTGAGTATTAGCTCTAGGCAGAGCTGACCTACATATAGTGAATACTAATCAGAGCAAGCACTTGTGTAGGGCTTACTATATGCCAACATCTTTTCAAGAGCTTTAAAATAGTAACTTACTTGATTCTCACCATAATCCTGTTATCCTTACTTGCTTTTTTCCGTTAGGCACTGAGAGGTTAAATATTGTGGTCAAGGTCATATAGGTGGCCAGCAAAGTGAGAACTAGCAGAACTAAGCAGGTTGAGTCCTAGAACCCCCTCCTGCTCTTACTCATAAGGTCAGTTCTGTCATGGCCCTAACTGTCTTATCAATGATAGGAAAAAAGAAGGCATTGAAGAGAATTATACTAGGCATTGCTAAGTGCTGTCATGAACAATGGGAGGGTAGCTGTTTTAGATCATAAGATCCAAGGCAATCTAGGGAGGGATCCCTTGGGCAGAGGAGATAAAGGCTAAGAAGGGAACAAACAGAGTATGAAAGAGGGCAAGAAGGTAATGGGAGCAATGTGAGTAGTTGAGGGTCTCAGAGGACCTCATGGACACATCAGATTTTGTTGTCAGAGTGCTATGAAGCTCCTGGAGGGAAGAAGGAGAGAGATGCTTTGAGTTGATTCTTTCTTTGGAAAAAGATCAATCTTATAATGTGAGAACGGAACAAGGGACACAGGGAGGCAAGTGAGGTGGCAACTATACTATACTACTATGGTGTGAGAGAATACCTGACTCTACCTTACTTCAGGCCTTTGGTTCACAGCCAATTCATACTCGCATGTATTGAACTGGCTTGGGAGTACACCATGTTTCACCTTCTGGCTATCTGAATGGTTGCTTTACTTTGGGATGACTTGGCCTGACAGTAAATAAGCAGAAGTCAACCAGCTGCTAAAGTATGTCAGGTAAGTTTTCTGAAGGGATGAGAATGCTGACTTTTGTCAAGCCTCTGTGAGGAGGAGATGACATGCTGTATTCCATTAGGTTATGGTAGAAGTGGTGGCCTTGTAAGTATTGTAGGCAACTAGCATATTTCATAATAGGAAGATACAGTTGCCAATATGTCCTGAGGAGGGTGCCCTCATGCTGCTGCTCTAGTCTGCTTTCAGTACAGATTATGACTCTCTAGTATGTATTCAGTAGAGATATACTGTGGATTGGTCCAGTTCCCTCCCCTGTACTCCCCCCTCCCACCCCCAGGAGTTGGGGACGGGACACAAGAGCCTTTGTGTATGTGAGGTAAGCATGTTTCCATTAAACTACACCTCCAATTCTGATCTTTATATTTTAAGAACAGAGCATTCCAAATCAAGAAGTAACACAGATAACAAGACATAACACAAGAAATAGTGGCATAGATTATTTACAGGCCCTTTTTTAAAGCATTTTATTCTGAACACTTTCATACTAAAGATAAAAACCAGCCTGTTTTGGAAATAGTTGCCAATATCTGCACAGAGAAAGTACTAACAAATGGAATTTGAATTTATGTAAAATACACACTCAAGCTGCTTGCTTTTCTAAGTTGTACTGCTAAGGGATCCCAAAAATTTAACTACTGGTGAAAATGCAATCATTATAGCGTTTTCCAAGTGGAAAATTGGCAACTCTCATTTAATGGACAGATTAGTTTTTTTCTGATTTTCCCATTTCTTTTCATGCCTTAGGTTAACCATCATTTCCTAAACCTGTTGAAATGAATGGGACTTATTCTATTGTGAGGAAAGTATGGAACTCAAGGATTCTCAGAATCTGAAATATAAAACTATGTTCCATTATGTAGGCTATAATACCATATTTAATCTTGATATAAAATACAAACTAAAGCTTTTCATATTGTTTTGTGTTTGAATTCCTTTTTGAGTCATGTATGAAGGTGGGTCAGGGAAAGAATAGATCTGAAGTAATCTCAACCAATCAGGAATCTCCCAAAGTGCCAAAAATTCCCATTATAAAATATGGTAGAACTTTGAAAATAATAATGGGTTTCACCTCTGCACTTCCTTCCTTTCTTCTTCTTCTTTTTTTTTTTTTTTTTTTGGTTAGTTGTGGGGCTTGAACTCTGGGCCTGGGCGCTGTCCTTCAGCTCTTCAGCTAAAGGCTAGCACTCTACCACCTGAGCCACAGAGCCACTTCTGGTTTTCTGGTGGTTAATTGGAGATAAGAGTCTCACTGACTTTCCTGCCTGGTCTAGCTTTGAACTTGATCATCAGCTCTCAGCCTCCTTAGTAGCTAGGATGACAGGTGTGAGCCACTGGTGCCCGGCTCACCTAAACAAATTTGTTGTAATTAAGAGAGAAAAACAGTTGAAAAAGGAAATGGAGCTTATGGTATAACAACAGTGAAAAGAACTGTTTTCTTAGAGGGTAAGTAAACCAATGCTATAGGTTGACATTGAAATCCCTACCACCTGAGAGACCATGCTGCCATATGCTCCAGCTCAGATCAAGTTCATCTGTGGTACTCGTACAGAGTGAAAACAAAACATCTTCCAGGGGCTTTATGTAGCATCATGCAGCTGTGTTTTGTATCATACATACTAGGATATACCTTCCATGTGCACTAATTGTGGCTCATCACCCTTTCTGTTCATCCTGAATTGTGATGAAAAATACTAGGAAAAGGAGGATATATTTATACTCTGGCATATGTCCACACATGCTTGTAAAATATATCTTATAGACTAAGATTAAAAACGGTTAAAGTTTTTCACACTAAAAACCTCCACATTTCATAAATCATGAGAGCTCAGCTTTTCAGAAGGATCAGTCCTTGAAAATAGAAAGCTGGTAATTTTCATGTCATCCTTGAGTTTGATAATATAAGTTCACCTTGCTATGTCTGCATTAGGAAAAAGGACAGAATTTCATGATCCTGAAGTGTAAATCATAAACATCAAAAGCAGTGATGTCCAACCAAGGAGAAAATGTCAAAGTTGAAGGCTCTAAATGAAAAACAGTGAAACTCACTGAGGAATCTTACCTGTCGACGGATTAGTCCAAGGTCTCTTTTGGCTTTATTCACTAGAGCTTGAATTTCTACAGGATCCTTTACATTTTTATTTTCTCTAAAGGCATCTCTTATCCTCCTGACAGCATACGTTCTAAATGAATTCAAAGAAAAAAAAAGGTGTCAGCATGTCTAAGGATATGCTTTTAAGTCAATTTAAAAGGTTTTCCTCTAGAGTTAATTGTAGAGTATTCCGTAGTACATAATACAGTTTTAATTTGCTCATGGAACAGATCAATCTATTACTATTCTAGGATGACTAAGCAAATAGATTTAGAACAATAAATCTACCCCCAACAAGTCACGTACAAATGGCAAACTACTACTATGTTCCTTAGATTACTAAGTCTTTAGAGTTATTCATGTCTGGCTTTCCTCCTTTAACATGGATAACTGAATCTTACTGTACAGAGACAAATCAAGAAGTCAGAGGTTAAATGATGCAGAGGTTAAATGATATACATGGGCCAGAATACTGATCAGTTTTTCAACCCCAGTTCCATCTTACCATCCTTAGGTTCTGCTTTCTCTGTATAAAAGGTAAAGCTGTGGTCCACATCAGGATGATACAAGTAAAAATGTGGAATTCTGCCAAGTTGCTTTTTCTCTATTGTACACACACATGCCTCTATTCATTTACTTCCCCCATACCAAAAAAGCCAAGGGCAATGCTGTGGCTTGCATCCTATGCCAGCTTCTTAACATAGGGACAGGTTCTTTAGCTGTTAAAGATGCCTACTACACTCAAGTAAGATGGAAGGATTAGGCTTTATTATGTGAGTCTGGATTTTGGCACAAAGCTTGGTACTTAGACTCAGCAATGAAAGTTATTCTTTCTTTTATCATTCTGGATTTACCTGAATGCAATCAGTATTCTCCTCCCTCATGTCATGGCCTCACCTTTGTCGGTGACATCCTTAGGGTCACTCCATTTCCTATAGAAAGGAGTGATCTGAGCATTTAGCCACACGGAACAATCAACAGCTCTTCACCAGACATGCTCCAACACTCAGCCAGCCATGGCTTAATACCCACATACCGACCATCTACTTCGTATTGAACAAGAGACTGATCTAAGGAGCAGGGCTCAAGATGGACATACCAGGCATCATTTTCTTTACTCCTTTTATGATCTCAGATTGCTCTGCCTTTTAACTTTCAACTCTAGCTAAAGAATCCATGAACATTACTAGACCATTTAGCAAAGGAATGAAAAAACAGAATATCAGGAGTTGAAGGTGGGATGTTGGGAAATGTGTATAGACTGTGAAATCTTATAGTACAAATTATGTTCCAGATACAGTTGTAAGTAAAAAAAAATTACATTTAAATGCAAATGTCAGTATTTTCTTTTATTTGTATTCAAAAGCAAGAGTAAAACTACATCTTGTAACATTAGGAGTCATAATGGAGAAGGCAAAGTTTAGGAACTTGTCCTTGTAGAAGCTCTGCTCTTAACTATGTTGGAACCAGCCAGAGGATTCATAGAGGAGAGTGCCTCAGTATCAATCTTAGGGGCTGTAATGATTGGAAAGGGACCACAGGATAACTTAAATGGGACTCATTTGCTTATATAGGGACATGAGAAAGATTGCCAAGAGAATGAGATTCTTTTTTTTGTCAAGGTACTAATCTAACAAGATCTTAGATGATAGACAGTAAGCACACAGCAATTTCTGGTGTACTTTCTTGCACAGTATCTTTGTTCTTCTCAGCCAGTCACTCTAAAAGCTCTAAGACAGCTTTTCCCTGCATGGTGACAGGAGCAGAGAAAAGACAAAGTAATTTAACTGTATATTTTTATCCATAAGAAAAATTGTTTTTATAAGCTTAACTGATCTTTGGGAATCATCTTTATTATTATTATTTGTACATTTTTATTGTAAAAATGTTGTATAGAGGGGTTACAGATGTGAGCAAGGTAATAAATACATTTCCTACTGAGCATTGTTGCCTCCTCCTTTGTTTGCCCCCTACCATCCCTTTCTTCCCTCTGCCCCCCACCTCCCAACCAAAGTTGTAAAGCTCATTTTCAAGTAGCTAAAAGTATTACATGAAACAGAAAAGCTCAAATTCCTATTAACGTTTAAGAAAATTACAGTACAAAATTCTCAAATTCCTATTAACGTTTAAGAAATAACAGTATAACATTTTCAATAATTATCAGTTGAGTATAAGGTCCAAGTTCAGAATATTTTGATCTACATTTTTTTCGTGTGTGTGTGTGTGTGTGTGTGTGTGTGTGTGTGTGTGTGTGTGTGTGTGTGTGTGTGTGTGTGTGTGTGTGTGTGTGTGTGTGTGTGTGTGTGTGTGTGTGTGTGTGTGTGTGTGTGTGTGTGTGTGTGTGTGTGTGTGTGTGTGTGTGTGTGTGTGTGTGTGTGTGTGTGTGTGTGTTCCTAAGGCTTGCTTTCAGGATCTTGGCACAGTCCTTCTGTTTCTTTCTCTGGCTCTTAGGTAGTTTTCTGGAGGGCTTCATGGACTTTTTTGCCAGAGCTAGTTTCAAACCATCATCCTCAGATCTCACCCTCCTGAGTAGCTAGGATTACAGGCAAGAGCCACCAGCGTCTAGCACTCTGCATTCTTATTTGTCTCCCCTGCTCTCCTAAGTCCTTTCCTAAGCAGATTGGCTCGAAATCCTGGAACTACACGTGTTGAAATCAATCAGGAGTCCTAGTTGTTCTGAGTGTTTGAAATGAATGATACAATGGTCCTCTTCAGATCTTGTACCTTTTACCTCACAGGGTTCTATTCTTTGCTGCTGAAGACATTTCACTGTCACCGAACCACAGAGCTACTACTGTATAGTGCTCACTGTATTTCTCATCATGTTAATTAACTTCAAATGACACAATTCTGAAAAGGTGAATACAAAGGTAGGTAAATCCTTTTTGTGGGAGGGCTAACAACTAAGTACTTTGATCCTGCCCTTGCTCCTGCCCCATTTTTATCATTGGCCTCCTTTTTGCTAGCTATTGAAGTAAACTATTTATCCTCAAACACATTCTGACTTTAAGCCTCTTGACTTTATCGTTGAGCAAGAATATTTCAAAGAAAAATGTGCAGATACTATAAGGAAAAGGTCAGCCAGCTGGTATGCAATTCCTTGTAAGGAGATCTTCATAGAAGCAAGATGTTGATTAAATAAGGCATGAAACACACATAACACATTAAATACATGTACCTTAGCCTAGCTCTTTGTTGAAGGTCATCGTTAGTTTATTTCAGCACAAATGAGGACATGGTTGAAATTCCAGGCAGAGCAAAACAAAAACACAAATTCAGAAAAGGAGAACAGGGCCAAATAGGAAGAAGCAGCCTGCATCGACAGAGCAGTTAAGGCCATGCTTGCTCTCCACCCTCCTGAAACCTAGTGCTTCTTTGAGCTAGAGATTCTCATAGGACTTCTTTTCCTTCCCCAGACTTAGCCTTTTACTCTACCAAAAGATCTCAAGTGTCCACAGGTTCATGTAGCTGTCTATTCTGTCTATCCTTCACTGGCCAGTCTTGCAAGGCTAAAACTTTTCTGAGATTGCTCCACTCACCCAAGCTTCCCAGCAGCAAAGCATCACAGCAGGTAGTAATGAAAGTGCCTGAAGTCTTGCCTTACTATCTCTCCCTCCAGAACAGCTGCAGACCAAATGCAGGCCATAATCAAAGCCTCCAGCAATTGGATGCTCATTTTTGGCTTTACCATCCCAACTGTGATTTGTCCAGTTTATGTAATGCCTCTTGTTCCTGCCATTCTTCATCATCTCAAAGACTAGCTTCTCTGCTTAACCATCCTGTAAACAATCCTGTAAACAATATATATGCCTATTTTTGCTTGTCTCCAAGCATCCTCAAACAAGTATCCAGGGGAAAAACAAACAAACACACTAGCCTGACCCTTTCTAGGGAAAACTCTTGTCTACTTTTAACTGCTTTGAAGGATATGACCTCCTTCTTGCCTTGACTGAAATGTGTCTTGCTCGTGAGGATAGTGCTGCCTTCAATTTTTCAGAGAAATTTCTAAGGACTGCATGCTGGTGTGTTGTTGCATCTGCTGCTTCCAAATTATCAGTGACCCATACAAATCCTTGAGGTCATCCCATGATTAGACCATGTAGTATGCCTCTGTGATACTTTTATTCTGTTTACCTGTCCAGGTTTAGTCTCAAGCTTTAATATCCAAGGGCACTTACTTCGAACACAGATCACTAATTTTAAATAATTAAGAACTATCACAACTTTTAGTCAGATGTACACACATCTGTAGATGTGGGCAGTATAGTGGACAGTATAGATGTAGACATATCTATACTGCCAGCACTTTTGAGACTTGTGGCAGTTCAAGGCCAGCCTGGGTTATGGTTGAGTTCGAAGCATGAGAATGAAGATTTTAATAAGTTTTTTTTTTTTTTTTGGGTCCGGTCGTGGGGCCTGAACTCTGGGCCTGGGCACTGTCCCTCAGCTCTTCAGCTCAAGGTTAGTGCTCTACCACTTGAGCCACAGCGCCACTTCTGGCTTTTTTTTTGCTTATGTGGTGCTGAGGAATCGAACCCAGGGCCTTGAGCATGCAAGGCAAGCGCTCTACCACTGAGCCACCTTCCCAGCCCGATTTTAGTAAGTTTTTAAGATCATCAAGTCTTATAATGAGCTAAATGATTTGCAATCTTTAATCTTAATAATTTTTTCTTTGTGCTAGGTATGGAACTTTGGACCTTGTGAACGCTTAGCACATGCTACATCCCCATTGAAGTATACCTTAACCCCATCCTTTGCAGTCTTTTTTTTTGAGCCACAGTGCCACTTCTAGTTTTCTGGTGGTTTATTGGGAGATAAAGGGTCTCACAGACTTTTCCTGCCTGGGCTGGCTTTGAACTGCGATCCTCAGATCTCAGCCTCCTGAGTAGCTAGGATAACAGGTGTGAGTCACCAGCTCCTGGCTTCCTTTGCAACCTTTAACTGAGGAATAGATATCTACTAGGTAGAGGGTTTCACATTTACCCAGTTTCTACTCTTGATTGTTTTATTAATCTTCTGGTGGGTTTATATTTTTCTGTTACTCTGGGTATGTGGACTTCTCTTTAATAAAATCTCTGCTAGTAATTTTGTTTCCAAAGTGTCAACTATCAAATATATGCCACCAGCATCCAGTATTTCTCTAGCCCAGACCTCCCTTTCACTTTTATTTATAAGCAATCAAATGTTTTTAAAATTTTATTTTAAAGGTCAATCTCTTGAAGAATAATTTATATGTAATAAGATGTGCTGTTTCAAAGCATTTTGACATGTAGGCCTGGGGAAAAGCCATACCAATCACTTTGAGTGGTTTATTTGGTTTTTCATCTTTGCATTAGATCTCATCCTCTACCAGACCTGAGGCCAAAGCTCCATTCTTCTCCACTGTGTGGCTGCCATAGTAATGGCAGAAAAAGCTTCTAGTGTTTCCTTTTTTTCTCGAGTGAATATTAGTTGTGAATTCCATAATCATTGCCTTTCAGAGCTTATCCAGCCTGTGTGCTGCAATCCCCTTGTCATTTGATTCTTTCTATCTTATTCTTTGTTATATTTTCTTTGTTTATTATTGGTTTTTCTTTTGGTCCTGGGACTTGAACTCAGGGCATAGGCGTTGTCCCTGGGCTATTTTGCTCAAGGATAGTTAGTGTTCTATTACTTTGAGCCACAGCTGCATTTCTGATTTTCTGGTGGCAAATTGGAGGTAAGAGTCTCATGGATTTTCCTGCCTGGGCTGGCTTGGAGCCATGATCCTAGATCTTATCCTCCTGCGTAGCCAGGATTCCAGGTGCACTCAGCATTCTCTTTCCTTTATAATGCATTTTTTTCCTTTGTACAGAAATTGGGATTCTGAATTCTAGATTTGTCACCGGTCTCTCTTTGTAGAATTGCTACCCCTCAGAAGCAAAATTTCCTTCAAGCCTTCAAAGAGCTCAACCTCTCTAGAATGACCTAGCTCTGAGGCTGAATTACTTCCTCCTTCCTCTGTTTTTCTAGAACTGATGGTCCTCATCAGTATCTGTCTTTTGTGAGACAACACAAAACTGGGTAAATCAGCCAGCCTATGACTTGCCTTTGGGTGATGAACACAAGCGGGCTACATCTGGCAAAAGTATATTGGGTGCAGTCGGAATGTTTTTGTTTTTTTTTTAAAATAATGGAGACAGTGCCCCAAATCAAAACAGACTAAAATGTTAAGGAACACGTACATAGTTGAAACAAGTAAAAATTAGCAGTGAATTACAAAAAGCAGAATTCAAAAATCCATAATATTGACAAAAGGTTGCTGAGAAATATGCAAGAAAAAATTAACCTTCGGAATAAGGCAAAGGTATCTAACTTACAAATAATAAGTGTAACAAACCAAATTATATAGATAATTAAACTTAGAAGGAAATGTCCCAGAAGTGCTTATAAAAAATTGAGAAGACTCATTAACAACTAGAGGACAATGCTAATATATTTACTCATAAAACCTGAACATCAAGGTTAGAGAAAAAAGTACTTTAAAGCGAAGAGAGCCCTTTAAGCAGATGTCATTAAGTTAAATACAGATAACAGTATCCTCAGATGCATATTTTCGAATCATCAAAGAAAAAGACTGCTTTCCACAGGCATTTGAAGGATAGTTTTGATGGATCAAAAGAATAACAACTTATGGTATGGATACTTAAACTGAGTACTGTGCTAGTATTTGATATACCTTAGTTGATTTGATTCTTGCACACTAAGTCTCAGAGGGATTTCAAAAACTTAGTGCAAGATAAAATGTTTAGCAAGTGATAGAGCAGGGTTCCAAACGCATCTGAGTATAGTTAGGTATTTTTCAGCACTAAGCTACTATTCTTCCCCCAGAGGACAACAGACTCCATCCAATCTTCCATAATAAACATTAGGTTTTAGTCAATTTTCTAGTCATTTGAAAAGGCATTAAAAATCTTGTCTGTGGCATTGCCAAGCTTTAAAAGGTCATCTTATCTGTTAGCACAACTTCAAGTGTTCCTACAAATAGTTCGAGTGCTAGGCATGTCTAACAGAAGACAAGTGGATAAAAGTCTTAGAAGGAAAGAACTATATATAAGCACTAAGAACAAGTAAAATAATTACATTTTATTGTTTAGCAAAGGATGGCTGTGACCAGTGGAGGTTTATGGAAGGGGTGAACTAACCATGAGAATTTTTTTTTTTGGTCGGTCATGGATCTTGAACTCTGGGCCTGGGCACTGTCCTTCAGCTCTTCAGCTCAAGGCTAGCGGTCTACCACTTGAGCCACAGTGCCACTTCCAGTTTTCTGGTGGTTAACTGGAGATAAGAGTCTTATGGACTTTCTTGCCAAGGCTGGCTTTTAACCACGATTCTCAGATCTCAGCCTCCTGAGTAGGTAGGATTACAGCCGTGAGTCACCGGCGCCCGGCTTGAGAAGTTCTGCTTTTTAGGATCACAGTTTTGAACTTAATAAACCTACTACCTACTTTCCCGTTTAACATTACCTAGTAACAGTACATATATATTAAAGGGAAGACAGTATCCAGTTGTTTGATGGTCAAATTCATTA
Source organism: Dipodomys merriami (assembly GCF_024711535.1). Taxonomy (NCBI): domain Eukaryota; kingdom Metazoa; phylum Chordata; class Mammalia; order Rodentia; family Heteromyidae; genus Dipodomys; species Dipodomys merriami. The sequence goes on along the minus strand of NW_027202937.1, from coordinate 31,256,434 downwards.
GCATGAATGAAACACTGAACTCTGCTGACGCCTGCTCATCCCTTCCACATGGGCCAGTCACTCCAGCCAGCAAGGTCAGCTGTCTCTATATCAAAACTCAGTTACTGTATATTAATATGCAGTACAGATAAATCAAATGAAAGATATTAAGACCAAGGTAAATGAACGACTAAGAAGCTTAAAATAATCATTCACAAAGAATGATTAAATTTAGGAGGACAGAGGTATGAATGTTCATCCTCAGTCATAATCAAGGAAATACAGATTTCAACAAGGCATCCCTCTCCCTCCCCCCACCCCTCTCTCTCTTTGGCAGTCCTGGGGCTTGAACTCAGGGCCTGAGCTTCTTTTGCTCAAGGCTAGCACTCTACTACTTGAGCCACAGTGCCACTTTTGTTTTTTTCTGTTTATGTGATACTGAGGAATCCAACCCAGGGCTTCATGCATGCTAAAGCAAGTACTCTACCATTAAGCCACATTCCCAGTCCCATCCACTTCTATCCAAGTAACAGCATTTTTTTTTTTTTTCAAAAGCAAAGGTACTCCCTTGCTGGTGGGAGAATGGGCTAGTATTTCCTGTGGTAAAACAACATAGCAGTAGGCAAAAGTATTCATAATCTCTTACCTATGAGCCCCACTTTCAGCAATGTATCCTACAGAAAAAATATGGAATGTTTACAAAGATATACAGATTGATATTCATAATCAATTATAAGCATTAAAAATAGAAATAACCTCACTGGGGCTGGGAAGGTAGCTTAGTGGTAGAGCGCTTGCCTTGCATGCATGAGGCCCTGGGTTTGATTCCTCAGCACCACATAGGCAGGAAAAAAAACCCGGAAGTGGCGCTGTGGCTCAAGTGGTAGAGCACTAGCCTTGAGGTGAAGAGCTGAGGGACAGCACCCAGGCCCAGAGTTCAGGCCCATGACCGGACCCCCCGCCACCCCCCAAAAAAGAAAGAACCTAACTGCTCAACACTGGAGAAATGAACACATAAATTTAAAGGTATATTATATATCTTTTAAGCTTTAAAGTCTCCAAAAATTTTGAAGTTACAACTACAAAATTCCAATGTTTAAAAGCTGTGGTGAAAAACATTTCCTTCTTATTCCTGTCCCTTATAACCCAGTTCTCTTTAAATACAGTTAGTGGTTGCTTATGTTTCCCAGAGATAAGAGATTCATATTAAAATTTCTGTATTTATGTTTTTCACCAAATGGTGGTATTTGTTAGTATTTTTCAGTTAACTATCTCACTGTTCAGTTGATATCAATACAACTAGAACTGATAAACTTTTAAAAATTAGAATTCATTTAGACAGTTCTTTAGTAACAAATACCCGGGTTGTTTCCAATCTTGCTCTAACAATGTTGTAATCAATATTCCTGTTTACTGTACTATCACATATTCATAGATTTGTGGGACCAATTCTTAGCAGTGGAGTTGGTCATAGAATATAAATTGTTACAACACTGATAAAATACTCTGAATATTCTCCCCATGGAGACTTTAATCAACCCATGCCTCCACCAGAAATGTGTACATGACTGTTTCTCTAACATCTTTGCTACTACAATGAATCCAATTTTCATCTCTTTGCTAATCTAATCAGTGAAAATACTTCATTTTACTTTTATTTCCTTATTATGAATGATGCTGACCACATTTTTACAAGTTGAAAGTCATTTGTATTCTTTTATATATTTTGCTTTTGTCTTATTAGTTACTGGTTTCTGACTTGTAAGGCCTATTTAAAGACGTTTCCTGGAAGCTAGCCCTTTGTGGAAGATGAATGATTCCTCTGGTTTGTTATTACTTGGCTCTGTTCATATTGTGTGTGTTTTTGTCAGTTATATATTAGAAATATATACAAATCTCTGGGATGTAGTCAAAGTCATACATAGATGAAAATTAATGGCTAAATTATTTTTATTAATAAAATACTAGCTAATTTCCGTACAGTCTAGAAAAATAAGAGTGTCCTCATGAGAAAATACAAAAGTATATAGAAGATTTGTTAAAAGTGAGAAAAATATTAGTGGCATTAATTTAAACAACTGAAGGATTAATTTTTTAACTTGTTATATTATTTGCCTTACATATTAAAAATAAAATTACAAAATAAAAAGTGTGAAGAGGTTTGGAAGTTTGAAAAGAGGGGTTGAAAAGAAATGGGGTAAACAGACTCTAGAATTTGTCTAAAATGAGAAAGAGCCATTTGAGATTGGAAACATTCAGAATGGTAGAATTATAGTGCTAAACAGATGTGCCACTGGTGAGGTTTTTTCAGCTGTGTTTGGTTTCCTACAGGTACAAGTTTTGAGGGAAAGGTGTAACAAAAGGGCAAGGAGGGAGAGAAGAACTCTTTCCAGGAACTCCAAGAGAGCAGTGCTAGAAATTTTTACCACCACAATGACAAATTTCTTAAATCCACAGTTCTTTGTATATAGAATATCCACCAACTCAGCTCTGTTTGAAAAATCAAAATCGAAATCTAAATGTTCAATAAAAACTGACAAAATGATAAGTTAAGGTTGGGGATTAGCTTAGTGGCACAGTACATGCTTACCATGCACAAGGCCTTGGGTTCTCCTCAGCACAGCCCTCCTCCCCCAAACCAATCAACCAACCAACCAACCAACCAACCAACCAACCAACCAACCAACCAACCAACCAACCAACCGAAAAGGCCCTGAGAAATTATGCTAAGTTAATGAAATGTCTGTTAAAACAATAAAATTTTGCAAATAAGAAAAATTACATGCAAATGAGGAAAAGTATAGTGAAATATGACAGACTTCTGTGTAATTGTAGACTTTAGAAAAGGTCCTATGAAGATTATTTTAACTAATATCCTCTTAAAAATTAATGAAAAAAAAAGTACACACCATCCTTAGCAGATGCTATTCTCTGTCCCTAAAGGAACAGTTTAGGAGCATTTCTATTTCAGTGTCCTTTGTAGTACTGAAGAACATTTACGATCTTTAACCTATAATTCATCAAAATTAAACCTCTCATTATCACTTGGATCTAGCTTCGATAGCTACTGACATTTTGTTGCTAACATGATTTTTCAAAATGTAAACCAATTGATCCAAGTAAAGGCCACCCAATATAATGTGCTTACTTTGTCTGCAGCAAGGCATACAGATCAAGCAGTGGTGGGGTGAGGGCCAAATTGGGTTTAGATTGGTTATTGAGATAGTGCATAACTCTGAAAGCTAGAATCCCAGCAACAGCTGTGGCTACGATCTAGTCTCTCCTCATGCTCCAGACATGAATGAACCTGTATTTCACTTATGAAGTCTTACAAACCATCTATATGGAGGGTATTTTACTACCAAAGCAAGCTCAAACTTTAATTATATAATATGACTAAACATTAGGCTACAGAAAATAATTTTCACTTTTTTATTAAAACATTATCGTATAAATGAACCAATGTAAAATATGACCTTACATGACTAAAAAATTAAGGAGAAAGAGTGTGTTGGTAGCTCACCTGTAATCTTTCTCAAGAGGCTGAGATCTGAAGATCACTATGGTTCAAAGCAAGCCTGGGCAGGAAAGTTTGTGAGACTCTCATCTCCAATTAAGCACCAAAGAGCAGGAAGTAGAATTGTGGCTTAAGTAGCAGAGTGCTAGCTTGAGCAAAAAAGCTCACGGCAGTGCCCAAGGCCTCCCCCAACCTACCACGTGTGCATGCACCAAAACTTAAGGAGAGTACCAATCTACTGTAGAGATTCAATCATCTCTGAATCAATGGAAAAACAATGGAAATTCCTCCTGATCAATAGCCTAAATTTCATTAAAATTTCCTACCACTATTTCTAATGAGTCAAATAGAATGTCTTTCCTTTTATCATTTACCACAGCCAATATCTATTAACAAGGATAATCAAAAGGAAGAAAGGAGAAAAGGGGAAGTATTTATGTCATATATTGTGTGCTTAATAAAATATCAAGGATAGTTAATATAATGGGCAGTGAAATGCAGTAGACTATTTACAGGGCTATTTAAAAAGCAAAGTAAAACAAAAAATTAACAAAAATCCAAACAAAAAAAAACAACTAAACCAAACAAACATTCCCTTCAAAACTCCCTACAAAGTATTTCAGGTATACAGTAGCCCCAACTACTAGGGAAGATAACAAGACAGAGGTAAATAAAAAAGGCATTTGGGCATAGAGCTGATAAAGAATAAAGAGTGTGGTCAAATTATAGGTGAGAGTCCCTGAGAGTATTCATCCTGGCTATGCAAAGGCTGTAGAAAACAAGCTAAGCTTCTTGTCTGCCCCCCATCATTACATTGGGTTTTTTTTGGGAATGCCATTCAGTGCTTTCACGTGCTTAGTATGCTCAAGGTCTAGCATTCAGTCCCCAGCACTGATTTGCTTACTGGGAATCTGGAGTTTTGTATGTAGATTTATGCAAATACACATATCAATTACATCCCTAATTTACTAACAAAATCTGTTAGTGTCTTCTTTCTTTGGGAGCTTTAATTTTACCTTACTTGGAGAAGAACTATCTAACATCCTGCCAAGAATAGAACTCTATAAATTTAAAAATAAAATTGGCCTCTTCATCTTTTGGGATGCAACAGCAGTATGAGATGTGGAATACCATACACTGTGTATGATAAGGTAGAGATGGTTATTTTAACCTTGGTTCTTTATTACCTAAAAAGAGTTTGCTTGGCTTCTTACAATGTAAATAACTTGTTATTGTGTCTTTCTTGCAAATAAGTCAAAATACTTAATGCATTATGTATTTCTATAATATCTCTTTGATTCATCTAGTAGGTGTGTATTAGGAACTAATTTAATTTTAAAATCTTGAGGGAAAAAAGAGCAAATATTTGCATTTTCAAATTCACTTAGCATACCACATTTTTTTTAATTTATTTATTTATTTTTAATGGGGCTTGAACTCTGGGTCTTGGTGCTGTCCCTCAGCTCTTCGGCTCAAGGCTAGCATTGTAGAATGCTAGGCCACTTAGGCCACAGTATCACTTCTGATTTTCTGGTGGTTTATTGGAGATAAGAGTTTCATGGCTTTTCCTGCCAAGGCTGGCTTTAAACCTTGATCCTCAGATCTCAGCCCCCTGAGTAGCTAGGATTACAGGCTTGAGCCACTGGTGCCAGGCACATACCACATTTTTAAAATAGCAATACTGATTAAAACTGGCACTTGTCTGCCAAAATATACACAAAACAGTACATGTTAAATCAAGTAAAAACTGCTGACACAAAATTTGACGATTAGTACAGACTTAATACTTCTCATTTTGATATAGGATTGTCAAAAGGAGAATTCCATATATCCCTCCACAGCATATCATGCTTGAAGGATCTATCCACAGAACTTCTCCCCAATGGCCATCATACATACTTTCGGGAAATGCTGATCTAAACAAAACTGCCCAGGCAGTGCCTTCAAGGGCCTGAGGCCGGAACTAAAGGGGCAGTGGGAAACAGTTCTTACAGGCAAGTTCTGTACACTCATCACAGGCATCATAACCAACCTCAAGTCTCCCTGTACCAGTTAATAGATCCACGATGCTTCACAGAACACTAGGTACATCTTTACCTACTATATTTCTATATTTCTGTGTCACTTAACCTTCTGGCCTAAGATGTTACATATATATATATATATATGTATATGTATATATATGTATATATATGTATATGTATATATACGTGTATATATATATATATATATATATATATATATATATATATATATATATATATGACAGTTCCATTAATTACAGCAGCACATTTCAATTTAGTCTCAGCTCTTTCTCCAAAAGGTCATCTTCTACCAGTTAGGTCCTAAAGTTGGTAAGAATGATCACAGTATCCACTCGGGATCAAGGGTAGCCTGGCCATGAGGTGCTTATTCTATAATGTGAAGCCTAGTATTACTCGAGCATCCTTTACCCTATTGCTGTTTTAGACAGCTTTCCCTAGTTTGCCCCTCAACTCCTCCAATGGACTCTGGCCCATCTGACCCTGCTTAAAGATAATCAAAAACTTCAAGCCACAGATGTATTTGTTAGGGTCCTGGGGCTTGAACTCAGGGTCTGGGCACTGTCCCTGAGCATATTGTTCAAGGCTAGTGCTCTACCACTTGATGTACAACTCCACTTCCAGCTTTTTGGTGGTTAACTGGAGAAAAGAAACTCATGAACTTTCCTGGCTGGCTTTGAACAATGATCCTCAGATCTTAGTCTCTTGAATACTTAGTATTACAGGTGTGAGCTACCAGTGCCAGGCCAAACTGTTTTTCTTTTCTCTTTCTTTCCTTTTCTTTCTTGGTTCGTTGTTTTGCTTGAACTCAGGGCCTTGGCACTGTCCCTGAGCTCTTTTTGTTCAATCTATTGCTCTACCACTTTGAGCCATAGCTACACTTCTGGTGTTGGAGTAGTTTATTGGAGGTAAGAGTCTCATGGACACTTTTCTGCCTGGGCTTGTTTCAAACTGAGATCTTCAGATCTCAGGCTACTGAGTAGCTAGGATTACAGACGTGAACCACTGGCGCCTGGCAAAACTGTTATTTCTTTCCTTTTTTAAAAATAACATATACATATTTTACTGTAAAGATACTATACAGGGGCTGAGAAGGTGGCTCAGTGGTAATGTGCTTGCCTCGCATGCATGAGGGCCTGGGTTTGATTCCTCAGCACCACATAATCAGAAAAAGCTGGAAGTGGCGCTGTGGCTCAAGTGGTAGAGCGCTAACCTTGAGCTAAAGAGCTGAGGGACAGGGCCCAGGCCCAGAGTTCAGGCCCCATGATGGACCAAAAAGAAAAGGAAAAAGATATTGTACAGAGGGGGTTACAGTTACATGAGCAAGGTAATTCTTATCAAGTAGTTACCCCTTCCTTTGTTTTTTCCCTACCACCCTTTCCTTCCCACATCCCCAACCCTTCCCTCCTCCCCTCAAAGTTGTAAAGTTCATTTTCAACATAGTGTCTTGTACATCTCATTGTTACAATGGATCATTTTATAACCTTATTTCAGCACTGTTATTTCCCTTCCCCTCCCCAAATTAGAAAAATGTATATACAAGATGCAGGAAACTGTATTTCTTAAAGTAACTTGTCCAGGAAAACTGGACAAGGCCTTGCAATGCTCCTGGTTCTAGGGACCAACTACAAGTTGCTAGGAGAACAGAGAAGAATGAAAGTAATTCACTTTGAAAGCTGAAGGAAATTTTGCTTCAGACTAAAGGCCATTCTACAAAGAATCCAGTGAGAAATTTACAGTTCGAAATCCCAATTTCCATATAAATGAACAAATGCATAGAAAAGGAAAGGACAACCTAAAAGAAGGAAGGGCATCCCAGACAAAGGTTAGGCTGTTATGGAAAAGAAAAAGACTACACATTTTCCTTAACATGTAGATCTGAAATATGGGATGGAATTCTCAAAATTGCCAGGTTGAAGGAAAGAGTCAATCAATTTGAAGTTTTAATATTAAAGCTTGCAAGCAAGATTTAGCTTCTTCTAATGAAAATGTCTAACTCCTAGATTCCCACTGTGGCTAGGTCCTTCTGGCCACAGCCAGACCCAGAACTCCTGAAGAACCTGTTACTGGCTTTCCTGCTTAACCCAACATACAGCGTTGTTCCCAGCAAACAACTATATGTCTGTCTGCCTAAGAGGCTATTTCATCTTTGATAAAGAGGAGTTTGGTCTCTATTCATTATTACTCCCTCATAGGACCTATGATGCCTTTGAGCACAATAGGTGCTTTAAAGACTACTGTCAAATTGAAATTATCCTATTTCATTAAAAACACAAAAACTTCCCACAAAATTTGTAACCTGGCTTGTGTTTGAAACATTTTTAGTTCAAAAGGAATCAAATTTCACTAACCTGACTACAAGAATTGATAGCCATCAACTAGTTTCCCCAACAAGTAATTCTAAGTAATATTTATATTTCACCTACTAACTGAATCTTTTCTTCATGCTCATTAATTGCAAACTTAACATTAGAGTTCTGGGAATAACATATATGCCATCAACTACTGCCTTATTGTATTCTAACATTTGCTGTGTTAGGCATACTCTTATAAATCTGTTACCACAGTTTTACTCCTGTCAACTCCTGTATGTCGAGCAGACCCTGCCCAGTACCTGTGTTACCTAGGCAACTGGCACACCGCTGAAGTCACATCTGAATCCGATGTGGCCACACCTTTCTCCCATCTGTTCCCACCTCCCTTTACCTGGCCACACTTTTCTTTACCCCTACCCTAGCTAAGGCCTAACCCAGGGTCAGACAGCCTCTTTGCCAGCTGTGTGGAGTGCCAAAATGGCCTGGTGCCAGCCAGAACAATGAATTAAAACCTACCCCTTACCTGAATACCACGTGTGTGGTTGTGTTCTTACTCGGCAGCCTCCTCTTTAAAAACATAACATCAATAACATTAAGTATGTGGATGTAAGCTGTGTTCAAAATATTTCAATAGAAACATAAGTTGATTGTGTTAATCTACTTTCAACTCTGTTCAAGATTTACTAGGTGCTGGTGGTTCATGTCTCTAATTCTAGCTACTCACAAGGCTGAGGCCCTGAGGACTAAGATGTGAAGCCAGCCAAAGAAGAAAAATCTATGAGCTTTCATTAAAATGACAGACTGAAAACATGGCTCAGCTGATAGAGCTTCAGCACTGAGAAAGCACTCTCAGCCAGAGTGCAAGGCCCTGAGTTTAAGCTATGGCACTGGCATAAAAATTAATAACTACTAACTAGCCTGGCATCAGAAAGTGTTTACTGACTGATTGTCAGTGGGGAAAAATGTAGAAGTAGAAAATGTTCTCACTAGGTTTGAGATTACACACATGCACACACACATGCACATGTAGAATAAGAAAAAACGCTTAATACTAAACTTGGTCTTTCTGTCACTATTTCAGAGGGAACTGTATGTCAATAATCTATCGCCACTTCTTAGTAACAAAACAATTATTTTCTTCTGAAGACATTCATGTTTTATCACAGATAGTGATCTTTCCAGATCATGACTGAGCTCAAAATATTTAAAAAATTAAGGTAATTAGGAAAAAACTCAAATGCTATTTTCTAGTATATGTTAAGTAGTTCTTAGCTCATACAAAACTCAGATTTCTTTAGTTATTCAAGAGTTTAATTTATAACTTACTTTTAGGTCTCCCTTAAAAACATCTCTGAGGCTGGGTGTGGTGGCTCATACTTCTATAATCCTAGCTACTCAGAAGGCTGAGATCTGAGGATCACTCTTTGAAGCCAGCCTGGGTAGTAAAGTCCATGAGACTTTTATCTCCAATTAACTACTCAAAAAACCAACTATGGAGCTATGGCTCAAGTGATAGAGTGCTAGCCACTTGCCAAAGAGCTCAGGGACAGTGCTCAGGCCTGACCCCTGTTGTCTCTGTATTTGATTTTGGTACACTGCATCTTGTATATACATTTGTTTAATCTGGGGAGGGGAAGGGGAATAACAAAATGTTGAAACAAGGATAAAGGATGACCTATTTCAACAATTATATCCACAGGACAGTATATTGGAAATGAACTTTACAACTTCGGGCGGGGTGGGGATGGGGTAGGAAAGAGTGTGGGAGGTGGGAGAGGGAAGGGATAGTGGGACAACTATTAGGGAAGGGGTAACAATGATGGACAATATACTCATTGCCTTATTCATGTAACTGTGACCCCTCTGTATAGCATCTTTACAACAAAATAAAATTTTAAAAAAATCTCTGTAGAACTGGTGGGATCAAATGGGGCTATGGCCAGGGTAAATTTCTCAAGGTGTTAGGACAGGACTAGCTTTTTCCTAAGATTATACTGCCTAGTGATGCTGCAGCTGCCTTACTGTGTGGAAACATCCTGTGTGATGCTCATGTGACAAAACTGCCTAATGACCCACTGTTCAGGAAGTGAGGATGTTGAGGATGTTGAGCTTCACAGAGAGGCCTTTCATAACATTAGAGATATTCTTGGTTTTTAATGCTAGAAGTTTAAGTTTTCTAAGAAGCTAGCTGCTTCTACATCAAGACCATTCACATGAATAAGCATTGTTCACTCTTTGCAGAAGCGTCTCAGAACTTTCAGACCCCTTTCTGAGGAGGCCTACCTGAGGCCCCAAACTGTATAAGCTCTCTTATACGCATCCTTCTGTTTGCTTGCAAGTTTCATATAAGGCCACAATGTTGTTTACTTTCCCTTCTCTTCTTGATGGTTTTGCTTAAAAAAATGCCCATAGGATTCTGATTCACTGGTTAGAAAAGTAAAATAAGTTGTAAATAACATTAAAGATAGTATGATTTTAGTTTATATAAGAAAGAACAAGGTTCCAAAATTATTTCTTCTCTCCTTCCCTTCCTCTTCTTTTTTGCAACATTAACAATGAAAACAGGTTTCACACATTCTACACAAGTGCTTTGTGCTCTACTACTGACCTACAACTTCAGCCTCAAAATTCTGCTATTCAATATTGAGAATTTAGAATGACAGTAAAAGATCATAGGTGGGCTGGGAAGGTGGCTCAGTGGTAGAGTGTTTGCCTTGCATGCATGAGGTCCTGGGTTCAATTCCTCAGCACCACATAAGCAGAAAAAGCTGGAAGTGGCACTGTGGCTCATGTGGTAGAGTGCTAGCCTAGAGCTGAGGGGCAGTGCCCAGGCCCAGAGTTCAGGCCCCATGACCGGCAAAAAAAAACAAAAAAGATCATAGGTACCCAAACTAATTCAAGGACATCTACTTTTACCCCAATAGAGAAAAAAAAAAAAAAAAGCTAAAAGAAGTCAGTATTATTCAAGATTGTTCTGCCGGGTGATTCTATATGCATGTTAAAAAAAGAAAATTTTCTTCATTAGAGACTTTGTTTTTAAAGATATCATTATCCAAACTTATACACACAGAAACATAAGTCGAACCAACTAACAGATTCATAAACATTCAAATGAGAGAAAGTTCAAGGGCTTTGTAAATAATGCATATTTTATTCAGTCAAGTTGACTTACTGCTTTCCTTATATAAACAAGTAACTTAAGTAATTTAATTCAGTGAGACCAATGAAACGAAATCAGATCTTTGAAGAACAATAAAATGTTAATTTTTTTTATCCCATTTATTGTGCTATAGCTTCTGCAAGATAGGAAAGAAATTCAAATTCTGACCAGGGTCAATCCTTAATATTCCTAGCAGCAGAAAACTAAACCATTAAACTATATGGATTTCTATAATATAATTCATATAGATAAACACAATAGTGCCCTGGACATGGTTATTCATAGTTCTAGGTTATTTGCTGGGTTTGCCTTCAGCATCTATTTACTTGAATACCATGGAGAGAATTTTCTTGACAAATTTTAGTTCCTTTAAATAGTGCTATTTAGGCCTGGTGCCAGTATCTCAAGCCTGAGATACTGGAGGCTGAGATCTGAAGATGTTAGTTCAAAGGAGGAAAGTCCATGAGACTCACCCTCCAATTAACCACAAGAAAACCAGAAGTGGCGCTGTGGCTCCAGTGGTAGAGCAGTGTCTCCTTGAATTGAAGAGCTCAGGGACAAAGCCCAGGTCCAGAGTTCAAGCCCCATGACCCACCAAAAAAAAAAAAAAAAAAGAACTAGCTTTCTGTGAACCTTTTCTGCTTCTTTCTTTCACACACAAGCTCAGGCAGTAGTACAAGTAAACCTGGGATGTAGAAACTCGTCCTGATGGTATTAGGAAGAGAGATCTGCAGGAGGCCATTACAAAATCCAGACAAGAATTATGATATAATGAAGTCCATCAGGATGAGGACACAAAGATGGTTCGGCAAGGGGAGTATGTGAGAGCCTCTTTTTGACAAAGATCTACTGACTCTGGATAAAGTTATTAGAGAGTAAGGTGACTTTCAGTTTTTACTAATGGATAAGAGGGAATAAATGAATGCAGGAGGGCAGGTATGCATTAAGGGAGAGTATGGGATTTGGAATGCAGAGATTTCAATCTGAGGTACTGGTATCACACCTACAAAATATCCAGGATGTTCTTGGAAAGAAAGGTGGTCCAGATAGCAAGGATGAATTGGCTTGAAGTAGAGACAGCATCTGGGAAGAGTATGTGAAGGTAAAGATGGAATACAGGGCCTTCAGTATGAAAGGAAGAGAAAGGCAAGGGGAGGAATGTTAGCAAACAGGTAAAGATGGAATAGGGGGTGGGATTGAGGATAAGGTGGGAATGGACAACCAGGTAAGGAGAGGCAAAGTAACAGGAAGAAAAATCAAGCAGACTACAGCAGTAGAAAGCAGATGCTGACAGTAGAGATTATGCAGTCCATTCACATTGCAGGTAATCTATCAGGGTACCAAAACATCCCAGACTGCACTGTATGTTTTTCTTCCACTAAGGAAAAGGCAAACAGGACCAAAGGCACACAGCATACCACAGGAAGATTTCTTCTGAGGACCTTACTCTGCCATCACCAGAACTGTCATGCTGAGAAGCTCTCCTTAAGACATAACCTTTCCATACACACATTTTTTTTCTTCAGTTCCCCCTCTAAGTCTTACTTTCTCTTTCCTTTCTTCTCATATTCCAGTCTTCCATTATGACTACTTTGCACAAATTCTATTTCTCATTCATACTTCTCCTGCCACTCTGCTGGCATTCTGAAATATGGAAATGTACCCAACTTTTAAGCTACTTCCAATTTCTAAAACTTCACCCTTTATGATAATGTTCCAACAGGGTATACATACACAACACAAAACATTTACTTAGGAACTCTACAGCTAGGAGAGAACAATGAAAAGGTAAATTGGACATAGTACTTAGAGGCTGTGCCTTTTCCCAGCCAGGCCTCAGCAGTTGTGTGTTCAGTGTGGGTGTTAGTATTGTGAGAAAAGCAATGGGAAAGCAGGAATGGCAAAATAAAATAAAATAAAATAAAATAAATTAGAGAATAACAAAGAGAAGATCCAAATTCTACTTTGCACACTGCCATCAAGAGGCAGTAAGTACAGCCAGGCTTCTAGATCTGCAGATGCTTTTCCTGCAGATCAGTCAGCTGTCAACCAAAACAATTTGAGAAATAAAATTATGTTTATATTGGAACTTTATTGCTGCTAGTTATAAACAACAGACAACTACAGACACAGCATTATATTGGATTAGGTATTACAGGTCATTTGCAGATGATTTAATGTATGCAGGTATTTTTTTGTTTTTGCAAATATTATGCTATTTTCTATGAGGAACCTGGACATTTGTAAATTTTTTAACTATAGCAGGTCTGTGGATACGCAGGTATGACTATAAGAAATGCAATTCTAGTAAGACTACTGTAATAGAACATTTTAATAATTATATTTTTGGGAGGCCCTTGTGCTTGCTAAGCTGTTCTATCGTTTGAACCATGTCTCCAGCTTTGTTTTTCACTGGCTGTTATTGAAATAGTGTCTCACATCTTAGCTGGGTTTGTGCCTGAGTTATGGTCTGCCTATTTTAGTTGCTGGGATCACAGGCATGTACCACCATATCCAACTTTCTCCTTGGCGACAGACTTTGATTCCATGATCCTCTCAATTTCAGCCTCCCAAGTAGCACTCAACACTTCTGATTGCTAAATTTATTGGAGGTAGTTGTCTCAGAAACGCCCTTGCTCTATGGAATTCTATACTCTACAGAGGCTTCATTACAGTTGAAAAAGAAAGTACGAATCTTATAAATATTACTCTCTGCTCTATCTCTCAGTACTTGGACAAGAGAAATTCAGTAAATGTTTAGTAACTGAATGAATATAGCTTACAAGCATATTTTAGGCACCAATGTCTTTGTCAAAAGGTTACTGTCCACAAAATTAGAAAGAAAGAGATCATCCGAAGCTACTATGATAGAGTCAGGTGACTGCTATGCTACAAAAACTATGATACATAACACTGTAAAACTCAGGAATACTTGTGGGTCTAGGAACCTCTATCTTCTTTAGCAAGGCTATAAAATAACACCATTTCAACCTAATTAAGAAATTCCTAAATACTCCCCATTTATGTTACTACTGTATTTTTAAGTATTTATGAGTGCTTTAAAGAGTACAAAGCTTCACACAGACCTTATCTCATTTATAATTTGCTGACTTACTTATATTAGCATTCCTACTACAGACAATGTTATAGGAAGATTAAAAAACAGTAAGTATGACAGGATTCTGCTCTTAACCTGAACTTTAACCAGGACCAGGGACACCTTTCAAGGCAAATTTTGCTGTTTGTCTGTCTGATTTACACTTGAGCCAAGTATTCTGCATCTACATTGTACTCTTATTATTCATTATACACCATCATTGAGCCAGTCAGATGGTTTTGTTCCAGAGATGCTCAGGACCAGGGTACACAGCATGCTGATATATCCTGCTATCAGTGGTCTCCATTTGTCTGGCATATGGCAAAGACTTTAAGAACAGAAAATAAACAGATTTTCTTTCTTAAGATTCCAATATTCTGAACACATTTTCCCTCATGCTGGCAAATGAAAATATAAAAGATTGCAAAATGAAAACCAGCTGTGCTGCAAGGTCCCCTTTCATTCTTAAAGAATAAAAAATAGAGGACACAACAAAAAATAAGTCCTAGATTCTTTCTTATTCCCCAGGGTCAAGAAGAGGCAGAAAAACAATTCCCTGTGATAATAATTACATGCTTGGAGGATTGGAAGCTTTAAAGAGAACTGTGGATCAAAGTTAATTACTATGGAAATAATATTATTGCCAGATGAGTATATACTATACTAGCTGAGGATATAAAACAAAGTTTTTTTTTTGCATTTCACTTATTTTTAATTAATTACGACAAAGAAGCTTATTTTCCCATACATTAGTTTACATTCTTTTGACCTTTAAAAATCATCAGTGGAACAGATGGTAGCATCTTAATAAAATATGGCCACACCATTAAATAGACATTTCCAAGGACAATGCTCTTTCTTCTTTCTATAGCAGAATGTGCCTGTCATTTGAGATGTTTCAAAAATAAGAAGGATAAGAGATTTTGTCCCAGAGATGCTGGAGGTTGAACAGAGAAGTTCATATAGAGTTAAGCATGCCTTCCACCTTTGAGCTGCACACTCAGCCCAGGAAACTAATTTTTAAGAAACTATTTCCAACAAATCTTGAATCCTAACTTTATTCCACTTCTTTTTAAATGGTATGACACATCTATAATAGAGCTTCTACCCATTCTTGCCCCTCTGGTGGTGGCAAGCCTAAATCTGAGACCCTCGGGAGATTAAAAAGTTTAAGGTAGGAGAGCAGGATTTGTTGAAAAAGAAGGCACCACTCTGGTAGCTTGTGGTCAGGACATAGATAGGCAGTAACCATGGGTCTGAGAGCCCCAAATCCAAGACCCTCACTCAGGGCTGGGAAGAAGTTCTGCTGCATAAAAAGTTGGGGCCTAAAAGGACTACAGTAATAGTGGCAATGTGGACAGATAGGGTAAAAAGAGGCAATATGCACACATGGACATTCAAAACACAGGCACAGAAAAGTTTGTGCAAAGCATGGACCGCAAGCATGAGGTACTAGGGTAGGCCATTTTGGACAATCTATTTCCAAGCACAGCAGCTGAGACCTCATCTCTAGAGAAGTGAATGCTGTCTGTGGTTGGAGGGACCAACATAAAGGTCATTCTACTGTGTTCCCCTGCTTATAGTCCATTCTCAGTTTTCCTCAGTGACAGAGCTTGGAAAACTATCCCATTGCAGAGCAACTGTGTGCTAGTTCTTTGCTTGTCCACATATGCACTGGGCTAAACCCAATGACAAAGAAATACTGATGATTTCATTTGAAGGAAGACTTAAAAAATAGAGGTCTAGTCCAGTATCTGTCATTCATGCCTACCTACTCCAGAGGCTAAGATATGAAGGATAGTGGTTCAAAGTCAGCTTGTATAGAAAAGTCTGGAAGACTCCATTTCCAAAAAAAAATCAGCAAAAAAACCAGACTGCAGGCATGGCTCAAGAGGTATTACGTTAGTAGAGCAAGCACACTGAGCAAGCACAATGACCAATACTAGGAGAAGAAAAAGAAAAGAAAAAAATATAGAAAGTAAATGATGACTTTCTGAGAAAGTAAAAAGATGAATATAGATTTGGTTTGACAAAATGAAATCCTGTGTTAAAATTCTGTGTGACGCCTCTATATTCAGAAAGGGGATGAAGAAGGAAGGAAAAGAAAATGATGTGATGGGGAAATGTCATGGCAGGACTTTACACACAGGGGTCTAGAAAACTAATAAATACACCTATAACAAGTAATGAAATTGAAATGGCAATAAAAGGCTTCCCATCCAAGAAAAACCCAGGACCAGATTGATTCACAGACAAATTCTATAAGGCTTTCAAAAGAAAACCCATTCTAATATGCCTCAAACTCTTTAAAGAAATTAAAAGGGAAAGTCATTACTGAACTCATTCTATGAAGCCAGTATAATTCTCATCCCAAAAGCAGATAGGGACTCATCAAAGAAAAAGAACTATAGACCCATCTCTTTGATGAACACTGATGCAAAACTTCTCAATAATTTTTTTGCCAACTGAATTCAACAACTAACCGAAAAAATAATACATTATGATCAAATGGGATTTATTCCAGGGATGCAAAGCTGGTTTAAGATATGTAAGCTCATTAATGTAATTCAACAGGTCAACAGAAGCAAGGACAAGGACTACATGATCATCTCAATAGATGCAGAAAAAGCATCTGACAAGATTCAACATCCCTTTAAGATAAAAATTCTGGAGAAGCTTGGAATCCATGGAACTTTCCTCAATATGATAAAAGTTGTATATGGCAGGCCTATATCCAGCTTTATACTTAATGGTGAAGTTAAAATCATTTCCTCTAAAATCAGGAATGAGACAAGGATGACTGCTCTCTCTGCTCCTCTTCAATATAGTACTGGAATTCCCAGCAAGAGCAATAAGGCAAAAGAGAAAAACCATAAAGGGGATTCAAATAGGAAAAGAAGAAGGAAACGATCCCTCTTTGAAGATGACACGATCCTGTATTTAAAGAACCCTACAGATTTCTCTCCCAAGTTACTCGAGCTCATATGAAACTTGGCAAAATAGCAGGATATAAAATTAACACACAAAACCCAGTAGCTCCTCTGTATGCCAACAATGAGAAGACTAAGACTGAAATGAGGAAAGCAACTCTATTTGTAATAGTCTCAAAAAAATCCTAAGAATTAACCAAAAATAGGAAAGACTTCTATTATGAAACTTTAAAAATTTGAAAAAAGTAATTGAAACAGATTTAAGGAAATGGAAAAAAAAAACCTTCCATGCCGCAGGATTGGAAGGATTAACATGGTAAAAATGGCAACACTGCTCAAAGCAATTTACAAACTCAATGCAATACCCATAAAAATCCCAACATCATTCTTCAAAGATATAGAGAAAGCAATTCAAAAATTCATATGGAAAAATAAAAGACCCTGAATAGCAAAAACAATCCTTAGCAGGAAGAAAAGTATTGGAGGAATATCAATATCAAACTTTAAACTCTATTACAAAGCCATAGTAATAAAAACAGCTTGGTACTGGCACAAGAATAGGCCTGAGGACCAATGGAACAGAACAGATGACCCAGAGATGAAACCACAGACCTACAGCCACCTAATATTTGATAAGGGGACCAAAAAAACAGGATGGAAGAAAAGACAGCCTCTTTAACAGATGGTGCTGGTGAGATTGGTTATACCCATGCAGAAAACTGAAGCTAGATCCTTATATATCACCTAATACCAGAATCAGTTCTAAATGGATCAAAGACTTCCATGTAAGGCCAGATACCATGCAAATATTACAGGAAGGGGTAGGGGAAACACTAGGGCTCCTAGGCATGGGTCAAAACTTCCTAACTGAAGATCCAGAATTTTAACAAATCAAAGGACTGGATAAATGGGATTGCATCCAACTGAGGACTTTCTGCATGGCAAAGGACATTGCTAGCAAGCTAAATAGAAATCCCACAGAATGGGAAAATATTTTAACTAGCTATACCTCAGACAAGGGCCTCATATCTAAAATATACTTAGAGGGGCTGGGAATGTGGTTTAGTGATAGAGTGCTTGCTTAGCATGCAAGAAGCCTTGGGTTTGATTCCTCAGTACCACATAAACAGAAAAAACTAGAAATGGCATGGTGGCTTGAGAGGTAGAATGCTAGCCTTGAACAAAAGAAGCTCAGGGACAGTGCTCAGGCCCTGATTTTAAGCCACAGGACTAGCAAATAAAATAAAATAAAATAAAATAAAATAAAAAAGAATACACACACACACACACACACACACACACACACACAGAGCTCAGAAAATAACCCCCTATCCCAAATAACCCCTCAAAGAAACAACACCTCAGTTAGTAAATGGACTAAAGACTTGGAGACTTCACAGAAGAACTAAGAAGCTGGGTGCTGGTGGCTCAGGCATGTAATCTAGTTACTCAGGAGGATTGTGGTTCAAAGCCAGTCCGGGTAGGAAAGTCTGTGAGACTCTTGTTTCCAATTACCCACCAGAAAACCAGAAGTGGCGTTGTGGCTTACCTTGAGCTGAAGACCTTAGAGACAGCACCCAGGCCCAAAGTTCAAGACCCACAGACGACAAAAAAAAAAAAAAAATCATCTAACGACACATTTCTTAGAACATGTTCTCCTTGATAAGAGGTTGTGTATGTTTTAGGGTCAAGTCTGAAACATCTAGATACTCAGGAGCATCTAGATGCTCATGAAACTATATCACTGTCACAAATATATTTACAGAGGTACCTACATCCTCTAGAGCTGATGTTTCATTGGAATGACTTTTCTTATCCTCCAATTAAACTCTCCTTAAATTAAGTTCAATGCAACATCTCCACTAATGATTAAATGGTGTATTTGCTATTTGTTTAAAACAAAAAGCAAATAGGAGTGGCTTTGCCTTGCCAGGGCCAAATTCCAGCAGCTCAGCAAGGCGTTTAAGGTTCTCCTTATCTATGTCACACCTATCTGTGGTCATCTACTTCCACTATGTGATACCAATGACTTCACACTGCCAGAATGTCAACATCAGCAACAGGGGAATCTCTACTTCTTAAACTACCACATTCCTACTCTTTACAGCTTATTTGCCCACCAGGGCTTTTTCAACCTCAAATCCCTTTCAGGTGGGCCTATGCTCTCTTATGTACATTTACAACAGCTGGCTTATTTCTCTACTGGCTCATTGCACTGAACTACAAGATTCTCTTGGGTAAAGATCAAGTTTTACTTATGTTTGTACCTTCATCAAGGAGCAAGAGTTGCACATGGTAGTTATCCAGTAAATACTTGCTAAATTAGGGATCAAGTATTATAGTGAAGCTATACATTACATTCAAGCAATGCTATCAGTAATTTCCTGCCTTCAGATTTTGAATACCACATCCAACTCTCCAGGTTCTCAAGCTTTCAGAATCAGACTGAAAACACACTACTGCTTCTCCTGGTTCTCAGGATTTTAGACTAAAACTGGAACAAGAATGATGAGTTCTCTGTGTCTCCAGATTCTACTAAAGAACTTAGAGGGGCTGGGAAGGTGGCTCAGTGGTAGAGCGCTTGCCTTGCATGCATGAGGCCCTGGGTTCGATTCCTCAGAACCACATAAACAAAAAAGAAAAAAGCCGGAAGTGGCGCTGTGGCTCAAGTGGTAGAGCGCTAGCCTTGAGCTAAAGGGCGGAGGGACAGCGCCCAGGCCCAGAGTTCAGGCCCCATGACTGGACCCCCCCCCCACCAAAAAAAAAAAAAAAAGGAAAAGAAAAAAACAGAAGAGGTCTATTTAGTGGGTCCATCTGTGTGGACTCTATGGCGAAGAAATGGACAGAGAACCGGTCACGTTCATAAGGAGCCAAATGTATGGTAGTCAATTTTCTATTTTGCTCATTACAGTCATTTTCAAACAGAATGTTCTGTGATTTTATTTTGCATACAAATACCCTACTGCAATACAGAATAATTTAAAGGTACCTTAGGTTAGAACTATTTTGTGGCCTAACTTCCCCCCTCATTTTCTTTTTTTATTTTTGGGTCCGGTCATGGGGCCTGAACTCTGGGCCTGGGCGCTGTCCCTCAGTTCTTCAGCTCCAGGCTAGCACTCTACCACTTGAGCCACAGCACCACTTCCTGCTTTTTTCTTCTTGCTTATGTGGTGCTAAGGAGTCGAATCCAGGGCCTCAAGCATGCAAGGCAAGCACTCTACCACTAAGCCATCTTCCCAGCCCCCCCCTCAATTTCTTATATTCTCTCCTTATTTGCTCTTTGCCTTGACCCCTGTATTTACCATTTAAAAATTATAATTATTCCATTTTATTGAATATATATATATATATAAATATGTATACACAAACATTTTTTAGTGCTGGTCTGTGTCTTGAACTCAGGACATGGGCACTGTCTCTGCTTTTTTCCCACTTCTGAATATTTTGCTGGTTAACTGAAGATAAGAGTTTTAGGACTTTCCTCCCTTCGAACTTTGAATCTCAGATCTTAGCATCCTGATTAGTTAGGATAACAGGTGTGAGCCACCTTGTGTGGCTACTGCACAATTTTTTTTTATATCTTTAGGAGCCAAAGTGGAATAGTAGATAGAATAAATACAATTGGGAAGCTCCTGTAAACTAACTTACAAAATCAACAATAGCACAGACTTAGTAATCATAAACTTTCTTCTATATCTAGAGAAAGAAACATGTTACTTTTCACCCCCAAATTTAGTCAGATGCCTGAATACAATTTTCTCAGCCTAAATGTCTTAAATGTTTTCTGAAGATTCATTAAATGAATTACTTATTTTCACAGTATCATTCAGCAGAACAGAGCTAGTAACTCTGAGAAAAAACACTTTAAAAAATTCTGTGCACATTTAATGATAATGACTAATCTTTCCAAAGTCTAACCAGCTATTTTGAGGCATACATGAACTGCCTGTAGCTGCCTTTGGGGCACTGTAGAAAGGTTCAGGAACAAGGCTTCTTTCTAACACAGTGCCAGAGGCTACATATAAGTCCAACAAATAAATTTAGATCAAATGTTACCACTTAATTTGTGAAGAACTTAGAAAATCTAACAAAGCAATCTTTTTCCTCTTTTATTTTCCCCTTCCTTTAACCATGTTCTTACATATCTAACAAAAGTTAAATGTGTTCTCACCAAAATATATATGATTTGTTTAACCTTTCATAGTGAATAAAACCCTTTATTTGGCCACATAAAATGTAATTCTACAGGCTCTTTGATACCTCATGATAGACTTATGTATCAAAGGTACTATTTCAAGAGTTAAAAAAGAGGAAAAGTAATGTTATTTAAACTGGGGTGGGATGGGAATCCCCAATAATCTTATTAGGCATAAGCTGGGTATATAGCATATATGTATGCGTATAGATCCTGAGTTTGATCCCCAGCATCATGAAACAGACAAAAACAGCAAAAAAAGGAAAATAAATCAGCCAGTGAAGTGAAACATGTGTTGCTCACCAACCCTTAGCTGTCCCAGGTGATGTGTCTAGGAAGCTCTAGATTCAATCAGGGATAAAAGGAACTCAGGACACCCCAAAATGAGCTCAAAATCTTTGCTTCACAAGACCAGCTACTTCTGTATTCAGCATTAGTAGAGTTTGGTATTTATTACCCTTCTTGTGCCTTAACTTTACCAGCATGGCAGTCTAGACTCTATCTCATCCAAATAGCATTCTAACAATTTCACTTCCTACTTGCAAAATATATCTGCTTTCCTCCCATGATGCCTGTTTTGATTAAGGGTCAAATTTCTTCTTTGCACCATATTAATCTACTCCCACCAGAGATTTGTCCAGATGAGACTGTTAGACCAATCTTATCTCAAATGCAAATCCACCGCTTAATTTTCCAGCTTCCACCTCTTTAGTGGCTACTGTCAGCAAACAAATCTGTATTTCTTAAGTGTGGCTTTCCTGCATGGCACTTTCCAGCTTAGTCTTGTTGGCTGTCTCTGTACTTGACAACCAACTCTCCAGAAACATTGTACTGTTTGTTTGCTGCTACCTGAGACTATGATGCTGCTTGATAGCTTAAGTCTACTCTCAGCTTTCTGATTCTACACAGATGCTTACTTCTATCCCAGCACATAACAAAGTCTGCAAAAGCTGCCTCCATAGCTGTGTCCTATACAAGGTGATGAAATCGTGATGGCAGATGCTTTGCTAAACCCAAAGCTTTCATCTTTCTGTCTTTAGGACCTGGTAGAGCATTGAACAAAATAAGATTCAGAAGTTTCTAGAAGCACATCTAAGTAATGGAGTCTGCCTGGATTTTGGCTGGGGATATGAAATGGGGAAAATAAGAAAAATTCATAAAAAAGGTCAGGATTAAACAGACTCTTGAAGAAAAGACAGACACTCTGGAAAAGGGCGACAAAGGACATGGCAGACAGAATAGTACTTGCAAAGGCCTGGAGGCCCATAAGGACATGGCATGAAATAAAGTGCAAGTGACCAGGGAGAGGGCAAGATCAAACTGGAAAATGGAAAAGCAGAGGGATCTACAAAAATGTGGCCTATATGTGGATCTTAGAAGATAATCCCAAAATATCTATTTAATCAAGGCAATTACGGGAGGTATCAACATTTTCAGGTTGGTTCAAACTGCACAGTAGTCTTTTTTTCTCTTTGAGAGTACTGGGATTTGAACTCAAGGCTCCATGTTTGCATGAACTCTACCTCTTGAGCTATACCTCCAGCCCTGTTTTCTATGTATGTGTGAGTGTGTGTGTGTGCATGCCAGTCTTGGGGCTTGGAGTGTGTGTGTGTGTGTTTGTTATGTATGTGTGTGCCAATCTTGGGGCTTTAACTCAGGGCGTGAGTGCTGTCCCTGAACATTTTTCCCTTTAGGCTAGTGCTTTACCAATCAGCCTACAGCTTTACTTCTTGGTTTTTGGTGGTTAATTACAAATAAGAATCTCACAAACTTTCTTTCATGGGCTGGCTCTAAAATCAATCCTCAGATCTCAGCCTTTTCAGTAGCTAGGATTATAGGCACAAGCCACTGTACCCTGCTGCTTGATATTTTCGATAAGAGTATTGCTTTGTGCCTGGGCCAGCCTTGACCATAATCCTCCTATTTACAATTTCCACTGTAGCTGAATCCATATCACCACTAACAGCCATTTCTGTAGAAATGGAGTTTTGCCTTTTTTCTTTGACCAAGCTGACCTAGAACTGAGACCCTTTCATCTCAACCTCCTGAGTAGATGGTATGACAGGCATAACTTTTGAAAAATTATTTTTCATAATATTCATAATGGGCCATTAAAATAGTAATTCACAAGGTTGCTGTAAAAATAAAATGTGTTAGCCTGGTGTTGACGGCTCATGTCTGCAATCCTAGCTACACAAGAGGCTGAGATCTTAGGGTTGTGATTCAAAGCCAGCCTTCCTAGGCAGGAGCCTGTGAGACTCTTATTTCCAATCAACCAGCAAGAAGCCAGAAGGGGAGCTGTGGCTCATGTGGTAGAGTGCCAGCCTTAATGAAAAAACCAAGGGACAGCACCCAGGCCTTAAGTTCAAGCCCTAGTACTGGTACAAAAAACAAATAAACAAATACATGAGCTACTTAGTAGATATAATGTACAAAGTAGTGGTACACAATGACCAATAATGTCTGAGTGTGGAGGGAAGGAGCCATCTTTGAACACCACAGGACACTGCTTTATTATTTAAGAAAGACATGTCTTATAAACAGGTTATTATATTGGGAAATATTGTCAGAAATCCTGTGCTTTACATATATGAGTTCAGGTAAGAGTGAAAAATGACTACCATATTACTTTGGATATTTTACTTATATTTAGATGATGAACTTAGCTGGAAAGAATAGACTCAAAGTAATATACCCAATTACTTTCTAAATCTGTATTAAACTCATGTCCAATTTTCTTCCTATTAGATACAGCTTTGATTTTCTGTCATGTACTACTGTCAACTTAGAATTTATTCATTTGAAAAATTTCTGCCTTACTGACTCCTGATTCATTTCTAGATGAAAGTTTATAAATGGAAGAGTCCTTAGAGGCTACCTAGTACACTGGCTTATTATTATTATTTATTTTGGTCAGTTGTGGGACTTGAACTCAGGGCCTGGACACTGCTCTTGAGCTTTTTCACTCAAGGCTAGTGCTCTACCACTTTGAGCCACAGTGCCACTTCCCACTGGCTTAGTTCTTATGAACAAAAACCCCCAGAAACACAGAAGTCGAATGACTTCTGTAGGTTATGTAATTTGTGAGGGCGACTTGTCTTTTCTTCAAACTGCTGTCACATACACTCTCTCCCAAGTCCCTGGTTCTTTAAATGTAAACTGCCTGCTGACTCTGTTTATTTTGACCATTTTCTTTTTTTGGGAGGGTAGGGGGCAGTACTGAACTCAAGGGCTTGGCTTGCTAGGTAGAAAACTCTCCCACTTGGGCCACACTCCAAGCCTTTTTTCTTTTTGTTTTTTCCTAATAGGGTCTTCCTTTTGCCCAAGCCAGCCTGAGCCTCCATCTTTCCATCTACTCTCCCAGTGTAGCTGTGAAAACAGGCTTGCACAATGCCCAGGGATTATTGGTTGATGTGAGTGTGGTAGGCCTCCTAGAAGGTAAAGATTGGGAAAATTAAAGTGACAAACTATCTTCTAGATTGTGACGAAAAATGATCAGTTTGCAATTACTTGCATACTTTGTAGGTTCTTGTAACAATTACATACTTAGTAATAGGTATCTGTCAAAAATGCCACCAGTATCCTTAGTGTTTATATCCTTTATCTTCCAAAGCTAACATCACTTACAAAAAATCAAGTTCTCCCAATTGTTTCTTTTCATTACATAGCCAGGTTGCATATGATCACACCTGATGCCGTTCTCAAATTTATAGAATGGTTACACTTTAGGCAAGTTTCTGAAAATGAGATGTATGTAGTTCATGAGAGGTTTACACTTCTTACTCTGAGACCTACTCTTTACGGAGGCACAGTCTCAATCTGTAGCTCCTTTAGGGAGCGCTCAAGCAAACCTTCCACTTGGAAGCCGCTTGTTACTGACGGCTAGCTGCATTCTCAAGTCTTCCCCTCCTCGAACGAAGTTTTAAGCGTGCAACACGCCGGTCCTAACTTCAACCCGCAACGTTCACTTCCATCCTTCCACACCGTGGACACATGACACAAATCAATGCGTCCTGAATGAACCAAGGCATCAGCTTTGGGGACATGTCAGAGGATCTGAACCGCTACCGTGGCCAGAGGAAGGGTAAGTCCTCCGCTCCTCCCCACGAGGTTTCGGAGGAACACGCTAGTGGGGCCGGGGCTGGCGTTTCGGTGGCGGAACCGGATCCCCTCCCCAGCGGCCGGATACTATCCGTGGCTCCGCAACTCCAGAGGACTTGGCGAGTCCAAGCCCGAGCCCTCGGCCCTCCCGACCCCCGCCGCTCGCAGGGTCACCTGTAGTTGTAGGAGTTGAAATGCTTGCTCTCTCTCAGCATTGCCCGGTACAGGTCTAACACTTGTGCGCGACTGGAGGCTGCCATTTTGGAAGGGGAGGGAGGAGGGAGGGAGAAAGGAAACCAACCCTGAACCCAACCTCCAAAACAAAAACAAACGGGTCCTCTTTGCGTGGGTCCCGGGTTTAAGCCAATAGAAATTTCGACCTATTGCAAAACCACGCATGAAATGCAGCGGGGCAGTCTGGGCTTCCTGGCCTGGGGGTACCGGGCCTAGATGTCCCACAGCCACCGTCCGCTGACGTCCGCTGACGGCGGGCTGCGGCCCTCCACGCTGGAGAGGCGGGAGCAGGCAGGGCCGCGGGCAGCTAAGCCAGCGCGGGGAGGCGCCCGCCCTCCCGCCCGCTCCACGGGGACGCCCCGGGCTCACGTGGGAAGCCTCAGCGGTGGCCTATCTGGGCCTTGGGGCGAATAGCCTCCGGTCTCCTCAGCCGGGGTGCCTCGCCCCTGGAGGATAAAGGTCTGAGCCGAGTACGGAAGGAAAACGAAGACAGCCCGGGGGGCGTGACGCGAACCTCGGTCGCCCGCTCGAAGGCCTGGACTGCGTTGCTGGGGTTACCGAGCGCGCGCCGCCACGACGCCCCGCCCCCGGCAGCTGTTTGCTGCCCTCATCGCTGCCTGAAAAGCCGGGAACGCTGTGAAGGAAAGTTCACCTTCTTTGAGCCTCGTCGGCGAATTGAGGTTTTAAGTTGTTTTTTTCCTGGCTGTGGTGGCGGTGTGAGAGGCCGGGAAACGGCCTTTCCATGTCCCCCTTGAGTTGCGGCTTCGCTCAGGGCAGCCACATCAGGGGCATTTGGGCGTAGGACCCGCCGTCTGGTAAGATGGCTGCGCCCAGACTCCACGGGAAACTTGTGAAGTGACGGGCCAAGCTTCCTGTGGGTGTGGGCGAGCGAGCTTGCGGCGACTTAGAGCTTGCGAGAGCGCGAGTCCGGGCTTCGCAGGCGCGCAGGGGGTGAGTGCTGGCTTCGCTGCAGGTCGGGGCTGTGGGGCGGTGTTCATTGGACGGAAAGGCTCCCGTTCCCGGTGTGTGTCTCGGGCTGTGGCGCTTTCTCCTTCGCGGCCCGAGTCCCCAGAATGTCATAGGCTAAGTAAATGCACCTCATAGACGGGAATCCTGAGATGGAGACACCAGGATTTCGTGGGTAGCTTTTAGGGGTGCCGGGGCCCTTTGGGGCCTGCTCAGAAGTAAGGCAAGAAACTAATGGAATTTGCGCTTCCAGGCTGTTCTCAGAAGACTTCAACTTTTCCGATTCACCTAGTTCAAGTGGCAAAGATTCTTGTTCTGATTCTAGAGCTTCATAGAAGCGTCGTCTACTTTTCTATCCTGTATTTGGAAGATGCTTCTGTTCTTTTTGGAATATTACTTTATGCCATCCACATGGGGGAAGAGCTATCACTTTGCATCGCAAAACATATCGGAGTAATTTTGTATGTAGATGCCAAATTGCATTTAGTGCTACTCATTTTTAATACGACATAGTTTTGCCTTTTACTGAAGCAGTTTCTTATTTTCAGAAACTTTAAGGGCACTTCTCTGACCCTAACATACTTTGTGTACTTGCCATCTGTTGTCCTTTCATCCAATTTCATGATGTGTGATGATGGTTGTGAAAGGTATTTGACGTATCTTTTGTACAGATCGATTAGAATCTACTATCGGATTTTTTTCAGGGACCTCTCCAACTTTTGAGTTTCAAAGTAGATAAAAGGGTAGCAAGAAGGATCAGTCTTGCTGTCAGTCAGGTTTCTCGAGAAAAACAATATTTTGACACTCAAAATTTCTCGAAGGATCAAAAATCAAGGTAGTTGTAAATAGTTATTTACAGTAAGATCCAGAGCTGTGGTCTCTTGAGTTTGATAATTGGAATTATGTGGCACCTGGTAATACCATATAATACAAATTATAATTAGACAAAGCTATCAGAGGGAAAAGGAAAAATGAAAAGTTTTGGTTGGTTTAAAAGTAGTGCTAGTTACATTTCATTGTTTTTCTTATTTTATCTTGAAAAGTGTAATTAAGGTGATCCCTGTAAACAAGTGTTTATGCCCAATTATAAAGGCATTTAGTCATTAACCTTTGCAAATAATGTAATTATATGACTATACTTTGTCTTAGTCAAATACAATTTTCCGAATAAAAATACAAGTTTAAAATTGTTTGTGTAGCCTACTCATCTATTAGTGCAAGGAATGGGTCTGGTTAGGAAAGTGATAGCTGCCGCGTGTTAAAAATTGCAGGAGGGCATGATTTGGATTCGGTACCTGCAAGGGGTCCAGTAGATTATACCAGTATAGAGTTTCATCATAGTAACTAAACACTGGTTAGTTGCAGGAGACCCTGTAACCAGTTCACTTTTTGACTGGCTGATTTAACACTTTTTCTATGCTCTGCTTAAATTTTTCTTTACATGTTGTCAGATCACAGTGTTGGTTAGAATTTTCAGAACATCATTTGGTTCTGAGTTGCCTGATTTTTAGGTAGTTTTATTTTTCTTAGCACAGATACACTGCTACCTTTATGTAGCCTAAAGAATTTCTCTTGTAGTACCAGTTAATGCTAATCTGCCTTCAAAAAGTTACCTTACTTTATTTGAAGTGGTTTACCAGTGTGTTGGATAGCACTATCTTGAAAGACTAATAAAAAATACCATTCCAAGGCCAAATCACATTTTTTTCTGCATTTCATTGCAGAGGTGATTTTTTTTTCTTTTAACCAATAACTGCATTTGAGATTTTGAGTAGAATTGGACTAGAAGCTGAGAATGGACCTTACGCAGATCTTTTCATATGCATTCTATTCTGGGCCAAAGTTTTTCTTAGAGAGTAAAACACAGGATACCTACTTAATATAATAGGTCTGGAAATTTCCTTAATATTCAATGTCTGTAGTTATGAATATTTAGTTATTTGTCTGTGCACAGTCAGATATTACCTTGTGTTAAAATTAGGATTATTTGTGAATACTTAATTCTTCATGAGGACATATTTTACTTAAAACAAACTCTACACAGCCATTTACTGTCCTTATTCTTAAATATCAAACTGTGTAAAGAAACTCTTGCATGGAAGAAGAAACTCATTACTTAGAAATTATTCTTTTCTATACATGGATCTAAATGTTAATTACAAATGCTTTTCATTTGTTTCTTATTTGATCCTTCCTTTTTTTTGTTGTTGTTGTTGCTAGTCCTGGGGCTTGAACTCAGGGCCTGGGTGTTGTCCCTGAGCTTTTTTGGCTCAAGGATAGCATTGTGGCCCCAGCTATATTTCTGGCTTTTTTTTTTTTTTTTTGTAATTGAAGAATCTCACTGGTTTTCCTGCCCTGTCTGGCTTTGAACCATGATCCTCAGATGTCAGCCTTCTGAGTAGCTAGGATTACAGGCATGAGCCACCAGTGCCCAGCATTTGATCATTCATTTTAATAGAGTCTGAAACTGGATAGAGATCAAATCACTGATTTGTGCAGATAAGCAAACTAGAACTCCTTTCCCACGTCATTCTGTAAAATTTATCCACTGATATGTGACTTATATAAGAAGACAAGAGTTACACAGATGAGAGAACTGTAGGGGAGTAAATAAAATGGTACTTTATTTTTCAAAGGCATATTATTTCCAAATGCTAGAGGACAACAAAAGAAGGATGTTCTACTAGGACTAAGGGAAGACTTTCCATGATAGAATATAGTTTTACAGTGAGTAGTAAGAGATAGATGATGAATTTGGTAAATTAATAGATTACAGTTTCTATTTATTGTATGAAAGTATCAAATAATAATGCAATCTAATTAGACAACGCTCAAGTGAGTTGGACGGAAGGAGGAGGGAAAGGCAGGACCACCAGAAAACAAAAATGGTCAGTCCTGTATCAGCTTCATTTTTATGTTGGTTCCTTTCTTTGGAATAAGTTTTCCCCTATGCACTAGATAAGACATAATGCAAGTCGAACTTAATATTTGACTTGTTAAATTGAGATTAGTTATCTGTATGTTGATACCTTTATTTCCAACCACAATTTTGAATGCTTTATTTCAAGAATAGTGAAATTTTATTTGTACATCCATAGTTGGTGTGTGTGTGTGTGTGTGTATGTGTGTGTGTGTGTGTGTGTGTGTGTGTGCACATGTGAGTGTATAACCACACTGGTACTGGGGCTTAAACTCAGGGCCCCTCTCTCTCACTTGGCTCTTGTGTTCAGGGCTGGTACTCTACCACTTAATCCTACTTATATTTCCTCTATATCTATCTATTTAAAATGTAACTGTAAAATGTAATTCTAGTCATTGACTTTGTGGTAACCTGAAAGCTGTATCAAACGTGAATCCTGTGTTCAAGGATGTTGGAGTTTAAATGCATTTATATATATAATTACATATGGAAGTGCTAGCACAAAGCTCTGCCCAGGAAGTGCTGGTTAGGTATTATGTGGTCTTGGTGCAAGAAGAGGTCATGTTCATACTTATTGCCTGGGAGAACCTAAAACAGCATGGATGTTTCAGTATTTCCTAGGTGACTAGATCCAGCTATGGTTGAGAACACTGATCTATGTGAATTAGGTGGCTTTAAGAAGTAATGTGGGGCTGGGAAGGTGGCTCAGTGGTAGAGCGCTTGCCTTGTATGCATGAGGTCCTGGGTTTGAGTCCTCAGCACCACATAAGCAAAAAAGAAAAAAAGCCGCAAGTGGCGCTGTGGCTCAAGTGGTAGAGCGCTAGCCTTGAGCTGAAGAGCTGAGGCACAGTGCCCAGGCCCAGAGTTCAAGCCCCACGACCGGAATCTCCCGCCCCCCCCCCCAAAAAAAAAAGAGGTAGTGTATGTTAAGTCAGAAGATTTAGGCTTGATCTGGGCGCAGCTCTGTCCTGAACTAGAAAGTGTCTGAGGATAAGAGGATCCTGTGGGAAGGTGATGAATCAGCACTCAAGAATGCAAGGCAGAAGCTGAGATATCTACCTAATGGTACCCATTTGTCAAAACTTGGAAGTAGGCAAGTATCATTGGCTTAGAATGTGATCTTTCTAGCTGTGCTTTTATTCTGCATCACAGAACTCTTCAGTGCCTGCTTCAGGAATTTGATCTAGTTCATTAATTTTTCTAGGATAAAATGAGTAACTTTTAGTCATACTTGATTTTTTTTTTTTGTCATGGGACTTGAACTCTGGGCCTGAACGCTGTCCTTCAGCTCTTCAGCTCAAGGCTAGTGCTCTACCACTTGAGCCACTTGGCCACTTCTGGTTTTCTGAGTGGTTTATTGGAGATAAGAGTGTCACAGAATTTCCTGCCCAGGCTGGCTTTGAACTGTGATTCTCAGATCTCAGCCTCCTGAGTAGCTAGGATTACAGGCCTGAACCACTGGAGCCTGGCCATATTTGAATTTTAATTTAGTTGGATTCTCACTTGCAAAGTTAACTAGTTTGTATAAGAAATATAAATATTCAGAGACTCTCAAATGCTGGTATTTATACTAGCTTTTTTGTGTTTTAGGAAAAGTTTGCATTTTTTTTTACTAGTATCTTTTTGAAAAGATTTGGTCCCTTTTTTACATTGCCTCTATGTATGAAAGATATTTCCTCTTGGAGTTTTCTGAGTCTCATATTTCTGTAGGAGTTCTTTTCAGATAGATCTAAGAAATTCCATTCTCATTTTAGGGAAAACTTAAGCCTTGTTTTGTTATATCTAGATATTTTGCCTCTGACTATAGTCTCCGACTTCTAGGCTGCAACAATACAATTACATATTGATTTGGGTAAAGTATATCAAATGTCTTTAGTTCTACAGGATTAATTATTTATTTACTTTTAAAGCAGTTATTTTTCCTTTTAAGGAAAACAAACCACAAGCCTTTACCAACATGATAATTCTTTCGGGATGTGACTGATAATAATGTTCCCTTACAAATCACCTGCATTCGTTCTCTTTTAGTACATAATGATTACATTTTTGTGTCATATTTGTGAATGGTTTGTTAATAAAACTAGCTATAATAGGAATGATAGCTGCTATTTATTTAGGTATGACTTTCTTTTCCAGGATCTTTGCTGGGCACAGGCCAACATCTCATTTTAGCAATTTTTCTAAAGACAAATTTAAAAGTTCTAGTTAACTTCTTGGAATAAGGAGTTATAAGTTGCCATTTCTT
The DNA here is from genome assembly GCF_024711535.1 of Dipodomys merriami. Lineage (NCBI taxonomy): Eukaryota > Metazoa > Chordata > Mammalia > Rodentia > Heteromyidae > Dipodomys > Dipodomys merriami. The sequence continues at coordinate 31,224,733 of NW_027202937.1, read as the reverse complement.
GTTCTGGTCAGTTGGTTGTTTACAGCAACCACAGATTTGCTGACTCTGTGTGGAATTATGTTTGAAATAATTTAAGCAATATTAGGCCAATATTTTCAGATATGCAGTCTATGTGTGTGCATTTGTGTGTGCACATGTGTGCATGTGTGTGTGTATGTGTATGTTGCTAGGGATAGAACCTAGTGGATCCTGTGTGCTGGATAAGTGCCCAACTACTGAGCTACATTCCTAGCCTGTAGGTTTGTAATGGTAAGTCAAATGATACTGTAGACTGCTTAGAAGCTAAACATGGAACTCATGATGTCTTTAGCATTACGGTGAATACTTTTATATGACTTAATTCAACTTTATTTTTTTCTCCCAGTTCTGAGGCTTGAACTCTGTTCAAGCCTGGGCTCTGGGCTCTGTTCCTGTGCTCAAGGCTAGTGCTCTACGAGCCACAGCACTACTTCTCGATTTTTTTTTTTTTGTAGGTCATGAGGCTTTAACTCTGGGTTTGGGCACTGTCCCTGTGTTCTTCAGCTCAAGGTGAGCGCTCAACTACTGCTTGAGCCACAGTTTCACTTCTGGTTTTCTAGTTGCTTATTGGAGATAAGAGGCTCATGGACTTTTCTGCCTGGGCTGGCTTTGAACTGTGATTATCAGATGTCAGCCTCCTTAGTAGCTAGGATTACAGGCATGAGCCACTGTCACCCAGCTAACTTTTTAATTTAAAAATTTACTTGCTGAGTACAATGAAAGTAATTCAGGTTGGTATACCTGTAATCTGTATGTGCAAGTATGAGTTTGAATTAGCTAATAACATTTAAGAATGATAAGAGCTTGGCTTACTTGAATTATGTTTGGCAATATTATAGTAATATAATATTGACAGCTGTTAGAACAATAAGCTACAATTAATGAAGGAATCTTTATTGAGAAAATTTTATTTGTAATAATTCTTGGAAATTTGGAATGCAGAGCAAAGTGAAGTTGTGAAGTAGGAGAAGGCTTAGCAGACAGCTTATTCTTTCCTCCCTCTCCTGATTCAAACACAGTTGTTGTTTTTTTTCCACAGTTTTGGGATAAGTATATTGTGTTAGCTTTCTTGCCAAGATAACTTATAAATTGGAAAGAGTTATTTTGGAACAGAGTTTTGGAGATTTTAGTCTGTGATGTTTATGAAGGTGGTTTAACTCCTGACTGGAATATGGAAAATAAAGAGGCGACCAGGGTCTGAATCCCTTTTTTGAGCACATCTCCAATGATTGAAAACTTCCCACTAGTCCTCACTTCTTAGGGGTTCTGTCACTTCCATATGGCACCAAACTAGGGACCAAACCCTTTGCACATTGGGCTTTGGGGACACTTCATATCCAATCTATCTGCATTTCAAACCTTTGAGCACTTTGAAACAAAGTTCCTGTATCTGATCATTTATAACTTTACGCCCATTACACATCCCATTTGTAAACTTGACTTTGTGCTCCAAGGGATGGGTGTGACATAATCACAGTGTAACTGTCTTTTGCAGAGCCCATGTAGTCCACTATCCCAGATTGATATATTTCAGAATTCATGGAGTCCACTACTATCCAAGCTGATTCTTGATGCCCCTCTGCGAAGAACTTGGCTGAGAAGATCTTCTGCCCAGTTTCAGTGTTTCCTAAATGTCATTTTCTGTGTTGTTGAAAACTACTTGAAAATAAAATGTTTATGCTAGTACTGGTATATGCAATTCTTTAGATTATATATTGATTCATTTCACCACATTGTAGACAGTAATTTCTTTGTTACTCTTCCCCATGCTAAACCTTGCAGTACTGCTAGGATAAAGTCTAAACTCCCAGCATAGCATATAACAGCCCTATGCTATCCCTTACTATTCTCTCTCACTTGAGATTTTTCCAATTTCTCAGTTCTTCTTTCCTGTGTACTGTGCTGATTTTAGTCATGCTAATCTAGGTCTGGAATGTACTCCCCCTTCCTAATTATTCTTCATATCTCAGAGAGATAATTTACTAAAAGATACCTTCTTTTACTGGAGCAAGTCTTCCTTGTTTATACTCCTTACTATTGTGAACTCCTATTTTTTTTTAAATTAAACTGCTATTCTTTAAAAAAGATTTTTTTTTTTTTTGAGGCAGAATCCGCTCCATGGATTCACCTTGATCCACCCACTTCCTCCTGAATGCTGTGTATCACTGGGCCTGACTGTGAGCTACTTTCAACTGGAAGTGACTTTTGTAACAGAAAACCCAAGTTAGACATGTTTAACCTACCACGGTGGCTTTGTTGTCCCCTGTGTTCTGAGAGTTCAGAATGCAGATGGCCTTTAGGTTCGGTTGGTTTGAGTGATGTTTCCAAAAACCTAATTTTCTTTTTCCCACCTTGTCTTTTCTAATGTCAGCCCATCTCTAGGCTGAAAGCCTCTCTTGGTTGTGAAAGGCCCTCCAAAATTCTGGGGTGAATGTTTCCAGAACCACAGGAGCAAAAAGAGATGCTGGACTTTGGCAAATAGTGTTGATTGTGTACTCATCAGCCATACTTCTTCCTGGCTATTAGAACCTGACTATTTGAATGGCCTTGTGTCTAGATTTTGAAGATGAATAACCTTAGACAATGATGGAGACTCCATTCTCTCATCAGATACTGGTTCTGATACCCGGGATAGTCACAAGACATACATCTGGCTAATGAGATAAAGGGGAGTTTTTTTTTTGTTGTTTGTTTTTTTCCAGGCATGAAAAGAACTTTATTTAACAAATAACTGCCCTCACCATGCTTGGTGGAGAGGCATGGCTGAAAAGGAAAGGAGGAGTGGGGAAGGGGGTTACCCACCTCTGGGCCAGGACTTATCTAGGCCAGGGACAGGAAGAGGTGTGGCCAGGTGGGGAAAAGTTGTGGCTACTCAGGAGGCTGAGAGCTGAGGATCACAGTTCAAACCCAGCCTGGGCAGGAAAAGTCCAAGAGACTCTTATCTCCAATAAACCACTAGAAAACCGGAAGTGGCACTGTGGCTCAAGAGGAAAGACAGTGCCTAAGCCCTGAGTTCCAGCCCCATTCCAGCCCCACGACCAACCAAAAAAAAAAAAAAGGTCTTGACATTTTAGTAAAAAGAATCATTCATTCAGCCCCAGTGAAATAATATTAGAGTTAATGCATGAAGTCCTAACAAAAATAAATAAATAAAGGAGGGGGTCATAAAGAGATGATTTCATGCCCAGAGCTTAAGATCAAGAACTACCACAAGAGACTCTGCTAGAAAGATAATCTTTCTCAAAAAATATTTGCTAAGACATTATCCAATAACTTTCTGTTCAATCTTGTGGTGTGACCTTTGTCATTGATCCTCAATACCCTTATTAGTCCTTGTGGCCAAAAATTAATTGTTCCAAAATAATTAATACAATTCTGCTCATTTTGCTTTTAAAATCATCAATTCATTTCAACCCGTTGGGGTTGAATATGCTCCTAGTTTGTAAAGCCTATTCCTCAATGCAAAACCTCTGCTTATTCCCAAATGAATAACATTACTTTTTACAATCTCTATTTCTCAAAGGATGACACCAATAACCTACCATTACACAGTTATATAATTTTAAACTCTAAAATGTGAAGTTAAAGAAACGATATTATAAGAAATAATAAAATCAGGAAGATATAATCAAAATTCTTCATGTCACTGAAGAAATGACATGTTAAGATGAGTGGTGATGAATCAAGAGAAAAGACAGAATATTGATTATTCAAGAGAGGAGTCTTCTTTTACAAACTTCCCTAACTGGGAAAAGATTGCTCTATATGTACTTGTAACAGATGTGTCTGTGTATATATGTGTGCGTGTGTGCGTTAGTGCGTGCGTGTGTGTGTGCGTGGTGTGTGTGTGTGTGGTGTGTGTGTGTGCGTGGTGTGTGTGTGTGCGTGGTGTGTGTGTGTGTGTGTGTGTGTGTGTGTGTGTGTGTGTGTGTGTGTGTGTGTATGCAGCAAGAAAGAAAATACGGCATATGTAAACCCTCTTAGTAGCTAGGATTATAGGCGTGAGCCACCAGCTCCCGGCTAAAATGTCAAGACCTTGAGACTAGGACTATTTTTATTTTGTTCATCACTGTTTTGCTCAAGGCATTAATGCCTTGCAAGTGCTCAGTAAATATCATTGAATGAACGAATGAATGAATGAATGAATGAATGAATGAATGGAAGCAAGCCTGAAATCCTGCAACTTAAGAACCTTTCATCCTCCTGACCATTGACCAGTGGTAATTTTACATATTATGAGATGTTTCCCCCTGGCATAGATTCTATTTTGTTTGTCCTGTAAGAGTGCTTTTTTTGGTCAGGGTTTGGACTGTGTAGTGGTAAGCTTTAATTTTTCTTGGTGGAGTGGAAAATATAAATGAGAGAAGCTTTGTCCCTTAGCCTGTGAACTGAGCAGGCATTGTATCAGTTCCTGAGATGAATGATACATATTTTCAACATAGCCTCTAAGGATGTATCCACCTAGAGCTTTGTGTTATTGTAAAACTTGCTTTACTAGCGCTATTTTTATAATTTGGAATGTCTAGTAGTGAATAAAATATTGTTTTATGTTTTTGGGCAATGCTGAAAGCGTGGAAATAATCATTTTAGCAGATGATTGTGCTTGATTACTAGGCATATTATTTAGAATTGCATTTGGAATCCATATTTTCTTTCTATAAGAGTGCTCTCAGGAGGGGTTATATGAATTATTGACAAAAGTTATTGATTTGCCATGAGATAGTTTTAAAAAATTTTTTCGTTTCAGCATGCTATAATGTTGATATAGGTTTTACTGTGTCTGGGGAGATTTATTGTGACTTTTGAAGTGATTGTGAACTGTATATATGTGATAATAAAGGAGAAACTGGACTAGAATTTTATTGATTTGGTTTTATTTCCCAGCTGTATCAGAGATTCCGTATCATTTTAGGTAAGTCATTTAACATTTGGGTGAGTACATAATTTATTTCCTGAATCAGAGCATTTTTAGCGAGCAGTGAAAGTGAGTACCATTTGGTAATAATGTTGGGACAACAGGCATAAAACTGAACTATCTTGGAGATAAGACCTATAGTCTCATAGTTTGATACACTAATTCATGACTGTTAATCTGCATGCTCTTATGCTTTTGGATCTTACAAAATCAGATACGTGCTTTCCTAAGGACTTAGATTATTTTGCAGAGATAAAAATTGCTAACTGAACTAGCCTGGAGCTGAAGAGTTCAGGGACAGCACCCAGAGTTCAAGCCCCACAACTGGGTCCCCTCCTCCCCCTCAAAAAATTGCAAGAACCAAGAATTGGAGCTTTATAAATGGTTTCAGTTGCCTCTTATTTTCCATTAACTGGCTGCATCCTGGTCACCTCTGCCTAGAGGTGAAGTTCTTTGATTGACTTTGATTGTTCTGGGTCCCCAGACTGTTCTATTTTATCATTTTAATACAGAAATTGTGACTGCACAGTTAGAGCTAATCACAGTTTTACTTTATATTGTTTGAGATTCTAAAAGAAAGTTTCTGTATATTCTCATTCTGAATATGGACATAAAAAAGCAGTCAGCCTTTTACTGGCACTATTAGCAGGGGATTCACAAACTTCAGGTCTTTTCCCTTAGCTCTCTAGCTTGTGCTTTGGAAGTGGCCAATGGTTATTGTCTGTTAACTCAAGTGTGTCTCCTCTTACAAGGAAAAATAATTTCATGCCAGCATAATGTGGCCCAAATGTCATGTAGTATTTTCCTGAAGGTCCTAGATAATACTCAGAATTCCTTTCTTCTTAGACAATTTTTAATTGACTACCAGGTATTGCAAAGGGAGTCTAATATTCTTATTTGCTTGTCATACTAGCCAAATGAACTAGACATTGTTCCTCATTTTTTACTAAAATCAAAATAAACTCATCCTGAAGGTGTGAGAACTTAAATAGTAGTTTCAATTCATATGGTAGATTTTTTTCATTTGAACTGAGGACTGATTCTAAAATATTTGCATTTTCAAGGCTGTCAAGTTGTATTTGATTTGATAGTATGAAGCCTAAAATAGCCTTGAAAAGCTAAGAAATAATTTACATTGAATTCTTGTTTTTGGTTAATAGTATCCTTTTACACTGGGTGAGGTTTTTACCTCTGGTTAAACATTCATTTTCAAGCTCTTATATGTGCAACAGTTGTGTTATATTGCATCTTCTTTTATTCTTTGCTTGAAATAATATAATTGGTGTGGAGATGGTTAAATGTCCCTACACAAAATAAACATTACATGCATACAACATACCTTCAATAAATGTTTTTGTTTTTTGAATAATAATTTGATGAGACTCCAGTTATAGTTTTGTATTTTTGTGAGATTCCTCCTAATCTATTTTTTTTCCCCTTCCAACTTCAGTATCAGATTTTTCTTTGTATGTTTAGGTTCTGCAGTTTTAGATGGAGGGATGTGAATTTCAAGTGATTTATGATGCTGACATCTCAATCTGTTCCAACCTGCAGGCAAGGCAGCTTTGGGAACCCAAGCAAGAGGAGCTATGAATCTTTGTATATTCTCATCTCATATGTAGCTTAAGCATGTGAAGCTGTGTTCTCACTTCCCCTGTAGATGAAACACATTTTATAACACATGCATGTCCTCTCATTTCTCACACACATGCAGGCAGTATCTAAATGTATGCAGAACGAAAAGCTGCTATGTTTGTGCTTGCCTATCATGCATGAAACCCTGGGTTCCACTCTTCAGTACCACATAAACAGAAAAAGGAGGAAGTGGCACTGTGGCTCAAGTGTTAGAGTGCTAGTGGCACTGTGGCTCAAGTGTTAGAGTGCTAGCCTTGAGCAAAAAGAAGCTCAGGGACCTTGCCCAATACCAGAGTTCAAGCCTTAGGACTGGCTAAAACAACAACAACAACAGCAACAACAATAACAACAACAACAACCGTACTATTAAATGGACTACACTTTGCGTAGGATTCCATAAATACTTGCTTAATGGTTGGTCTGTAATTCAATAGAATATCCCATTAGGGCTGTAGTTTCATGATTTACTCATGTCTCTTAGCCTTATTTCCCTCCAAGGCAGGGAGGAAAGCCAGGGGCTTCATGTTTCCTCTGAAGGAGTCTTTATAAAATTTCTTTTTTTGCTCTACTCTGACCCCCTTTTCTCTCTTTGCATTGGTCTTAGTCTTAAGAGTTGCAGAAATGATTTTCAGCTATTTCTTTTTTAAATTTTACCTTTATGGTATGACAGCAATTCATTTTGCCTTATTCAAAACTTCAATGTCCTCATATGGGTTTTCTGAAAATGAGACATGTTCATTATTTGAAAATCCCAATACTCTGGAAAAACAGAGCTATGTAAGCCAACTCACGTCTTATCTAGAAAAATATGTTAGTTAATATTTGATAAACACTATTCTGATCACTCAGAATTTTTTTAACCTCTGTAAGTTTTTATGTTGTAAGTTGGAAGGCTAGATGGTTAGAAAGTCATTTACAAAGACAGGATCAGCCAGAAATAAAAACTATAAGGAGGGTAAGGGGAATAAACTAGATTTGTTTAGCATCTACCTTGTGCTGTACACTTTTCTTATATCCTACTTTCATTTTTATTTGTTAAACATTTTTATTATTATGTTTAAGTAGTTGTACAAAGAAGTTCCCATTCTACAAAACAGTATATGAATACAAGGTGTCTAACAACATTGTCACCCCCACTTTCATTTTTATTTTTTATTTTATTTATTTATTTATTTTTGGGTCCGTTCGTGGGCCTGAACTCAGGGTCTGGGCGCTGCCCCTCAGCTCTTCAGCTCAAGGCTAGCGCTCAACCACTTGAGCCACAGCACCAGGAATCAAACCCAGGGCCTCATGCATGCAAGGCAAGCGCTCTACCACTGAGCCACCTTCCCAGCCCCCACTTTTATTTTTAATGGGAGGTTTGAGAAAGACTGCTGTTCTTGCCTAATACATAAGCAGTTAAAAATCAGAGTGAGGATTTACTGAGGTGTTGAGCCTAGTCTTTCAACCAAAACCACAGGACTTTAAGGCCACAATGGCATGTTTGATATTTAGATTCCTTCTTTGCCTCTAGCTAACTATTCCATTCTTCTCTATAAAAAGATGATTGAGGCTCTGAAACTTTTCTCCTTTTCTCTGTTCAGATTCATCCTCTTGTCAATCTTTAGAGCTAGGTATTACTGGAAATTTCATGTAACATGTAAGGTATGATTTTCTGTCTTTTCTTTTTTGGTACTTGGTTGAACCCAGGAGACATTGCATTTGCTAGATGAGCACTTTGGCAGTGATCCACATCCCAGCCCTCTATATGATTTTTATCAGAAATTTATATTTTTATTTATTTTTTGCTTTAGAACAATGTGGAGCTTGTTCTACATCTTTGAAATGTTGAGAAATAATTTAGTACTTTTTGTGGAGACATCAGCCAAAGGATGCTATGCTACTGACATCAAGCCATTTAGATTGCTCATACACAGATTGATGCAGTTCTGATTTCTTAGGATCTTTTTTTTTTGCCTAAACTCTGGACCTGAGTGCTGTCCCTCAGCTCTTCAACACAAGGCTAGTGAGCTACCACTTGAGCCACAGGGCCACATCTGGCTTTTTCTGCTTATGTGGTGCTGAGGAATTGAACCCCGGGGCCTCATACATGCAAGGTAAGCGCTCTACCTTCCCCTTAGGATCTGTTTTATCTCTTGTTTATTTAGATCTTTGTAAATCTCTGATGAGATTTAATTAGTTCCATTTTTTTATGAAGGGAAATTGAGGCTAAAAGAATTCTCAAAAGTTACACAGCTGAGGCTTGAGCGCTCATATGCCTAATACTAAGCTCTACCCTTGCTCACAAGCTGCCTTTCCCCTTGTATTTCTATTTAGGAGAGAGGATTTGAGAAATGTAACCAAATTTTCTCATTTATTTTGTGTCCCATGAATTATTTCTAGTCACATTAGATGGCACACAGAGAACTATTTTGTTTCATTTGCCCACTTGTTCTGTACCTTGGCCTCACATTAAATATTCAAGAACTTTTGAAAAGCTATTAATATTGGGTTCCACCTGAACCAAATCACCAGAAACTTTGGTAAGAGGGCCTGCAAGTAGTGTCTTTAAAAATCTCAGGAGGGGCTGGGAAGGTGGCTCAGTGGTAGAGTGCTTGCCTTGCATGCATGAGGCCCTGGGTTCGATTCTTCAGCACCACATAAGCAGAAAAAGCTGGAAGTGGCACTGTGGCTCAAGTGGTAGAGGGCTAACCTTGAGCTGAAGAGCTGAGGGACAGTGCCGAGGCCCAGAGTTCAGGCCCACAACCGACAAAAAAAACCCAAAAAAACCAAAACAAACAAACAAACAAAAAACTCAGGAGCTTGGCACAGTGGCATTTAGGAGGCTCAGGTAGTTGCATTGCTTGAGCCCAGGAGTTTGGGACTGCCCTGGAGATTCTGACTTAAGACAGTCAAAGAAACAACTCGAGAAACTCCTTTTGTATCACCAATATGGAGGACTACTGTCATCAGGCTTGAGTCAGACAGCTGCTTGAAATATTTATTGCTCCTATGTGGATTTGCCCTTGCTGTTTTCTGTCTGCCCTTTAGTGATGAACAACTGAGTTCAGTAGGATGATAGTAAATACTACCAGGAGGAAGAATAATCCAGGCTTCTATCCTGACATTAAAGTGCTCAAGTTACAACTCAGATGACTGGATAGGTATGTTCAAAGCTTCCTTGGCTTACCAAGGTATAGAGAAGCTACTTATAAGACAAACTAAGTCCTTTACTTGAACTTTACTTTCCTTCAGTGGTTTTAGCATTAGTCCTGTCCATAACCTGGAAATATGTGACACCAAGATTTCTTGCTACTTCATTTAGCTAGTCTTCATAGAATGTATGTGCCTCATTTTGTCAAACTCTTAACAGTAAATCTATACAGCCAAATATGTTGTTTGTACAGCAGCCTAGATTTGTATCCCAACTTGCTGTAGAATTGTTCTCCAGAAAAACTTTTTATGGAAGGTATAATGATAACTTTAGAAACTTTCTGAAAATGATATTTCTTCACAAAATATTTGTGAAGAGTATTTGGATTTAGTAGTTAAAATAGTCTGAAATCAGAATGGTATTGGGGAACCTATATAATTTCTTACTATTCTCATTTTTCCCATTTTAAATACATAGTAAGCATTTGCAAATGAGTTTTATTTCTTGTAAAGTACAGACTGTCCTTGAGTTCCTAAGGTTTGACTTGAGGATTCTTTGACTACCATAGTGGGAAGGCAGTAAACATTCAGTGCATTCAATAGAAATGGAACTTTAAATTTTGGATCTCTCCCAGGCTGGGGCATATGTGGGGTAAGATCCTTCTCTGGTGCTGGGCATTATGGGCAAGTTGCTGCTGCTAAGCAGCTCTGTGATCTGTGATACAATGCAGTATGTTGCATTGTTAAGCTAGAATGTGCTGTAGATTAGGTGAAGTAAATACAGTTTCAAATTTGGGTATTTGTTATCTTATTGTGAGTCAGGAGCATCTATACCTCAGAGATTCATACTGCTTTGTAGCTCAACCAATTTTTTTTCTCCCCAGATAAGCATAGGCTGGTGTGCACAATTATTAAAATAATAAAGATGTACAAAAACACTAAACATAGTACTGGGCAAGAAGACTTATGCTGGGTATGGCTATGGGGGGAGGGCACCCAGGAGGAGGGATGACCTGTAGTGTCCATAGTTTAGCTATGGGTGGGAAGGGCTAGAAGGGCTTCTCAATTCTATTTCCATCTCTATAAATTAGGCAGCATAGGGACAAGTGCATGTGATTGTTAGGCCTTGAACAAAACTTACCTAGCCTTCCTTAGTCCACCTTAGAATGATGTGGTGCAAGAAGAAATAATTTTTCCTCCTCTGGTATTGAAGCATAATTCAGCCAGATTCTCATGTGTAATTTATGACACCTTTCTGACATTCTCTAATCTCTGGGGACTGAGGAGCAGGATAAAGGCCCAGGAGTGAGTGCCAAGCAGTATTACTCAAAGTTTATGCGTTTTCAAATGGGGCTATTCACAGTATTTTCTTCAGGGTAATTGGTACTTTTCAGGGGTAAATATTTGACTGGTTGAAAGACTTAAAAAAAAGTAGCAACTAAAATGGCACTTTGAAATTGCAAAATGGTTTGCTGTTAAACCAATGTAAATCAATATCAGAGGTTTGAAATTGACTATATTTTTTAGTTACCTTTTGAGAAAAGAGCATGGGTACCCATTCCAAATGTATGGTTCTAGAAAACATTTTTCAATTTACAGTGATACAAAACTTTTCACAAGAAGCGTACAAGTAGAAAAGAAAACAGTAAAACTTGTTAAGGAATGCCAACTTCCAAATACCTCTGTGCATTTCTTCTTCATGAGGGTATTTCCCAAATAATCTCTGTAGGATATGAAAGGTTCTAGAAATACTGAGGCTGAGCTCTGTTTTGTTGCTTTATTTGCTTTTTGAAGATAGAGTTTTGCTATGTATCCCAGGTTGTCAGTGAAACTGAAATCTTCCTGGCTTAGACTCCCAAGTGCAGGGATTATGTGTATGGACCGTCACAGCATTTTTTTTTTTTTTTTTTTTAATACTGGTTCTGGGGCTTGAACTCAAGTCCTGGGCACTGTCCCTAAGCTTTTTGGCTGAGGCTGACTCTACCACTTGAGCCACAGCTCTACTTCTGGCTTTTTGCTTGATAATTGGTAGTAAGTTTCATGGACTTTCCTGCCTGGGCTGGCTTTGAACTGCAGTTCTCAGATCTCAGCCTTCTGAGTAGCTAAGATTACAGGTGTGAGCCACCAGAGTCTGGCCACATCTGATTTTAAATGTGTATTTATATAATGACATCAGAAATACAAGATTGATTAAAGTTTGAAAGATTTATGGGATTTTGCTTTTTTCTATGTCAATATTATAATTTACTCATAATGTGGAAGAACATTGGCATTTTTCACTTAGTATATTATTTTTCATTGAAGTCTTCGGCACATTGTCAATTTTTACACACCTGATTTTGAGGCATATCATTGTATTGAGCACTTTCCATATCCTTATTAGTGAGGGAAATATTAAACCAATTGAGTAATTATTAGTTGTTATTTTGTTCCTACTCTGTTTAACACTCTTCTTAAAATATTTGCTTCCTTAAGTTATCCTTTAAATTCTTCAATTAATCTAAGTTATAATTTTAAACAGTTGACTGTTGACATTTGTGCTTATTCCAGTTATTTCTACTGGAGTAAAGATAAATTGTGCATAGCCTGTAAATGTCAGAGTTCAGCACTACTTCTTCCCTAACTATGTGACTTGTGACTCAGTTACCTTCTCCTACTTTACTTCCTTCAGTGTAAAGGAACTGAAATGATCTGTTCCCTCCTTATCTCCAGGAACCTTGTAAGGATAAGAATGTACACTCATTACTCTGCTTTGATCTTCATAAATAGTATGTGTGCAATGAGTGTAGTGGTCTGATATTTACTCAGAATGCCCATGCTAGTGACATTTTATTTAAAAGATACTTCATTTTAATTACTGAGATAGGTTCTTCCAGAAATATCTCTACCCAGTAGATGTTTGGAATGTGGATTTAAAATATATTTCTTAGTATAATTTTCTATAATTAATTTGGTCTCATTGGATTTTCTGTTTATTTAGCATTGATCCTTTTTTCTCTAAGGCTAAAATAAATGTGTAGCATAATTTTTACATTTGACTCAATTAATTTGGTAAGGGTTGTAGAATTTCTTAAGCTCTTTGCATCAAAAGAGATTTCTTCTTTTCTATATCTGACAGGAATCCAGCTGGAAAGGAACTGCGTTGCTAGTTTAGCTTCTCATTTTTTTTTTTTTTTTTTTTTTTTTTTTTGGTCGTGGGGCTTGAACTCTGGGCCTGAACACTTAGTTTAGCTTCTCTAAGGAGAGAGGAATATTGTGTCTTCCAGTCATCCTCAGAGTTTCTGTGATACTAGGGGACAGTGACCTCACTTCTGCCTTCAGTGAATTCAGAGCTATCCAGGATGTGTCTTGTGGTTCCTTTGTAGGTTTTTAAAAGGAAATTTGGGCTGAAGATGATGGGTTATAATGAAGGCAATCAGGAACCTGATGTTAGAGAATACTTAAGTTGAAAAGACAGAAAAAGATCAAAGACAATGGAATGACAAAATAAACTAAATAGGGGAGTTGTTCTGGTTCAGTTTCTTTATATAAATAAATGAAAAAGTGAATAAGAAAATAAGAAATTGGGTCACATAACTATAGAGACTGAAAACCCCTAAGTTCTTTTTTTTTTTGGGTCCTGTTGTGGGGCCTGAACTCTGGGCCTGGGCACTGTCCCTCAGCTCTTCAGCTCAAGGCTAGCACTCTGCCACTTGAGCCACAGTGCCACTTCTGGCTTTTTTTTTTTTCTGCTTATGTGGTGTTGAGGAATCGAACCCAGGGCCTCATGCATGTAAGGCAAGCGCTCTACCACTGAGCCACCTTCCCAGCCCCTCCAAGTTCTTTAGTAGAATATGGAGACACAGAGAACTCATCATTCTTGTTCCAGTTTTAGTCTAAAATCCTGAGAACCAGGAGAAGCAGTAGTGTGTTTTCAGTCTGATTCTGAAAGCTTGAGAACCTGGAGAGTTGGATGTGGTATTCAAAATCTGAAGGCAGGAAATTACTGATATCCTTGCTTGAAGATAGACAGGAAGTGAATTGCGGTTTGTTAGTAGTTTTTTTCTCTTCAGGCCTTCAGTGAATTGGATGAATTATCACCACTTTGGGAATCCCTATCTGCTTTACTCATTCTACTCGTTTGGAAAGATCTTCACGATCATATCCAGTCTATGTTTAAACCAATTATCCTGGGTACCAGAGGCCCAATCTACTTGAAGGGAAGTCAATCAGTGTATCAGACTAACACATTTAGAACACCTGAATTCCAGAGGCAAGAAGATAGTTCACTGGAGTTCCTCCTCATCCTGGTGTCTTCTGAGGACTGTCTTCAGATAGCATCCTTATCTGTGAACTATTTAGAGCTGTGACAGTGCTCTAGAGTCCACTACATGAGACCCAGGAATATTTCTTGGGAAAAGATTGTTCACTCAAATTGCTGTCATTCCCAGTAGCTGGATGCTGCTCATGAAGTTTTTGTGGGCTGTTTGCCCTTGGTGTAAACAATGATAATGCCCTTCAGGGGAACAGCTTAACTTGGGATGAAAATCCCTTCATAACCCATATTAATAGTGGCATGGAAAGACGTAAGTAGTTAAAATTCACAGTAATTCAGAAACTCATTTAGACCTGCATTTTGTGTGGTAGGAGTAACAAAATTAATAGCTCTTTTTATACCTGCCCATGTACACGTTGGTAACTCAAGAAATGAAATTACAAAAAGGCAGTTAATTTAGAGGAAGAAGGAGAGCAGCCTTGGGTAATGTATGGACTGTTATTTAAGTCTTCCACTGGAATAGATTTATTTGAGTGTCAGTTAAATACTTTGCTTGGTGTTTCAACTAAATGAGATAGTTGCAAAATTCACTAAAATCAGTTTCTAGAATATGTTTAGCCCTTTCTAGCACTTCAGTTTCTTTACCTCAAAATTCCATTTCTGTCTTTTTGAATGACTTATCTTTCTAATCTAGATTTAAATGTTACTTCTTTAGATAGGCTTTTCTAGCTATTTTTCTTATCTAAAAGTATGGTCTCTACTACTTTTTAAGTTTTGAATGATCTCTTACTTGAATAAGTTTCCTGGCCTATGCCCATTCCTAGTATAGTGCCTGTTACACAATAGGAGCTCAGCAAACATTTGCATGAATGAATGAAAATGATGTGATTTTTTTTTTTCAGAAAAAGGAAATATCTAGAGTGGCTCTGTTTAGTGGACAGTCTGTGGTGATGGAAAAGTTTATATCCATGTTTACATTGTGGCAGCAACTCCCCACATAAGGAGTTACTACAGCAGAGGAGTCAAATTTTTTGTTTAATTTTAATGAATCTAAACAACCATATTTGGCTAGTGGCTACTGTAATAGATAGCATGTATCTTCAGAATGAGGTTTTATTTTTGACAGCTAAACATATTAACTACTATGCAATGTGTGTGTGTTGGGGGGGGACTTGAATTTAGGGACTGATTTCCTTTGTCTTAGCTTTTTAGTTCAAGGCTGGGACTCTACTATTTGTGCTATAGCTTCATGTATGTTTTTTTGGTGGTTAATTGGAGATAAGAGTCTCATAGACTGTCTTGCCCGGTCTGGCTTCAACCCATGATTCTCAGATGTCAGCCTCCTGAGTAGCATTATAGGCATGAGCCAGTGGCACCTGTCACTACTACGCTATTAAAAGTGGTAATTTCTGAAATTGAAAAGGGTGTTTAATAGTAGTATCATAAGCTGGGAGCTGGTGGCTTATACTTGTACTCCTAGCAACTAAGAAGGTTGAGATGTGAGGATCACAGTTTGAAGTCAGCTGGGGCAAGAAAGTCAACTTAGGAGGCTGAGGTGTGAGAATCACAATTTGAAGCCAGTTGGGGCATGAAAGTTCATGACATTCTTATCGCCAGTTAATCTCCCAAAACTGAGAAGTGGAGCTGTTTGCTCCAGCGGTAGAGTGTTAGACTTGAGCAAGAATGTTAGCTTTGAACAAAAAAGCTCAGGGACAGTGCCCAGGCCCTGATTTCAAGCACCAGGACTGGCGCACACAAAAAATTGGTATTATTCATATAATTCATTTTAGAATGCATAGTAGGTATTTTTTATGATTTATTCATGAAATATCTAGAGGTTCTTAGAGACAGTTTGTGATTTAATATTATCATGGAGTTTTCCTTCTATTCTTTATTTTCCATTTTTAAAAATTATTTTAATAGCATTATATTAAATTTATTGGTGCCATCCTGGGCTTCTGTGGACGCATTAGGGAGTAAGGATTGGCTTGTCTCTGCGCTCAAGCCTTCTAAGGTTTTCTTTGCATGGTTAATCATTGCCAGTAGCATTTACACCGCTTACCTTATTAATATAGAGCATGGACTAATCCTGGAAGATAAAAGCTTTTCAATGAAGACTAGGATTTAACAAAGAACTTTCACATTAAACTTGAATAATGTAATAATGTTTTCCAACTGAAGCTAAGATTTAATAAAGAGTTAATAGAATAAATTTTAATAATGTATTATAATCATCAGGCTTAACCTGCTGTTTTGTTTATATC
Source organism: Dipodomys merriami (assembly GCF_024711535.1). Classification (NCBI taxonomy): domain Eukaryota; kingdom Metazoa; phylum Chordata; class Mammalia; order Rodentia; family Heteromyidae; genus Dipodomys; species Dipodomys merriami. The sequence goes on along the minus strand of NW_027202937.1, from coordinate 31,208,514 downwards.
ATCTTACTCAAGTGAGTAGGAAATAAAAAGAGCCTCTAGTTGTAGTCTGTAGAAAAAGAATATTAAAAATGTCTCATTGGTTTTTTTTAATATGCAGTTATCAGTAAGACTGAGCATCTTTTGGTAATGTTTAGATTCGTTTGTAGTTCCTTTTTGGGGAACTTCTGTTCCTATATGATTCTTATTTCTCTCTTTATATGGACTCTGGAATGGTTAGAGTACTTTCTTCTAAATCATAATTTTGGCAGTAATCTATACTTTATTGAAGTTTATTTGTTTTAATAATTACAAGTTAATTAAACGCTATTGGAGTACCTGGGGGATGATCATATCATTTCTTTTTTTAAGTCATAGGATGGCACAAGGTCATTCTGGCTGGCATTGATGCTGTATTTCTTTTTTTTTTTTTTGGTGGATCATGGAGTTTGAACTCTGGACCTGGGCTGTGTCCTTGAGCTCTTCAGCTCTAAGTGAGCACTCTACCACTTGAACCACAGTGCCACTTGCGGTTTTCTGGTGGTTAATTGGAGATAAGAGTCTAATGGACTTTCCTGCCTGGGCTGGCTTTGAACCGCGATCCTCATATCTCAGCCTTCTGAGTAGCTAGGATTACAGGGGTGAGCCACCAGAGTCCCGCTATGATGCTGTATATCTTTAATGTAGCGACTTTTTTGTTCTTTTTGTGATTGTCTTGTTTGGGATTTTTGCATGCAGTTCATAGTAGGACTTGTGTTTATATCTTAATTCTCACTGATGCAACTTTTCATAGATCATTGATAATCTCTGTGATTAAATTACTATCACTTCTCATGTACAGTCTTCCTCTCTCTTTGACTCATATATAGCATTGTACACTCTTGCTAATAGTCTTTCTTCCTCTTATTTAAAAGATTCCTTAGTAGCCTTTGTGGGTGACAGCCGAGCTCTGTGCTCATTGATGGATTTGTCTTCCTTGCTGAGCCTCTGTCTTTCTGTGGTCTTCCTCCTTAACATCCCCACTTCTAATATTATATTATTACTAATTTGGTCCTTCCCTTCACAGATCACTTCACATGTCCATCTGCATGTCTGGCTGTCACCCCAAGCACAAAGTGTCTGAAATAAAATTTTCTACCGCAAGTCAGAACTTGATGTAATTGCTTCTACTTACTATGGTTTTTTCCCTTCCTCCCTCCCTCCCTCCCTCCCTCCCTCTCTCCCTCTCTTCCTCCCTCCTTCCCTCCCTCCCTCCCTTCCTATTTCCTTTCTTCCCTCTTTTTCTACCAGGGCCCTCCCTTTCTCTTGCCCTTCCTTCCTCCTGAAGAGGGCACATCTTTTAGTATATTTAGGAATCAAGAAGCTTTAACATATATATATATATATATATTTTTTTAAATATATTTTTAATCCCTCATTCGTCTCCTTTGTACTGTTATGGCAACAGACCTTGTGTGTGTTTGTGGGGGTGTAGCAGTACTTGATAGCTTATGTTTTCCCATACAAAAATTCCTCTAGTTTGGTTGAACACTGTAAATATATACTGCTGACAGGTTCTTTGAGCATAAGATGTAATTTCCCGCTGATTCCATTAAGTTCCAACTATGATTACAAATTCCACAGGACAAAAGATTGTCATGGTATTTTGGATGTTATGTCATTGAAAATTTAAGATTCTTAATTTATTAAATATTCTAAGATTTGAAAACAAGATGGTCTAGATACAATAATAAAAGAATTTAAAAACTAGAATATAGGAATTTGAAAATTGCTCAGTTTTTTCTTCTTTTCTTTTTAAAGCAGGGCATGGCAGTGCATGTCTCTAATCCCAGGTCTTGGGAGACTATGACAGCAGAATCTTGAGTTCCACACCAGGCCGAATTACATAGTGAGAACAGTCTAAAAAGTAAAAGAAGGAAAGGAAAGAATAAAAGGAAAGGAAGAAGGAAAAGAAGGAATAGAAAGGAAGTACCAACTTAGTATTTCTACTTGAACTACAGAAAGTATATGTTCACATATTTCTATATTGATGATTTGTGATTGGATAAGGTTGATAGATCTCTGTTTTGATGATGTGATTGTTTGATGTTGATATACTTCTGCTTTGATGATGCAATTGTTTTATGTCAATGAGATCAATTTTAGTTGGCACTATCCTCTTTATCTCCCCTGGTATGTGTTTATTATTTCTAGATGTCTCCTTAGGAGCAAATACCATATATAGAAGCTTGCATTCATTATTGGTTTCATGCATTTTAGAACTAAACATAAAAATCCACAAGGCAAGATGTGTGTTCACAATGAGGAACACGATGTGATTAGTCTTTACTTAATCTGGATTACTTCACTCTTGCTAAAAAAGTTTCATGTGGCATAGGAAACTGCTTCCTCAACCCTGATTCTTTTGATTTATTGTAGAATTTTAATAAGATGAAACTTTGGATAAGTTTAATTTCTTCTAATTTTATTGTTCTACAGTCCAGTGGTGCTAGAATCCCTTCTTTTTTTTTTTTTTTTTTTTTTGGGTCCGGTCGTGGGGCCTGAACTCTGGGCCTGGGCGCTGTCCCTCAGCTCTTCAGCTCAAGGCTAGCACTCTACCACTTGAGCCACAGTGCCACTTCCGGCTTTTTTCTTTTTGCTTATGTGGTGCTGAGGAATCGAACCCAGGGCCTCAGGCATGCAAGGCAAGCGCTCTACCACTGAGCCACCTTCCCAGCCCTAGAATCCCTTCTGAAAGAAGGTGCCACAGTATTTTTTAGGAGGTAAATAAAGTGGTATAAGAGGTTGAGTAGTCTCAGTAGTTTCAAATTGAACCTAAATTGTTCAATTTGAGAGGGAAAAAATCCCCTTTATAGGAAAATGACATTTGAATACTGTGTGAAAAGAACCATTTATTCTCTTTGGTCTGCTAATGAGTTAGAGATTTAGCAATTTTTCTTACCCTTAGAATTAAATATTTAATATATTTGAAAAATAAGGTTTCCTTATGTGCATTCATTTATTTTAATAATATGTAGTAATTATATGTACAGAGTAGGGTAAGACATATTATCTTCCTCTAGAGTGTCTGCTTTAGGAAGAGGAATTAGTAAGTCTCCAGCCACAACAAAATCTGTAATATTAAATCAGGGATATCTAAATCAGACAGGTAGGTAAATCAGTGAGCGTTTTGATCAAGGATGCTATAGTTGCATGGATATATACTTCTATATGGCTGTTGTTGGGGCAGAAGTTGTTAATGGAAGGACAGTAAGGGTTGGCATGTATTCAGTAAATACATCAAACATGTAAATGATTAGATTTTTTTCTAGAGGGTTTTAAGCAAAGGTTGCCTTTTTAAAGGCTTATATCATTTTGACTGCAGCCTGGATTTCTGGTCAAAGCACGTGTCGCAGCAGAGAAATGTGTACCTGGTGTAGTTTGGTGATCTATGTGAGAAATGATGAGGACCAGAACCAGCAGCAGTGGGGGACATGGTCAAATGCCCAAGAAATGTGACATTAGAAAATGTCTGGCCTGTTGTAGATGGGATATGAGGGATAAAGAAGGACTACTTAAGGTTGTGTGTGATGCAGTTTACCAGGTCATAGATGCTGGTAGGTTTTACATAGTACTGATAGGTTTTACACTTTTTGAATTTAAGATAACTGAGGTACACCCAAGTGGAGAAGTTCTATAATAGGAAACATATGTGAACTGAAGTTCTTGAGGAAACTGGAATTGGAAAGAGATTCGAGGGGTCTTGACCTTAATTGGCATTTAAAGTCAATTATATTTGTAGATGAGACCAAAAGAGGTTATGGAGTAGAGGGAAAAGAAACATACCAAGATGGAAGGGTAGATACTCTAACTGCTTGAACGGAGGATCTGAGTCTTTTCAGGAGCTGAGTAAAAATGTTCAAAGAGGGATGAGGGAGTCAGGAAGGAGGCCCCGCAGTCACTGATAGAAGGCTCAGGTTCCTGCATGTACAATAGCAGCATCAATACTGCTGTGAGTTTAGACAGATGAGAAAGAGAAGTGCTTTAGTGTTTAAATCTTGGCATCTTAAAAAGATAAGGTCATGAAGGGGATTGTAGCTTATCAAGAGAGAAGGGTCCTTTTGTTTTCACAGAGTAATTTAGACTCAGGCCTTCTTGCACTAAGGTACAACAAGCAGGAAGGTTGGATACTTATGTAGTTAAGATGGAATACATGCTGGAGGTGAACTGGGAAGGATTGTAGTTTGGTCACTCTGTGTCTCTGCATAAATAAATTATTTAAACTTAAGATGGGCCATATCATTTTTGTGGTAAAGAAAATGTATTCACTGTATAGAAAGCTGGGTTACGTGCACCTTAAATCCTCAAAATCTTTATTAAAGATACTGTAGATACTCACTTTCACTAAATTCTTGGTAAAAGACAATTTAGAATCTTCATGTGCCATTTTTCATGTATTTCTTGAATTACATTCTTGTCATTGGTATCGTGGAACTTGAGGACAACAGAACCATTGCAACATGTATTTTTAGTGCCAATTTTGACCATAGTGAAGTGGCTGTGAAGGCTGAAGGTCAAGAGTTTGATTGATTGGGTGATTAAAATTCCTTTTAAAACAAATTAGAGGTGGCAGATTTGCCACAGGTGAGAAGTACTACAAGGAAATGAATCTCATTAATATATAAAACTTCTTGGATCATCAAAAAAAGTTTAGTTTCACACACACACACACACACACACACACACACACACGCACGCACGAGGATTTGAATAGAAATTAGTGTTTGATATTTTGCAACTCAGTGTTTAGCATTATTTTCTGTATATTTATGACTGATGCAGGCACTAGATAAACATTTTTGTTTTTAATTTAGAGACTGGTACCTTAAGTGCTTTGTTGTAGCCATTTGCTGTATTTGCCTTTACATTTGGGTTCTTCATGGTGATTACATTTTTGATCATACATCTCTCTCTTAGGAGAAGGTAGAATAACAGGAAGGAAGCCAGAACCAGTGTTCAGGAAGAAAAGGAGCAAGAGATAAAGAATGAAGGGTGTGTGTGGTGATGTGTCTGTTATTCTTGAAGAGTAGAATATTACTCAGGAACTTAATACATTTTATCCTCACAATAATCTTGGAAGGGTCAATATTGAAATTACTTGTATTTTCAAAGACAGAAAAATTGCTCAAGAACATGGTGGTGGTAACTACTGCTAGAGGTGAAAATTGCTTCAGTGTAACTGTTGTGTTTCTAATTTCTCTTTATTTTTGTCTTAAAATATATAGTCTTAGACATTTGAGTCAAAAGAGTCAAAAGAGCTAAATGTTCTGATGTTAGTTACATGAGGGCTGGGGCCAGTTGGAACTCTACTTTTATGAGTAGTTGGAAATTTTATAAGACTTTTTTTTTTTTTTTTTGGTCAGTCATTGGGCCTGAACTCTGGGCCTGAGCACTGTCCCTCAGCTCTTCTGCTCGCCACTTCTGGCTTTTTCTGTTTATGTGGTAGTGAGGAATCAAACCCAGGGCCTCATCCATGTAAGGCAAGCACTATACCACTGAGCCACCTTCCCAGCCCCATTATAAGACATTTTTTTAAATGATCAAGAGAAGTAAAATAGTCTTGCTTGCATAATAAAAAGTGAAAGGATATTTATGAGATGAGCTTATTAGTAACAGAGGAACTTCTCCCTACTCTCAGATTTATAAGATACCTTAAACTTTGTGTGTGTTTGTGGTGGGGAGGTTGTAGATGGAACTCATAGCCTTGTGCCTGCTACATAAGTGGCTGCTAGTGAGCTATATACCCCAGCATTTGAATGTACTTTTGAGTCAAAATCATTAGCAAACTATTTAGGATATGCCACTAAAATTAGTATTTCCTATGTGGTTATATCAGTATAATGTAACCAACATATTTCTACACTGTAGAAATTGGGTGGTTTCTTTATCTTCCTAAAGTAGATGTTTTGTCTCAGTAAGGGACATTTATGCTGCAGAGAAGCCCAGGGCTAATTTTTATTCAAAGTGAATTTTCTAGCCTTTATCAATGGAACAGAAACAGCTAGTTAAAGTACACATTTCCCTACATATATTTTGAAGTATCCCAACTTCCTGGGGTACGTGGATCTCGTACCCACTATGGGTGAATGGAGTCACCAACATTCAGTCAATTGGGCTAAGAATCTTCATTAGCTGAGGCGACTGCCCCCCACTCCTCAAGATAGTGAAGAACAACAGTAAAGTCAAATAGTTCAGGGTATTTAAGGGCAAGATCCATGATGGGGGGCCAGGGCACACTTGCAGCTGGCCAGTGGTAGTTTTGTGATTGGCAAAGAAGCAAATTACAGAAGCAGAGCTAGCAGTTAGTGGTTACAAAATAGCAATTATAATTCTGGTCATTCTAGTAACCAAGGTAGTGTTAGACTCGATCTTGAGATCCCCCAATGACCGCCAGAGACCGCGACCAATGCAAATAGCAAATGAGTCGTTTATTTGCAAGCTGGAGCCTGGACTCACAATCATCACCGACGCAGGGGGTCAGAGTTGTGAGCCCCAACCACATGTTCAGTAGGGTTCTTATAGGGTTTCCAGCAAATAGGAGGGGGGTGAAGATTTGCGGGCAACTGGTCAGCATTTTGTGGGCAAATTTCAGGGTAGGCTAATTGGTTAGGGGCATAATCATTTCCATTAAGGGTAGGGGCTTTCCAACGTAGTGATTACAGGATTGGTTAAATCATACATAGTAAGCAGATCATTGGTTGGGATACATAAGACTAACATAGGAATGCAGGCAATAATATATTTTTTAACTGTTTATGACCCTACAGCTGCTTTTTCCAGGAACTTGACCAACCTGTACATTTTCCAGTAACTGGGGTCGTGTTTCTCAACCCTTTGTCTAACTGGCAGTGGCTAGGGGTATAATTGCAGTTTTGATTGTGGGTTTTCCAAGAACTTTTCCAAAAACTGATTTTTCCGACAAGTGTTTGTCCTTAAGTGGCTAACTTGTGTTCTTCCTCAACAGTAGTAAGTCACAAGGCAAAGTTCTTATCCCAGATATTCCCATCAAAGAAGCAAGTTAGTGAAATAGCAATTACAGTCTCAATAAGCAAAGCAATAAACACCACATATTTATGCCCCAAATCAAACTGCCTTCCAGGTTTTCTGGCTCTTTGAGTTTTACTGTTATTTACCAAATTCAAGTAACCTGGTGTTTAACTCACTAATTTACTTCAAGCCATTACCTTTGGAATTTTCCTTTTAATGACTAGCGTGGAGTTTTTTTTTTTTTTGTACAGGGTGACCCTGCCTTTCAAGTTTGGCCCTATTCTTAATAATCAGTAATTTTGTTCTGTTTCTTATTTCACATTTTATATTCTTTTCTTTTTGAGCAAGTTGGCAAAAGGGGGATAAGTGTCATTCTGAAACAGTGTCACCTGTAAGCATGCTGGCTCAGTTCTATTGTATGTCACAGCCTGTTTCTCTTGCTTTACACACTACTGTCAGGGAGGGCTTGGTCACCCTCTGTGTAACCCCTTTCTCCATATCCAAGTACAGACCAATGGGTCTCATCAAATTGCCTTTTATTTTCCTCTACCAATTGAGCCACAGCTTTACTTATGGCTTTTTTTGTTTTGTTTTTGCTAATTAATTGAAGATGTCTCATGGACTTTCCTGCCACATCTGGCTTTGAACCTCGATTCTTAGATCTCAGCCTCCTGAGTAGCATAAATCACCAGCACCCAGCTCAGAACAACATTTTAAGCAGAAAATGCTGGGTGTACATGGTCCATAACCTTTCTTCCTGAGTGGAGGGAAGACAAAAATCACTTGTTAAAGGACATCCTAGGCCCACATTCAGGTTCTCTGATCTGGAAATACCTTCAGAATTCTCATTAAGTCTGTAGTTCCCAACTGTGTCTTTGTACTCCTCCTAGGGAGCTATCAAAAATAATGATGCCATTATGCTTGGGTCATTCTGTGATAAGTTCTTGTCTAACATGCAGACCCTGGATTCTATTCCAAAGTATTAGGGTCTTGGCTCTCTGATGTGACTGATTGGATATGTGCTGAATCATTGTGATTTTAAAAACCTTCTGAAGCTATTCTAATGAAGGACCATTACTCTGATTTCTCTGTAATGCCTTGCTCTTTGGGCCCTAATTAAGATTTTTACCATGACAAAGGTATGTATGACTATTCTAATGTCATTAGCTGAGATCCTTGGAATATATTCCTCATGTATGAAGGGAATCTCTTTTATTTGTTGGGGAAAATTACCTTTTTATCCTTATGGAGTATAACTTTATACAATTTAGTGCTGGTTACTATGGAAGATAGATTTAAGTTCTGTAGCGCTTTGCATTCAGAAAAATAGAGGAAGGACAATTATTTGCTTATCTAGTTCACTTTATGGGTTTTGATGACATTTTCATTTTATTAGCTGATTATGATATTTGTATGGTATTCCAAAGGCTTCTCATTCATACTTTTACCTCCTCTGGTGAACATAGTTACAGTGCTTCCTATTCTTCTGTGTTTGGAAATGGTTAGCTCATTAAATATGCTTTTTGTGAACCACATAGTCCAAGAATTCTCTGATATGGAGCAATGCTTTTTTTAAGCTTCTCCTGGGCTCCTGGAGGGTCTTTTTTTGTTTTTTGTTTTTGTTTTTTGATACCTATATTGGTGCTGAGGTGTGTCTTAGTGACAGCCGTACATTCCCTCCCCATCCCCTTGCCCCAGTCCTGGCTTGAAATTGAACTCTGAGCTTGGGTGCTGTCCCTAGGCTCCTTTTTACTCAAGGCTAACACTCTACTACTTGAGCCAGAGCACCATTTCTGGCGCTGTGTGTGTGTGTGTGTGTGTGTGTGTGTGTGTGTGTGTGTGTGTGTGTCTGTGTGTGTGTGTGTGTGTGTGTGTGTCTGTGTGTGTCTGTGTGTCTGTGTGTCTGTGTGTCTGTGTGTGTGTGTGTGTTTAATTGGAGATGAAAGTCTTACAGACTTTCCTGCTGGTCTGGCTTTGAATCATGATCCTCAGATTTCAGCTTCTTGACTAGCTAGGCTTAAAGACGTGAGCCACCAGCATCTTTCTCAGATTGTAATTTTTATACTACCCACTTGGATTTGATCCTCAATACCAGAAGAAAAGAAAAGAAACATTTAAAAGGCAGCCATACATCTTGTATTGTCCTATTTTCTCTGTGGGCAGTGATTGTGTTGGGCTGCGATTTCAAGGTTACTTGGTGGAATGTTCATCAATTGTGGAGATGAGTTGTGAGGTTTGTGAAAACCCTACTTCCTTTGATTTTGTTTTAAAGATTAGAAGTGTGCCCCTGGTAGGCAGAGGCAAGAGGAGTTCCAATTATGTAATTAACTTGTCCTTCCTTCCTTCCTTCCTTCCTTCCTTCCTTCCTTCCTTCCTTCCTTCCTTCCTTCCTTCCTTCCTTCCTTCCTCTTTCTTTCTCTTATTCTCTCTTTCTTTCTTTCTTTCATTTTTCCCTCTGTAAGAGCTTTGTCAGTAGTTGGAGATAAACCAATACTACTTCTCCAGCTCACTCACTCACTCACACACTGACTGACCATTTAGGTTGGTCTATACTATGCCAGGAGATGGAGGAGCATGGGGTCATTCCTCAGCTCCTGACTTTGATTAATGTAAAGTGAAAGTGAGAGAATACAACATAGAGATTACAAAAATGGTGTCCATGTATTTGAAAGAAAACAAAAGAATAAAATGGGTAACTTTGTTAACAGTTTTCTCATTGCTGTGACAAAATACCTGACTCAAGCAACTTGAAAGGAGAAAGGATTGAAAGAGAAAGGAAAATCAGGGATTTCAGTCCTTGGCTCTGCTGGATTCTGGGCTGTGGTATAGGATTGTGGAGCAGAGATTACTTATGGTGGACAGGAAGCTGAGATCAAGGAAGGGATGGGGAACTAAGTATAGCCTTCAGAGTCATGCTTCCACGACCACTTTTTCCAGGTAGTCCCTACCTCTTGAAGTTTTAACCGCCTCCCCAAATAGCACCACCACCTGGGACCAAGGATTGGACCCATTTCCCTTTGTGGGGACACTACTCAAATCATAATTGTGTGGGCAAGTAAGTATACATTTGATGGGCAGGTCTAAATGTTATGTCTGTGTGCTTACATAGCTGCTGTTGCTTCAGAGTGATAAGAATGCAGATTCTCTTCCACTTCTATTAAGATATAAAAGGGACATTAGCTGCTCATCCTCTTTGATCTTTTCACAGAGAGCTACACTGGATTTGGCAGGTCATTCCCATTTAGATAATTTTAAAATAATATTTACTGAATTTTAAGTATATACAATGTCAATACAAAGAATAATTATATAAATCTATAATATAAATAAATGATATGTATGTGTGTGTGTATTTGTTACTAAGGAGTTGTACAAAGGGGTTACAATTCAATAAGTTGCATAATGAGTACAATGCTTCGCTTTCCCTCATTTTTTCCTTTTTGTCCCTGCCCATAAGTTGCAGTTTATTTATTTTTTTTTTTTTTTTTTTAATTGTATTTTATTTTATTTGAGAACATACTGTACAAAGGGGCTACAATTACATGGGCAGGATAATGGATACATTTCTTACCAAGCATTGCAGCCTCCTCCTTTGTTTACCCTTCACTTCCCTTCCCCGCCTCCCCCTCCCCCCACACAATTTTACCCCCCTCCCCCCACCCAATTATACCCCCCTCCCCCCCCCCACACCGGCATTGTAATGCTGGTTTTGACATGACATTTTGTACTTCTCATTGTTGCAACAGGTCCACCTGAATCCTTAAACGACTTGTTTGTCCCCATCTACTCCACATGTTATACTGACATCAAATATAGTGAAAACGGGGGGTACACTTTGGGGGAGGGACATACAAAGCAACAAAGAAATAATCTTATAAATGCATTAGAAATACATGCATGAAAGAAACGAAAACATTAAAATACATATTTAAGGGTTCATTTTCCTAGCATCACATTATCTGACCTTTTCCGCTTGACTCATACCTATACTAGATATTGCAAATAAGGGAACCCATGGGACCTATGCTTCTTTGGGCCTGGCTTACTTCACTTAATATAATTTTTTCCAAACCTTTCCATTTCCTAACAAATGGGGAAATGTCATTCTTTCTGATGGAGGCATAGAATTCCATTGTGTATATATACCACATTTTCTTGATCCATTCATCTACTGAGGGGCATCTGGGTTGGTTCCATATCTTAGCTATGGTAAATAATGCTGCAATAAACATAGTTGTGCTGGTAGCTTTAGTGTGGTCTTGTTTGTAAACATTTGGGTAAATGCCCAAAAGTGGGATTGCTGGATCATAGGGTAGATCTATGTGAAGTCTTTTGAGGAACCTCCATACTGCTTTCCAAAGTGGTTGAACAAGTTTACATTCCCACCAACAATGAAGTAGGGTTCCTTTCTGTCCACATCCCCTCCATCATCTATTGTTATTGGAGTTCTTGATTTTTGCTGTTCTAACTGGAGTGAGGTGATATCTCAATGTTGTTTTGATTTGCATTTCTTTTTTGGCTAGGGATGTTGAACATTTCTTCATGTGTCTATTGGCCATCCTTCTTTCTTCTTCAGAGAAGCTTCTCTTTAAGTCTTTCGCCCACTTATTTATTGGGCAGTTGTTTCTTTGAGGATTTGTTGTTGGGTGGTTTAATTTTTTGAGTTCCAAGTATATTTTAGATATGAGACCCTTGTCCGTTGTATGGAGTTGCAGTTTATTTTATACATAGTGTATATTGAATACCATGACTGCATTTATTCACCCTTTTTCCCTCTGTTTTTGTGTCCCTCTTTTGCTCCCCACAAACACAATAATAACAAACAAAAACATCAGCATCACCACCGCCACTACCACCACCACTATGACCAACAACAAAAACAAGTTTCAATTTCTTGGAATTCATTTGATAAGTAGTACTTTAGATGTTTAGATTAGTTATGACTTTGGTTCCTCCTGTAAGTATATTCTCTGGTAGTCTGTGTGTAAATGCATAAAGCCCTCTATAAGTTATCATGTCTAGTTGTATTTTAGATCTAGTTTCCACATATGAGAGAAAACATGTACCATTTGTTTCTCTGAATTGGCCCTCACTTAATGTGATTTTTTTCATACATGTCCCTGCAAATGGCATAACATTATTCTTTCAAAAAGATGAGTAAAATTTCATTGTATATATGTACCACATTTTTTGTTCCACTCATCTTTTATAGGGTATCTGGGCTGTTTCCATAACTTGGTGGTTGTGAATAGAGTGTAGCAGTGAACATGGGTGTGCAAGTGTCTTTACTATATCCTGAATTGTAATGTTCTGGGTAGATGCCCAAGAGGTATGGCTGGGTTGTAGGCTAGTTCTATGTTTAGTTTTTTTGAGGAATCTCCAAACTGCCATCCAGAGTGGTTGTACTAGTTTATTTTCCCACCAACAATGCAGTAGGTTTTCTTTTACCTTACATCCCCACCAGCATTTGTTACTGTTCACATTCTCCTTGTTGGACCAATCTAACTGGGATGAGATGAAATCCCAATGCTGTTTTTATTTACATTTCTTTTATGGCCAGGGATGTTGAGCATTTCCTCACATGTTTATTTGCATTCTTACTTCTTCTGAGGACTCACTCCTTAGCTTCTTTGCCTATTTATTGATTGGTTTATTAGTTTTTTAGAGGGAGGGGCAGTTAATTTCTTGAGCTTATTGGACACTTTGGATATTAGATCTTATCCCAGTCTTCTAGTTTAGTAACAGTCCTTTTGCAGAAACTTTGGTTTGATGTAATCCCATTTGTCAAGTTTCCTATTTGCTCTGCCCCATGACTCTTAAAAGTGTCTTGGCTATTCCTGTAACTTCTCCATTTAGATAATTTTTAAACCATTGTGGGGACCTGGAAAGTAATTCCTCCTCTCACTTTTATGTGGATTTCTTCCCTGAGTTAACTACTAAAGTAACAGGTGTGTGTTAAGGGGGCTGGTGAGACATAACACTGTTGGATGAGGGACAAATTATCTTAACAGGCAAGGCATCTGGTCTTCTTCAGAATCTTAGAAGGCTGGGCTCCCTAAGGAGTTTCTGGGGGCTTTTGGATCTTTTGGTATGACTTTTCTAGTTTCTACTAATTTCTGTTCCCTACTTCCTTCTGCGTAGTTATTCCCAGATTGTTGTCTACAGGAGCTGGCTGGTTAGTTATTGATGTTACTAAGAAATGGTGGAGTGATAGAGAATTGAGGCGCTGGAGTTACTTTAACATTATAGGAATTTGAAATGAAAATGGCAGCAAGGTACCAGGAAATTTCTTTTAAAATGCAGACTATTGCTTTACATTGATGGTTTATCAGCCAGTCTTCCTATTCTCACCTCATAGGTCTTATTATTTCTGGGGAAATAATTCAGAAATCATGGTACTTTGTATCACCTTCCCTAGAAACTGTGGAGCTAGATACTGTACAGGATGAGTGGTCCTTATTTGAAATACTTGAGTCCACAAGGTTCTGAGTTTTGGATTGTTTTCAGATTTTGGAATATGTACATATACATAATGAGATATTATAGGATGGGACCTACCTTTGTCTATGAAATTAATTTATGCCTTAAATATATCTCATACTTATAGCATGGAGACAAATTCTTTCAGTATGCTTTTGTTTTGACTGCTGTTTATTGTATGAAAACATTGAAAGTGTTTTGGTGTTTAAAAGTTTCAGAATTTGGAGTATTTTTAATTTTCAGATTTAGGGATGTGGGTGGGTAGAGTTGGCAAGAGATGTGATGTAATTTTGTTCCTTGTGAAAGTAACAAACATTCCAGTTTTACTGATTGGGGCTGAACTGTTGGACTCCATTAACACTGAATGTAGTGTCAAATGACTTTGGTAGACATTTTCATGGAGGCCACTGTTTCTATTACCAGTTACTCATGTCCCATCTCCCTTCCTTGTCACTAGCACACTCTAGATGACAGCTTTCTCTCATCTTTATTTGTCTTCTCCCCTGCCTTCTACCTTTTTTTTTTTTTTTGTCTGTACTGAGGTTTGAACTCAGGACCTCGTGCTTGCTGAGCAGTTACTTACCACTTGAGCCACAGCTTTATAGTCAGATCTTAGAGTGGGTCCCATGTTTTGTTTTGTTTTTAAATGCAAAAAATGTATCAACTTTATATTTGAAAGAAGACATGACAAAAAGCAGAACAAAGTTTTGTCTCTGTAAAGTGAACTTTTATATTTGGATAACTAAGTCTCTTTGTTCTCTCTGGCAGGACAGCATTTATTTCAACCGAAAAATTTTGCTTCATTCTCCTGTTACTTTTTGTCCCCTTCCTTACCTTCTACTGTTGTGCCTGGCATATCAGCAAATACCTTTTGTTTCTTAATTTTTTTCATATCTTCAAAATTCAGTTAACCTTACTTTGTAAAGGTTTCACCTATTTCCTCTCTGGCAATAAGAGAAGCAATAAATGGGCAGGCAACCCAGAATTATCATGCTGTTCACCCTAAGTCTAAACATCCCAACCATCTGTGTAGGCTTATCTCTTAGTGGGACAAAGCATCTCAAACTCATCCTCAATAGCAAAATCAGCATGTGAATCTCAAACACTTGACCTTGATATTCTTAGAGAAATCTGCCTTCTCATTATAAGCCTGTACTTCCTGATTTACCTTATCCTGTAGGTTGTTGGAAAAAGAAAATTTGATATAGCTTCCTAAATGAATGTTCCTTCCAGACACTGACCATTAGAATTTTCAGTTTGCCAGGGTATATTGTTTGAGATCCTAGTGCTCAGGAAGTAGCATGGCGTGGAAGAAGAGAATGAGCAGTCTGAAGGGCTTGAGGGTTCACCTGGCCAGCACATACTGGCACATCTCTACCCAGAAACCTTACCAGACCTGTCTGCTTTCCAGCCTGGGATACCTCCACTATATTAGCCATGTGGCGAAGATTGATATGTTCCTGCTGTGAGTGGTGGCAGGATTCTCCACCAGCTTTACTAACGGGCAGTTTTGAATGTGTGCTCTGTGCCGCCTGGCTCTTCAGCCTAGGCCTCCTTTCCATTGGTTCTAATCTGTCTGAGGTGTGATCTGTTAACATATGATTTACACTTATGATCCACCCATTGCCATACCCAGTGCCAGCTTTGGACTGAGATCCTAACTATGACTTCTGTGTCTGGCATTATATCCATTTCGTTTATTGAAATGGGGTCTTGCTATTAAACCTAGATGACCCCATGTATTGGCCTTGTTAAATGGAATGTATTAGATGTCTGATGTCAATATAATAGTTAGCCAATGTGCTAGGTATGGGTTAAAGCAAGTTATATATGTTTTCTATTTTTTGGTATTTGGTCCTTTTACAAAGTCACTGTAAGTGAATTGACAAAATAGTTTAGTTATTGGGGCTAGGTTCTTTGTAGCTCCCTACTTTTTAGGGATAAGTAATGATTTCTAAGTGAGGGTGAACATTAGCAGGGGCAGGCACTGGAAGTGCTTGGGCAGATATTCAAGGAGAATGCCTGCTTGAGCTACACTGATCACTTTGTCTCACTTGCTGAAGACTAGGTTTTGACAGCTGAGTAGAGCTAGGCTCTGGAATAGTCACTGATTTACTAGCCATTTGTTCTGATCTTTGTTGTTGAAGTTTTCTTTGTTACCTTTCCATTGGATCATAACTATTAAATACATTAAAAAGAGTCACTACATCCTTAAAAATTATTTTATTGTAAGGTGATGTCAGAGGGGTTATAGTTACATAAGTAAGGTAATGAGTACATTTGTTTTTGAACATTAGTATCCCTTTTCTTATTTTCTCCCACTTAACCTCCCCCTTGCGGGGGAGGTTGTAAAGTTAATTTCCAACATAGTGTCTTGTGAGTATCGCTGTTGCATTGGTTCACCCTTGCCCTTTGTCTCACTGTTTTGTTATTCCCCTTTCCTTCCCCAAATCAGATAAACGTACTTACAAGACACAGGGTACCAAAATAAAAAAAACAGTGACAACAGAGGATAAAACAAAGGAGGAAAATGCAAGAAAAAAGAAATAACTTCACACAGTACATTAAAAAAGCAAGGAAACAAAAAACTCCTTTTGTTTCCATATCTTGGAGTTCATTTCGATTAGCATCATAGTCATGTGTAATAGCTATTGAGCTATTGTGATCCTCTGCTCTCTATTCTAGACATATACTAATTATTACAAATGAGGGAAACCATGGAGCCTGTTTCTTTCACTATGTCTTTTAAAATTATTAACTTTCTACCTGTTTCCTATAGTGTCTAGCACATTGTTTTGTATTTGGGGGTATGTATGTATGTATGTATGCATGTATGTATGTGTGTGTATGTCTGTGCACAGGTATGTATTTTGTGTTTTGTGTACGTATTAATTTTGTGTCTCTTGAATGAATGAATGAGAAAAATTAGTACTTTATCTTCATTATTCTGAAAATTCAACCAAAGCCCTGAGATTGACAGGGCCTCACAGTTCCTGTGCTCACATGGCAATCTTTAGAGGACTTCACAGGTGTAATAAAAAGGCCATTTCAGTAGAGGAGTTTAGGGAATGTAATTGATTGTGAAGACTTAACTCCTCTGTATAACTTCTGATGGGACTTCTTGTTCTGCAGATGAGAAGACTGAGTCCAGGAAGATGAGGGTCTCGAGACGCAAGGCTTCTCGATCCCTGGAGTAGGGTACTTTTCTCTGTGCCATGATGGGAGAACTTTCTGTGCTTATTTAACATGCTCCTTCCCTATAACCTCTACATGTACATATCTGGACTTTAATTTGCCTCAGGACCACACTTGTCTTACCTTGTAGCTGGATAAATGCATGTTTAGGTATTGTACTTAAGTATAATAGTCAGATAGGGGTCCAGAGTATTATAGACCTGAATATTTATATCCAAGAGACTGTACAGGATCAGAATTCAATCTTATACAAAATTATGGCATTGCATTATTTTCAGGTTTGAGTAGCAGTTAAATATTTTATTTCTTTAGATAGTTGTACAGAGGGGGTTCACTTCAACATGTCAGTTTATGAGTACAACACATCTTGATCAGTGTCACCCCTTTTATTTTTCTTTCCCAGCCCTACACATCTCAAGCAACCTTTTTTTTTTTTTTTTTTTAAATGGGGAATGTACAATGTTAGCTGTGGTTCATCATTTGGGTGTGTATCTTCCATTATTGTGATCCTAATAAAACACTGATGATGACCCATATGCCCAGAGCAGAGATTGAAGGTTGTCAAGGGAATTAACTTTGTGCTTCTTGATTTCTCTTGTGTGACTGAAATCTAAACTTCAATATTGCATCCACTGCGTGGTGATTTTTCCTCTTTATTTTTCTTTCATAACCCCTCATCCCCAGTATGATGTGCATGTGTTCAATTGTAATTCTGTTCTGAAACTAAATGAATTAATAGGGAGGGAATATTCATGGTGAGTTTCGGATGAAGTGACAGGAGACATAGCAAGCACATTAGCAGTCTACTGGTTCTTTCAACAGCCTCAGTGATGTCTGCCTTGGGATTTGAATTATTTGTGGATCACTGGAACCTGCTCATTCATCCTTGTGTCCTGAGGCTGCTTGATATTGGTAATAACCTCATAAAATGTCTAATTACAGATATTAGATAATCAAGTTTGAATTTATAGACATTTAGATTTGGAAAAGCTCTTACTATGTTTTTGTAATTTAGGCCTACAGATGTTTGTCCTTGGTTTGATCGAATGCACTGTATTTGAGTGTGTACCCTGCAACCTTCCCAGTGTACCCAGTGTATGAACACATTCTTCTGAGAGAATTCACAGATAATCAAGCTACTGCTCATGCACAGTGTTTCTTTTACTCTAAAACTCTTGCCCTACTCTGCCTTATGGCCCTGCTATTGGTAAACCTGCTACAGCATTCAGTGTTAGCACCTTTTGACTGTGCTTGGTCTTGAAGACTTTCATAATAAAATATATTTTAACGTCCTCAAAAGTTTAGAAAATACAACAAGATTGAAAAGGAGAAAACTTACCTGAATCCTGTCTACTTGAATGCAAACTGCTGAAAACATTTCAAAATTTCCTTTCAGTTTTTTCTATACATAATTTCTGTATGGTTTCACTAAGACCAGGAAAAAATTTCACTTAAAAAGTCAACGTATGTTCTTTATTATAATGCAGTTTCCTGTGCAGGAAAGTCATTGTCCGATGAGGGGCCTTTAGTAAAAATTTATCTTATCTTTCAACATATGGACTGGGTGCTCAGGCATCTTCCTCAGAAGGCTTTCTGGACTAAAGATAATGTCTTCTTGCTATATAATCATCTTGCAGGCTTTTTTTTTTTCTTTTGGTTGATAATGGGACTTGAACTCAGGGACTGGTACTGTCCTTGAGCTTTTTTGCTCAAGGCTAGTGCTTTACCACTTTGAACCACAGTGCCACTACCAGTTTTCTGGTGGTTATTTTGTAATAAGAGTTTCACAGACTTTCCTTCCTAGACTGGCTTTGAACCTCTATCCTTAGATCTCAGCCTCCTGAGTTGCTAGGATTACAGGTGTGAGCCACTAGTGCCCAGCTTCAGGCCTCTTTCATAGATGCCATTAGGTCTCTGTCCCCACAACTTAGTTACCTCTCCAAAGGCCTCACATTTAATATCACTTTGTATGTGAGGGTATTAACCCATGTGTGCTACCAAGATACAGTAATCTATTCCAGACATTATTCTATACATGAAGTAAAAAGTCAGAAGTAGAAACACATGAGCAGAGAAAGAGAGAGGGAGAGGGAGAGGGAGGGAGGGTGGGAGAGAAAGAAGGGGGGAGAGAGGGAGAGGGAGGAAGAAGGCGAGGGAGAAGGAAGAGAGAGAGAGAAAGAGAGGGAGAGAGAGGGAGAGAGAGAGTTTCTAGCACTCAGAATCTAAAGTTAAGTTTGGAGAGAGGTAGGCGAATTTGAATTTGAGGCATATATTCCCTGTAGAGCCTCTAGGGCTTATAGGTGGGTTTGGAAGTGAAGATTTAAGGAGTAATCAAGGTTGGGCAGGATTTGCTGTTTATTGATAGGAAAGAGTTGATTCTGGAGTTGGTTGCCTTGTGTGACATTCTGTTTAGCCTTGAACTTTGCAGGGCTTGGACTGCCAAGGGCTACTTGGATATTTATAACATGATTCAAGGTCCTAGATTTATTGAATTTTTCTTTGATAAGATAATAAAAAATCCAATAAAATTGAGTTTTATTGAATTTTGAGTCCTGCCTTGGAAGGGCCAGACAAATGATTTCTTTGGCCTGTGGGCCCAGTGTTCCAAATGTTCCTCACTCTCATTTTATGGTTGAGAGAAATGATACTATAGTTTCTTAAATGCAAACCATTATATATCCAGTTGTTGATTAGAAGTCAGTTTTCTGGTTAAAAGATGCTATTGTAAGGAAGAAATCTGGGTGCCTGAGGAGAACAGGGTTTGGGGAGAATTTGGAAGTTTGTACTGTGCCTATGTTTTACCTTCCCAACAAAATACATTTAAAAATAGGTTTCTTATTATAATCAAAATGATAAAATGCCTCTGATATGCTTGTTGTAATAAATATGGTGGGCATGTATGATGGAAACTTTTAAAACTTCTGGTGGAAGGGTTGAAGTAGAAAGAGGTACATTTTGGAATATTCAATAGAGAAAATGCCAGTACTCAATGAGTTAGTCTGTAAATCAATTTAGTTCCAGTTCAAAGAGCAGCAGTTTTCTTATTGTTGTTGTGGAAAGCAATATGGGAAATGATAGGAAATCTATCTGAAAAAATAAAATTCTAATGAATAGCCTAAAAATTTTTAAGAGGTTAAATTATAAGGCACAACTAAATTTGTTGTTAGGAACATTATAAAACGTAAAATTTAAGCATAATTTAAGCATAACAATTAAGCATAAGCATAATTTAAACTGCTTGCTACAGAACAAGACAAAAGTAGACACATCAATGGAACAAAGTAGTATTCAGAAATAAAGTGAAATGGAGCTGAATTTAGACTATGATAAAATGATTTTCAAATCACTGTAACATAAATTAGTTTTCTCCAGTTTAAATGTTTAGGGAAATCTGTAAACAAAAGTTTTTGGTCTTTATGCCTAATTAAATTCAAGAGAGCTAAAAGGTGTTCAGGGTTTTCCCCTATTCCATCATAATGGGTCACAAGAACCTGTTTTAGGAAAAGTAACTAAAGTGACTGAGGGGAAGTGGAAAAAGTGGTCCTTTTGTATTATGTGTACATATATGATAACAGACAGAGTTTGTTTTATTTTTATTTATTTTTATACTGGGATTAGATTCATCCATTTATATGCAAGGCAAGTGCTAGTGCTGTACCTGCCCTTCTTAGTTTGAACGCAATAGGGCTTATCTGTATTAAAACAAAATACATCTATTTGCAGCTGTAATAAATGTTATTTGGCAAAAAATCCTTTTCTTTGTTAATTGTATAGTTGGACTCTAAACTCAATTTAGTTATCCTCTCTACAGTTTTTTGTCCTTTGGTAGTTTAATTGGCTAAGAAGGCTCAATACTTATATATTGTATTATCATATATTTTATTTATTATTTTATTCTGTCAACTATTCAAGTAGTTATTCAATATTTCTTCAAATAGATGTACTGAAGGGCTTAATTTTAATTTCTCCATTAATATATACAGTACATCTTGATCGAAATAACTACCTTTTGTCATTCTTCTATCTTCAGCCTCATCTTTGTATACCTGTTTTAACTGTAGGCACAAAAGGTGGTAAGAACATGTGATTTGTAGAGTTGGGAACAAGAGACTTATGTTTGGATCTCAATGTCAAAAATGAGAGATAGATAGCTATCCATATTGTTTATTTCCATAACTCTAATGTATTTCTAGCTCATACCAACATATCCATTTCTGGTGGTCCCATGTGAATTTATCAATTGTAGATTTGTCTGGGGCTATAAATTAGTTTAAAAAGCTTTTGGTCATCAGAATCTTTTGAATGTTTATGAGTTTTGTGTAATACAAATGTATTCTTCTACACACCACAGTTAAGTTCATAAAACTTTACTTTTAATGAACTTTTTAGTTGTGTACAATGTCTGGAACTTGTAGATAATTTAGAAGCAAGCAAGTGACTTGGGACTGTCTTCTGGAAGCAATTTTGATTATGAATGAAGTATGATCTTTCTGAATACATCTTTAATTTTTAAAAGGATGGAACTTTCATTCATAGTGTCCATTTATCCCAGAAATTAAAGTATGAAAACTTCAATGAGAATTTCTTCTGGGACTTGCTTTCTATTAATCTAAAAATAAATCTTTTGACTTAGGTTTGAGTACTGTTTTTTTATGTTCCAGAATACTTTTTTCTTTCATACATTCTTGAGTTTTGTGACAACACTGAGAGGTAGGACTGGGAATTGTCTGTATTATCTGAGGGCTTATTGTTTGATATTTGAAGACAGTATTGCCAACCTAGAAAAGACATTAACAGTGGCGCAGAATATTAGAGTAGGACAGCAGAGAAACCAAGGGAATATCAAAGCTTCAAAGATTGTGCTTGTCTCTAGTTGCTGGAAATGAGCTTTTTGAGGAAGGTTTTGAAAAATGAGGTTATTCTTAGGATGTGCTAGAAAATGTTGAGCTGGCTATTCTTGCCCTCTATTCTGTGCTTTTGTTCCCTGAAGAATCATCTTTTAGATTTTTCATGACCAGAGTTCAAATATCAATTTCAAGGGCTCCAACTTCCACTCAGATAAAAATTTGAGTGCCCACTATATGTAAAAAATAGGTAAGTGGTAGAGAACCAATACTGAATAACCAGGACACATACCTTTTTCTTAGGAGCTTACATCTGATGCATTCTGTTGGGTATTCTTTCTCACATGAACATGCTCCAGGGAACCTGCCATTTCATGGGTGATAGCATCAGGGCCATGAATAGTCCTGACACTGTGTTCAGTGGATAACAGAGAAAGCTCATGTTCAGTGGATAACAGAGAAAGCTCAGATTTCCAGAAAGCATATAACCAGATGAAGGTGTGTGTGTGTGTGTGTGTGTGTGTGTGTGTGTGTGTGTGTGTGTGTGTGTGTGTGTGTGTGTGTGTGTGTGTGTGTGTGTGTGTGTGTGTGTGTGTGTGTGTGTGTGTGTGTGTGTGTGTGTGTGTGTGTGTGTGTGTGTGTGTGTCTGGGGTTTGAACTTGGGGCCTCAGGCTTGCGGGGCAGATTCTTTACCACCTTTACCACTGGAGCCAATCCATCAGCATATTTGAGTGATTCGAGAGTAGGAAGGGGCATAACTATATCTGAAAAGTGGTGAGGTGGTAGGAAGCATAGCAAAGAACCATCTCTCTAAATTTATCTGATTTTCACAAAATTAGTACTTAAGTAAAGTATCATCTGAATCTGATGTTAGAAATTTACCTGCCCTTTGTTATCAGGCTGGGGTATGTCATGAAGTTCCTTAGAAGGTCCTGGAATACATCTTTTGAGAGGCACACAGACTGAGAGACTTGTCAGCTATGTCTAGCATCCTGGACTCATCGTAAATCACTACTGATGTTATACTTTGCTCTTTAATATATCCATGAATTTTTGTTGGATAAAGGCCACTTGTTTCAGAGCCATACTTCATCATTTTAGCTGATTTCCTGCTGATTCACAAATTGTACAGCACAGCTTGCATTACCATTTAATATACCTTGCTGATGACTCGATAGAATTTCTTCTGGCTGGTGAATTCTTTAAGGTTTGTTTTAAGCACTTAATTGTAGTTGGTTGAAGTGAAATGTGTTGGGAGGTAGAGTTGTATAAGCCGTAGCAGAGGGAAGTGTACCAGCAAAGCCTTGTACATGCAAGCATGAGGAAGGGCTGAAAAAGGGGAAACCGTTCTGGTTGAGCCAATTATGTTGTGGGAGTAAAAGGTGATTCTAGAAAGATAAGTAGTGATTGGTTCAGTATTTTCCAAACTGGCTGCATATTGGAATTACTTGTAAGAAAATTAAAGCAAGGTATAAATACTGATGCCTGGCTGGCTCCTGCCCGTACACAGCTTATCTTGATTGGTACAGTGTGTCCTGGGCATTGGGACTTGTAAAGACTTCCTAGATTTCAATGTGTACCACAATTTGAGAACCTCTAAGCTAGTTTATGCAGGGCCTTATTCATTATGCTCAGGCAACTGGATTTTTCATACCGAGAAATTTATGGCATGGAAGAACCACTGAAAGACAAAAAGCTAGCATATTTATAGAGTTGGATGCTCATTCTGATTGCTTTAGGGAGAATGGATTGACAATGGGAAGACTAGGGAGAGTGTAACAAGTGAAGGGGGCTGGAAAATGTATGTGGTGGATGAAAGCAGTGGCAGGAGAGAGGTAGGTGAATCCTTGAGATACTGAAGATATGATTCAGCAGAACTTGTGATGGATCAGATGGTTTTGTGCCAGAAGGTGGTGCAGGCTGACTTTAGGGGGTGGAGGAGGTGAGAGGGATGATGAGGGCTGAACTGTCTTTGTTTTAGTTGATTGCCTATTTCTGCTGAACTTTCCAAGAACTAGCCAAGGAAATTCATCAGCTAATCACTTACTTTAATAATAAACTGCCTGTAGTCTGTTTTCTTCAGTGTGTGGTTCTTCAGAGGACTTGAGCAGATGTTTTACTCTCTGATGCACTGTAATTTGTACATCTCATTTGCATAACTTGCATTTGCATGATAGATCTTTTAAAAGAGATTCTCCTCACACTTGGAACCCACAAAGGTCCTGGTGAATTAAGTTACTATTGGTTCAGTGAGTCTAAAGAATTTGTTTCCTTTTAGGAAACACACACACACACACACACACACACACACACACACACACACACACACACACACACACACACACACACACACACACACACACACACACACACACACACACACACACACACACACACACACACACACACACACACACACACACACACACATGCAAACATGCATGTGGTGATGGTAGAGGAAAGGCAGATCTTATTACCCTTTCATATAATTGAAATTTATCTCACTTTTATAGTTTTTGGAGAGGTAAAGTTTACAAAGCAATCCGAAATCCTTTGAGAAAGAAATACAACTGCTACCACATAAGTTCAGTTGTGTTGTATTTTAAGAAAATCCAATACATAAGAATGCAAATTTAAAAAGCAGATACATCCTTGGTTGCTGATAATTTTGCTATTGGATTCTTTGCTTTGTGAAAAGATAGTTCTTTAGGAATCTCTTTGTAAAGTTTGGTTTTTATGTACTGTAAATCACATGGATTTGAGAATAATCTTTTGGAATAACTAACAGCCTATTTGTGTATTCCATGTGTTGTTATGAAGGTCTTATCAAACACTTGTCAAGATTGAGACTCTGTTTTTTGCATATCTTGATAGATAAT
Source organism: Dipodomys merriami (assembly GCF_024711535.1). Lineage (NCBI taxonomy): Eukaryota > Metazoa > Chordata > Mammalia > Rodentia > Heteromyidae > Dipodomys > Dipodomys merriami. Next base: position 31,184,114 of record NW_027202937.1, on the reverse strand, counting down.
GTCAGACATAGAGACTGACTTTTCTTCAGCATTCTGATTTTGGTACAGTTTTTTCGTCCACTTGCTGGCATGAAGTTCTTGTAGAACCTCATAGTGAGAGCAAAACCGTGTCTACCATTTGGTTCATTGCCCTCAATGAGATTCTAAAGTCATAAATTACACATAATGAAATTGCTTTAGATGTACTAAAATCAAGGAGAAAATTTTGAAGCCTCAAATCACTGGAATAAATGAGAAATTCTTTTAGTAGTAGGAAGGAGCAAAGAGAACAATCAAAACACAATCTGGGAAAAAATTCCCAACAATTTGAAAAAAATAACATGATCTGATTATCAAATATTTATAGTGAAGTAATATCACTCCCTAAGTTTCAAAGAAAGAATAATGATTTACATGCCAGATATAAAACATCTGTATCTAATGCATCAAGAGTTTCTTTTGGCAGCATAACATTTTCAAAATAGTGTTTCTCAGTTTTAAGAAGGGCAGAAATATTGTTCTTTTTTTGTTTGTTTGTTTTTAGTTTTAGAAAAGTGGGATAGCGGCACCAGAATTGGAACACATTTATGATGGGTTGCCTATATGTTAGAGGCAAATGATCATGATAAAATACCACACAGGAAATGGCTCTATATAAATGAAGGAATTCCCCTTCTGCTACCTTACAGAGCATCAACAAATGAATCATGCATATGAAAGAGAGAGAGAGGGGGGGGGGAGGGAGAGAGAGAGGGAGAGAGAGGGAGAGAGAGAGAGGGAGAGAGAGGGAGAGAGAGGGAGGGAGGAGAGAGAGAGAGAGAGAGAGAGAGAGAGAGAGAGAGAGAGAGAGAGAGAGAGAGAGAGAGAGAGAGAGTGAGAGTGTTACCATCCCTTCCTCCTGCATAGGCTTTTTATGGAGAAGGATATGGTAGCTAGCCAGATGCTTAACTGGCTTAGCTGAGTAAGTTGTCATGGAGTTGGGTTCATGTTGGCTGATATTTATAAAGGATATTTATAAAGAAAGATATTTATAAAGGAAGAATTCTTTGCAGTCAAATAGAGTTTTTAAATGTTGGCTGAATTGAGATTCACCTAGGTAGAGTACTGGCACTGTGGGAGGGATTAGCAACTTCTCTAAACATTTGTATGTATTGATCACAAATAGCACATTTTCAATAAAACATAAAATAAGACCATGTATTAGTACTTATGAAATTCATAAATATGGAGGTCTATAAACCTCCCAAATTAATTAGCTAAAATATAGAATGGGGTAACACATAGTGCTTGGATTAACTGAGGTTGTTGATGGGTCATATAGTGTTGAATCTAAAAGGCACCATGAGATCACTGTTTACAAAACTGGATCATAATTGAGGTGTGGGAAATACTTGAATGTGGTCAAGGCAAATTCCAGAGATTTTCTAGTCACTGGTTTTAAAACAGGCATTTGGGTGAACCCATATCTAACATTGCCTGGGTCCTTTATGATCTCCAATAGAATTCAATTGAAGAAGATATGTTTGGAGAAGTGAAAATTCAATTTGCCATTATTTTTAGTTTTCACACAAACTGTTGATTTCTTTTTCTTTCTTTTTTTTTTAATTGACAGAGTCTCTGTGTGTTATCTAGGCTGTACTTGAACTTTGAAATAGATAACTTTTATCCCTACTCTAGGTAAGAAACAATAGCTGTGAGAGGTAACAATTTGCTCAAGCCTTAGGTTAGATTTGGCAAGTATCAAGACTGAAGTTCAAACCCCAAACCATGTGACTTTGGAGATGTGCTCTGATCTCTTTCCATTGGTAGAAATATATTGAGTAGTATGCAGCAACCCTTGGATTGGGTGATAGAACTACAAATGAGGAATAAACCACTCATACTGCAAGAATATCATACTACTTCATCAGAATGCTAAGGGACTGGGAAGGTGGCTCAGTGACAGAGCGCTTGCCTTCCATGCATGAGGCCCTGGGTTCAATTCTTCAGCACCACATAAGCAAAAAGAAAAAAGCTGGAAGTGGTGCTGTGGCTCAAGTGGTAGAGCCTTGAGCTGAAGAGCTGAGGGACAGCGCCCAGGCCCAGAGTTCAGGCCCCACGACCGGACCCGTGCCCCCCACTCCCCAAAAAAAGAAAGAATGCTAAGGAGTTTCCAAAATGATTTCACTGAAAGCATTGCATAAGTGCATGACATTATATTAGGTTGGCAGTGGTTTTGTGCCAATACACGAAGTATTAAGAATCAATAGGAAGAGGTATATGTTTATAAGAAAAATATGAGCAGAGCCATAGAAAGGCTAATTGAAAGCAGGGAATGTTAAGAAACTAGCAGATTTATTTATGTGCCATTTGGAAGATGCTACTCTAGTAGTTTTTGGCTGATTTTGATGATTGATGATAAATTTAAAGTAGCTGAGCTATTCAGATTATCAGTTGCTTTATTTAAAACTATATAGACAACTGTAGTTTTAGTGCATTTGATGGTATCCACCTGTTTTGGTTATAAGTCATTATAGAACCAGATAGGAAGCACAAAATCAATGACAAAATTAATGTTGTTTTAACCTTGTCAGTATATTTTATATAGGTTAGTTGTAACCCAGGAATAGCAAATATAGCAACACTTACTTAGAAGGATGATTCAAAGCAAGACAAGAAATTAACTACATTAAAATTTGCTAGTTTAGTTTAGTTTTTTCCCCCAGGGTGCTTTTGATCCTCTGGATAGATTTTGAGATCCTCTGTATCTTAGCTGCTCGAGTAGGTAGGATTATAGCCATACACCCTTAGTGCTTGGCTTAGAAATTTGTTTCCTTATCAAAATTGATTATTCTTAGCTGATCAGTTGTTGGATCTATACATAGACTAACCCAAGAACATTTCCAGATATGATCTTTTGAATTTTACCCAAACTCTTTTTCTTGGATTGATATCTTCTGAAATGTGCTATTCTCCTTTCTAAATTGTTTTTACAATTTTCTCATCACCAAACTGTGTTAGTAGAGTTATGTCACAGAAATTAGAGAGAAAAGTAAGCTATCTTTAATTTTAAGAATTGTGTGCTACCAAGTATTTTGGCCTTATTTGAACTAAGCTGAGATGGAAGAAAGACCTATGTGTAGAACTCTATTGCATGCCAACATTTCTCCTATATGCTTATGTGGGCTGTTTTACTTCATCTATCTATCTATCTATCTATCTATCTATCTATCTATCTATCTATCTATCTATCTATCTATCTATCTATCTATCTATCTATCTATCTATTTCATTGCAATTTTGCAGAGGAAGAAATTGTGCTTTCAACAGGTTCTATGATTTTCTAGTTAAGAGGAGGTCATTATGTGAAAATAGGACTTTTCTTTCAGAATCCTTAACTTTTGTCTGTGTTTGGCTGTTTTTTTGGTCTGTGTTTGGCTTTATTTATCAGCCAGAATATAAAAATGTTAACAGGAAAGATGTTTCTCTTTGCTTTGCCTGTTTTTAACACTGTGGTCATTTCAAATATCTAGAATGTGGAAGAGGAAGATCTTGCCTTGTTAGGAGCTTTCTATTGAGGATGTAATCACCAAGAACAGAGGCCAGCATCTTTTTGTATCAGTCTACTGAGAATTAATTCATATTAAAAATTATTTTGGGCATTTATTACTTGTGAAACTATACTCTAGATGTTGTTTCACAGCTTTTTTTTTTTTTTTTTCCCCTTTTTTTTGGTTGGTTGTGGGGCCTGAACTCTGCAGCTCTTTAGCTCAAGGCTAGTGCTTTACCACTTGAGCCACAGGGTCACTTCCGGCTTTTTCTGCTATGTAGTGCTGAGGAATTAAACCCTGGGCCCCATGCATGCAAGGCAAGCACTCCACCACTGAGCCACCTTCCCAGAGAAGAGATATCTTTTGTCTCTTCTCTGAGTGGCCAGATATGATTGCTAAGCCAGATGCGATTTTTAGTCTCTGGGCAGTCTCTTCTCTAGCCAAGTGCAGAGTATATCAGATCTGAATCAACTGAACTTTGTGTTACATCACTTTCTGTATCATCATCTTCATTTAGTATTTTCAGAATTGTCATTGAATACCAAGTTGTAGCTTTAGTTTTTCCATGAATGTACTCCATAGACATATCTTAACAGTTTGGCTCCTCCTCCCAAACCTCTTACACATTTGATGGCTTGCTCTTGTGAATCATACACTCTTTTACAAGTGTAATTTTGGTTCCCTAGTAATTCCATGGGCCTTCAGCCTCATACATTTCAAAGTCTTCAATGACAAGTATGTAATTCAAACAGTGGAATACAGCACAATGTAGTGCTTTGCCAATTCCTTTCCTTTTTTCCCCCTCATGTGCCAGTACAAAGGCTTGAACTCAGGGCTTGACACTTTTCCTTTGCTTTTTTATTTTGCTTATTGCTAGCGCTCTACCACTTGAACTATTCCTCCCTTCCCTTCTTTCCTTTTCTCCCCTTTCTTCCCTCCTCCCTTTTTTCCTCTCACATCATTTAGTGTAATTCTCTTTTAGTAAAAGTACCTGGCATTATAAATGTAAATGTTGGTAATACAAGGTGCTACAGAGGGTATAGGCAGTGTTGTGCTCTTACAGTTTTGGCGGGAGTTCTAACTAGTGCACACTCTCTTGCGTGATCAATTTGGCCCTGTCTGTCAAAATAAAAAAAGTATATAAACTATTTGATTAACCAATTAACTGTTAGAAGGTTATCCTTAAGACACTTTTATGTGCAAAGATTTGTATATAAAAAAGAGAAAAAAAATCCAGAGATTTGTATGCAGTATGTCTTTTATGGAGTCATTGGTTTTTATCAAACCATTAGCAACAACTTATATTCTATAATAAGAAAATGAGAAAATAAGTATGAGGCTTTCGTGTGATGGCAACTTTGGGCCCTTAAATGCATGCAGCATACATAACTACATGTTTGGTCCATGGACTACCAGATTAGAATAGATGCAGAGCAGTATCCTAACACCTAACAGTTGTTTAAAAATAAAGACTGGGAAAATGGGGATATATGTATACATATGCATGTGCACGGAATATTTAGCACTGGGGAGATGGCATAAAGATGATATAAAGAGTTTCCACTGGGGCTGGGAAGGTGGCTCAGTGGTAGAGTGCTTGTCTTGCATGCATGAGGCCCTGGGTTCGATTCCTCAGCACCACATAAGCAAAAAGAAAAAAAGCCGGATTTGATGCTGAGGCTCAAGTGGTAGAGCGCTAGCCTTGAGCTGAAGAGCTGAGGGACAGTGCCCAGGCCCAGAGTTCAGGCCCCCCGACCGGACCCCCCTCCCCCCCCCAAAAAAAGAAAAAAGAGTTTCTACTTCAAGGATTTTCATTGCTTTAATTGATTGACATATATATCAAATACTTGTCCATTTCATTTCTGCTTCTTTTGAGCCTTCTTACACTTGGTGGAGAAAGAAGTGCTCTCCTGGGACACTGGAGAAAGGGCAATGACTAGAAGAGGAAGTGATTTAGTGCCAGACAAAGAAAACTCAGTTAATTACCTTGCTTTTTGTTGACACTGTACTTCAGTGTTGCAAACATTCATATGGTTGCATTGTATCCTGATGCTACATATAGGTATGTTTTGGTCTTTCAGGCTAATGTTAGTTTTTGAGTAGTATTGAAATCTAGAGTTGATTTAATTAAATGCACAGATATCATCTTAATAGAAACTTTCTGTTTCTTTCTTAGGTGTGCATTAACATGTTACTGAGCAACTAGGCGTTGGTTATAACATAACTAATTTTTCTATCATAGTGGATCACTGCTTTAGGTGAATTATTTATGCCATAAACAAGTTGATAGCAGGTGCTTAGTGCTTTCATTCTGCTCTTGTTTCTGGGCATATATTTTGCCTTTCATATAGAAGAGATAATTTTTTATTGTTATTATAGAGGTGATGTGCAGAGGGGTTATAGGCATGTTTTATTATTAGGACTGTGTTGCCCGCAGAGCCGCTAGAGTCACTTGATGTCTTTCTAGTGCATTCTTATAGGAGTTGTGGGCCTGTTTCTTCTTCAGCTCAGAGCTCACTAAGGCTTTGCATGCAAAGTTGCAGAGCACACATATAGTTGAACCATTAATTTTCTGTTCTTTTTTTTCCTTTTGGCTTTTATTTATTGGATACTGTCCCCTCTGACATTCAAATACCCCCAAAAGATTGTTTTTTTGGTGAATGCACTTTGAAATGAGACAATAATCGTAGTTCAAAAATGTACCATTTCAGAATTATAAAATAACATTCTTTTCCTCTGAAGAATGAAGATGTACTCTGATTAAGTCTCCAGGCCTTTTTTCATGCTATATAATTGTGCATCTTTCATTCCAACAATGAGTCTTTCCAAGTGTTTCTAAAAACAAAGGTAGTTCCTGACATAAGTGGGAATCTCATAAAACTTTCTTTTTCTTTTTTTGTCAGTTGTGGAGCTTGAACTCTGGGCCTGGGTGCGTCCCTCAGCTTTTAGCTGAAGGCAAGCACTCTACCACTTGAGCCACAGCGCCACTTCCAAAACTTTATTTCTTGGCATTGAACTGTGATGCTTCTGATATTTGCTTCCTGAATATCTAGGATTACAAGTTTGAGCCTCTTGGTCCAGCCTTTCTATTTCTTATTTCTTATCCAGTTGGTTTCTTCTGTGTTGGTTTATTATTTGTATTGTAGTGTGTTGTATTACATGTACTATACAATACAAGAAAGATGATAAAAGTAGAACTGTCACAATGTGATCAGTGGCCTAACTCTAGCAATGATTTTTATTGTTTACTGTTTTAAAACTTTTTGCCAGTATTCATGTTTGAGCTCAGTGCCTTCCATTTGCTTGGCAGATACTCTACCACCTGAGCTATGCTTCCAGCTTCACTTTTTTGCTGGTTGTTTTGGAGATTGGGTTCTGTGGACTTTTCTGCCCAGGCTGACTTCAAACCTCAGTCCTGTATATCTCACCCTTGAGTAGCTAGAATTATAGGTGTGAACCACTGGTGCTTAGATACATTGTTTACATTCTCTACTGATAATATACAATAATTTGTGTAACTCATTTATAGAAACTACCAAGTAACTGGGAAGTTTTCATCTCACTAACAAATCATTCAGCTATACCTAACAAATGCTCCTAACCAGGTCAATTGAAAATGTCTGTAACTTTTGTTATAACAGTGATAATATCAAAATAAAAATTATCATGCATACACAATAAAGTTTCTGATCTAGGAGAGTTCAAACTGTCAGTAGTTAGGAGTTGAGCTCACTGTTCTTTTAGCAGAGGTTATAAAGTACATTGGGGCTGAGTATGTTGTTAAACATTTGTAAATCCCAGCTCCCCCCCAGAGGTGGAGACAAGAAGATTGTGAACTTGAGGCCATTGTGAATACCTAGTGAGTTTGATACGGTATAAAATATTGAAAAAAATCCTAAATAAGGGCATACATTGGACATTATCAATAATATAAACTTACATTCAATTTAGGAAAAGTAATACTGTATATTCTTATTTGTCTGGTTGATTGGTTTAGTTTTTTCATGCTAAAAGGAAAAACAGTCTTAAGTTTCACTGAAGAATGGACTGTTCGTCTGATAAATCAGGATAGTTTAAATTTAGGATATCTGACTGTGGGTGGTTGTCCTAAGGATATACCTTATCTGACTTTTTTTTTTTTTTTGCAATACCAACTATTAATAACAACTAAATGATTTCATACCTACTTGTCAGAATAGCCCAGGGTTTTGGCTGAGGCCCTTTTTTTGGGGGGGGGGGGTGTCTGGTCGTGGGGCCTGAACTCTGGGCCTGGGCGCTGTCCCTCAGCTCTTCAGCTCAAGGCTATACTCTACCACTTGAGCCACAGCACCACTTCCGGCTTTTTTTTTTTTATTTCTGCTTATGTGGTTTTGAGGAATCGAACCCAGGGCCTCATGCATGCAAGGCAAGCGCTCCATCACTGAGTCACCTTCCCAGCCCAGTTGAGGCCTTTTGACTGTTGAGGCCTTATCACAGTTGATAATACAGTATTTTGCTTTGATAACAACTAATTTCATGAGTTGTTATTTCTAATACTATCAAATTGTCCTGTCCTAGCAACTAGGAAGCAGACTTGGAGTGTTCATATGTGTTCCAGCAGGTGAGTGTGTATACCCTTATCTCCCACCAACACATTGATAGTTTCTCTTAAAATCAAGTAAAAACCTCTGACCAAGGTCTGCTTCTGGTGAAAGAATTTTTCTGTTTTTTGATTTCTAAAGTCTCAGAATGCTTTACTGACATTCTTTCCTGTCCATGAGTTTTTCATAAAAAAATGCAATGTAGTTTGGTACAGTTGTTCTTAGAAAGCCAAGTTAAAACTAGTTGTAGCTATGAGACCATTAGAGGACCAACAGTGCCAGAGATTTACAAGAAAAAGGAAGTGGGCCTTAGGGAGGTAGCTTTCTTATGCTTCTCTTGTTGTCAGTAAAAACTGTTGGGATAAGGGCATAGACATTGGGGTCATTGCTTGTTGAAGGGTGCTCTCTGCAATCAGGGTTAGAACCCAACTATACTGCCTGCCTCTGTATTACTATGGCTGTACATTAGTCAGACATTGGGGAAGTAGGAGCTATCTGTGTGGACTTGAGACACAAAATGCCAGGTGAAATATTTTTTGTCTCTACTGTATGCACACATTGCTTCACATTGCTTCACATTGATTGTTTGTTCGGGGGCCTTACGGGGAGATTTTTGTCTTGTGGGAGACTCTGTTTTGAGAGGATCTATGAGAAAGTTTTCTTGGAGACAGAGGGCAGAATGAGGCTATCTGCTAGAGCCATGTTCCAATGGCCAAAGGGACTGGGGTACATCACATTTTATTTTCATATTCTTGTCTTGGGTATCTTCTATGTGACATCTAAACTTTCATCTGTCTTTCTTGTGGCTTTTATTATAATCTTCATATGTATTCCTTTAGCATCATATGTGTAGTTTCTCCAAAATGAAAGTATTATTTGAACGAAGACAGACTATTGAAAAACAATTGGAAATGTGTCAGAGATGTTTTCTTCTTTTAGTTATGATCATATTGCATCTTTGGATCAGCAAAAATCTCAATACTGATATTTTTTCCTTTTTTAAAGTTGGAACTTTGGCATTTATAATACAGTTATTTAGAGTACACCCATTTCTCATGTAGAGTACAACATGAAAAAAAAGAGAGTGTTAATTTTTTTTCTTTTGAAATTTGATTGTTATTGTCACATGCTAAAATGATTTACTAAAATAATTGTAACCAGTGTTTCATTTTTTTAGGGTATTAAATCACAATAATCTTAAAATTTGGAGGAAAAGTAGCCTTTTTTCTGGAGCTTCAGTTAAGTTTGAGAATCTTGAGACATGAAGCTTTTAATAAACAAAGAATCTAAAATGATTGGGAAGCTATTTGCTCACAGCATATATTTACTGTATACCTGCTACTATGTAATAGTAAATACTTCTTAGCATAATGTAATATATTTTATTATTTCAGTTTCTATAGGTGTCCAGCCACATTGCAAATGTGTTTTTATCTTCCATGTCTTATAAGGCTGGAGTCAGGGTGTCAGGCTTTGTGCTCATCTGTGTCCTCATCCAGACTCACATGGTGGTAGGCAAAATTCAATTCTTTGGAAATGTAAGATGTAGCTTCTACCTTAGTAGCTGAGATTATAGGCTTGAGACACCATGTCTAGATTTTCTTCTTTTTATCTTTACGCCTGTCTACCTGCCTGCCTGCCTGCCTGCCTGCTTGCCTGCCTGCCCTCCCTCCCTCCCCCCTCCCTCCCTCCCTCCCTTCCTCCCTTCTTCCTTCCTTCCTTCCTTCCTTCCTTCCTTCCTTCCTTCCTTCCTTCCTTCCTTCCTTCCTTCCTTCCTTCCTTCTTTCCTTCCTTCCTTCCTTCCTTCCTTCCTTCCTCTCTCCCTCTTTCTCTCTTTTCTCCTTCCTTCCTTCCTTCCTTCCTTCCTTCCTTCCTTCCTTCCTTCCTTCCTTCCTTCCTCCCTCCCTCCCTCCCTCCCTCCCTCCCTCCCTCCCTCCCTTCCTTCCTTTCTATCTCTCTTTCTCTCTGTCTCTGTCTCTCCATCTCTCTCTTTCTTTCCTTTTCTCTCTCTACTCTCTCTCTTTAATTTCTTTCCTTTTTTTTTTTTTTTTGTCGGTTGTGGGGCTTGAACTCTGGGTCTGGGCGCACTGTCCCTCAGCTCGTCAGCTCAAGCTAGCATTCTATCACTTGAACCACAGCCACACTTCTGATTTTCTGGTGGTTTATTGGAGATAAGAGTCTCATGGTCTATTTTGCTGGGGCTGGCTTTGAACTGTGATCCTCAGATCTTAGCCTCCTTTTTAGCTAGGATTCTAGGCGTGAGCCACCGGCACCTGGCTCTTTCTCTCCTTTTTTAATGTTCTGGGTACTTTCTCTGGATAAGTGAGTTTGTAATAAGCAGTATGCCTAAGTGAAAAGACTAGGTATTTTTCCTTTGTATTTCTTTGACTTACTGAAACCTACTGATCTGCTTTTCAATTTGTATTTCAGTGATGTTTTCTAACTAACTTTCTCTGCTTATCTTTATTCTTTAGATAATCTTTAGATATTAGAGTCTTGGTGTTTTGAATTTGTCTAACTTTTCTTTCTGTTTAAGCTCACAGAGCTGGCCAGCCTTTGTCCTGTGACTATCCAGTTGAACAGGATTGACCACTTTCATACCACACCATATGTCCACTGAATCTCTGATTATATTCTTTTTTAGTATCACATATTTTTCTGTATTCATTCAGCTTTAGGAACTGAAATAAATAAACACACGTTATACAAATGATTGTGTGGATGAACATTGTTTAGCAAAGCAGAACTATTGCTTACTAGATGACTTTATTGTGTTTCTTTAGCAGCTGATGTATGGATGCCCCAGTTCACCTTGGTGGGGTGCACTGAGGAGATCTGCTTTTAATATTTGAAAGCACTGACTACATGAAAGTCATGCTGTGTAGTTGAGCAGTACTATACATAGCAGCTTTGTGAATTAAATCAAGTCTGTTCTGGATCTTCCTTTCCTCTCTGTAAGAGGGCCAGAGAGGTCTTTAGGATTTTTTGTTTGTTTGTTTGTTTGTTTTTGTGTTGGTGTTGGGCCTAGTCTCAGTCCCTGAATTAGTTATCTACCATATAAGTTCAATTTCTGGCTTTTTTTGGGTGGATGGTTAATTGAAGATAAGCATCTTACAGATTTTCCTGCTGGGTTTGCATTTAACCATGACTCTCAATTTTCAGCCTCCTAAGTAGCTGGAATTACAGATATGAGTTACTGGTGCCCAGCTAATTTTTAGTATCTTTATGATGCTTTCTAGTTTAAATTGTTATACCTAAAAGGGGAGCATAGTTATTTTCTACTTAATTTAGTATGTTTATTTTATTTCCCAGCCCAGTATAATAAGAAATTGGAATTCTTTTTTTAACCTTCCTCCTAATTTAAATAATTGAAGGCAAGTTACATATAATTGTGATAAAATGTAAACATAGCATTCCATGAAGGGAAATGGAAATAAAATGAAAAATCTGAACCATACAGAGTGTTCCTGAAATGTAGAGCACCAGGGACCTGCAGATGCCAAGGCGAGAGGGATTGGTGGGCAGGTAGAAAGGACAGGGCCTTTGGGAAGGAAGTGGGAGCTGTGGTATTAACTAGGTGCCCTGTTTAAGGAGTGGCATATGGGAAGGAGAGAGCCTTTGTACACTTTAGATCCTTTGCTTCTCTGTGTCATTGGTTTGGCTTCTTAAAAAGTTTTAACAATGAAATTCCCCTCCCCCAGTTCCTATAGAAGAACAGAAATACATTATTAGCTTAAATACTAAAAGCATGCATAATTGTTCTTGTTCATTGCGATGGCTGAAACTTTTTATGACTTGCCTTGTGGTTCCCTGCTGTGAGGAGCAATACATCTATGCCCTTCCATGCCTTTTATTCCATGCCAAACTGCTTGTGTTTATTCTTACTACACCATAGCTCTCTAGTCTGCTGGACAGAAAGGCCATGGAGATAGGCTATGGGGATGGTTTAGGAGGAGGAGGCTGGGTATTGTGAGAGTGAGCAACGTGTTTCCTGGAAGCCTTCATCTGGATTAAGGAAGACCTGCCCTACATGACTGACTCTGGTCTACTACTCAGAAGTAGGCAAATGAGATTGAGCAGATTTAGCTAGGGTAACTAATTTATTCATGATCCAAAATCAATGGAAAAAGTTTGGATTTGAGTGTTAGATTGGATTTTAGGATTCTTGCTAGTTCCATTCTTTTGTAATGGCAATCTCGTTTTCCTTTCCTATAAATTATGTATTTTTTTTTTTTTTTTTGGGTCCGGTCGTGGGGCCTGAACTCTGGGCCTGGGCGCTGTCCCTCAGCTCTTCAGCTCAAGGCTAGCGTTCTACCACTTGAGCCACAGCGCCACTTCCGGTTTTTTTTATTCTTTTTGCTTATGTGGTGCTGAGGAATCGAACCCAGGGCCTCATGCATGTAAGGCAAGTGCTCTACCACTAAGCCACCTTCCCAGCCCCATAAATTATGTCTTGAATTATGATTATACTAAATGATTATTATGAGGTGAAATAGGTGGAGTGCATGGACAATGACTCAATGACTTATCATTGCTGCTATTATTTTCATTTATTCTACTATGTGATTAGAGATGTTCTTTGGTCTGCTGTAGAGATGACAACTCTTAAAGACAAGCTGCTCCTTGGATGCTCAAAATGACCGGAAAGACCTAAGACTGTATAAATTGTAAAACTAATATCCTGTATGATTGGTTACAGTTTCAGTGTCCCAAGGGTTTATATACTAGCATTTAATCGCCATTTGTGAGGTAGAAGATGCTGCAAACCTAATCTGACTATGCCTTCAAAGGTGAGGCCTTTGAAAATTATTAGGATTAGAGAAGTTCATCAGGGTGATAACCTCATGATTGAATACTGGTAGCTTTATAAGATGAGAAATACCAGAGGAATACCAAGATGCCTGTGTGTGTGTGTGTGTGTGTGTGTGTGTGTGTGTGTGTGTGTGTGTGTGTGTGTGTGTGTGTGTGTGTGTGTGTGTGTGTGTGTGTGTGTGTGTGTGTGTGTGTGTGTGTGTGTGTGTGTGTGTGTGTGTGTGTGTGTGTGTGTACACATACAAGGGCATACACACAGAGTCCTTGTTGCTTATCATTGTTATCATATAATGCCTCGTGCTGCCTCAGAGCTCTCCCAGTAAGAATGCTATCACCAGGTGTCAGCCTTTGAACTTCTATTCTTTGTAACGTTACAAGGCTTCAGGTTATTTTCTTATAGTTACACAAAATGGACTAAGATATAGCTTACTATGGTACATTTGACAGGGTGTCAAACCTCATCCTGAGGTAATTAGATTACAAGAGGCATTTTGATTACAGGAAAACGTAAGTTCTAAGGTTGTTTTAGGTAGCAATTTATCCACAACTTTTCAGACACATAAGAATAAAATGAGGTTTTTGTTCAGAGAAGGTAATAGAGATTTAGAGAAGAGTAGTTTTACATTAGCTTTTGAATTTTGTGTTTGAGAATACAGACAATTAAATGCCATCAAGTGATAAAGGAAGACGGCTCAAACTTTAAGAATGTTCCTTTTTCTTCTTTTACTTTACCCTGAGATTTTCACATTTATATTAATTACTTTACTATTTTACTAAAGAATTTGAATTTTAAATAAATGTCAAACTAGAAAATAGGCCTGCAATCTTTCACAGATAGTTATGCAGAAGATGGATGCATTTTGTCATCTGAAGTAAGATATTATTTTTCAACTGCCTTGTCACCAAAATAACTAGGGAAATCTCACCTAAAATACTTGCCAGGGATGCTGGGATGTTCTGATGTACAGTAAAAGGCACTGGAAAAGCAGTGCCTCCTCAGTATCCTGGCTTCCTGGAAGTCTCTTACTCTAGTGGATTCAAATTTTCTACTGGTAAAGTCAAGTATATAGTCTTTTGTGATTGTATTATACCTGATAGCTATAGATTTTCTAACAGCATTGCCAGTGAGAAATTTATTGTGTGTAGTTTCTAATAGTATAGAAATATTTCAATATATTTCTCTCTTTTTTTTTTTTTTTTGGTCTAGTTGTGGGGCCTTAACTCTGGGCCTGGACACTGTCCCTCAGCTCTTGAAGCTCAAGGCTAGCGCTCTACCACTTGAGCCACAGCACCACTTCCAGCTTTTTGCTTTTTGCTTATGTGGTGCTGAGGAATCGAACCCAGGGCCTCATGCATGCAAGGCAAGCACTCTACCACTGAGCCACCTTCCCAGCCCCCAATATGTTTCTCTTTTAATGGCTTCTAAACTTCAGGTGGCATCAGAGTCAGAATCATCCTTTCAGAATTGTTAGAGTGTAGACTGGCCACCCCACAGTTCCTATTTGTTGGTCCTGGGGTAAAGCTTAGTGAAGAAGCAGCTGCTGGTGACACTGATGTTGCCCGTGCTGGTCTTGGGAGAATGCTTGGGAAACTACTGTTCTGTTTGCAATGGTGTTAAATGTTATTCATATAGTAAGTTTAGATTTCCTGGGAAAAAAGTTCCTGTATAAAGCTGTTCTGTTAAACATTCATTTTCAGGTTGCATCGTATTTCTGTGGTCACTTTCTTTGGTGGGAGCTCATGGTCATAAGATTGCTTGCCTTTAAGTAATTTTCTATGCCATCTGTCCCATGAGAGTGTTCACAGTATCTGCAAAGCAGAGAGACTCCAAATATTTGAGAGTTTTCCATTTTTAATTTGCTTCCACTTTCATTTTCCTCATTTCTTTTTTTTTTTTTTTTTTTTTTTTTTCTTTTTTTGGGTCTGGTCGTGGGGCCTGAACTCTGGGCCTGGGCGCTGTCCCTCAGCTCTTCAACTCAAGGCTAGCACTCTACTACTTGAGCCACAGCGCCACTTCTGGCTTTTTTCTTTTTGCTTATATGGTGCTGAGGAATCGAACCCAGGGCCTTGAGCATGCAAGGCAAGCACTCTACCACTGAGCCACCTTCCCAGCTCCTTTCCTCATTTCTTAATTTATTTTCTTGCATTTGTACTATTGCAACTGAAACCTAAATTTTACTATTTTTGGATTATTAATGTATCTAATACTGATTTCTCTGAGCACAGGTCTTAAAATTTATTCTTGGATGTATACACACATGCAAATAGTTATGTACCTATCCAAGCCTACTTCCTTTGTTTGGCGACACCCACTGTGATCAATTTCTTGATTATATACTCAATCGTAATTTTGTATTTGTGTTTTTTCCTACATGTTAAACTTACTTGTACCTAAAATCACCACCCAAGGTACTTTTGTGGTCATTCATAGATGTGCAGAATAGGTGAAGAAAACCTTTGAGTTACTTATTATGAACGTTCCTAGTTCTCACGCTGTAAACAAGGATCTTTTTTGTGGTCTAGTATCTCATTTCACACAGTAATATGTTTTTTGTTGGTGGTTTTAGTATTTAAAATGGTTACAAAGAACACTGCTGTGGAAATGTCTCTATGAGTTAAATGGATGATATTGTTTCTTGGAAATAATATTATAGCCAATTATTTGGACTTATGTATTCGTAACTTTTCTTGGTAGTACTAAGACTTGAACACAGGACTTTACAATCACTCAGCTGGTACTCTATCACTTGAGCCACACTTTCAGCTCAAATTATTAATGATTATTTGGAGGTAGAATCTAACAATCTTTTTTTATCCATGTGTCCTTGAGCCACTATCCTCTAGATCTGAGCAGCTTTGGAGATCTGAGCTACCAGCTCCTGGCTCTTTTTACCTGATTTTTCTGCTACTTTTTGGAAAAAACATTCCTTTTAAGAACAAAATCCTTATTCTTATCATCTAGTAGATGAACTAGCATTCGGTCTGATTAGTGAGTGAAGCATGTATAGAAACAGTTGAGAAGATTATGAAGTAGCCTGAATTTCTCTGAGGACCTTATAGAGGGACGCATTGTTGAGATAAAACATCTCTGGAGTTATGAATCACAGAAACTTCATTAGAACTGGGCCTGTTGAATGAAGCCTAGTAGGTTGGTATTGGTTTGGAGAAGGCAGATGGCAGGGATAGCACACAGGGTAGGCTGGAACCAGGAGAATCCTCTCACCTGATGGGTACCATTTCAACTTTCCTTTGTTAGTAGTATGATGAATTTGGATGAATTCCTTTGTGTTTTCAGTGGTTTGGTTTTTGATGAGTCAATGAACTAGAAGGGGAAGTGAAAGAAGAATATAGAAAAAACTTCTATATAAGATGAATTTGAATTACCAATTTTTAGGAAAGGAACAATTTCAGGATGTTAACCTCTACTTCACAATTATTGACCTAATGATGTGTCAAGCCTTTGTGTACTGTAATTTACTTTTCCACAGTTAAGTTTCAGGATTATAATGCAATGTCTTTATTTGGAGAGGCTTTAGATAAAATCAGTTTATTTAGAACACAAAAATTTTTAACTGGGAGGCTATTTTTTTCTCTATAAAAGTAGTATTTCCAATTTATTAAAATAATCTGATAAAATTAATTGATTAAAAACAATTTTTAATTTTACTTGCCATTGCTATTCTACTTGCTAAATTATTTCTGGGTTAAAAAACGTATTCTTTTTCATTAGCTGAGTATTTTTAGTTTTAAAACTGTATGTGTTTGTCATTAGTAAGACTATTATAGAACTCAAGTGCTGAATTTTGTGGATTAAACACAGACTTTGTCACTTGTTAAGTTTCAAATATAAAGAACTACAATTCAGCTTATTTTTTGTGGTAGCATTAGAATTTCACCTTAGGGCTTTGTACTAACTATGGAAGCACCCTATCATATGAGCCCCATCTCTAGGTCCAGTTAATACTTTTTTGTTGTTGTTGGTCATGGGGCTTGAACTTAAGGCCTGGATACTGTGTCTGAGCTTTTTTGTTCAAAGCTAGCATTCTACCACTTTGAGCCATTTCCAGTTTTCTGGTGGTTAATTGGAGATGAGTCTAATGAATTTTCCTGCCTGACTTTGAACCAAGATCCTCAGATATAAGCCTCTAGTAGTTAGGATTATGGGTGTGAGCCACCAGTGCCCATCTTGGTTAACACCTTTTGTTAAAAACAAAAACAATAGTAAGTAGTAAGTTGATCTAAGTGGAACTCAGCCAGCATCTTTGATATTTCACTTGAAAACTGGAAATGGCTCAAAGTGGTAGAATGCTAGCTTTGAACAAAAAAGCTCTTTATTGAGATGCAAAAAAACACGAGGGATGCTTACAGTATTTTTTTTTTCAGGTGTATATATGTGTGTGTTTTTTTAAAATGTTCCTGTATGTGTATACTGAAAGAAAAAGAAATCCCACAGGCATATTTAAGAAAGCATTCATACTAATGTGCACTAAAGCATGAGATTTCATTTTTAGAGATACAGTCTTAAAGTGAAAATAGGGATTGAGAGCCATTTCAATTCCCAATATAATGTTATCTTTAGGCACTTATTAATCAATTTTCAAATTAATTTTGTAGGTCCTTTGATTTGTTGTCATTCCATCATGCACTCATTTAATTACAGATTTCAGTCTTTTAACTTATGATAGTAAAACTGATTTCTCTTGGACCTGCCGAGTGCTGTGATTTGTGTCTTTTAAAAAAATACCTTTCAAAAGTTTTATATTTCTATTATATTTCCATTTTTGGCAAGACAGTTTTCTCATGGGTACTCTTTTATTTTTGAATAATTAAGAAATTTCCAGTATGGCAGAACACTTTCAAATCTCTAGTTATTGAAAGTATGGCATTTATTAGCAAAGATTGATATTGCTAGTTATTTCTCAACTGAATTATAATGATGGAAAGATTCTTCTGGAGCTGAGAATGTGGTTCAGTAGTAGACTGCTTGCCTAGCATGCTTGAAGCCCTGGATTCAATTCCTCAGTACCACATAAACAGAATAAGCTGGAAGTGGCTTTGTGGCTCAAGTGGTAGAACACTAACCTTGAGCACAGAGAGGCACAGGGACAGAGCTTAGGCCCTGAGTTCAAGCCCCAGAACTGGCCAAAAAAAGGCCTTGTACATTCAGACAATAGTTATGTTCAGACTTGCTTTTCTAGAATACTACTCTTTTCATCCTTAGACTTAATTTTTAAAAAAGGTATCATCTACACAAAAAGTAAAGCTTACAAAAGACTGACATATCAAGGGATTTCTTATGTGCTTATGTGTTTTGATCCATATGCTCTTCACACTGTCTCTCATAGGGCCTGTATACTTTATGTGACTGCCAAGTTCATGCATAATTGTCTTGACAAATGACATGCTCATTAATATTGTAATGGGCTTTTGCCAACCAGCAGAAGCCATGTGCCCCAGGCAGTAACTTCTAGTGCCAATTCCTTGCTGATGGTTGTAAACCATGCCTTAAATATGTGTTGAAATCAATGATAGGTAAATAAATAACCATTTAAGGTAAAAATTGTTTATGTTCACCCATGCAAGCCAAGAGAACTTGTGAATGATAAAGGGCTACTGGTATTTCTAAGCTTTCATGTGCTTGCTCTGGGAATTCCTGCTTTGGGGGCAGGGAGAGTATTCTTTTTTTGTCACATACCCACTTGGGAATCAATCAGAAAAACTCATTGTTACTGAAAAGATTTGTTTACTATATGCTCTTCAAGGCTGTTAAAGTATCTAGGGTAGAAGCAAGGTCATTGTTATAAAAACGTACAATCATTTTTAGGAAGGTATACCATTTTCTTTGAAAATAATAACTGAGTCTAAATGGGCAGAACTCAAGGAAAGGATATTTGTTTTTATGTTCTCTCTGGCATTTCATAGTACAAGGTAATGATTTCCATCCTACTGTCCATTTGCCTTTCTGTTGGTTGGATAGTTATAGTGTGCAACTTGAACTCATTGGAACCCCCTTGTATAAGAGCTGTTAATTCTTTTCTTCAGCTATTCATCTATTCTTCTTTTGTGCAAGTACTGTGTGTTTCTGACCTTTTATAGAAACAATAGAATGATTTCTGTCTTCAATGTATTAGACATGTACATGTTTAGAGGTAAATATTGCCTGAGTCATTTGACAAGGAAAATGTGATTATTCCTATTTTAGACATGAATGTTATTTATATTGATTCCAACTTAGTCCAACAGGAGGGATGTTTCTTAGGTGCCTGGTTATTTCCTGAATTTGTAGATCCTCTATTCTTTTCTTCTTCATATGACTTCTGGCTGTTCTTGTTCTTTGTGTATGGCACAAAGCTCCTTCTAGAATAACTCTCAAGTTATTCTTCAAGATAGATATCTAGATATAAATGTGTGATAACTGACTTAATTTACATGTGGTCTCTCCTCTTACGCCATTTTTCAGAAAGAGGCTCTGGCCATGATAATCAAAACCAGAAGCTGGGCTTGGGCAGCTTAATCTTTTGAGAATTTTGTTGTGTTTGACCAGTCTTCAGTTTGCTCTTGGCTTCTCTGAGTCCTTTAGTTTAGATAATAGAAGCATTCTGTAGATTGATTTATCAATTTCTCATTAAAAATGAGGTGAGTAATTAGCATCAACTTTCTTGAATTCAGAACATGCTTTTTTTTAAATAAGTTTTTTATTGTGAAAACACTGTACACAGGGGTTACAGTTACATGAGCAAGGTAGTGAGTACATTTTTTTTTATTGTGAAAATACTGTACAGAGTGGACAATTACATGGGCAAGATAATGAGTTCAATTTTTATCAAGCATTGTAGCCTCCTCCTTTGTTTCCCCTTCGTATCCTCCCCCCCGCCCCTTCACCCAGTCCTCCCCCCACACCCAATCCCCCCCCCCCCATCAAAGTTGTAAAGTTCGTTTTTGACATAACAATTTGTACATCTCATTGTTGCAATGGGTCGTGAGTACATTTCTTATCAAGCATTGTTGCCTCCTTTATTTTTCCCCTACCATTCCTTCCCTCCCACTTCCACAATTACACTTTCCCCCGGCCCCCCTACCCCCAAATTGTAAAGTTCCTTTTTTCAACATAGTGTCTTGTACATCTCATTGTTACAATGGGTCAAACTGTATCCCTATTTAAACATTTTGTTTTTCCCTTCCCCTCCCCAAATTATACCAACATCAAATACAGTGAAAACAGGGGTTATACCGTGGGGGAGGGACAAAAAGCAACCAAAAAAAAAATCACATGATACCTCATAAATATGTTAGAAACAATAGCACGAAATAAAAAAACCACTTGTGTACCTATCTTGGGGTTCATTTCGCTTAACATCATCTTTTCTGGTCATATGTACATAGCTTTTGATGTTTTCTACTTGTCTCAGACGTATACTAGTTATTGCAAATAAGGGAAATCATGGGACCTGTATTTCTTTGGGCCTGGCTTACTTCACTTCTTATGATTTTTTCCATCTTTCCATTTCCTAACAAAAGAGGCAATGTCCTTTTTTTCTGACAGAGGCGTGTGTGTGTGTGTGTGTGTGTGTGTGTGTGTGTGTGTGTGTGTGTGTGTGTGTGTGTGTGTGTGTGTGTGTGTGTGTGTGTGTGTGTGTGTGTGTGTGTGTGTGTGTGTGTGTACCAAATTTTCTTGATCCATTCATTTACTGAGGGGCATCTGGATTGGTTCCATGTCTTAGCTATGGTAAATATTGCTGTGATAAACATGGTTGTGCTGGTAGCTATAGTATGACCTTGTTTGTGATCGTTTGCGTAAATGCCCAAAAGTGGAATTGTTGGGTCATAGGGGAGTTCTATGTGGAGTCTTTTGAGAAAAATCCATACTGCTTTCCAAAGTGGTTGAACAAGTTTACACTCCCACCAACAATGAAGTAGAGTTCCCTTTTGGCCACATCTGCTCCAGCATCTGTTGTTATTAGATTTCTTGATTATAGCCATTCTAACTGGGGTGACTTAGAATCTCAATGTTGTTTTGATTTGCATTTCTTTTATGGCTAGAGAGGGTGAGCATTTCTTCATGTGTCTATTGGCCATTCTTATTTCCTCTTCTGAGAAGCTTCTCTTTAAAACATTAGCCCACTTATTTATCGGGCAGTTGTTTCTTAGAAGTTTGTTGTTAGGGGATTTAATTTTTTGAGTTCTAAATATATTTTAGATATGAGACCCTTGTCCATTGTATGGCTAGTGCAGATCTTGTCCCAATCCGTGGGCTTTCTATTGATCTTGCTAGCTATGTCCTTTGCCATGAAGAAGCTCTGCAGCTTCATGCAGTTCCCTTTGTCTAACCTTTCTTTGATTTGTTGTGTTTCTGGTTCTCTAGTAAGAAATTCCGGCCTGTGTCAAGGAGACCTAGAGTTTCTCCTATTTCGTCCTGTAATGTTTCCAGGGTGTCTGCTTTGACTCTGAGGTCTTTGATCCATTTGGAGTTGATTCTGGTGCAGGGTGATATATAAGGATCTAGCTTGAGTTTTCTACAGGTAATTAACCAGTTTTGCCAGCACCATTTACTGAAGAGGCTGTCTTTCTTCCATTCTATTGTTTTTTAGCTCCTTTATTGAAGATTAGGTGCCTATAGGTCTGTGGGTTCATTTCTGGGTTTTCAATTCTATTCCATCTGCCCTGAGGTCTCTTCTAAGCTGTTTTGGTTACTATGGCTTTGTAGTAGAGTTTGAAATTTGGTATTGATATTCCTCCAGCACTGTTCTTTCTGTTAAGGATCATTTTTGCTATTTGGGGCCTTTTATTGTTCCATATGATATTTTGGATTGCCTCTTCTGTTTCCTTGAAGGATGAGGTTGGAATATTGATAGGTATAGCATTGAATTTGTAGATAGCCTTTGGAAGTATTGCCATTTTCACGATGTTGTTCTTCCAATCTAGGAGCATGGGAGGTTTTTCCACTTTCTAAGTTTTGCTTTGATTTCCTTTTTCAGGTTTTTAAAGCTTTCATCATTGAGGTCCTTCACTTCTTTTGTTAAGTTAATTCCTAAGTATTTTATTTTTTTGTGGGGCTATTACAAATGGAGTTGCTTTCATGATTTCGGCCGTGCTGAAATGAGAACATTGTTGGTATACAGAAAAGCCATTGATTTTTAAAGGTTAATTTTATACCCTGCTACTTTGCCAAACTTTCAAATCAGCTCACATAATTTGGGAGTGGAGTCCGTGGGATTCTTTAAATACAAGATCATGTTATCTGCAAAGAGGGAGAGTTTTATTTCATCTTTCCCTATTTGGATCTCCTTTATGTTTGCATCTTGTCTTATTGCTGTAGCTAGGCATTCTAATACTAAATTGAAGAGAAGTAGAGAGAGTGGACATTCTTGTCTTGTTCCTGAGGTTAGAGGAAATGGCTTTAGTTTTTCAACATTAAGTATGATGCTGGCTGTAGGTTTAGAACTGTAGGCTGTAGGCTTTTTTATTAGCCTAATATGGTATATTTTACTTTTCCATTATATCAAGTATATTTCCCTTTAGATTAATATCCCTATCAGATAGATGATATTAAACCACTTTATTGAAGTATGTTGTTTTGCTACACAATTAAAATCTAACACAGCTTTTAACATCTCTGTGTTGATACCTCAGAATTAAAGAAAATGGTATTTGTGGAAGAATAATTTTCCCACACATAGGTGTTGAGGGAAAATATATGGTGTGTGTCATAGGGCAGAGTTCAGGAGGTGTCAGTAAAGGTAATTTAGGATTGGAGTATAAGAAATCTAGAGTTAATATTGAATATTGAAGACTATTCAGTTGGGTTTTAGAATGGCTCCCTGTTTGCCCTGTGTGGGATGGAGGTTAAGATTAAGTTGTTGACGGAAGGGCTGGTTGAAGGCCAGCTGACATGACTGAGTAGTTTAGATCATGAGAAATCTGGGTTTACATTATCTTATTTTCTTATCTAAAATATGAAACACAGTCTTGAAACAAAGTTTATTCCTCCCCCCCATGAATGTTCTTCCAAACCTTAGTTGGGTACCAGATCTAAACTGATTTGACTTATGAATTGTTTTGTTGGTAGTTTGACCACACTGAAGTTTACAGTTTTATAGTATATTTTAAAAATGAACGAGTTTAATTGCATTATGAATATATAAAAAGAGCAAGAAGTTACCTGTGGGCAATAGTCAAAATGAAGACTGAAAAGATCTATACTTGCCACCAAAATAGAGTTAAAAACCTGATTGTGATGTGACTCTGAGATATCTTTTGTATGGGGAACTCCACTAATGAAATAAAACCCAAATAAATAACAAGTTGTAGAATTTTTTACAGTGACAGTGATGACCAAGATCCAATGAAAAATAGGAAAACATTTCATAACTAGAAGGAAAAAAGTTCATTATATATTAATATAGGGAATTGTTCAGTGAAAGATTGGAAGTGTTCAGTAAAGGGCTTATTGGTTAAGAAATGACTAACAGGTGAAAATCAAAGATGAATAGTGAGTATTTGTAGATTAACTGAGGATTTAAGAAGCTTCATGGTAAGAACTATCTGAAAGTCTGTGGCGAGAGCTTTGTTCCTCAGAAACTAACTGAAAACCTTATTGATGAGGTTTATGTATGAAAATATGTATTGAAAATGTTTTTCTGAATGAACTTGCTGTTTTAAAGAAATAGCACCATACATTTTTACAAAACATAAATAGTGTGGAAAAAGCACCAATTTTAAAGATACTAATCAGAAAATGATTGTCCTTTGATGTGGAGAGGGCTCCAGGCACGCTATAAAGTTGGCAGAACAGAGGAACAAAAGCCTATTTCAAGATACATGGAGGATGTATGTGGATTATTTAAGCTTTGCTACTTCTGTAAGAAAGTATAAGTGACTTGAAATATTTTCTGACCAGATCAGTAGTGCTTTGTAGTGCTCACTGAAGATAAATTGGAAGGGAAGAAACGTAAAAATTGTTACTAGGCAACTATTCTACACAGACTGTTTAACTTTTTGTAAAAAAGTACTGTTTATCACATTTGATTTCACAATAATATAACAGATTTAATGAAATCAGGTGACCAGGGAATTGAAAATTGCCTCCTGAAGAACAGGTTTATACAAAAAACCCCAATCTGTATACTTGCCATGGTTAATAGATTCCCAGAACTCCAAGACTTTCAGAAAGAATTCAGCCTTAAAAATGCAGTTGAAGCAATCACTATTAAAGTCACTATAGTGACTTTGGGTTATGTTGATGTTCAAAAGTGAACTTGGAAGAAGAAATTGAAGGTTTTATGCTATCAGTCAAAAGATAATCACACTTCTCTATGCTAAGAGTTGATCAGCAAAAATAATAAGTTGGATAAATGCTGAATCCTATAATGACATATTCCCATATTCTTTGAATGATGGGGAAATCTGTGGAATGTTATTAAATTCTGATAACATATGAGCAGATTGGTTGATGTTGATCACATCCTGAGCAAGGGTGAAAAATACCCACAAGACATATCGAGAGAAGCCAGTCATAGTCATCAGTTATACACTCACCTTGAAACATGCTTTGTGATAACTCAATACAGGTGAAGTGCTTGGACAAGACAATGGATAGCCTTTCCAAAGGTTGTCTGCCATGAGGTTGGCCCATTACTGGAGAATGAAATATGGGGCCATTATTTATTTGTCCAGATTGATTTGGTGTTTATTAAGGTAGTAATCTTTATGATCTTTTAGCAGACCCATATAATGAATTGCATATATTGATAGGTTTGAACTGTTTTAATGAATATTTTTACTAGAAATGCATGTTTTTTTCCTAAAGTGTAAAATAACACTTTATCAGGTATTAAGGCTTTCTTTCATGGGTATAATTGAGAAACATACATCTGCAATACGATTAGGTATTACTAATTTCCTAGAACACCTAAGTGTTTTAGGAAAATGGCATTGAGAGTTAAGTGTGACTCCTGTGACAGTTGACTTACAGGTAGGGAAAGATAACTAGAAATAAAGAAGTTTTCTATTCTAAGCATCCTACCTGCATTGTTTTAAAAATTTACTGGTCATTCAATACTTTATTTAACTATTCTTAGCAAAGTTATGGTTACACTAGCATTTATCCTTGTATGTAGGTTTAATACAAGATATTAAAATGTTTTGAGCTCAACTTGATAAGTTTGAAATAGGTTTTTTACTTATATATATCAGACATAGGTTTATAAATAGATAATATATTTATGTAGGTAAGATCATATACGTATAACTTTATGTTAATTAGAATGTTTTAAGTATATAACCTTATTGAAACTTTACAACTATTATATTTAATCACTGCTTATTTTATTGTATGGTTCTACTATAATTTGCTTAATCATTCTCTTATTTTAGGACATTTTTCGTTTATAATTTTTCACTACACTTAGTACTGAAATGAAGCTTCTTTGTGTTTACTTTGTCTTCATTTATACTATTTCTTTGTGATAAAGTCCTAGGTGGATCATTATCCTATCAAATGGCTAAATTGCTTTCTAGAAAGCTTTTATCAATCACTCTTACCAGTAATAGAGCATATTGCCTTTTTATAGGCTTTTTCTTTGTATTTATGCTGGTCGAGAGGAACAAAAACATACTTTCCCTTTGCTTTTTTGTGAGTAAATGTTAATGCAAGTTCAGCAAAATAAAACACTAGGATGTGAGTAATTGGAAGGGGTGGGGAGAAAAGTAGACAAATGAAGAGGAGAAAAGGGGGAAAATGCAGATAAGAATTCAGTGTGTATTCTATAAAATTAAGAACAGTTAGGGAAGGGGTGAGTAGGGGAAGGATAGGTGAGAATGTTGAAAGGGGTGACATTGATCAAGATATTGTATTCATAAACAGCTCTGTTAAATGGCAACTCTTTTGTACATTACTTTAAGAGAATAATAATAAAAACGTTAATAGAATCCTACCATTTCCCTCCTCTTCCTTAGTAGATTAAAATGTATATGTACCGATAGAGCCAAACTTCATTTATTCTCAGTAGAAACTAAGTACTCTGTTAGGGGATGTAGAACTACTCTTTCACTTTTGGTAACCTTGTCTAAATCATGGTCGCTTACCAAAGGTTTTTTTTAAGAAAGCTAGTTATGGTTTACAGAAACCATTAAGTTTGTGAAGTTTTCCCTAGCACAGAAGAATGAGGGAGACTGAGAAGACTATTGAGTTACAAAACTCATTCATTCAAACAGCAACATTCATTTTAAAAATGTTCTTTTTTCCTTCTTTTTTGATGGTACTGAAGTTTGAACTCAGGCTTTGTGTTAGCTTGGCTTGCTGTGATGTTGCTCTACCACCTGAGCCATGCCTTTAGTTTGGCTTTTTACTCATTAATTTGAAATGGAATTTCATGGATTTTTCTACTCAGGCTAGTGTAGAGGTGAAATCTTCTAAATCTCAGACTCCTGAGTAGCTTACAGGCATGAGTTATCAACTTCTGGCTAAAGCATTCTTAATGTGCCCCAAACTGTAACTAACTAAACATCATTACCAACAGTGTATAGGGGTTCGTGTGTGTGTGTGTGTGTGTGTGTGTGTGTGTGTGTGTGTGTGTGTGTGTGTTTGTGTTTATATCCTCTCCACCACTTGCTATTTTTTTTGTCCTTTTGATAATAGCCATTTGAACAAATGTAAGCAGATAGCTCATTGTGGTTTTAAGTTGTATTTCTCTGATGTCTAGTGATTTTGAGCATTTTTGTATATCTTGCTGGCCATTTATGTCTTTTGACAAATGTCTATTCATATCATTTTCCCATTTAAAAGTTGGGGTGCTTGTTTTCCTACTATTATTTGTATTTCTTAAATATTTTATATATTAAGTTCTTATCAGACACATGGCTTGCATATATTTCTGCCCATTTCCTAGTTTTTTTTTTTAACTTTAGTGTTAAGTAGTTCTTAATGTGGCTGCCTCTGCCTACTTAACCTTGTGTTTGATCCTGCTGACCAAGTTTGCTCTATCCTTCCTCTTCTTCTATTTCTTTTGCCTCTCTCTTCTTTCTCTTACTGTCCGATATAGTGGTAGGCTATACTCAGAGTCTAGATTAATATAAGAAGGTGTGTGTATGTGTGTGTACGTACATGTGTGCATACAAGCTTGTGTATGCCCATTTGTGTATACTAAGCTCAAATTGCATAATGTAGCATGATGACAAAATAACTAATGATAACTCAGTATCTTAAGCCTTGTACATAGAGTAGTATTTGTGTTTTTCCTTGTATATATTTTCTTTTCCAGACTTTGTGATACTATACCCTTTTGTTCTCTACTTAAATATGAAAAATTTCCAAGAGTTATATTTACACTCTTCTATTATAGTCCTATACACTGTTATATAACCTCTTATCTCTAAACAAATTCATTCCATTTCTAGATATAAACTCTTTACTTCCAAATCTTTATTTTTTTCATGTAAATTAAAACATGACTATCTCATTCATACTTCTTTTGTCTAGTTTTTCTACAGCTACTTATATAGATGATCTGAATGACAAGTGAGATACTCATTTTATGTTCTTATTTTTTTGGCCAGTTGTGGGGCTTGAACTCTGGGCATGGGCGCTGTCCCTCAACTCTTCAGCTCAAGGCAAGCACTCTACCACTTGAGCCACAGCACTACTTCCGGTTTTATGAGTGGTTTATTGGAGATAAGAGTCTCACAGAGTTTCCTGGGGCTGGCTTTGAACCACTATCCTCAGATCTCAGCCTTTTGAGTAGCTAGGATAACAGGCGTGAGCCATGGACACCCAGCTCATTTTGTGTTCTTTTTCTCAGTGTACATTTTGCTGTTTTTTCTGTTGCCTGATCCGTGAAATCTCTGGGTCACTTTTAATTCTAAGTCATCTCTTACACAATAGACTAGGAGTTCTTATGAGCAGGATCTAGTTTAATTCTTTTACTATAAAATATTACTGTTGTGTTGTTGGTGTTTTGTCAGTCATGAAGCTTGAACTGTGGGTCTGAGTGCTGTCCCTCAACTCTTCAGTTCAAGGTGAATGCTATTCCACTTGAGCTATAGTACCACTTTGGATTTTCTCATGGTTTATTGGAGATAAGAGTCTTACAAACTTTCCTGCCCAGGCTAGTTTTGAACTTTGATCCTCAGATCTCAGCCTCCTTAGTAGCTAGCTAGGGTTACAGATGTGAGCCACCAGCTCCTGGCACTTTTTCTGTTTTATAGTAAAGAGTTTGATGACCAGAAAGATCAAATAATATGTCCATACAGTACCTCAGAGGGTCACTTTCCAAGCAACCCAGGTGAACATTTCTACAATCTGTCCTGTGGCCTACTGTATTATGTTGACTTTTCTCATGGTCATCTTCTCTGTGCCCTTTGTACCAGTTCCAAAATACTATCTACATTTATTCTTAAGTTACTTTTTGTGGCTCTCTAGTTCACATGTATTTGTGACTATGAAGATTTTATTAAGTTGAAATAGAATTTGGTAAATGTTTTTATTGAAGGACTAGACAGTGTTTTAGGCTTTAAGTGTTATTCTTTGTATGGCAAGTACTTAATCCTGCCTTTGTGTCACAAAACCAACCCAAACACCATAGACAGTTTATAAAATAATTGCCTTTGCTGTATTCCAATATGCTTTATTTCAGCAAAGAGGCTCTAGTGGATTTGGCCCTTGGCTCACATATTTTGTTTACATTTTTATTTCACTTCTCATATCTAAGGTAATTTTTTTTTCCAGTCCTGGGGCTTGAACTCAGGGCCTATGTCCTGTCACTGAGCTTCTTTTGCTCAAGGCTAGCACTCTACCATTTGAGCTACAATGCCATTTCCAGCCTATTTTGTTTATGTGCTACTGAGGAATTGAACCTAGGTCTTCAGGCATGCTAGGCAAGCATTCTACCACTAAGCCTCATTCCTAGCTCGGTAATTAACTTTTTTTAGCTTATTTTTTTGTGTGTTTAAAAGGTATGTGTTTAAAGTAGGTTGATGTATGGTCTGAATTATTCAGATAAATAGAAGATAATGATGGGGAAGGAATTGAAAAGTCTTCAGTCTTTTGAGAAGTACTTGAATTGATGAGTTCTCAAACTTATGTAATTGTATAGGATGTAAAGTGTAAGATTTTGGGGCGATCACTTGGTCTGTATGGGCTTTAATGTACTTAAAATAGTTAGGAATGCTGAAAGAGTGAAGTGGAAGAGTACTCTAGAATGGAAATAGGAATTGCCATCTCCCTGGGTATCTTACATATTTCTAGATGACTTAATTCTTATAAAGAAATTTGATAAGAGGCAGCAGGAAAAGACTTCACTTCAAAGATGGAAACAAAAAGCTATCCTTGTCATTAATCCTCTTTCTATGAGATGAGAATGCAAAGAACAAATAGCTATTTGGGTGGGAAGAATGACATTGGGGATATTAGCAGGGTCTGAGTGAATAAATAAAAGATCTGAAAATGAGCATAAGAAAGTTAAACTTCTTTATAAGCTGTGGATTATGTGAGGAGATCAGTGAAGGGAGGTGAGGTTGGGATATATGTGTAGGAACCTTGAATTCAGATGTGTGTGAGGACCTAAAAACTGAGAAAGAAATGTATAGCTAGTAACAAAAATAATTGCATAGAAATGTTTCCAGAACAATCTAGAACTTTGTGGAACAGCACATGTATTTGGAAGGAAGAAATGCTTTCTTTTATCTCACTGAGAGTACTGAGTTGGATAATTAACAACCTAACTGTTCTTTGGGCTAAGATGTGTAAGCTGGTCATGCATTTTTAAAATCCTATCCACTGTAGTAACACTGCTGAACAAGGAAGAAAAAAAGATGGATTTCTGTTGAGTCTAGCCCAAAACAGTTTTGAAGCCATTTTGACAAAATAATGCCATAAACAAATAAATTCCAAGTCCCTAATCATCTTTGAAAATTTCTCACATGATTGTCTTGGACAAAGGTTCTATGTTTAGGCTTTTAAGCAGAGGAACACAGCAATTTAACTTGGAGTTAGGTTTTCTGATTTTGATTTGGGTATTTGTGCTGCCAGTAAGCTGGCAGTCACATGGCAGTAAGCTTTTGGGATGTCACTTGGAGCAACATAGTTCTCTGCTAATGCAGATGATTGCTGTGACTACTTGTAACTAGTTGACATGATAACATGGGCTTGAATTAGGACAGCTACAGAGTTGTATGTTTTTAAGTTGCTCAGCAGGTAAAAATTCCACATTTTAGCAGCTAGAGTTTAGTGATTTATGTTTATAAGCTTAAATTATTTATATATGGTAGGATATGATTTCCATTGATTCTCATTTCTGAGATTCTTCAGGGATTTAAAACTGGTTTCTGTATATGGGGGATGAATGAGGTATTAGCAGTACAGAAGCATTTGCTATTGTTTTAATGCTAGCAGTATTAGAGTTTGGACAGCTACATTTGAGTCTTTGTCATATTATCTTAGAAATGAAGTCTAAGCTAGAGACTTTTACCTGTGGAATTTGGTGATCTTATTAAATTCTTGGCATATTTTACCTTCTCTTTTTCTATTTTGCTTTCTTTTTTCTTTTATTTCCCTTCCTCTCCTTTGCCTTTTCTTTCCTCTCTTTCTCCTTTTCCCTCTTTCTCTTTTTTGAGCTAAAAGTTTCACTGTGTAGCCAAGGCTTGCTTTGAATTTTCAATCCTCATGCCCCAGCCTTCCTAGTACTAGAATCATTAATCAAATCTGGCTTTATTTATTTAGTTTTCTAAATCTGTGTTAGTACTTGTCTTCTGTCAGTTCTTTGTCCCTTCTATAGTAAGTTCAATCCTGTGCTTTGTATAGTTTTTGTAAGTACTAGAAATTTGCTTTTTTTTTTTTTTACCAAGCAAGGATATAATTGAAATATGACCATATATAATACAGATATGATTTGCAGTAATAAAAATAGATTCAATGTAGTCTATCACTTTGTATTGGAAATTCAATACTAAGTATTATTCTTGTTTTTCTATTTACTTTATCCCCATCTGCTCTTTAAATATTATCTAAAGATCACTACTTCTTAAAGGGATATACTTTAAGATGTTTTAGAAATAGTATTGTGAATAATGGTCATGTGATAAAATCCAAAATCTGCTAATACAGGCAAACAGAACTTTGTCATTATGAGGCCAGATGGGAGATTGTGAAATATGGCTAGTTGCTACATTTTTCTCTTCAGATGCCTGTGTGATTGGTCATGTGCATTCTTTCATCAATGGGATCTTTGTTAGTGTCCAGGTAGGTGGATATATGCTTTTAGGTGATCCTTTTAGAACTTTTTGGTTTTAGAATGTAGTAAAAATAAAAGGAAGTTGTCACATTTAAAGTATCATCCCACATGAGGAGTTTGGAATACACAGCATGGTGAAAGAAAATCTACCACAAAACAAGTTTAGATGATAAGAAAAGGACCAATAGAGATTAAGACACTAAAAATGACCTTGGTGATTCTTGCACTTTAGTCAGTTTTCTGTGGCTATAATGGGATCACAGAATTTATAAAGGAAAAAAAAAACATTCCTCAGAGTTCTGGTTCTGGGAGTCTAAAGATCAAGGTGGAGGCATTGAGTGAAAATCTTGGCAGAAACCAGAGATGGGGGGACCAACTGACCTGCTCTTGTGGTAACAAGAGTAATCTGCTGAGGACAAAGAACCCTTATGCCCTCATTACTACTTAAAGTTCTCTAATACTGCCAGATACTACTTTAATTTTCAACATAAGTTTTGAAAATCTCTGTCAGGTGATTTTATAAATTAACCTTGTCTGGAGTTGATAGTGGGACATGTCAGGAGGGAAATGGCAAGCTGGTAGGAGGCACAAAGGACACACTTGTTACCCACAGAAGAAAACTTGTGCATGTGTTCTCTTCCAGAATCTGTGAGACATTTCTGCAATGGTTTGCTCAGCTCTTAGGAGAGTTATCTGTGTCTACATCTGCCTGGCAAGGAAGGCTAGTCATGCCTCCAGAAGCTATCAGCATCAGGCCTGGGGCTCCAGTAAGCCTACAGCAGAGTGTGCTGCCCAAGCGGCATCTGGTAATGTGGTGGAACTTCTGGGAAAATCCTATCTTCAGGATGACCACAGCAACCTCTCCCGTAAGGTTCTCTCCAGGGTGGGCAAGAACCTGCACAACCAGCAACACCACCCTCTGTGGCTGATAAAGGAGAGGGTAAAGGAACACTTCTACAAGCAGTATGTGGGCCGCTCTAGAACCCCACTATTCTCTGTTTATGATAACCTTTCTCCAGTGGTTACCACCTGGCAGAACTTTGACAGCTTGCTCATCCCGGCTGACCACCCCAGCAGAAAGAAGGGGGACAACTATTACCTGAATCAAACTTACATGCTGAGAGCACACACATCGGCTCACCAGTGGGACTTACTGCATGCAGGACTGGATGCCTTCCTGGTGGTGGGTGATGTTTACCGTCGAGACCAGATTGATTCTCAGCATTATCCAGTTTTCCATCAGCTAGAGGGTGTTCGGCTCTTCTCCAAGCATGAGGTGAGTTGTAAAATGTATATCATTATTAAAGGACATCATGGACATTTTATGATGTTGTCACTGAAGGCTGTTTCAGTGATACCAGTAGTGTTGCCCTTGCTGATATTTTGATTGAGTGAATCACCTTTCATTTTCATGGTGTTGGAGATTAATGAACCCCTTCTGTACCTTAGGGGACTTAAAAAGATATTGGCTTGGACTGTGAATTGCGTTCTTGTCCCTAAGGTATTTATTTCCCCCTTCCCCTGTTTTGCTGGTGTTCTTCATGTATGTTTCTGGATCATTAGAACCTTTTTGATCAGGTAGTCTGTTATTTTGGTTATTTTCAAAAACACTCAACTTCTTACTCTGTTAGATGCTATCTTAACATATTATGTACATCTTTTTTCTTCGAAAAGTATGGAACTCCCTAAAAAGCCTGCATCCATATCCTGAAAAACTTATTGTAACCACAAATTCCTCATTCAAATATTTTAAAGACCATCTCTATCTTTATGGTAAGAAGCAGATGAGATTACAGTAGACTCAGAAAGTATTTCACTTATGGCAATTTTCTTCTCTTTTTTGGGACAGAGAAGTTAGTATGGTCACAATTTTCCCTCTTAAAAATACCGGCTAAATAGGTTCTTATTAAAAAGCCCAAAGCATTGGATCTTTTGGATAATAAATAAACATTGTTTTGTTGCATTAAAGAAGTCACGTACCAAGAGATTTCCTCTTTTCTTTCTGTTTGCCTCAGGATATGCTCTATCTCCTGAGTCTATGATAATATAACTAACTATAAGGTTTGCCTTTCACAGAAAGACCAGCAGAACTAGACCTCACAGGAGCTTAAATTAACATTCTAACTGGGTAGAATAGCTGACAGCTCTCTTAAGTTAGGAATAATAACTACTAATAAAAAAATAAATGTATTAGTAAACTGCGAGATAATGAACAAAGATAGGTCAGAGGCTACAAAATACAATGAAGTAATAGAGTTACACTTAGAATTAATCTGTAAGAGGAGTTGTTATGCCTGTAATATGACATCCAGGTCATGGAATTGAACCAGGTGCTCAATGTGGCTTACCTTGTTAAAGAAATTATGAAGGAGGGGCTGGGAAGGTGGTTCCGTGGTAGAGTGCTTGCTTTGCATGTATGAGGCCCTGGATTCAATTCCTTAGCACCGCATAAGCAAAAAAGCAGGAAATGGTACTGTGGCTCAAGTGGTAGAGCACTAGCCTTGAGCTGAAGAGCTGAAGGATAGTGCTCATGCCCAGAGTTCAGGCCCCACAACCAATAAAAAAAAAAAGAAAAAGAAATTAGGAAGGAAAATACATACTGACGTGTAAATCTGTGTGTCACTAAAGAGTCAATGAAGGCTATGAAGTGCACACTAGTTTTTTAATGGCCCAATCCAGGCTAGAAGAGAGGTTGAAAAAGAAGTTGGCGGGAATTAGCCCTTGCTTTCCTTCATACTTGTTTTGGGTATAGTCCAATTTAGCAGGTAGCATGCATTGATCATTTAGTTGGATAATGTTACTGTATGTTCTAATTTATAGTTAAAAAATATAGTGCAGGCATGTAATGATTATAACCTCCTTACAGTTTGATAAAGTATTTTTACATATTGTTTTATTACTCTTAATAAAATCCTTCTATGGTAGATTTGGAGCATAAGAACTCTGAATTCTAAAAGGCTTAATTACCTTCCCATGATTGTACAAAATTACCTTCCCAAGATTGTACAATCAGTTGATGGCTTAACTGAAACTGGAGCACAAATCCTGAGTCAATTGCCTAGTCTACATATTCTGCTGTTTTCCTGGGACTGCTTATCAGTTGCTTATGACCCTAAGGAAGCTTCTACTCAAGAATAGTGAATGGGGAGGGGAAGAGGTTGCTGGTTTCTGAATTCCTTCAGAAACTTCAACTGAAGTACTGGTATGAAATCTGGTCTAATCTTAACTCTTAAGGTAATTTTCCTTCATCCTTTTTATTCCTGTTTGAATAGGAATTTGTTTTTAAATTACAATTTATTTACTGACTTTTTTGTTTTATGTGGTATCAAGGAATTGAACTCAGGGCCTCATGCATGCTAGGCAAGCACTCTAGAACGATTCCTAGCTTGACTAAAAATTTTTTTAGGTAGTTATGTCATTCTACGTATAATATTAAAGATTATATGGTTTCAATGTCTTTCTATTATGTTATAATCTTTATAATCATTATTTTAGTCATTGTAGCATAAATTTCAATAGGAAAAAAGTGGTTATAGGGCAAAAGAAACTGATCAGTATGAGAAACTATGTGAAAGGACTATGACAGTATACTCAGTTGTGGAGAAAACATGAAATCTGAAAATAACTAATAATATAACTAATAAAAATAAAAATAAATAAAATAACCAATAATTAGAAGGAATAGTCATTAGGTAAGATCTGTTAAAGTTGTTACTGAACTTAGGGAAAAGATAGAAACAATGGGTAACATACTTAGTTTAGATTGCAGTATGATTTATAGCTTGACAGTTGAAGGAGTAATGAAGGAGGAATGCAGAAAGGATCCAAGTCAACAGAAGTCATAATAAAAGAAAAAATAATTTGGTAAGTAGAAAACCCAAATTGAGGTCCATGTGCATTTGCATTCACAAATTTAAATGGGTTAAACTTAGCAATTAAAGAAACTTGTCAGATTGGATATTTAAAGAACTTGAACAAAAATCACAACAGAGGTTGAAATTGAAGGCTGGAAAGAATATATATCCAGCAAAGGTTATCAAGAGCAATACTAATTATAGTATTAATAATAGTGCAGCTGTGTTAGTTATAGAAGTATTAATATTAGTATAGAATTTATGGAAAATATAACAAATAGAAATAAATGACGTATCAACTAAGAACCCTCGTGAATTATGAACTTCTTTGTACTATTATGCCTGAGACACAACAAAATACTGAAGAATTAAAAATTAAATTTGATGAACTCATCACCATAGTAGAAGATTTTAAATGACTTTAACTAGAGACCAATGGATTAATGAGACAAAATGAATAAAGATAGAAGAAATCTGAAAAACATGATTAGCAAGTTTGATTTGTACTTTGCTAACTATTCTGTGCTTTGCTGTGCTGTGTTGTGCTGTACTTTGTGTGTGTGTGTGTGTGTGTGTGTGTGTGTGTGTCTGTGTCTGTGTCTGTGTCTGTGTCTGTGTCTGTGTCTGTGTCTGTGTGTGAAGATCAATGAGTTCAATGTTGGCCACATTTTTCTTTAAGAAAAGTAGTGGGGAGGTAGTTTTATAGAGTTTAGACATCTTTCAAAACAGAGAAAATGGTATAGCAGTGTGTAATCAAATCCCATACACAGAATCTACAGCATAACTAAGTAGCTCTGTCTATGATCCTCACAATGGGTAAAGAGTTAGAATTGACAGCCCAAAATTCTGTACTGCATCAGAAATGGAGGTAATAGGGAGATACAATTTGTTCCTGAGAAATAGGGACCTTCCTGAGGGATTGTCTCAGAGGACAAAAGATACTTTGACATGAAGTACTAGTAAGAACACTCCAATGCCAACTAATATAACAGTGTGGACCAATCACAGTTATGTGTTTCCTGATAGAAGGACACAGTACTAATTATAAAGATTTACCCAGACTTAGATTTAAATCTAATTCAGTTCTTGATC
Source organism: Dipodomys merriami (assembly GCF_024711535.1). Taxonomy (NCBI): domain Eukaryota; kingdom Metazoa; phylum Chordata; class Mammalia; order Rodentia; family Heteromyidae; genus Dipodomys; species Dipodomys merriami. The sequence continues at coordinate 31,148,043 of NW_027202937.1, read as the reverse complement.
AGCTATTACATTTCTGGGAAGTATAGAGGGACTTGGAAAGTTGTACCATGGAGATGTAACAGACCAGACTTACACAGGGAAAGTATGAATTATGAACTACTCATGATGTGATCTGCAGAATGAAATAGGAATTCAAAGAGAGCACTTGGCATGCTAACTGGAAAATGTTGAAACTTTTTTTTTTTTTTTGGTGGGTCTTGAACTCTGGACCTGGGCGGTATCCCTGAGCTCTTCAGTTCCTGGCAAGTCCTCTACCACTTGAGCCATAACACCTCTTCTGGTTTTTTGGTGGTTAATTGGAGATAAGAGTCTCACAGATGTTTCTGCCCAGGCTGGCTTTGAACCGCGATCCTCAGATCTCAGCCTCCTAAGCAGCTAGTATTATAGGCATGAGTCACCAGAGCCTGGCTTGTTGAAGATTTTTAAGCAACTATTCTAAATATTTCATTTGACTTTTGTTGGATTCTGTGGATAGGTTGTGATATTGTCAGTGCTTTTGCTTTTTGCTTTTGGTTGTCTTTGCATGGACCTTTTGTGTGCAGTAGTCACACTTTATATATATATATATATATATATTTTTTTTTTTTGTCGGTTGTGGGGCTTGAACTCTGGGCTTGGGCGCTGTCCTTCAGCTCTTCAGCTCAATGCAAGCACTCTACCACTTGAGCTACAGTGCCACTTCCAGTCACTCTATTTTAGAACAGTCTATTTGCCACAGTTTGACAAACACTATGCAATAGGAGAAATGTCCCAGTTTCTTCAAGTAAGAAAAGTAAACTGCAAAAAAACCAAAGTAGGAGGAAATAGCAGCAAGAAATGAAATGAAAGGTCAGCAAATGGTAATGTATAGATTCTACTTGCACACATTTAATTATTTATATTGTTATTGTAAAAGTGATATACAGAAGGATTAGTTATATGAGTCAGGTAATGAGTATATTTCTTTTTGGACAGTGTTACCCCTTCCCTTGCTCTCTCCCAGTTTTTCCCTCCCACTCCCCCCCACAAGTTGTACAGTTCATTTTCAACATTATGTCTAGTGAATACCATTGCTTCATTTGATCACCCTTTGTCTTCCATTTTTGTACCCACCCAAAGACTGATAAAGGAAAAAACAAGATGAAAAGAAAACAAAAATAGTAACAAAAATCCTCTTGTTTCTATTTCTTGGAGCTCATGTTGATCTATATTCTTTTATATGATCAGAGGCACATAGGCATTGTGTCTTTGCATCAACACAACATGTTGAAAAAAAAGAGAAAACATTTGAGACCAAATGGAAATCTAAATAGAAAAGATTTGAAAATAAGTAGCTTTTTTACTTTTTAGCTGTAATTGTAGTGTTACTTTTTTATAAAGACATTTTAGTAATACTTTTTGAAATGCCTGTGGACTATTCTTCAAAATAATGTGGCAGCCAGACTCTAGTGACTCATATGTATAATCTTAGCTATTCATGAGGTAGTAGAGATTAAGATTAAGAGGATGGAAGTCCAAAGCCAGATCTGGCAAAAAAGTTTGCAAGACTCTTATCTCTAGTTAACAGCACAAATACTGTGTGGAGGCTTGGCTGAAATTGTAGAATGCCAGCCATGAATGAAACAATGGAGTGAAAATTCTGAGTTCAAGCGTTGGTTCAGGCGCACTCCAGCGCGCACGAGTGCGTGTACACACACACACACACACACACACACACACACACACACACACACACACACACACACACACACACACACACACACACACACACACACACACATACACACTTGTGTGGAAAACAGATACACATGGGAGGATGGATGTGAATGGATTGGTTATGAGATCTCTTTCAGCTGGCCATTTATACATGAAGATCTATGTATAGATGATTAAAAAAAAAAAAAGGATGAAAAGCATTAAAGTTGGCCAGTCAGAAAACCCTATCTGAGCATTGAATATAGGAAGACAAGGAACAGCCTTGAGACAGTTTATTCCCTGGGGAATAAACTCAAGATTTTTTTAAAATAAAAAAATGAAGGACACATTAAAGACAAGAAGCTAAATTACACAAATTAGAAAGCTAGATAGAATTAAATCTGAAATGAATAGCGTCTCCTCCTTTAGTCCCAGATTATTTTACATGCATCTTTTTGCCTAATTCTGAAAGACTTGTACAGTCTGTTTCGTAGAGTAGAAAAATGACATTTGCCAAGCTCATTTTTTAAATTTAGATGTGTTCATATCACAAGTAGATTAAAATGAAACATTTTAGAAGTTTTTTTTTTTTTTTTTTTGCATTTAACAGGCCTTCTCTTTAATTAACAGATAAAGAATAATTAAATATTTGTCTGCTGGGACAAAGCTTAAGTAATAAAATATCCAAATGTGAGTTCAAAACAGTTACACACCCAAACTGCAAACTTATTTCATCGTTTTGTCCTATCGAATTATTATTATACATGTATTGTGTTCTCCAATGTTGACTGACATAGGATAAAATAATACGTAGGTATCTTTTTTTTTTTTTTTTTTTTGTCGGTCATAGGTCTTGAATTCTGGGCCTGGGTACTGTCCCTAAGCTTTTTTGCTCAGTCTAGTGCTCTACCACTTTGCGTCCCAGTGCCACTTCCAGTTTTCCTGGGGTTAACTGGAGATGAGTCTCATGGATTTTCCTGTCTGCGCTGGCTTTGAACTCAGATCTCGGCCTCTTGAGTAGCTAGGATTACGGACATAAGCTACAGCCACCTGGCTGCATGTAGTTATCTTAATAAAGATAGGCAAATAATTGGTTGATAATTTAATTTCCATGACATTAAAATATACTGCTTTTGATGTTGGTACCCTTTGGATTGCATTTATATTTATCTTATTTGGGAATTGTAAGGGGAATTCACAGAAATGGTGAGACAGAGGACAAAGGGTGAACAAACCGAACAGTGATACTCACAAGCCACTATATTGGAAATGAACTTTACAACTTGGGGAGGGGGCAGGAGTCGGGACGGGGGAAACAGGAGAAAACGATGGAGGGGGTAACAATGTTTGACAAGATTTGTACTCATTTCCTTACTTATGTAAGTGTAAACACTCTATATCATTTTTACAATAAAATATACATTTGGAGATATTAATGAAAATTTGAACAAACTAGAATTAGGAAAGTGCTTTCTGAACTCTGTAAATGATATCTGCCAGCTTTTATAGCAACCATTATTACTAATGATAACTCATTATAAATATTTCTATCAAAATCAGCCCCTAACTATACTTATCAACTGTCTCCAGTCCAATTAATTACTATGTGGGAAATTCTATTTGGTGCAAAGATGTAAGTGTTGGAAAATGTGAGCTAAAATTGGTTTATTTGTATCTGTTATTATGGTTTACCAAGAAAATCAATAGAATATCCAGATCTACTAGAAATAATATGACTACCATGTACATGTGGCTCATATCTGCAATCCTAGCTATTCAGGTGGCTGAGATCTGTTTGAGGCAAATCCAGCCAGAAAAACAAAAAGTTTACTACACCATATCTCTCAAACAGCCAGTGAAAAATAGAGCTGGAGGAGTTGATCAAGTGGTAGAGCATAGAAAGGCAAGATTGTGAATTTAAAACCCCATTACTGCCAGAGGAGAAAAGAGAAAGAAATATAAGAAATCTTAAGATAATTTTCTAAAGTTAATGTATTCTAGTACAATATAGAAAGATTACTGTCTTAAATGATAACCAATTAGAATTTTAACAGTGTGGTGCAATACATAATGCCTATAGTATCAGCTACTTTAGAGTTGGAGATCTGGAGGACTGTGGCCCAAGACCAACCCCAAGAAAAATGTTAGCAAGATTTTTCCCCCCATTTCAACAAAAAATAGTCAGTATGGTGGTACACTTTTGTGTCCTCAGTTATGCAGGAGCATAGATAGGTAGGAGGATTGTGGTTCCAGGCCAGCCTGGGCACAAGACCCTTTTTAAAAAGTAATTAGAAAGGGCTAGGAATGTGGCTTAAGTGCTAGAGTTCTTGGTTGGAAGCAAATCCAAAATTCACACTCCACTACTACCAAAAAGCAAAAGGAAAATGGAAAAGAAAAAGAAACTTAAGATTTTTATACATAGTACAAATTAAAAATTTGAAGTACCCGATGTAGATCTTATATAAAATATTCAAGATATTCATGGGTAAAATGATCAGATATTATTCAAAGACTGAAAAGAGTAAAAAGGTGTTAAAAATGTTTCATAGGAGAACAATATAAAAGATGAAATTCTATAAATATATAATATATAAATGTAGTACAAATCCATTTGTCCTCAGTCCTAGGGCTTGAATTTGCGACCTTGAACTTGGTTGGTATATTTTGGAAAAGTACAACAATGGATCTTGTAATCAAAAGGCAAAGCATAAGTACAAGGGTACAGCCTTATTACACATTAGGATTTAAGACTGTATGGTTATTAATATTATTTAGCAATGGCAGAAGATCATTAGGGAGCTTTGAAATAGTTCTAACCATATTTGGCAACTTAAGTGATTGTTAATAGAAGTGATTGTTAATAAGGATGATGATGGGTTCTGCTTTAATTGTTCTGAGACAGTCAACTATGGGAAAATATAGCTCTACCTCACATCAAATGCAAAACTCATGTCTTGATGAACTAACAATTTATTTGAGAAAAAAAGTCAACATTTTGCCAGCAAATATAGGACATTGACATCACTTTGGTAAAATTTAATATCTGAAATATGAGAATCCTTAAAAATATTTTTTAGAAGAAATAATGTTGACTACATTAAGGTAAAATTTTACCTAATAAATCCCTCCATAAATAAAGTTAAGGGACTACAATAAATTAAGTGAATAATATGTATGTGAGGATCATATACACTGTTGGTAGTAATGTAAACTCATGCAACCACTATGGAAATTAATATGGAGATTCCTCAAAAAGCCAAAACTATGCCGGATGCCGGTGGCTCATGCCTGTACTCCTAGCTACTCAGGAGGCTGAGATCAGAGGATCATGGTTCAAAGCCAGCCCGGGCAGGAAAGTCTGTGAGACTCTTATTTCCAATAAACCAGTAGAAAACCGGAAGTGGCTCTGTGGCTCAAGCGGTAGAGCGCTCGCCTTTAGCTGAAGAGCTGAGGGATAGCACCCAAGCCCCGAGTTCAAGCCCCATGAAAAAAGCCCAAACTAAAATTACCACGCTATCTAGCAATGGTGCTCTTGGGCATATATCTGAATGGTTGTAATTTAGGATACAATGGAGATACTTGCAAACTCATGATCATTGAGGCACTATTCACAATAGACAAGCTATGGGAATATCACAGATACCTTGCAGTTGATGGATAGATTAAGAAAATGTGATACATATATAACATAATGGAGAATTATTCTGGCATATGAAAAATGAAATTATGCCATTTACAGGGAAGTGGATGATGCTGGTGATGATCATGTTTTTTTGATCATGTTTTAAGCCACTTTCAGAAGGACAAATGTCACCTATTTTCTCATATGTGGATGCTAGATCTAAAAGATAAGACATAGGATCATACATACATACATGCATACATATTATGTTTTTATATAATGTTTTTAATTGTAGGATTGTGAGGATTGAGGGAAGAGGCATATAGAATATTAGAAAGTAGATAATAATGAAATACATTGCTTTTGTGAATGAAAATAGTTAAATGAAATTCTCTAGATGCTGCTGGAATAATAGGGCATAGTGGGGATGAAGAAAGGTAAGAACAAGCAGGGAGCCAATTTGTTTAAAATATTTTCCATGTCTATAAATATCATAGTGAACAATTAATATATATTTAAAAATGAATGATGGGAATGTAAAATGTTCCTGTCCAGAAATAGATATTAGTAGTATTGATCTAGAGATGGAAGGAGGGTGAAGACGGTCTTAATACTTTATTTACATATGTCCAACTGGAACAGTGAAGCTTGTTGAAATTGTTTTGAGAAGGGGAGAGTTGAATCTGATCAAGGTATATCATACTAAAACGAACTGCCATGTACCACTATGCTGATACAATAACATAGTCTGTTTGCTCTTCATGTGTTGGAAGATTGATCAAGATATAGTGTATTCATAAACTCCTTTGTTAAATGGCAACTTCTTTGTACAACTACTTAAAAATAACAAAATAAAAAAGATTGACATTGATCATATTAAAGAGCCTCAATATGAAAAAAGAAATCCAGTAGAAAAATGTTTAACAGAACCAAACGTTGATGAATCTGTGGAGCTTGGAAAGCTGCTGTAAGTGTAGAAAGCCCTATCTGAAATCTCTTTTGTATATATGACTGCGGATACATCCTTGAGTTTGTCTCGGCCATCAGGAAAGAGATGAGAGTTCTACAACATTATTAGTACTAGCTGAAAAGCGGGCCAACTCACATTATCAACCATATTAACAGAGAAATAAACTGTGACATTTACATGTTGGCATGTAGTGTCATAGATCTGTAGAAATTAATAGATCCCAACTTTATGTGTCAACACGAATGTATATAAACAGCTATATTAAGCAGTTAAAGCTAAAGAAGTTTACATTATGTGATTATATTTAGGTAAAGTTGTGAAAATAGGCAGAATTAGTTAATGTGTCATCTAAGGGTTCATATGTATATGTGGAGAATTTATAAAGGTAAGGATTGGAATCATGAAAATAAGATTCAGTTGTGTTCAGATAGGGGCATGGAAGGCTTCTGTGTTTTTGGTACTATGTTCTCCTTTCTGGAAATAGAGTATGTATGTTTATGCTTTTATTATTCTTCAGATGTGATATTCTTATATATTTCTTCTGTTTTTATTACCATAACACCTTTTCTTACAAAGGTGTTTCACTGTGATATTTCCATAAATGGGTATGATGTACTTTGATTAAATTCACCCCTCAATTCTTTCTTAATTTCCCTTCCCCTTTTAAGCATTTTCGATGGTTTTCCTTATTCTATTTTCATAATTTATGAAGAACTTTGATCCTATTAACTACTCTTTGCCCTCCTTTTCTCCACCCTTCTGCTGGTGCTTCCACCCCCAAGCTTATATATTTTTATATGTATGACTTACAGTTCTTATTAAAAAGACAAATGGGCAGACATCAAAAATTGCCAATTGATAGATTATGATACATGGATTTCCTGTAAATAAGAACCCATTTTATCAGTAAACAAGAACATGCAATTGTAACTATCAGATATTATTTCAAACCCTTCAGACTAGCAAATGCAAGAATCCTTTCGATCTCAGATACTGAAGATGTAGTAATCTAACATTCTTTTGGGAATGTGTATAGTTATTATATATTACTCTGTGATCTGGCGGCTGTCCTTTGAAAATTAAAAAAAAAACACCTCAAGAAGAGGAACAAAGAATGTCCCTCCCCCACAGTATAACCCCTGCTTTCACTATATTTGATGTCAGTATAACTAGTGGAGGAGATGGGGAAAAACCAGTTCTATAAGGATACAGGTGGACCTGTTGCAACAATGAGAAGCACAAGTTGTCATGTCCAAAACGAGCTTTACAAAGTCGAGCGGTGGGGGGGGGGGGTGGAGTGGGGGAAGGAATAGGATTGGGATGGGGAGGAGGCTGGGAAGGGATGTGAAGGGTAAACAAAGGAGGAGGCTGCAATGCTTGGTAAGAAATGTACGCATTATCCTGCCCATGTAATTGTAACTCCTCTGTACAGTATGTTCACAAATAAAATTAAATTAAATTAAAAAAAAAAGAAAATAAAGGAGTGTATTCTCTTGCTAATTAAAAAAAGAAAGAAGAGGAACAAAGAGAAAACAAGCTTTATTTGTGTATTGAATACTTTTTGATAACATAAATAAACTAGAGGTACATATGTGAGGTTTAAATATAAATATGGTGTTGAGGGAGGAAAAAAAGTTGAGGTAGTAGACTGAAATTTGTTTTTTATAGACATTCAAAATAAGAACAAACAACCTATGTGTTATCTCTATATATGTAGACACTTTTTTTCAATTAAATAGAAAAGTAGGTTTGAAAAATAAGGGGACTACTAAACAACATCAGGATACTGATTACTTATCAGAAGGAAGGAGATGAAATAGGATAAGCTATCACACATTACATAAATGCTGTGGTTGGGAGGAGGGTAGAAAGATCTTCAAAGTAAAAATATAGGCAAACTGCTGTTGAATAGGGACAGATTTAAATATTGCAAAAGATTGGTTGAGTGACTTATTTTACAAAAAGTGACAGATCTCACATATTTGACATACCTATCAGCGGGAGCTCATTCAAATCCTGTGTCTACTTATTCTGATTAAAATATTAATTCAGAAATACATACTTGGATGAGCGTGTTCACTGCAGATCTTTTCATTTTGTGGCTGAAGCCGGATGTCTTACTTCATGGTTCTGTCCTGTGCTCCCGTGGACAAACTGAAGAACTGCATGAGACATCTTTTATGCAATTATTGTGTCAAATTGCAGTTTGTTTCTCAGTGGAGGCTACAGAATACTTGGGTTCTTGGGTCATTGAACTTGCCTTTGACTACATTCTCTGGGTCAGTTTTATTTGGGCTCTTTTCTATTGATCTCTCCAGTTGAAGTGATTCTCCATGTGTCTTTTTTCCTGCTTCTCTTTTCATTATTATTTAAATATCATCAAAACCAATGCCTTAAAAAAGTTTCATATAAGAATGCATTCCTTTAATTTGTTTATCCAGTTAGGACTTTTCAAATGAGTCTGTTTTCTAGTCCTAGGTAATTGAATCTGACGTAGTAAATTTTATAAAATTCTTTTAAATTATTTTAAAGTTCTCTCTTTTGTTCATTGCCACTTTCTTAGGAGTTAGAATATTTTCTTTTATGATTTGCTGGACATAGCATTTTAAACATGAATAAACATTTTTTAAATCAATATAGTTATGCTTATCTTAAATACCTAGAAATTTTTGGGACTTTTACTGTTAATTGAAGAAGGCACAACTATTGTGTGGTAAATATGTAATTCATAACTATTCACAGAAACAATGAGAAATATTTTAATGGAAGAGATGAGTGAAGATATATAGAAATTGAAGCTTTTGATGCAGTTTTGATCCCAATATGGAATCCTGATGTGGTACTTCATCCTCTCCCTTCAATGACAGTCAGAGTCACTTATAGCATTCCTTCATATGGGAGTGTGGGGAGTTACCTTTTCTGATTCCTTGTAGAATGGATAGCCTTCCTTTTGATCAACTATTTTGAATGTGGATTTCTTGTCAGAAGTTACTCTTATTTTCACTAGAAAATATCTCCTTTGTGCTCTTTAATGTTCTCTTAATTTTCAGGTGGTTCATTTGAATCCTCATGTTTTTGGGCCTCTTTTTCCCAACTTCCCTACTGATAATCTTATTGTCAGTCACAGGTGTTCGCTTATTCCTGCTTTCAGCTCTGAATCACTTTCCATCTTTCAGTGATGGCAGGGTTTTATTCTCCATCATGTGGTTATTGGGTTTCCTTAATAACCTCATGTGGAGGAGCTTTATTGAGGGCATTTTAATTTGGTCTTGATTGATTATAGTCACCATGTTTCCATAATCTTTTATTTAAAAATCTCCTAGGTGGGACTCTCTTCCTGTTGAAGACATACTTTATTATTTTTTCCTCCTCTGTCCAAATGTTAACATAGTTATATTTCTTGGAAGTGAATGACAAGTGGTCACAGCTAGAAGTCCATGGTCCATTGGTTTTTAGTAATACCGTATTATTTGAAGATGAGGAAGTTTTGTTGGAGTACCATTCTAACCAAGACCCTCTTTTCTATGGCACAGTGCTTTTTCCAGTAATTTGCTTTTGATAAGAAAGAACCTATTAACCTCTTAGCCTGACTCCTATCATTTTCTTAAAGCATTATTGGCTGTGACCCTCACTTTTGGTTTCAGCAACTTACTGCCTGGAAATGTTTTTGTATCCCCAGTGTGTCCAACTGATTAGTCAACTTTTAGAGGATACCATCCTTTCTTGTGCCTCTTCTGTCCATTTGAAGGTTCTTCACTGAGTAGCTGAGGCAAATGCGGCTCTTGAATGTGTCCTTCATTCTGGACTAGTATTGTATGCCTTATAAAAGATGGCAGCTAACACATTTAACTGTAAGATGGTTTCCCTACATGTTTTACTTGTTGGACATTCTCGGAGCAATTTCTCATGTTCCAGCCTTCCAGAGTGTAGGTCTATCAGAAAGGGCCTAATCATGAGATAGAAATCATACAGTAACTTGATCAGGGAAAGTAATACTGAATTATTAGTCATAGCTAGCAATGGGGTAATGAGATTAGCTTGTTAAAAGAAAACTGTAAGGAGTATAGGACTAGCAGATATAAGGAGCAGTTGCTTCTCCAGGCTGATCGTGAGCACTCAAAAAAGAGTTCCTTCCCCATTGACCAGTGGTTGTTCATGAATGGCCCAGATGTGGTAGTGGCACCATGCTGGTAGAAATGAATCATAGCCACACTTTGGTAAGGTGTCAAGCAAAGGCTGTCTTGGGAGAGGTACATTGCAGGAATCACTGTGCTACCAAAATGACAAAGAACTGAAGGAAGCAACTGGCCACTGTCATAAATACTGGGGAGATTTAGTGCTGCCATTTGCACTGCAGGACAGTGCAGGGCAGAAAGGAGCCCTTAAAACTCAGAATTTTTTTGCAATGTCACTCCAGTCACCTCTACTGACAGAGCTTCATATAGAGTCAACTAAGGATGGAAAAATATCTCAAGTGCTCAACTAGGTTTTCACAAAGCAGGCAGTGAAGGGTTGGTTTGTGGCTGAGAAACAATAAGCTAATAAGTGGCAATGTTGGTTTGCTCCATTTCCTGAATGTCAAGAAGCCTAGAGGGAAGGAGGTTGTTATTTTTCCAACAAATGTGTTGATAGAGAAAGTTACATTACTGTGTCAAAAATATATTTAATTTAACATTTTTTTGGTTATAATTCGGTCATAGTGAGACTCCCTAATTATTATAAATAAGTATGTGGAATACATAAAGGTTGGAAGATATTCTAAAGGATATGAGCCTGTGCTCCTGAACCAATAATGACATCCAAAGTGAAACAGATGAATAGGTTTTATATCTCATTTGTCCAGAATTGCAAGAACATTATTGCTATTAATGTTCTACATTTGTTGTTGAAAGCTAAGAGTGCCTCATTAGGTATTACTGAATCCACATAATTACAGTAACAATGTGTTTTCTACTAGTGTAAGTGATGTGTGAAAGCAGTAAAAATATTTTCACAGCAATATTATGCTCTTTCACAGTAGACTTCACACTTTGCCAGGGACTGCATTTTTTGGCCTGGTGCACATTATTGAATGCTACTTGTGTAGATGGAATGGCATGGTTCCACACTTTTAAAAGCTTGTGGGATGCAGGTAGATGGTAGGTGAGAGGATTTACCAGCCAGCTTTTGAACCAGCTAGCAAAGCTGTGACACTCATGTCCCATTGAACTGTATTTAGATCCCTGAGTCTGCTCAGAAATGTAGAAGCTCATCCTTTATTGGCTGATTTCCTCTGAATTCATCTCCTGGCACCTAGTTTCGTTTCATTTCTTTCCTTTCCTTTCCTTTCCTTTCCTTTCCTTTCCTTTCCTTTCCTTTCCTTTCCTTTCCTTTCCTTTCCTTTCCTTTCCTTTCCTTTCCTTTCCTTTCCTTTCCTTTGCTTTCCTTTCCTTTCCTTTCCTTTTCTTTTCTTTTCTTTTCTTTTCTTTTCTTTTCTTTTCTTTTCTTCTTTCACTTTTTTTATTGTGATCGAGTGATTACATAATTTCACAAATTTCACAGTATTGTGGGATGGTGATACTGGGATGGTGATACTTAGTTAAAGTCACAAACACATTTTAACTTTCATGGGGTAAATTGTCTGTTGTGGTCTATAAAGTTTATGAGTTGTATGGGATTTGACTATACAGTTCTTTCTTCCACACTGAGTGATATGTACATTCCTTTCTTTTTGCATAATGCCAGCTGTTCACTCTTTCCCACTCATTCCCTCCCTCCCATTGCTGACCTTGAGTTGCTTAGTTCGTTTTGACCAATGTCCAGTGCAGCTGATGGGTCCCACTGTTGTATGTTTTCCTGTTTCCCTCTAGTTCTATGTCCTCCTAGTTTCCCTCTGATGTGCATATATATACCATATATGTGATCAGCACCATGGGGTCATTTAGTAATGATTCAGCCAGATGAGTGGAGGTCCTTTTGTTTCTTGAGCCTTATTTACTTTGTTATATCACCTTATGTTTTGGATTTAACATCTACTTATCAGGGAGATGATGTGCTGTTTGTCTCTTTGCTCTTGGTTTACCTCACTCAACATGATTTCTTCTAGTTCTATTCATTTCTCTGTGAATGCCATTATTTTGTCCTTTCTAATGGCTGCATAATATTCCATTGTATATCGATACCACAATTTTTGGATCCATTCATCTGTAGTGGGGCATCTGGGTTGTTTCCATATCCTGGCTATTGTGAACAGTGTTGCAATAAACATGGAGGTACATGTGTCCTTGTATTCTGGTTCCTGTTGTTCAGGATAGATGCTTAGCAGTGGAATGGCTGAGTCATAAGGGAGGTCAATATTTAGCTTTCTGAGGACCCTCCAGACTGCTTTCCAAAGTGGTTGTATAAGTGTACATTCCCACCAGCAGTGTAATAGGGTTCCTCTTTCTCCACATCTCTTCCTGCATTTGTGGTTGGCTGACTTTAGGATGTGGGCCAGTCTGACTGGGGTAAGGTGGTATCTCAGGGTTGACTTTATTTGCATTTCTTTTACAACCAGTGATGGTAAACATTTTCTCATGTGTTTCGTTGCCATTTTTATCTCTTCTTCTGAAAAGTGTCTCTTTAGTTCCTTTGCTCATTTAGTAATTGGTTTGTTGGGTTTGGGTGGAATTAATTTCTTGAGTTCCCTGTATGTACTGGATATTAACCCTTGTCTGATATTGCTGGTAAATATTTTATTCCCAGTTAGTTAGTTGTCTTTCTAGTTTGGTTGCTATGTCTTTAGCTGTGCAGAAACTTTTTATTTTATTTTTTAGTTTATTTATTTTATTTTTTTGGGTCAGTTGCGGGGCTTGAATTCTGGGCTTGGGCACTGACCCTGCACTCTTCAGCTCAAGGCAAGTAAGTGCTCTACCTCTTGAGCCTCAGTGCCACTTCCGGTTTTCTAGTGGTTTATTGGAGATAAGAGTCTCAAGGACTTTCCTGCCCCGGCTGGTTTTGAATCCTCCTGAGTAGCTAGGATTACAGGCATGAGCCACCGGTGCGTGGCAACATTTTATTTTTATTTTATTTTTTATTTGTCCAGTCTCTCTCCAATTTGTTGTGACCCTGGAACTCTGTTCAGGAAGTTCCTGCCTGTGCCAATAAGTTCAAGTGTCTCTCCTACTCTGTCCTGCAGTAATTTCAGAGATTCAGTTTTGATGTTAAAGTCTTTAATCCATTTTGTGTTGATTTTAGTGCATAGTGACAGGCTGGGGTCCACTTTTGGTTTTCTACATGTGGCCGCCCAGTTTTCCCAGCACCAGTAGTTGAAGAGGCTGTGCTTCTTCCAATGTATGTCTTTGGCTCCTTTATCAAGTATCAGGTGACTGTAGGTATGTGGTTTTATTTCTGGATCTTCTATTCCATTGGTCTTTGGTCTGTTTTTGTGCCAGTACCATGCTGTCTTTGTTATTATGGCTCTGTAGTAGAGTTTGACTTCTGGCATCGAGATCCCTCCCATGTTGTCTTTTTTGCCTAGAATTATTTTGTCTAGTCTAGGTCTTTTGTTGTTCCATATGAATTTTTGGACTGTTTTCTGTATTTCATTTGTGTACATCATTGGGATTTTAATATAATTGTGTTGAATGTGTATATTAATGGTGGCAGTATTGCCATTTTTACTATATTAAGTCTGCCTATCCAAGAGCATGGAAGGTCTTTCCATTTCCTGGTGTCCTTTGTAATTTCTGTCTTTAAGTTTTTATAGTTTTCATTAAATAGTTCTTTTACATCTTTGGTTAGGTTAATTCCTAAGTATTTTATTTTTGGGGGGTTATTGTGAATGGAGTCATTTCCTCGATTTCCCTTCCTGCTTGTACATTGTTGTTGTACAGGAAGGCAACTGATTTTTGTGGGTTGATTTTGTATCCAGCTACTTTGTTGAAGTGGTTTATAAGTTCTAAGAGTTTGGGGGTGGAGTTTTTGGGATAGAGGTATAGTATCATGTCATCTGCAAAAAGGGATAGTTTAACTTCTTCCTTCCCTATGGGGATCCCTTTAATTTAGTCTTCTTCTTGCCTTATTGCTCTGGGTAAGGATTCCAGAACTATATAGAAGAGGAGTGGAGAAAGTGGGCATCCTTGCCTTGTTCCTAATTTTAGAATTGGTAATAGTTTTTCCCCATTAAATATAATATTGACTATTGGTCTGTCATATATGGCTTTTATTGTTTTAGGGAATGGTCCTTCGATTCCTATTTTCTCCAGAGCTTTTAACATGAATGAATGTTGTATTTTATCAAAAGCCTTTTCTGCCTCAATGGAGATAATCACGTGCTTCTTAACCTTGGATCTGTTGATGTGTTGGATTACATTTACTGATTTACATATGTTAAACCATCCCTGCATCTCTGGGATGAAGCCTACTTGGTTGTAATATATGATTTTTTTTTTATGTGTTTCTAGAATTTTGTTAAGGATCTTTGCATCTGTGTTCATCAAGGATATTGTTCTGTAGTTCTCTTGTTTTGTTGGGTCTTTGCCTGGTATGGGGATGAGTGTGATACTGGCATTGGTAGAATGAGTTTGGGATAGCTCCCTCTTTTTCTATTTTTCTGAAGGCCTTGAGGAGTATGGGAATCAGTTCTTTAAAGGTCTTATAGAATTCCGTTGTGAATCCATCTGGTCCTGGGCTTTTCCTTGTTGGAAGACTTCTGATTGCTTACTGTATCTCATAAGGTATTGGCTTATTTAATCGATTTATTTCTTCTTTGCTCAGTTTGGGCAACTTGTATTTCTTTAAAAATGCATCCATTTCTGCTAGGTTTTCTTCCTTTAGAGGGTATAGATTCTGGAAATAGTTCTTTAAATTGTTTGTATGTCTTGGGTATTTGTTGTGATTTTTCCTGTGGCATCCCTGATCTTGTTAATTTGGGTTTCCTCTCTTCTTTTTTAAATTAATCTTGCCAAAGGTCCATCAATTTTATTTATTTAAAAAAAACAGCTTTTTGTTTTAATTTATTTATAATTTTCTTAGTCTCTATCTCATTAATTTCAGTTCTTAATTTGGTTATCTGGCTGCATCTAGTAACTAGGTTCCTTTTTTCATGTTTTTCTAGCAGTTTTAATTGCAACGTGAGATTATTTACTTGGTCTGTCTGTATTTTCTTGATGTGGGCACTGAAGGTGATAAATTTGCCCCTCAGGACTGCTTTTGTGGTGTCCCACAGGGTTCTGTGTGATGTGTATTCATTTTCATTGAATTGTAGGAACTTTTTAATTTCTTCAGTTACCCAGGTATTGCTTAGAAGTGTGCTGTTCAATTTCCATGTATTTGAATAATTTCTATGGTATTCTTTGTTGTTGAGAACTACCTTGATTGCACTGTGGATGGATAGGATATAGGGGATTATGTCAATCCCCTTGTACTTAGTTTCTTTTTTATATATTTATTTTATTTTATTGTAAAGGTGCTGTACAGAGGGGTTACAGTTAACATAAGTAAGGTCATGAATGCTTTCTTGTCAAACATTGTTACCCACTCCATTTTTCACCCTTTATCCTCCTCTCTCCACTGTCCCCTCCCCCCCGCCCCCAAGTTGTAAGGTTCATTTTCAACACTAGTATCTTGTGAATATCACTGTTGCATTGGGTCACCCTTTTTCCTTGTTTTACCATTTTGTTATTCCTCTTCCAATCCCCAAATCAGATAAATGTATATACAAGATGCAGGGTACCAGAATAAAAAACAGTGACTACAAGGGATAAACCAAAGGGAAAAAAGATAAAATAAAAAGAAAGAACTTGATATAGTACATTGAAAACAACAAGTCAACTACAAAAAAGAGCTCTTGTTTCCATTTCTTGGAGTTCATATTGATTAGCATCATTTTATATGGTCAAATGTACATAGCTATTGAGCTATTGTGATCCTTTGCTAGGACTATCCTAGGTAAATGCTAATTATTACAAATCAGGGAGCCTGTTTTTTGGGTCTGGCTTCCTTCACTTAATATGATTTTTTTCCAAGTCTTTCCATTTCCTTACAAATGGGGCAATGCCATTCTTTCTGATGGATGAATAGAATTCTAATGTGTATATATACCACATTTTCATGGTATATATATCACTCATCTACTGAGGTTCCATATCTTAGCTTTGGTAAAACTACATGCATAGTTGTGCTGATAGCTTTAATGTGGTCTTGCTTGTGATCATTTGGGAAATGCCCAGGAGCAGGATTGCTGGATCATAGGGGAGTTCTCTGTTTAGTCTTTTGAGGAACGTCCATACTACTTTCCAGAGTGGTTGAACCAGTTTACATTACTACCAACAGTGTATTAGTGTTACCTTTTGGCCACATCCCCGCTATCATTTAATATTATTTGTTTTCTTGATAATGGCCATTCTAACTGGGGTGAGGTGAAATTTTAATGTTGTTTTGATTTGCATTTCTTTTATGGCCAGAGATGTTGAACATTTCTTCCTATGTCTAATGGCTGTTCTTACTTCCTCTCCAGAAAAGTCTCTTTTTGATTCTTTAGCCCACTTATTAATGGAGTGGTTGTTTCTTTGAAGATTTGTTATTACGGGGGGGAGGGGCTTCATTTTTTGAGTTCTAAGCATATTTTAGATATGAGGCCCTTGTTTGTTGTATAGTTGTTGAAGATATTCTAATATGTGGGCTTTCTGTTTATCTTGCTAGCTATGTCCTTTGCCATGCAGAAGCTCTGCAATGTAATGCGATTCCATTTATCCAGCCTTTCTTTGATTTGTTATGTTTCTGGATTCTTCTTTAGGAAGTTTTGACCTGTGCCAAGGAGCCCTAGCATATCCCCTATTCCTTCCTGAAATATTTTCAGGGTCTCTGCTCTTACCTCGAGGTCTTTGATCGATTTGGAGTTGATTCTGGCGCAGGGTAATATATAATGATCTAACTTCAGTTTTCTACATGTGTATGGCAAATTCTGCCAGCTCCATTTATTGACGAGGCTGTCTTTCTTCCATCTGATAATTTTGGCTCCCTTATCAGAGATTAGGTGGCTGTAGGACTGTGGGATCATGTCTGAGTCTTCAGTTCTATTTTATTGGTCCTCAGGCCTGTTCTTGTTTTGCACTAATGTCATCTTCCTGACTTATCCTGGAATAGATATCTGTGTAACTTGTGTTAATTCAAATGAACTTGAAGGATAAGAAAAATTTAAAAATTAGACACTTCATTTAATCCCTTATTTTTCATTTATATGTTTCTGTTACATAGAATTTTTTTTATTGTTATTATTAAGGTATTGTGCAGAGAGGTTACCATTTCATAAGTCCATGGTCCGTTGGCTTTGAGTAATAGCAGGTTACCTTTCATAAGAAGTTACCGGGCTGGGAAGGTGGCTCAGTGGTAGAGTGCTTGCCTTGCATGCATGAGACCCTGGGTTCGATTCCTCAGCACCACATAAGCAAAAAGAAAAAAGCCGGAAGTGGCGCTGTGGCTCAAGTGGTAGAGCGCTAGCCTTGAGCTGAAGAGCTGAGGGAAAGCACCCAGGCCCAGAATTCAGGCCCCATTACTGGACCCCCCCCCCAAAAAAAATAAGAAGTTACTATTTCATAAGAAATGTACTTCTCTTTTTTAGACAATCTCCCCTTCCATTGCTTTTCCCCAGTTACGCCCTTAAATAGAAATTTTTTATAATCATAGCAATGACTTTTGGCCTTCTCTCTCTTGTCCTATCAGAATCTGGAGAGAGATTTTGTTTGACAATTCCACAAATTGTCATATACATACCCCCACCCCCATACACACAGTGGGCTTTAACATGCTCTTGGTTAATTCTTATGTCAGTGAACAAACAGGTAATTTCCATTTCTATGGATAATCTCACCCAAATCTGTAGTAGATTAGGATGGCAGAGAATGCAGCATAACTTGAGAATAATTAGATGTCAGATAGTAAGAGAAGTCAGGGATGATTTGAGCATCAAGAATTAAGATTCAGAGATTCAAGGGAATAAGAGAGTGAGCTCAGTGAATGTATTTGGGTAAACCAAGGCAGTGTCTGCCCCTGTCTGTAAGCCTTCTTTAGTAATATCCTATGAAACAGAGGTGTGTGTGTGTGTGTGTGTGTGTGTGTGTGTGTGTGTGTGTGTGTGTTGATAAGAGGTGTCTATCTTGAGATTTGATTTTTCTATACTGTAGTGGGGTAGCAGGGATTCTGTGGGAGACATAGCTTATACACATCCAATAAATTCACCAATAATACTGCAGTCTTGTTGTATAAGAGTCTTTTAACAATAAAGCATTGTGTTTGAAATGTATAACCTACCAGGATATTACTGATGATCTGCTGATAATTTATTTTTTAAGAATACTAGCAATTCAAAAATAATGATTCGAGGAAATATTTAAATCCTTCCTGCTAATGTGAGACAAATTTTTGAGCAGGTAAATGTTGCTCCTAAAGTGACCTGCCTTCTTTGCAGGCTGCCTTGGTTCTGTGGTCTGCCTGTCACCCTGATCACTCTATTAAAAAAAAACAACAAAAAACGCTCTTCCAGGCTACTCAGGAACCTGAGATCTGAGAATCTCAGTCCAAATCAGCCCAAGCACGAAACTGTGAGACTCTTATCTCCAGTTAACCATTCTCCAGTGGTAGAGAACTATCCTTGAGCAAAAAGCTCAGTGTCAGCACACAAGCTCTGAGTTCAAGTCCCAGGGCTAGCACAAAAAAAAAAAAGAAAAAAAGAGTTGTACTGATTCCAACTTTTCAAATGTGTTCTAAGATTCAGAATTTTTTTTTTTAGTTTGTATGTGTGTGTGGGTTGTCTACGTATATTCTAAAGTGTTCTCCAAAGCAAAAGAATTGGCAATATGCCATCGGATTTATTATAGGGAAATAGTTCAGTCTTTTTGGAAGATACAGTTCCAGTTTGAGTATGAAGGCCTGAGAAACAGAACAACTAGTGGTCTAAGTTTAGGCTAAATTGGAAGGTGAGAGAAGACTAGTATCCTCACTTGAAAATAGAGAAAAAACTATCTTTTTCCTTTTTCTGCATTTTATTCAGGTTTTCATTTATTAGTAAGGTCCACCTTACCTAATCTATTCTCCCATAGGAGAGTACAATCTGCTTTATTCAGTCTTGCAAAGAGAGTTTAAGTTCATCTAGGGATCTTTCACCAGACATACTAGACAAATGTTCATGCACAAAATACATGATCACTCCATTCTTGGGCAACCAGACTTTATTGTGGAACACTGTGCATTCCTTATCAATTCTATTAACTGCTTAATTTTGTTCCGTAGATTCCACATTTTAATAACTCTTACTATACCACATAGTCAGTTACTAGTATATAGCACTTACTTACATATAAATATGTAAAAATTAGGAATTATGTACCTTTTATCCTTGTACTGAATAAAGAATTTCAACTTTTCATTGTTGGCTCTTGGAGCATCATCAGGCCTTGACTTTGTATCTAACAGAATTTCTATTTTCAGTGGTTTTTAATATGGGAAAAATGCTAGTTTTTAGGCTGGCGAAATAGGTATTAAATTCTGAGGCTGTAGCTCACACTCTGTTGATCTTAACTTGATTAAAATGATGACACCTTTGAGGTATAATGATCCTTACCAGCTTCCTGAGTAAAGGTAGTAAATGGTACCTGCCTTACCTATTTTCTTATATTTGTCTTGAAAATAGATGTTGTTTCTTTCTGTAATAAGTGTAGAACTACAGAACTACTTTCTGTAATAAGTGTAGAACTACTATAATGATCCTTACCAGCTTCCTGAGTAAAGGTAGTAAATGGTACCTGCCTTACCTATTTTCTTATATTTGTCTTGAAAATAGATGTTGTTTCTTTCTGTAATAAGTGTAGAACTACCTGAATGTGTCAGTTTCAACCAGCCGTTTGGTCCTTTTAGTTTTCATCTACATTTATTTATAAGTATAACTGATGGTATCTTTCCTCTTCTTCCCATGGTTAACAGACTAGTCATACCTCTTCTATGGTCTTCTTTTGGAGTAGGTGATAGAATTTAGATAGGGTCTTTCTGTTGTTATTTTTCACCACTGGCATCATGAATGAGTTGTTTAACCACCTGAAGTAGAAAATGCAATCTCTTTTTCTATGTTTTATCTTTCATTCTGTCCTGGGAAGAGGATGATAAGAGATCATAACTTTTAAATAGACACTAGAATGGATGTTGTGAACAACAGTTCACATAGGATGCAGTATTTTTCTTGTTGCCATTGTTTCTTTTTGTCTCACCATGTCTAGACATTTAATCTCTCATGTACTTTTTGTATAGCTCCATATAACTTCTTGCTTTGATGGATTGAAGTTTCATTTTTGTTGTTGTTGTTGTTTTTTCTGTATAAGGCAGAGCTTAGCAAAATGTTTATCTCTTTCCTTCTTGCGTGGTATCACTACAAGGGCCTGTAAGAGAAAAAAAGTGCTAAAAATTATACTTGTCATGATATATCATGGTTAATAAAAACAGGCAGGTGCTGCATTTGGCAGTATCTTTGGGGAGATCACAGCTTCAGGCAATATCTGATGATGCTGTATTGCCAATCAGGGAGCATGGCCTTAGCTATATGAGCCATGAAAGTGGCTATAGGGAGCATATAGGTTGACTTTGCCTCTCTGAGACATTTTGTTGGCCCTCGCTTCTCAAGAACATGTGTTTTTGTTCTAAGTAAGGAGTTGAATAGCCTCTGTAATGTCTTTAACTTGAGTATTTCATGAGGCTGGGGGATCTGGACAGGTCATTAATCCTGGAGGGGGACCTATTTGAATTTGAAACTGAAGGACATTCCAAATGAAGGAGGTTTCTATTAGGAAATTTCCACCAAAACCAGAGTAATTTGTCAACTAGAAGGTTGGTCATCTCATCTAGTATATTATGTCCAGCCACCTTGCAAAAGTTCTTCCTCAGCTACCAATACAGTTTTACATTATCTTCCAGTACAGAAAACTGGCTGTTTCAGATCCCTTCCTTTCACTCCTCTGGCACAAAATTTCATCTCAAGAAAAGGAAATGAGGCAAACAGCAGGGAGAAAATAAAGTCTCTTTCGTTCAGTACACAGTTTTAATGTATTCCCTCCCCTGTGCTAATCTCTGTAATTTGATTAATTGGCATGTGGTTCCTTACACAAAATCCAAGGAATGAAAAACCGGTTCAATATCAATTAGCTGCAACAGGATGGACTTCCCACAGAGATTTGAGGACAGAGCTGTATTTAACTGGCCCTTTCAAACAAAGTCTTCCCAAATGAGGAGAAGTGGAAGATCCCACTTAGGGCCTACTTGTTTAAAGAAATTAAAAAATGTGGAAATTAGCAACTAAAATCCACTTGGATGAGTCTGTGCTATCCCTTTAAGATGTCTGTCTGTTCATCTCACTAAGACATCCCAATCCTTCCTCCAAAGTGATTTGAATACTTAATATTTGCTGAGATGCCTTAGTTGGATTTGAACAAGATAATTGAATTTGCTTGCTGCATTCATGGGGAATTAAAGCTTGGGAGTTCCTATGGTAAGATATGTCAATGTGCTTATGTTTCAGAGGGATTTTAGTTCTTGGTTTGTGAACAAATATTATTAGACAGTGAGCCTGCCAAATATATAAGACAGTTATTTGTCATAGTCCTAGGCTGTGCCGGTCATTCTCTAGATGACTGTCTTGTCCCTGGGGCTTAGAAGTCATATACTTACCCACAGGCTTTGGTTGTGAACAACCATCTCCTTAACACAGTTGGTGCAAATAAGATGTTAAATATTGTTCCTATTGTCTATAGCTTAGTGAGTGAGACAGATAAATGTCAGTGTAGTGAGAGACATAGCCAACACAGAAATGAGAATTCTCCTTGGTAGTAGAGACTACTACCTACGTAGTGAATAGATGGTGCCACAGAGAATCTCGAACAAAACATAAATGCTTCTATAGGATGAGAAGAGGGGTCCCTTGTTTCAGCTGGTGTGATTAGCATATCTATGGCACCTAAAATGAGGAATGATGAGTCCTGGGACTGCATATTATGGATTGTCTGGGACATGGGGAGGAAATAAGAGATGATGGTAGAAGGAGACATGAACTGCTTCATGAAGGGCTTCCTGTGTAACATTCTTGCCATATAAAACCTAGTTTGAAAAAAATGAGGAATAAATGTAAGCTGTTACAAATTGATTAAATAAGTAGGAAAGATTACCTGAAGCATTCTCACTTTGAAGGCTCTGTGATGATGATCTCTTCTCTAGAAATCTTGTTGGTACCCAGAGCCCTTTTCTATTGCTCTTAAGCTGGTTAAAAATCAGTCATTTGTCTTTCCCCCACAGTGAGAATTTGATGTTGTTCTTTGGGCTTTGATCAATTTATAGTCTGTTGCCCTCAATCAGAGGAGTATATAGTCTCCATATTCAACTTTTAATAACCCCTTCATTTGATAATATTTCTATGTTTATAGAATAATTGCAAACAATATAGAGTGTTCTTGAATACCCCATATTCAACTTGTTAATAAGATGGCCAAGGTATTTCTTTTTCTTTTTCTTTTTTCTTTTTTCTTTTTTTTTTTTGGGGTCCTGTCATGGGGCCTGAACTCTGGGCCTGGGCGCTGTCCCTCAGCTCTTCAGCTTAAGGCTAGCGCTCTACCACTTGTGCCACAGCTTTTTTCTTTTTTGCTTATGTGGTGCTGAGGAATCGAACCCAGGGCCTCATGCATGGAAGGCAAGCTTCCACTGAGCCACCTTCTCAGCCCCTGGCCAAGGTTTTTCTACTGTAACAAATCTCTGTGGTGAATAAACTTTAGAGGTTTCTTTTGGCTTATAGTTCCAGAAGTTTCAGCCCGTGGTCACTTGATCTATTGACCAGTTCTATTCCCTTCAAAGGTACTCCTTACAGGTGTCACTACTTCCCAGTAAAGGTTAATGAGCAAGTCTTTAACATGTGAATCTTTGGGAGACATTAATATTCAAACCATTCCATTGCTTGGGACCACAAGCAAGCACCACCATGCTCCCTTGAACCAATTACATTATTACTTACATTCACTTTTTGTTTCTTTATTTACAAACCTTCTTACTATCATTTTTTTATTATTTTATTTTTTTTGGTCTGGATGTGGGGCCTGAACTCTGGGCCTGGGCGCTGTCCCTCAGCTCTTCAGCTCAAGGCTAGCGCTCTACCACTTGAGCCACAGTGCCACTTCTAGCTTTTTTCTTTTTGCTTATGTGGTGCTGAGGAATCGAACCCAGGGCCTCATGCATGCAAGTCAAGCACTCTATCACTGAGCCAGCTTCCCAGCCCCTACTATCGTTTTTTTTAAAGACATTATTTTTGGCAATGTATGGAGCTGCCTTTTGTGTGTGTGTGGTGGGAGGTGGATGTTGTATTGGGAATTGGTAGGCCAGTGCTCTATCAGTTTAGCTACTTGTCCAGCCCTTTGTTGGTTTTTGTTTTTTTGTTTTTTTGTTTTTGTCGGTCTTGGTTTTAAAGCTTGAGTGTCAGTCACTGTTTCCCTAGCTAGTCATTAACTCTCAGGCCTCTATTTTCTACCTCATATTTGGGATTACAAGTGCATATTACCACACCTGGCCTACGGGCTGATGATTTCTGAAACCAGAGGTAATCCAACAATTTATATTATCTCTCTTCCTGTGTTCTTGAGATTGTCTTATCTGTAATCCTGTGATTTCTGTCTCTTTGAGAAGTCTAACAATTCAGGGGAAGAAGTACAGAAAAGCAGGAATGTCAATGTATCAAGTTAGTATAACTTTGATGTCAGTTATGTTTGTTTTATTTAAAAGGTATTATTATGTAGTAAATGTGGCTTGTTAGAAATATTATTAAACATGGACTTGATGAAGAATAGACAATGAAAAGAGTTTTATCTTTTGATGACATGATCAAGTACCATACAGCACTATTCTATTCTCTTTGCCTCTAGATGGTGCTGTTTTTATGCTGCCTATCTTGTTTAAACTACTCACTTTGTAATGAGGGAATGACTGATTAACATTGTATCTGATCACGTTGCACTGTTTTTATTTCTCTTTTACAAAACTAAGACCCTCTTTGAGTCACTATTAAGCGTCCACTTGTTAAATAGCCTTGATTAAGTGATGTAAAATTTGCCAATAGTTTGATAGATGAAGGTAACATTTGTACCATGTAATCTTTTGTGAAATAATTCTGGAAAATCTTTAATAGCCTTCTTTGTTCTAAGTCCCCTTTTTCAGTTGTCAATGAGCAGTTGTTTGTTTCAAGAAATTTCTCTATGTAGAAAGTAATACTCTGGCATCCATTTCCCAGGCCTAGGAAATTTGAAAATTCTTCTCCAAAACCCCCCAAAGAACAAAAAAAAAGAAAAGAAAAATAACCCTTATTACCATACAGAAATATTTAGTACTATCTTATATTTCATGGTCCTCTTTGGGTTTTAAATCCTAAATGTATAAATTATTTTTGTACCCCTAAAATGTCTTTTTATGCCCTGCTTGTCAAATAATTCTCTTGTTACTTAAACAGTAACTTTTTCCATATCTTTAAGCTGTTAACCCTTTTAGTCATTTCCTTTCTAATAGAATCCTGTGAGTAAATTAATCTTTTAAACAAAATACAAAAATGTCCCATAATCAGGACTTAGCAGAGTAGCAGACCAAAACGTTACTTAGTACTGTTGTCCAGGTTTTTCTTGGTGGTACTTGATACTTCATACTTCATACTTATGAGGAAGGCGCTATACTGCTGAACCTTTCCTCCAGACATTTTTCTTGTCAGTCTTGAGTTAGGGTCTTGATTCTTGCCTGGTTTTGAGCTTGGTTGCCTATTTTTCTCTTCCTTCTATAGCTACATTGAGGCCATACATTGTCAATGCCTTTTTCCCATTGAGATGAAATCTCATAGACTTTTTCTCCCTGGGGTAGGCTGGGACTCTTAACCTCCCTGTCTCAACCTCCCAAGGAGGTAATACTATAGGTATAAGCCACTGGCACCTGGTATTGTCCAGGTTTTGAAACAGCCACTCACTCTTTCTGCCCCCTTTTTGGCTTCTTTCCTGTTTCCTCCTTTGTTAAGATGCTGATTTGCATAACCTGAATCTATTGTAATGACCTTATCTGTTTCATGTACTTAATCTGTTTAATAAGCAGTTTTGTTTAGCTGGATCACCTCAGTCATGTTTTCTCTTAATTTTATCTCAGATCATTTCTTTATTACTTTGTAGCTTTTCTTCCCATGTAATAATCTCAGAGCACGAATGCTGAATGATCTGACCTGTAAGTTTGTACCTTTTTTGCACTATTACTTCATGTAAAGGTTGATTTGTGAGCCTAAAATTAACTAAATTGGTGGTATACTAGTGGTGGGATGATTTATCAACTGCTTAAAAATGTGCAAATGTGATTGGAGTGATTTTTATCATGCCTGCTGTATGTTTTAATGCAAAAGTGCCTTCAGATAGAAATTTAAGCTGGCAGGATTCTCTTTTTCCCCTTCCAAACACTATTTTAAGTTTCTTGTTCTAGCTCTTCCTTGGCTGGTACAGGTCAGGCATGAAGAGAGCAGCAGTGCTGCATGCTTGAAGTTAGGCTCCTCTGCTTCCAAGCCTCGTCCTGGGAAGGCTGGTGGCATTCAGCCACACACTAGGATTAACATAGGAATCAGTGAATGTATATTCTTGTACACCCAGGTTCAAAATCCCCTTTTAGAGTACCCATGAACCCAAACAGTTTTTGAGTCAGCATCCATCCTAGGGACAACTTGTGCTAAGGTTTATTTTAGATATTTTTTGTGACACATCCAATTTCAGAAACTTACAGTCCCAAAGACAATGTCACAAACTCCTGTCCTTCTGAATTTCTTCACACCAATTTTTTGATTTGAGACGTTTTTTCTCTGTTTGAGAATTAAGTGTTTTTTGTTTTTTTGTTTTTTTGTTTTTTGTCAGTCATGGGGCTTGAACTCTGGGCCTGAATATTGTCCCTCAGCTCGTCAGCTCAATGGTAGCTCTCTACCACTTGAGCCACTGGGACACTTCTGGTTTTCTGAGTGGCTTATTGGAGATAAGTGTCTCAGGTACTTTCCTGCCCAGCTGGCTTTGTTGAGGCTGGCTTTGAGCCATGATCATCAGATTTCAGTCTCTTGAGTAGCTAGGATTACAGGTGTGAGCCAATGGCGCAGCAGAATTAAGTTTCTTTCCTCCATTTCTTCTATTTTCTTTTGTTCTTTTGCGTTAGGAAGAAAGGGCTAAGATAATGGGTGCCAAACACATTGGTCAGAATAGGTATTCCAAAAACAATAGTCATCTCCTTCCCCCCACATATTGCATGTTTCCTTAGAAGTTCACATAGGGTCTGCATGCACAGAGCCTTCATGTAAGTAGTTAATAATGTGAAGCAGCATTGTACTTCAAATTTGTGTGTGAAGGATGTCTTGAATAAGTCAGTAATCTAAGAAAGGATGAGATCATTCAGCTCCTTAGATACAAAGCCAGAACCAAACTAATGATCTCATTGTGTGTGTGTGTGTGTGTGTGTGTGTGTGTGTGTGTGTTTTATGTGTGTGTAAGTATGTATATACTAGTGCACTTGAAAGGCAAGCTTGATCATTTTTTGAGGAATTTAATGGTCTTCATTTATTATACATGATTTAATTAGGGCACACTGTCACTTTTATTCAGGTGCCTAAAACAATGTATGCATGCAGAGACACTGCTACTCAGCTCTGTTCATGCTTTAAGTCTGGTTTTTCATCCCATTCATATGATCCTTTTTAAAGTGAACCAAAGAATGGGCTCTTCAGATTACAGATAAGACTATAAGTGTTTAAATTCAGGCTCCATCACTTGCTAGTAATGGTGGCTTAACTTCACTTAACTTAATTGAAAAACATATGATTTGATAATTGAGAAATATTATTGTGAGGGTTAACAAAACAATGTAATAGGGAAGATATGCATCCACTAAAGTAGCAAACATCTGTTGCTGGCAACTAGTCTCCTACAAATAAAGAATAAACCAGACCTAAAAGTAGTAGATGAACATAAAGACAACAATCATGGCAGAAGGTATAGAAATGGAGAAAATGCATTGTATAACAAGAAATCAGTATAGCAAAAAGGAAAGGATGAGTTTGGACAGGATGGGGGAGAATATTGAAAGGGGTGACATTGATCAAGATACACTTTATTATTCATAAAGTGCTTTGTTGAATGGCAGTGCCTTTGTACAACTATGAGTGTGTATGTTTAATACAGTTTCTTTTTCTTTTTATTTGTTGGTCATGGGGCCTGAACTCTGGACCTAGGCTCTGTCCCTCTGCTCTTCAGCTTAAGGCTAGTGCTCTACTGCTTGAGCCACAGTGCCATTTCCAGCTTTTTCTGCTTGTGTGGTGCTGAGGAATCAAACCCAGGGCCTCATGCATGCAAGCAAGCACTCTACCACTGAGCCACCTTCCCAAGCCCTTAATACAGTTACTAAGTACTATTTTCTTCTCACTTTTCTTTGTGGGGTAGGGTGGGTAGACTTGTGGATTTTCATCAACTCAGCTATTGAAAAATTTTTATATAAGATACAGAGTACTAAAATCAAATACAGTGACAACAGGGGATACACCTTAGGGGAAGAACATACCAAGGAAACAAACAAAAAAAATCACATAATACATTAAAAACAACAAAAACAAAGAAAAGCCTCTTGTGTCCATATCTTGGGGTTCATTTCACTTAGCATCATCTTATATGGTCATATGTACATAGCATTTGAGCTTTTCTGCTCATCAGATAAAATTATGGTAGACGTATACTAATGAACTTTACAACTTTGTGGGATGGGGAGGTGAGGGAGGTAGGAGAGGGAAGGGGTAGTGGGAGAACAACTAAGGAGGGAGTAACAACCCTGGACAAGAAATATACTCATTACCTTACTCTGTAACTAACCCCTCTGTACAGCATCTTTACAATAAAATAAAATGAAAAAATATTTTAAATTTTAGGACAGTAACTTTTAATAGTATTAGTGAATTTTTTCTGTTACTGTTTATTAGTGCTTTTCAAATTAAGTAGTTTTACAATGGTGTTTCAATTTAACGTGCCATTTTGTGAGTAGAATACATCTTGATGGATGTTACCCCTTTATATCGTTCTCGCCCCCTCCCACAACCCCACCTATTCCTACAAGTTACCTGGTTCCAATTATTTATCTTTTTTGTTGTGTAGATTTGCTAGTTTTCTAATGTTCACCTATGTTAACATAGCAAAGTACAAATGTGTGGAAGAGGTTGCCTTAGATATATTCTATACTTTTTGTGTCTTGAACTTAAACTCAGGGTCTAGACTTTGCCCCTGAGTTTTTTGGTTTTTCCTCTCATGGCTAGCACTCCACCATTTGAGCCACAGCTCACTCTTGCCCACCTCCTCCTTTTTTTGGTGGTTAATTGGAAATAAGAATCTCATTGATTTTTTTTTTTTCCTGCTTGGGTTGGCGTGGAACTATGATCCTCAGATCTCAGCTTCCTGAGTAGCTAGGAATAAAGGGGTGAGCCACAGATGCCTGAATTTATATCCTATAATTTTTGAATTTTCTCTCTTACAACCTTGAATGCTGTACTTTTTAATTGTTTAATAACTCAGTTATAATAGGTGTACTGTACAGTCTATGGGACAGTTCCTCCTCCTCCTCCTTTTCCTCCTTGTTGCTTTCCTAGTAAGGATTTTAGATCAACCTTAACACTTGACTCATTTTGTTCTTTTATTTATTTATTTATTTAGTCAATTTTTGTCTTGGATTTTCTTGCTTACGCCCAAGATTTATACTGGATTGAGAGTGTAGTAACTCTCTCAATGTGACATTGCATGCTTGTGTTCCTTTTTTCTTTTTTTATTAGCCCCAAGACAGGTACTGGAACTTGTCCTCCAACCCCACCTGTGTACCTTTATATGTATATTTGTTTTGTTTTGGGAGTACTAGGGTTTTAATTCAGGGTCTTGTGCTTTCCAGGCAGGTGCTCTATTAGTGAACCATGCTTCAGCATATTTACTTTTTTTATGTTGGCATTCTGCTTTCCAGTTATGTTAAAGGCATACATTAAATGCTTTATAAAAATTAGTTCCTTTTGCTCTAAATTATTTTTAGAGGAAGTACTGGGAGACACAGGCCTTGACAGCTGTCACTGTTTCTGGTACATATAAGAAGCAGTTGAAGTCTTGGATAGTAGGGCGTTTTTCTGAAAAGCTTTGGCTGATTTTGATGGGCATTTTGAGGTACTTTCAGTATAGCATTGCCTCAGTCCACTTTCATAGCCGGAGGCTGTTTCTGTTACCCAGGAAATGTGACACCTGATCTCAGGTATACAGCAGGACTGGTTTGTGTTTGTGTTGATCCTTGTCATGATGATAGGTCCATCAGGGCTATGTAGCTTTGTCAGTACTAGGCTTTCTATTTTGTATCCCTGGCTTAGTTAAACTGTCACAAATCATGTTATACTTTCTTTTTTTTTCTTTTTTTTTCTTTTTCCTTTAGTGTTGGGGAGGCAGAGATTTTCAGTGGCTTTGTGATTTTTTTTTTTTCTGGCTTCATGCTTGTTTTGTAGACTTATTTAGTAATTCCTCTTCATACCTAATACTATTTTTTTCAGTTTTTCAGAAGCACTAATCTAAAGATTTGGTTTATCATCCAGCTTAATATTATTGAAAATGATACCTGTTTCATTTATGTAAGAGTGTGTGTGTGAGAGAGAGAGAGAGGAGAGAGAGAGAGAGAAAGAGAAAAAGAGAAAGAGAGAAAGAGAGGAAGGAGAGAGAGAAAGTACGTGTACTGGGGCTTGAACTCAGACCTTCTCACTCTTATTTGGCTTTTTCTCTCAAGTCTAGTGCTCTACCACTTGAGCCACTCCTCCTTCACTTTAGGTTAATTGGAGATGAGTCCCATGAACATTTCTTTCTGGTCTGGCTTTGAACCACAATCATTAGATCTCAGCCTCCTAAGTAGCTAGTATTACAGGAGTGAGCCACCAGTGACTGGCTTGTTTTATTCTTTAAATGAAAGTTATTTTTTTTTTTTTTATTTCACGGGACTCTGGGTGGGAAGAATGGTAGAGTTATTTTCTCATTCCTCTATCCATTCTCCTTTCTTCTTTCAGGTAAAGTTCTCCTGGCTTGTCAAAGATGGGGAATGTTTTATTGGCAAAACAGCTTCTGACAAATAATAGTTGTGATTAATATTCAGTATGTTTCATGTAGTTGTTGCTCTATATTAAGTACTCCATATTTTCATATATTACATTTATAATTTATTATTATCCCAGTTTACTGATTATAATCAGAGACTTAGTCGCCATGTTACCTGCCTCTGTTTACATGAACAGTAAGTGGCAAAAACATGTTAGACCTGTTCTGGGCTTTGGAAGAAGAACAGTAAAATTTCAACATGTTACCTGTCTTCATGGATTTTTATAGGATTTAGTTCCTAAACTAAATTTTGTTACCTAGTCTTAGATCACAAAACCCATTCAGAAAGCTGGTGATATTATTTTAGAGACTGAAAGTCTGACCGACTGAAGTTTCCACTAGGTATGAGAATAATGTCTTTTGTTAGGAAATGACTATGAGAATATGCAAATGTAAAACAGATGTGTAAAAATCAGAACAGTGTCTTTTAATTCCCTAGAGATCCTCCATGTAATTTAGCATAGAGTTTTCCTCAAAGGTGGTACAAAGTAGATGTGAATTTCAGTAAGATATAATTTTAGTAAGATGTTAATTCCAGGTAATTATTGTAAAATGTAATTCTTATTCCCATACTGTAACTTAGAGCAAAGTTTGTTTTTAGCAGAGTTGCATATTGTTAGATATAGACTGACCAATATACCATATTGTATATTTGTTTTATTCCTCTTGGTTTACAGTTATTTGCTGGTATAAAGGATGGAGAAAGTCTGCAGCTCTTTGAACAAAGTACTCGTTCTGGCCATAAACAAGAGACACACACCATGGAGGCTACAAAGCTTGTAGAGTTTGACCTCAAGCAAACCCTTACCAGGCTTGTGACACATCTTTTTGGAGATGGTAGGTACTCAAATACCTTTGCTGTTGGAGACTTAGATGTCCATACTTACAGTATACCAGATCATTGAGGCTAGTTGTATGGAAATTTTCTTTAAAGGTATGAAATAATGGTTCAGATCTTTGTGAGATGGAGCCTATGGATTTCATAGTTCATTTGATCTGATGAACAGAATAATACGAAACTGGCATTAGCTAGAGAAAGAAACTGTTTACTACCTTGGATAAGGATGATAATAGAGTAAGATGAGAGTCATCAGGTTAGGGAGAAAATGTACTAACTTATTAGTGTGATTGTGTTACCACGTTATCATTAAGTTGATAGAGCAAGTTTCTTAATTGTGTAAATGGGCCCAGTGGGAAACTTCATGTATTGGCATAAATATTACTGTTATTAACAACAAACATATTAATAGTGTGTTTCCTATAAGAGGAACAATATTGTTAAGATCTAGAATCTCATTTTAATTACTTGTATTTCATTTTTAATTGTTAATACTCTCATTTCCTCCAACTAGCACCAAGTAGAGATAACAGTTTTCTAATTTTAGAATGATATGAAGCGAAAGTTTGACTTTTTTTTTTTGATTGTGACCTACATTTATGAAGTGTTTGTGTGCTGGGACTGTAGTTTAATTGTATACTTGAAGCTCTACGTTCAAATACTCAGCATTACAGGGGAAAAAAGGAGAGAAAAGAAATGTCTAGATGATACAATTATAGCACGGTTGAGAGTCTTCTTTATTCTTTTGTTCTTATAAGATTAAAAAAAACCAATAATTAATGATTAATGATTTTTAGAAGATTTACAAACAATTATATCCTCAATTATACTAAGGTGTAATTGACATAAACTATTCATATTTAAAGTATACAATTTGATAAATTATCATGTGATAAACTGATCACATTTGCACAGTCTTACAAGTTTTAACACCAGAATCAAGATAATAAACATATGTTTATCCTCAACTTTTTCTTCCTTAATTGTCTATATCTGATGGAGGTAGTCAGTCATCTGATGTTTTCATTGCTCATCAGTTTGCATTTTCTAGATTTATGTGAGTGTAATGCTATGCTGCATTGTGTAATCTTCAGAGTGTCACTAAATGTGATTGTTCATTCATCTAGCATTTACCTGTGCAGTTGGTGTATGTATGTCAATATTCCATTTGTTTTATTGCTGAACATTGTTATAGTCCTCAGCTTATCCCGTCAACCATCTATAGGAATTTTTGGCTGTATTTAGTTTGGGGCTATTATATGTAAAGTTCTTGTGAACATTCACATAGAATTTTTTTTTTAGACAGTATTTTATTCCTTTGGAGTTAATATCTAATAGTCGGAATGACTAGATTGTACGTTAGGTATATGTTTAACTTCCCCAGAAATTATTAAGTTTTCTTCTGAAGTGGTTGTAGTACTGGTAGTGTATGAATTCCAGTTGCTGTGTGTCTTCAGTAATATTTCTTCTAGCCATTTAAATTTTAACCATTCTAAAAGGAATATAGTACTTTCATCAAGTAATAACTTAGCATTATAAAGAACTTTTCCAAATAATCAGGCAAAAGGCAACCTAAGAAAGACATGGCTGAGCATAATGACAGATGACATATGTAGAGCAAGCAATAATCACACAAAGAATAATTACTCTTTGTAATCAGTAAAGTTTGTTACCATACTTCATATGAGAAATGATTTTAAAAATAGATATGTAATAAGTCCCATGGTTTCCCTTATTTGCAATAACTAGTATATGTCTGAGAAAAGCAGACTGACTGAGGAAAAAATGAAAAGAAGAGAAAGAAAGGAATGTTGACAGCAGATCTCATGCCCAGTGAGAAATGGTAGTGTGGGATCACCACAATGTTCTCTGAGATGTTTATCAAGTCAGTTAACATTAAGGCTTCAGTCTTCCCACTGTTAAGTAAAAGTAATACTTGTTTCACATAAAATAAAATGCAACATAATTTATAAAATATGTCTTATAAACTGAAAATGTTAATATGTACATATGGAGAAACGAAGAGAAGGAAAAGTAAGAAAGTTAAGAAAGAACCATTGTAAAAGGAGAAATTCAGTCAGAGTTTTGTTTGCTTTGTCTTTATTACATTTAATAGGATGAGATTTCTTTTATAACTGACTCTGACCCAGAAGTATGTTTTGTTCTGAGGATGGCTTTAACCCTTACCAAAGACCAGACTAATAATTTTTAAAAGAAAACACCATACTAGACTCTGAACAAGGATATACATTTTTCTGAATCTGGTCCTGAAGATTTCTTTGTGATATTGCTTTACATATTTGTATTGGTATAGGTTTCTTTTTTTTCTTCCAGTTTCTTCTCAGCTACTATGTGTTTTTTTAATTTAAAAGGTGATGTACAGAGGAGTTACACTTACATAAATAAGGAAATGAGTATAATTCTTGTCCAACATCTCCCCCCCCCATTTTCTTCCTCTTTCCCTTTCCCCACCCAAATCCCCTCTCCACCAAATTGTAAAGTTCATTTCCAACATGTCTTGTGAGTGTCACTTTTGCATAGGTTCACCCTTTGTCCTTTTTTCACCATTTCTGTGATTCCTCTTCTCATCCCTAATCAGATAACTTTTATACAAGACAAATTGTACTGAAATAAAAAACAGTGACAACAGGGACTAAACCAAAGAAGAAGAAGACAAAAAGGAAGAAAGATAAAGGAAATAATTGCATACAGCACAAAACAACAGCAACAACAAAGAACCCAAAAACCTCTTGTTTCCATATCATGTAGTTCATTTAGATTAGAATCATTTTATAAGGTCATATACATACATAGCTATTGAGCTATTGCAATCCTCTGCTAGAACTATCCTAGACATATACTAGTTATTACAAATGAGTGGAACCATGTAGTCTATGTTTTTTTGGGTCTGGCTTACTTCACTTAACATGATTATTTTTTTCCTTTCAAAAGCATTCACTGAGGTATAGTTTCCAAGCAGCAGATTTGTATGATATGATTTTTCTGACTATGAAGATTTTCTTGACATGGTAGGCATGCTCATGGCTAAGATTTAGGAGTCTTAAATTTTAAATGTGGTGTGTGTGTATTTGTGTGTGTGTGTGTGTGTGTGTGTGTGTGTGTGTGTGTGTGTATACATATATTTCAACAGTGTTCAGGCATATATTTGCTTAATTACTTCTAAATGTTGTTGACTTAGACTTTTTGGATTCAAATTTCATCAGAAGTATTACTCTTTTAACAATCATCAAACTCACTTTAAAAAATTATCTTTAGTTATACAAAGATATACAAAGCAGTTTATGACTACAATATATCTTGATAAATGTCACCCCTTTCAACATTCTTACCCATCCGTTCCCTACCCCCCCCTTACTTTTCTTAGTTTTGTAGGATATACATTGGATTCTTGACTGCATTCTATCTCTCTTCTCCTCTACCCCTTTCCCATTGACCTTACCCCACCCCTTTGGAGTACCCACTTCAAACTCTTTATTTGTAAGTTTGAATTAGAATTGTGCGATGGAATTAAAGTAAACTTGGAAAATGCATAGTGTTCATGTGCATTAAAGTCTGTCTGTGAAAAAAGTCTCCCGTTTTTTCTTTGCTTTTGGCTGTGATCATTTTGATACCATTTACACAGTACGGCAACCCTCAGAAAATGCTGCAAAATAGGTTGCCCAGACAGCTTTGCCTTGTCTCCAAGTATCTTTGTCACTGAGATTCTGGTTGTCTGAGTTGGCTGAGTCTGTCTTGGATATGCTTTCTAGCTTTTCACTCTGCTTGTCACTTCTTTGAGGACATCCGGGACAGAGTGGGAAGGTGACTCAAACCCGGGCCTGTTAATGAACTACAAGAGTGAGAAGGTATCCAATAAAAAAACCCAAAACACAGAAACAAACAGACTATGCTGTACACTTTTACTGCTTATGCTGAACAGTACTTGAGAACAACTCTTGAACAACTATTTGTGATTAGTGGCTGTTTCTCCTGATCTCTGAAAAAGGTTGCTTTCTTTTGATTTAAGGTTTTTCACAGGCACCATGTAGTTGTGGGCTTTTTTGTTTGTTTGTTTGTTTGTTTCTGGTATGTGTATCTTTCTATATATCTGTGACCTTCCTAGGTGTCATCAACCTGAATGTCACTAAGATTAATAATAGCAGTAATAACAAAGATAATAACAATAGAGATAATAGTTGGCAGTTTCAAACCCTTTGTTGAGCCATTCCAACAGTTTTATTTTTCTTTTGAATAAGAAAAAGGTAAAGTATCTAAGTTTTTAGATAAGTGAACCTGACACAGGGAAATTAATGACACGTGAAGACCACACTGTTGTAGTATCAGTGGCACAGTTTTAACTCACGTAGTCTGACTGCTAATCCCATGTTAGAGGTTGGCTGTTTTGAAAGGACAGGAAAAAATAACTTAAATAATATTCCTGAGCCTAAAAGGCCTACAAAAATTATGAAATGAAAATAAAACTAAAAATCAGGCCTCTCTCTAGATACTATTGTTTGGTTCTTTCCTTTCTTTTCTCTGCAGGTCTCTTAACTTCTATGGCAAAGACTCTATTTATTACATATCCAATTGTGTCTTACATACCAAGATCAGGTAATAAGTGAAGTTTCACTCTTCCTATAATTAATGAATGAATGGGAACTACTTTGCAGGTCTCAGAAATACTCAGTGGCTGCCGCCTCCTCCTTGTCCTCCTTGTCTTCCTCATCCTCGTCCTCCTCGTCCTCCTCCTTGTCGCCATGGTTGTCATAGTCATCCTAATCCTCCTCCATTTGGTGAGGGGTCTGGGTTTTGAATTCAGGACCTAGGCCCTGTCCCTAACCTTTTGTGCTCAAGGCTAGTACTTACTTGTGCCATAGTTCCCCTTCAAGCTTTTTGGTGGTTAATTGGATCGCCCCATTTGTTAGGAAATGGAAAGGCTTGGAAAAAATTATATTAAGTGAAGTAAGCCAGGCCCAAAGAAACATAGGTCCCATGGTTTCCCTTATTTGCAATAACTAGTATATGTCTGGGACAAGCAGAAAAGGTTAAAAGCTATGTGCATATGACCATATAAGATGATGTTAAGGGAAATGAACCCCAAGATAGGGACACAGATATGTTTTTTCCTTCTTGCTATTGTTTCTGATTTATTTGTAATGTTCCATATGATTTTTTTGTTTCTTTGTATGTTCTTCCCCCACGGTATAACCCCTGTTTTCATTGTATTTGATGTAGGGGTCCTGCATCTTGTATATACACTTCTGTAATTTGGGGAGGGAATGGGAAAAAAAACCCAAAATGCTTAAATAAGGATACAGATTAACCCATTGTAACAATGAGATTTTGAAAACTAACTATGTTGACAACGAACTTTACAATTTTTTCTGGGGTGGTGGGGGGGGGTGTAGTTGTGGAGGTGGAAGGGAAGGGATGGTAAGGGAAAAACAAAGGAGGAGATAACAATGCTCCATAGAAAATGTACTCATTAACTTGCTCATGTAAGTGTAACCCCTCTGTACAGTATTTTTTTTGTTGGGGGTCCTTTCATGGGGCCTGAACTCTGGGCCTGGGCGCTGTCCCTCAGCTCTTCAGTTCAAGGCTAGTGCTCTACCACTTGAGCCACAGCGACACTTCCAGCTTTTTTCTTTTTGCTTATGTGGTGCTGAGGAATCGAACCCAGGTCCTCATGCATGCAAGGCAAGCGCTCTACCACTGAGCCACCTTCCCAGCCCCTCTATACAGTATTTTTACAATAAAAAAACACATAAAAAAAAAGTCTATGGAGTTTTCTGCTTGGGCTGGCTTTGAATTGTATGTAGTCTTCAGATCTCAGCTTTCTAAGTATCTAGGATTACACATTGAACTCTGCTCAAAGACTTTAAAAAATATTTTTATGGTTTAGGCTTTTCACTTATTATTATTATTAAATTCCTTTGTTCTTGGAAGGTAAAATTAAAAATTAGAACATTCTATTCCTTGTGTCAATTTGTTCTTATTATAATGGCTTTAGTTTCAGGTTGTATTTTTCTCTTTCTTTCAAATGTGGTTTATATTATTTTCTGCTAACATTTCAATTGTACCAGCATCCTAAGGCTGTTATAAGATACATTATCATTTTATAATTAGAAAGAAACAAAACAACCTTTTGGACTATTTCTATGCTTGTGGAAGTCATTGTTATTTTTCAGGTCATTTCTTTGAGAGCAAGGATGGTAAGGAATTAGGATTCCTAACATTTTAATTTCTCCTTCTGTCCTTCAGGGTGTATAGCCCTTTTTGCACCATTTCAGACTTTGCTGTTTCCCTATAATGTATTGGGATTAGTCCGAAGGAGGGATGGAAGTTGCTGCTTTGCTGCCCACTTAGTTTGCTGCCTTTGGAGTATCATGTTTCTCTGGTTCTTTGTTTAGAAGCCACAAGGCTGTGGCAGTCATTCAACTGCACTTCCCAGAATCCCCTCCAAGGGTCCTGGTTGATGAGGGTTCAGATGGCCTCCAGCTGCTAGCTCCTTGAGGAACAGCTTTAGCTTCCAGGAGCCCTTTTACCATAGCCCTTCCCAGGTTTTTCTACATCCAGTGACTGAATGTTACAGGAGCTTTCAGGCCTTCCATAGGGTAGTTCTGATGCTGCCCATTCCAGTGCTCTGTCAAGGATCAGGCTTTGTTGGGCCCAATTGCAGGTAGGTCTCCTACTCTCTCTGCCCAATATGTTGCTGTTTCATTTTCCTTCCAGAAATGCTAATGCCTCCCAATTTATCTATTTGCCAACCTCACCTGCATCAGGTCCAGTATATGTTCTCATCCTACCTAGAGTCTTACGCTATGAAAGATGTTCTTGTCAGGAGTAAACCCAGGAGATACTGGTAATGAATACTACATATCTTGTACATATTTTCATGATTTAAAAAAATACATGAATCCTTAATGCAAACAATGAAAATTGAGACTAACAATTAGGTTTTCTAATTGTTCTACTATGATACTAAAGAATCTATTTTCAAAATATTAAAAAATTCATATTAATAATTTTTAAATCAGCACTTTGCTGTTTGATTTGAAGAGTTGTCTAAGAAAACTCCTATACAGTGAAGGAGCAAACCAATCCTTGCCTTCAGGCAGTGTTGTCTTGCTGGTATTCACTATAGCTTGGATATAATCCACAGCAAGCTTTTTGCTTTTCAGAAAAATTGCCTGGTGTGTTCAACCTTTGGGATGCAGGAAATGGAATGGGAAGTGCTCTGTTTTGTCAGTTGAGGTACTCAATGGAAATAGAACATTACCTCAGGAATCAGTTGGAAAGAGAACCAGTGAGTTTTCTATCACTTCCTTCCTTTGGGGCTCTACATGTTCATATGACCACTGGAAAATTTATTTTTGCACTGATTCTCTGTTCATCTTTGTTTATTTTTCCTTTTTTTTTTTTTTTTTTTTACATTGGACTGTCTCCGTTTTGCTGTTTTCAAGTTCATTAATCGTTTCTTCTGGAAGATCTAATTTGATATTCCCATCCTGCATGTTTTTCATCTCATGTGTTTTAGTTAGTATCTTTTTTCTATCTATCCTCTCTCTACTTTCCTTTAGCTTTTGAGCATAAGTGCCATTATAATATGTATTTTAAGGTCTTCTAATGCTGTCATCTGTAATTTTGTGATAGATTGTTATTGATTTTTCTCTACTTAATTTTTTTCTTCTTTGCTTAACCTGATCATTATTCATAGAATGCTAATATTGTTAGTTTTACCATGTGATGCATTTGGCACTTTTGTATTTCTAACAATATTCATAAGCTTTGCTTGGAATTTTAAAAATACCTTGATCTTCTCAGATCTTCTTTCCAAGTTTTCTTAAGCAAGATTGTTATAGTGTTTATTGTAGTTGGTTTTCCCTACTACTGATGCAGTACCTTTCTTAGAACTCTTAAGTGATGATCTGTGAATTATGAGGTCCTCCTTTCTGCTGTTGAGATTTGGTACTATTCCTGGTCCTGTGGGAGCTCCCAGCAATGTTCCTTCTAATCTTTGTGTATGGTGTGTTTCCTGGCCACAGGTTACCTCCCCCCAGATCCATCTACTGGTTACTATTCCATTGAATATTGATGGCATTTTCTGTGGATTTACACCATTCTATCTTCATACATCTTCCTCCACTCTATCTTGTCCAGTGTGCTCCACCCATATGGACATATTAGACTTCTAGCTCTGTATCAGCTCAGGTTCTGTATTCAAACTTCAAGTTTTGTGTCAGCTCACTGGGCTATTCTTGTATTATCCATTCTTTCTGGAACAATGTGAAGTCTTATCCCTCAGAGGTCAGTGTCTTTGACTATCTGATGTGCAATATTTTGAGTAGAAATATATAATATGTTTTCAGCACTTCATAGTCACAGGTTCTGCCCTTATGGACTTAAACAACTGTACATAGAAAATATTTTTTAAAATGTACATATAGCTGGGTGCTGGTGGCTCATGTTTGTGATTCTGGCTTCTCAGGAGGCTGAGATCTGAAGATGGGGATTCAACAAAGCCAACAAGGGCCAGGAGAGTTGTGAGCCTCTTATCCCCAATTAACCACCAGAAAACTGGAAGTAGAACTGTGGCTCAAAGTGGTAGAGTGCTAGCCTTGAGCAAAAAAAATTCAGGAATAAGGCCTAGGCCCTGAGATCAAGCCCCATGACTGATGAAAAAAATTAATAATAATAAAATAAGATGTATCTGTACAGAATGTATACAAGTGTTTTTTTATTGTTACTTTATGAATAATATAGTTATCATCTGTAGACACAGTACTTCCATGTATTAGAGGTAGGTAATCCATCTATCTGTCTGTCTATCTTAGAACATAGGTAAGGTTGTTTGTAAATATTCTGTCACTTTATACAAAAGCTTGAAATGCAGAGCATGGTTTCATGGGACCTTTTAGATAAACTACCTAGCACTGACAGTAGATAAAGCTCATCTACTATTAGTCTTGGATCTTGACCTATCTACAGCAATTCAGGGCCATAGCCTCAGGCTGTGTATAGATGATGGTTTTCTCATCCTTATATTGGGTACAGAATTTAGTGCCAGGCTGTAATTTCAGGATTTTAGCTTCCACCAGGTACTGCAGAGGGCAAGCTCTGGCTGCACTCCCCGATTGAGGGCTCTTCCTTATTGTTTCACTGCGCTGCATTTCTTTTCTACTTCTGGCTTATTTCTTTTAGTCTATGCCTTTTGAGGTTTTCCTTTTTATCAGCTGTTACTGTTTTGTGTTGGAACAAGGAGCATGACCTTGCTGTTTTGGGCTTGTGAGTACATTTTGTGTGGGAAACAAGCTAATGCTGTTTTCTCTATTAATTCTAAACAAGAGCCACGTAGGACTCAACTGTCAGACCTACCTAGCTCTGGTCTTCACATTTACTAACTTGGCTAGAAACTTAATAGATTAGATACATAAGTTGTCTGAGACACATTTTTTTCATTGGTGCAAAGGGAATAGTAATTTCTTTTTTTTTTTATTGTGAAAGTACCATATAGAGGGGGGGTTACAGTTACATGGGCAAGGTAATGAGTACATTTTTTTATCAAACATTGTTGCCTTCCCATCTCCCCCCTTCCTCCCCCCCCCCGTCAAAGTTTGTAAAGTTCCTTTTTCGACATAACATCTTGTACATCTCATTGTTACAATGGGTCTACCTATATCCCTATTTAAACAATTTGTTTTTGCCCTTCCCCTCCACAAAGTATACCAATATCAAATACAGTGAAAACTGGGGTTGTAATTTCTGTGTGGTGGTATTCCACCCTCATATCAATATAGCATAACTGACAGGAAGCATATGAAATATTTTGTAGTATCTAGCACATAGTAAATGAGCAACAAATGCTAATTACCTTAGAAAAATAATTTAGAAATTTTTATTTCATATTTCTTAAAGATGTTGGGCTTTTTAGTTTATTGGCTCATTTCTAGGATAGTATATAAAAAATATCACCCATCTAGTATCCAGTCCCTTTACTGCATTTCTTACATACTTTTCTTCACATATTTTTCTTACATTATCATAAAACATTATTATTATGTAGTTGTACAATGATGTTACAGATCTGTCAGTTTATGAGTACAGTGTCACTCCTTCCATAGCTGTCCCCCATTTTCTCCCTCCTATCCCTCAAGTTACATAGTTCATATTTTAAATAATGTGCATTGAATATAATGACCACATTAGAAGGAATGATTTTATTCCATTTAACAATCTAAAGCACTGGACTCTGAGTTTTGTGGTTATGTGGACCTTTAGAAAACATGAGGTATATTGAAGAACCTGGCCCTGCCAGGGTCTTAAGGCCCTACATGGGCATGAAGGGTAGGTCATGAATGACTTCCTTCTACTTGTGAAATGGCTTTGAAAGTGGTATTGACATTATAAATGCCTTAGCTCCTTAAAGGTGCCCTCTTCCTTTTTATGCCAATGGCATGGTTGCTAGATCAGGAAGATACTTTACCTTTGCTGTGAGAGAGATGAGAGAAATAAATAAATAGCAAGGGGTAAGCAGAGCAGCAGAACCTTGGGAGTCTTATACATGGGTACTCAGTTGTTCTACTAGCTACGGCAACTGTCTGAAGGAGCCAAATGAATTATCTTTTATCGTTAGTTTTCTGGTTCTTCGTCAGGGACCTGGCCTCTACTTTGACTCTCACTAATGATTAGCTGTATATTTTTGCCTCTATAGAAAGAATTGAGTATTCTAAAATATTGTGTAACATCTGTTAGGAC
The DNA here is from genome assembly GCF_024711535.1 of Dipodomys merriami. Taxonomy (NCBI): domain Eukaryota; kingdom Metazoa; phylum Chordata; class Mammalia; order Rodentia; family Heteromyidae; genus Dipodomys; species Dipodomys merriami. The sequence goes on along the minus strand of NW_027202937.1, from coordinate 31,106,005 downwards.
AGATTAACAACATTTAGTATTTATTACAATTATACAAGCATTTACTGTTTGGTCCAACACAGTATTTTTGTTGCAGCATTGTTTTCAATAATAAAATGTTGAATAGTCTCATAGTCTATGTCTGTCAGGGACGTCTTATATAAATGTGGGATAGACACATAGTGAAACAAATTGTAAGTGTAGGAAAAGAAATGAGGAAGGACTCTGTGTTTTAAGGTGGGTAGGAAGTAGAATAGAATGGCATCTTATTGATAGTTCTCAGGAGGTAAAGATTGTGGGAAATGACCACTTATCTACCCACCCACCTATTCTGAATCATGTCCTTAGTTGGTCCTGCCATTGGTGCAGAAGTTGTGGTCCATAGGTGGTTGATACTGCAGACTTTACATGGCCCTGGAACTCCTATCCTCAATCTCTACCTTTTAAGTGTTACTCTTGTGAGTTACCATACCCAGTCCCAATTTCTGTTTTACCAATCTATAATAGAAGAAAGGAAATACTGTATTATCATTACAAACAAAAATCAATTGACACTTGCCATAGGCAATAGGTAATTGGGAAAAAAACATTAAAATAGAGCAAAGGGAGAAATTTGCTCTCTCCTATAGAATTTGATCCATAGAGAAAAACCCATCTTTTTATTCCATTATTATTTGATATTTGATCAATGGACAGGGAATTATGTATTAATTGTGAAGCTCAGGTTTTAGTGTTGAGTAGACCTGGATTTTTTGGCCCACTCCCATAATCCAAGCTACTCTGGAGGCTAAGATCTGAGGATCATTTATCTGAGGATCATGGTTCAAGGCCATCTAGGGCAGGAAAGTCCTGGAGACACTTATCTCCAATTAAATACCCAAAAAGCTAGAAGTAGAGCTGTGGCTTAAGTGGTATAGTGCTAGCCTTGAACAAAAGAACCTCAAGGACAGCACTCAGACACACACACACACACACACACACACACACACACACACACACTATATATATATATATATGTATATATATATATATATAATATATTCTTACTCATGACTATGTGTATTACTCATGACTATGTGTATTTGAGAGGGGGCTTAGGTTTTTGCAAACTATTTTGGGAGGGGCTTTTCTGTTTTGATGTTGGGGGTCAAATCCACAACACTGCACTTGTTAGGCAAGTGCTTGCCACTGAAGTACATCCCAGCTCTACTACCTGAATTTTAAATCCCACAGAAATCAGAATGTACAATAAATAAAAATAGTAACAAACCATTGCTTCTATCTATTGAGCACTTGCTATACCTCGACTCTCCATTCTATAGACCAGGGGAAAATACTTCATTGATTAAGTATTATGCCCAAAGTCACAAAGCTTTGGGTGTGGGACACCACCAGGACTTGGTTAGCATTTTTAATTCATTGGGGGGGGGGATACAGGGGGAAGGTTGCCATGGAGATTGGAAATACATTTAGAAATGTGAAACAGTCTTTGATTTTACTTAAATAGCTTTTGACTGAAGAACTTCCTTTTCTATCCTTTTAGCTCTTGTAATTAAACTTGTAACTTCTCAGAATTTTTCTTTTATCAATTGATATGCAAATCTGGAAGCCAGTGTAGTAAAAGTATAGTTTCTTTAGTTGTGATGTTCTGTTGTTGTCACTTATAAACAGAATTACCTGCTTTCTACTAATCATGGCCTAACTTTCTGATGTCATGTGGTTTCTGGGAATTGACAGGTGATTGATTTGGTTTTAGAGAGTCCTGGAACTACAGAAATTGTTTTACACATTAGAAAAGACATGCCCAGATTTCCATAAGTTTTAAATTTATTGCCTCACCTCACAGTGTTTTAGATTAGTTTGTTTGCTGTTTGTTTTACTCAGACTGTAGTGATTGGTATCTGGCTAAGTTTGATTGCAAGAAACTGTAGACTACTTTGTAATACTATTTGTTTTTCCTTTGGTATCTGCAGGGTTGGAGATAAGATGGGTGGACTGCTACTTCCCTTTTACTCACCCTTCCTTCGAGATGGAGATCAACTACCATGGAGAATGGCTAGAAGTACTTGGCTGTGGGGTGATGGAACAGCAACTGGTCAATTCAGGTAGACAAGTATCCTCAATTTTGTTGACAGGCTACCCCAAGGGATTCTCTCTTTTCCTACAGTTTTATTTGCTAGTCATTTACAGGATGTATATATATCTCTAGAAACAGCTTTCCTGATATTTGTTCAGTACTACTGGGTTCATATCTGACTCTGAGCTGAGGAAGAACTTTCTTAACATATCTCATTTTGAAAAGATCTCTTGTCTTTGGAGCTTTTCCTTGTCAACCTTGGCTACTTTGATTATGTGTTGAGGTTTTATATCGGTTGATATGTCATTGTTGCTTTGCAGTTGTCCCAGAGGTGTTCAATCTTTATCATCAAGTGCAATTTGTCTTCTAAATTATTTAAGAACAAATCTAATGCATAATTTTTTCTTGTTGCATTCATTGCAGTACCCCCGATTCAACAGCGACTTCACAAATAAACTTAAGCACATTGTAACAATCCTTGGGTTCACAATGTTTAGTTGTACTCTACCCTCAATGTAGGCACTACCATCAGTTAAGGGTAAGTGCAAAGACCAGTACTGATTAAATTGTACCCCTGTCTATAGGTACTTGAGAAAGTTCTTTCCAAGTCCTGCTCTTCTTTTCTTTTGCATGAACATTGCTTATTAAAAATAAAAGTGATAGCATCTAAACTTAATTTCAAAACTGTGATTTTTAAAAAAAAACATTGCTATGCAAATTTAATAATTTTCTTTGGAGTTTAAATTCTCGAGGGAAAGTCCAGAAATTAGCATTTGAGCTCAATTTGTAAGTAGTAATACCAAGTAGAGAGGAATGGATATTTACTAATGGACATTTGCTGTTTGACCAAGACACTTAGGTAGGTTGTGGATAGGAGTATGGTACCTATTCATCAGTGAGGGAATGACACTGAAGTGAGACTGAAGAGAAAGAGTAGTATGAAATGTAGGAATTGAGTTCCCTGGGCTTGGGCAAATCCCTGACCACCTCTTCTTGTTCTCAACTCCTAGTGAGTACTGTAGGTCATGTCAGTCAGTCACTGAGGTCATGGGTTTTGCAAAATAGAGTTTTTTTCACAAGGTATAAGTGTGAAGAAGCAGCAGCCCAATCTCAAATCCACTTCCCTGAGGATAGGGCTCAGAGGTATTTATGGAATAAAGAAACAGGTTGGGGCTGGGAAGGTGCCTCAGTGGTAGAGTGCTTGCTTTGCATGCATGAGGCTCTGGGTTCAATTCTTTAGCACCACATAAGCAGAAAAAGCTGAAAGTGGCACTGTGGCTCAAGTGGTAGAGTGCTAGCCTTGAGCTAAAGAGTTGAGGGACAGTGCCCAGGCCCAGAGTTCAGGCCCCATGACCAGCAAAAAAAATTTTAAAAAATTAAAAAATAAAATAAAAAAAGAAATAGGGTGGTTTGAGGTACAGGGAAAGGTGATTGCCAAGCAGGGAAAAGGGGACATAATCAGTAGACTTGTCATGCATATTCAATCTTCTTGGCTCTTCATAGAACATGTGTTTAGAAGTGGTGGTGGTAGATCCATCCGAGGACAGGGCTTAGCCTTCTGACAAAAGGTTGATATTTCAACGACTTGAGATAGAAATGGCCTTACAAATTCCTGAAAAACTGCTTAAAAAATTATTACCATAGTGACCATTCATCAGAGGAGTTTCTGATAGCAAAAGTAATGGGAGTGTGCTATTTAGCTTTGTGGTTTCTAAAAGCAAGTGGAACCACAGTGATATTCAGGTTTTTGCTCAGTTTTGCTGTTATGTCTCCTCTATCTGCAGTCTTTAGATTTAATATGCTTTCAGATACTTCTCCATTCTATTGAGTTAGATGAAGGGATGCCCAGCACAATACCAAATGCTTCATGGACAATTTCAATTTTTTTTTTTTTTTTGGTCAGTCCTGGGACTTGAACTCAGCCCCGGGCACTGTCACCAGTTTTCTGGTGGTTTATTGGAGATAAGAGTCTCATGGACTTTCCTGCCCAGGCTGGCTTCCAACCACAATCCTCAGATCTCAGCCTCTTGAGTAGCTGGGATTACAGGCATGAGTTAAAAGTGCCCTGCGACAATGTCAAATATTTAAATTGTTACTTTAGGAAAGTACAGTGAAACCCAAGAGAGGTGATCAGCATCACTTAGGGCCTATGAGCAAGAGTTGTAAGATGTGTACTTGGATGTCATGAAACCCAATGGTTTTGTTAAAACAGTGTCACCAATATCTGTATGTCTTCAGTCAAGTTGTTGTGCTTCTTGGTTTTCTCATAGTTGAAATGGGCACAATGTTGTTGTCCTCAGAGTTCCATTATAAAGATCAGGTAGGTGATACATATCAGTTTTTTAGTCTTAGCAAAGTAAGTATTCTGTAGAAATTAATAGCTAGTGTTGTAATATTTTGACTTTTTTTTTAGATGAATCATTTTGCAAAGAGATCTCTTAACTGGAAATGTTTTAACAGAGTGTCCAACATATCATAATGGAACTAGTTACCTCCATTGATCTGTAGTCATTCATTTACCCACAATTCTAGACTTAGTGATTTTTTTTTTTTTTTTTTTTTTTTTTTGTCGGCCATGGGGCTTGAACTCTGGGCCTGGGTCCTGTCCCTCAGCTCTTCAGCTCAAAGCGAGCGCTCTACCACTTGAGCTACAGCGCCACTTCCGGTTTTCTGGTGGTTTATTGGAGGTAGGAGTCTCATGGTCTCTCCTGCCCGGGCTGGCTTTGAACCGCGATCCTCATATCTCAGCCTCCTGAGTAGCTAGGATAGACTGAGTGATTTTATTTTTATTTTTTATTTTTTGGTCCGGTCGTGGGGCCTGAACTCTGGGCCTGGGCGCTGTCCCTCAGCTCTTCAGCTCAAGGCTAGCGCTCTACCACTTGAGCCACAGTGCCACTTCCGGCTTTTTTCTTTTTGCTTATGTGGTGCTGAGGAATCGAACCCAGGGCCTTGAGCATGCAAGGCAAGCGCTCTACCACTGAGCCACCTTCCCAGCCCAGACTGAGTGATTTTAAAAGTAAAACAAAACATAATAAAGAACTGAAGGGAAAATCAGCTATACATGTGCATGAGTTTTAATAGAAAATACAAAATACTGGGGTAAGTAAGGCTTATTGAATTGACCTTAGAGGCTCTATGGTCTTTTTTTTTTTTTTTAATCCAAAAGATTTAAGTGAGTTCTAGGCTTCATACCCTGGGTATGAAGGGTCAGAGATAAGAAGGAAATAACAATGATTAACTGAGGTATCCTGCATTCTAACTATATCCTCTATGGGATTTTCAAAGTTTATTCACACAGTGTTTGATACAGTTATCTGAAACAAGTTTCCAAGTCATTGTTGCACATTAATGAGACTTCTGTTCTATAGTTAGATCAGGTGTACCATATATATCACCAAGCAAACAATGATAGCTAAAATGCAGATATGATTCACAGTGGTTTTAGGACCTGCTTCAGGCTGGTGGAATTGCATGCATAAATTTAAATATCTTGCAAGAAAGGGAAATTAAAGAAATGGAAGAAGAGGTGATTTTCTGAAAGATACTCTGTGTGATTTTGGTAGTTTTTTTTTTCTTGTCAAGGTGATGTACAGAAGGGTTACAGTTACATAAGTAAGGTAATAAGTACATTTTTTTGTGGAACTTGTTACTCCCTCCCTCATTTTCTCCCTCTTTCCCTTCCCTCAACCTCTCCCCAAATTGTAAAGATCATTTCCAAGATACTATGTTGCATTGGTTCCCCCCCCCCCTTGTCCTTTGTTTCACCATTCTGATGTTCCCCTTCCCTTCCCTAATTCTCATAAATGTATATACAATATCAGATTACCAAAACCAAATACAGTGACAATAGGGAATGTACCATAGGGGGAAGAACACACAAAAGAAACAAAAATCACATAGTACATTAAAAACAATAACAACAAAGAAAAACCTCTTGTGTCCATGTCTTGGAGTTCATTTCGTTTAGCATCATCTTATATGGTCATATGTATGTAGCTATTGAGCTATTCTGCTCATCTGCTAAGATAATCCTAGATATATATTAACTATTGCAAATAAGTGAAACCATGGGACCTGTGTTTCTTTGGGTTTGGCTTACTTCACTTAATATAATTTTTTTCCAAGTTTTTCCATTTTCTAACATGGGGTAGCATCACTATTTCTGATGGAAGCATAGAATTCATATCAGATCATTTTCTCCCCTATGACCCAGCAATCCCAATTCTAGGCATTTACCCAAATGATCACAAACAAGGCCATACTAAAGCTACCAGCACAACTATTACTTATTGCAGCATTATTCACCATAGCTAAGATATGGAACCAGCCCAGATGCCCCTCAGTAGATGAATAGATCAAGAAAATGTGGTTTCGGTGTTTTTAGTTATTACAGTAAATCTTTCTTTTTGTTCTTAGACTTAAATAGTGTAATGGAATTGCCTTATATAAAATTAAAGTATGTGCTTGTCATTACCAACCTCAATCATTATTTGTCATGTGCAACTAACTTTCTGCCTTCTAAGTTCTGTAGCCTAAAATAGGACTAGTTCCACATAGTTATTCCTCCACTTGAACTTTACTGTCCTTTTCTACATTTTTTCCCTTCTTTCTTCCCCTTCTCTCTCCTCCAGTCCCTTCTCTTCTTAAGAGAGAATTTCTAAGAAGCAATATTAAGTGATGGTAATAGATTTCTCATTCTTTAAGTGATGGTCATAGAGTTCTCACTCTTATAGAGGATCAGATTAAGTACTGAAATTTCCAGAAACCAAAGAAGCTTATGATGGAGCAATGAAAGTAGCAGACACCATTTGAACTGTTACTGTATACCAGCATCTCAGAAAGCAAGACTTTCCAACTGTCTTTTGTTTAACCTTTTTATCAAGACTGAGAACAGTGATCCAGATCTAATAGCTAGTTGAAGTTACCCATCTTTCTGACAGCATTGAACTATTCTATAGTGCTGCCTGAAAACTAAAAGGTTTTGAAGTGGTTAGATTGATTTCAAAGAAATCATTCTACCTAACATAGAATGAAGATCTAAAACCAATAGCAGACAAAATTTAACTTGTTCTTTAATTAGTTACTTCTTAAGAATGGCTAGGCCACCTTGTGTGTTATCTCCTGTGATAGTCCATTTAATTAAAAGTATGAAATTAGATTGCCAATAAAATGTCAGAGAACATATTTTATACAATGAAGTTGCCTGTGGTGTATTATGTGCCTTTGTGAATGAAATAACTGCCTTCCAGGTGGCATAATCTTCTTTCTTAATTTATGTATCTTTAAATTACTTCAGGCTCCTTAGACTTAGTAATTGTGATGTGAGTATTTGGTGTTTCTCTGATGACTTGGATATTTTTATTATTATTTTTCTATGAGGAGGTATTTTGAGGACAGGACTGAGTCACATCCTTAAATATTACACATTTGTTTCCACTGGCATGACTAAGGTTGCTTTTGCTTTTTCATATGGTATATGGAGCAGAAACATCTAAAGCTATCACCAGGGATGACTACGAGCCATGATTGTGTCAGGAAGGAATTTACCATTTATTGAGTCTTCATAAAATTTACGAGATTGTACATAGGCTAAGGAAGAGAAAAAACTGCACATTAGAAAACAGCTTTAAAAAAAACAGAATCTATGTTCTTATATCCTCATTATTTTTTTAAATGATTCATGGGAAACTTGCAAATACATTCATATGAACAGTTGTTGCTTTTAAACAATCATTTTCCCCTTTATTTGTCATATATTTACAGTAGTCCTCAGGCTATAGGAAACAGAATAATCATTGCCCATTGTCCAATAATCATTGGAGAATATTACAGCACACAGACATAAAATCAGTGCTTTTAGTACTGTGTGGTATTTGTAACAGGAAAGTGGGCAGGGTGTGGGGGTAGATTAGAGAAGCTTATGCCAGAAGGTTATTGATTGCTTTTGGAAGGATGACATAGATATTTGAAATACACATCTCAGGAGAAAATGGGGAGCTATACTCACTTGCTGTCCAATGAAAACTTTTTACAGAATGTGGTGTTTGATATGGGCCTAAACCATGATTCTCAGATGTTTGAGGGCTAAATAATTTCATAGTTACTCACACAATCACACTGTTAGAGTTTGCAGATCTTGCATTGGGATTTACATTTTAAACAAGTACTCTAGATAATTCTTCCTAAGGGTTTTAACTCAGACATGCTTTGAAAATACTGTGATTATAGGAGTATAGTTAAAGTATAATGAAGTGTGCATTTTTAAACCATATAGTTGAATTAGTTTTTCTTTTCTACTGATGTGAGAGGTCCCAGGATGTACTGTCCTCCTGTTTTATTTTATAATGAAATAGGAAGACACATCTTTTTTAATAGCCTGGGTCCCACTGGATGGCCTGGTCATCCACATCCCTGCTGTCTTACCTCTTTGCTCAGCCATAAGGATGTGTGTCCTGCCAAGAACAGGATATGATCTTTAGTCACCTCATGAATTACTGTGCTTCTTACTGATGCATCCTAAGCTCCTGTGGACCCCTCACTTTGTGGAGTCTCTGCTGTCTTGTAGTTGCTGTGGGTGAAGTGTCGGTGCAGCATGTTGTGCATGGTCTCTGATAGTAGGGGTCCTAAAGACAAGGACTAATGTCTGTGCCTCCTAGTGGCAGTATAGCTGTAACTCAGGAAAGTGGTCCAGGGAAAACTGCCTAGAGCAGCAGGGTGGGCAGTAGCAGAGAATGTTGATTGGTAGTACAGAGCTCTCATATTTAAGGCCTCAGGTCACCTGGGGTATAGGTTAATAAGTTTTCACATTTCTATGTAGCTGTGAAGCTATGAACACAATCAAGATCATATTTTCATCTCTATTCAGTGTTTCCTCATGACCTTTTTGTAATCTGCTTCTCTGTACCACCCTGTCTTCAGGGCACCACTGATACCTGCTGTGAGTTTAGATTCATTTGTCTCTTGTAATATATTATGTAAATAGGATCATTATACAATAGTCATTCTTTACAGTCAGCTTATTCAGCCAACATACCAGTGATTCGGAGATTGTTTTCCTTGTTATGTGTCTGTCTGTTTGTTTGTTTCATTTTGTTACTTTTTGAGTAGTGTTCAATTGTATAAACATACTCGAATTTGTTGTTCCTTTTATTTGTTCGTGGATATTTGTATTATTTCTAGTCCGAGACTATTAAGTATGAAACCACTATAGGTATTTGTGTGAATGCCTTTGTATGAACATGTTTTCATTTCTTTTAAGAAGAAATCTGTGATTGGAATGTTCTGTATATGTTAGTCACATCAAAGGACTTGCCTAGTACTGTTCATTATTTTTATACCTAGTAGTATTTTTAGTCTCTGGAGTCTATCAATTACCCAGAAAAGAGTGTTTTCTACTATGATTATGGGGTTGTATATTCTGTCCTTTTATTCTGTCAATTTTTCTTCCATTTTCTGGAACTATATTACTAGGCATCTGCATTTTTATGGCTGGTTTGTTTTCCAGAAGAATCACCCCTTTTTTCATTATGAAATAACCACTTTTATGTCTGATAATTCTTTTTCTTGAAGTCTTTTATTTATTTTAAAATATCTATTCCAGCGTTATTGATTTTTCTCTGTAGTTACCTTACTATTATTAGAGTTGTAAATACTATTTCACATACATTGGAAGCCTCACTGTTTAATATTATATCTTTTTCTTTAAACACTATTATTCTTTTTAAGGAACCTAAAGTGAAAGTAGTATTCTTTTGGATTTATCTAGTTTCTTACCACTCTTCTTGCTTTTTCTTCACTTTTGAAGATCCGTGTTTCCTTCCAGTATTTTTTCCCTTCTGTATAAAAAAATCTCCCTTGACATTTCTTGTAGAACACATCTGCTAGTGATGAGTTTGTTCCTGTTCCTTTATTTGAACATGCCTTCAGTTCTTTATGATAAAGGATACTTTTATTGAATGTAGAATTACTGAATGATGACTCTTTTTTTCCCCTCCTAGCAATTTAAAGATAATGTTATCTTTTGCCTCTGGTTTCTAAAAGAAAATATTTGTTAATTGTTTTTAAACCTGTATATACTGTGTTATCATGTTTTAGCTATTTTCAAGATTATTTTTTGCATTGGTACTAAGACTTGAACTCAAAGACTTATGCTCTTGCTCTGTGGCTTGTGTTCTACCACTTGAGCCATACCTGGATCTGGCTTTTGCAAATTAATTCGAGTATCAGATTTGTCTGTCTAAGCTGCATGCAAACCTTGATCCATAGCTCTCAGCCTTTTGAGTAGCTAGGATTATGATCATGAAGTCACTAGTGCCTGGATCTTTTAACATCTTTATTCCTTGGTTTTTACCAGTGTGATTTTGATGTTTCTAGAAATGGTGCTCTTTCAGTCTATCTAAATCTCATATTAGTTCTTTTGATTTTTGTCCCAAGAGACTCAGACTCTCTCTCTTTTGTATTTTTTGTCTTTACAATTTTTGTTTTGTTTTCACCTTCATGTTTTACTCTGTCCTCTTACCTCCTTCTACTGCCTTGGTCATAAATAAGTTTTTTATTTCAGAAATATTGTTTTAAAATTGGCATTTGGTTCTGTTCTATTTTCTTGTTGAGAGTACCTTTATTTTCATTGTTGCCAGGTAGTTTTTCTATATACTTCACTTTATGACAAAATAAGTTATTTTAAATATCTACATAACAGTTTTAATATCTACGTTTTCTTGACATTGACTTCTGTGAAGAATTACTGACATCTTCCTGGTTGTCAAATAATTTTGTACTGGATGCTGGACAGAGTGAAGGGTCCAATTAGAATCCTAAGATTTCTGTTGGTGCTTTCTGTAGGTAAGCAGCCTAAGAAGGCTTGGCCTTGTGTGGTTTACTTCCCATGAGTAGTGAATCAGATCTTGATGTAAGTCTTTACTGGGTTTATTTGTCAACTTTTCTCATTGCCTTGGCAAAATATGTGGTAGAAACTACTTAAGGAAGGAAGAATTCATGTGCATGTGTTCAGTTGGCCCCAGGTATATCATGGCAATAGGAGTGTATAGAGAATGAGATAGTTCATTTTCTTGTAGATAGGAAGCAAAGAGAGACAAGAAAGGACCAAGAGCCTGATACTCACTGAGGACCTACTTCCTCCAGGTAAGTTTCACCACCTAAAGTTTCTAGAATCTTCACCAGGGACCAAGCATTTAAAACAGGATACATTCAAGCCACAACACAGGATTTGTTTAAAACTAGTACAACGGGCTTACATATCAGTTCAGTTCTCTCAACTTTTGCTGGGTTGGCTTGAGCCTGTGCTGTGCATGTGTTGCTCAGTGATTGGGCTGATACTTGACAGGTTTCATACATAGAATTTGAACATCTCCTTCTGGACTTTCTTCAACCCTCAATTATCCTCACCCATTCTAGATCACAGAAACCCTTCTTCTTGCATACAGACAGGGTTCTCTTTGAATTACTTGCCTGTTATGTTTTGTGGTTCTGCAGGTAGGGCCCACCTTTGAAACAAAATCATATGAGAAAAAAATTGTTGGAAATTACACTATGTATTACCTTACCAGGTTTATACTCTCCTTTTTACTTTTCCTATTTGTTTACTTTCCAGAGTACTTTGCTAAGTTGTTCTGCGTCCAATCCCAGAGATTTTAGTTGCAATTTGAGTGTCAATAGACTATAGTGAGCTTGTCTCCTGTGGAGGAACTGAATAGTATATTGGATTGTGAAGACACTCTAGGTAAAAGCATAATTGTATGACAAAAGCATGTGTTTTGGGGAATATATGGTTTTATTCACTCTTGCATATTTAATCCACCTACTTTTGTAAGTTAGAATTAAGTCTGACATAGTTCTGAGGCAAATAGCAAGTTGAGTTTGTCTGCCATATATGAGACTTGGGCTCCTTTTCTTCTTTCTTCCTTTATCTTTCCCTGTCCCTTTCTCTTCTGTATCAGTCTTTGCCTTTTTTTTCCCCCTTTAAAAACAGAAATCAAACTCATCTGTATTAGCCTTGTATGTAGGATTTGTCAAGCTGTCAGAACAGGACATCCGTTCAAATATTGGTATAGTTTTTTTTTTTTTACTTTTCAGAATGGATATTCATTGGTAAGGATTTTATTCTACTATAAAGCAATCTACAGTAGTTGAAAATTTAAATCTAGTATTAAAAAGAAAGCAAAAGTAATATGATAATTTATATTAAACTTTAAAAATCTTAGGTATTTATATACAAAATTATCACAAATATTGTAATATATGAATATATAAAATAAAGATAGAATCCTACTTTTTTGTATTACTTTTTACAGTGGGATATGTTATGAGAATCTTTTCATATTGACAAATATCTATAAGCATCATTATTGCTGCTAATGGCCACATAGCTGTTGTGGTTACATGTGTGGTCACTCCCATACTGATGAGTTGTAGATAGTTTAGTGTTTATAGGTGTTTCTAAACACTTTATTTAGTATTTGCTTAAGATACTTTATAATGCATACTACTGTGTGTGTATGGTTAGGAGAGAAATTGCCTACAGTAGTTGAAAGTGTGTTTTTTTCCCCACATCCTTATGAGTAACACTGAACCGAATTGCCTTACCATTTAATTTTATGGGGAAGTAATTTTGTCCTAGCATTATTTTTAATTAGCCATTTTCTGGTCAATAATGTAGTTGAACATGTTTTCCGAAGTTTTTTTTGGCTTAGTTTGTTTTCTAATGACACTTGAAAAGGATGGAGGGATATATTCTACATATTTTCTTTTGTTTTTCTTAACTTTATTCTCATTTCTGTAAGCCTTTCTATATGTCCATTTCTATCCTATCTTCCCTCTTTCTTTCCTCCTCTCCTTCCTGTGAGATAGCACTGTTCTGAATGTTGTTATTGTCTTGAGTTTCACAATTTTACTATTAGGTTATAAAAAAGAACTTTCATCTGCTTCTATATTTTTACAAACAGAATCATACTGAAGATAATTGTGATTCGTAATACATTATGAAATCATGTCTGTTGTTACTTGTAAGGCTTTAGTTGTTTTCAGTACTTAAATTCTATTGCTTATTCATACATTTAATAACTATTTTATTATTTGAAAATTATTGGTTTTTGCTGTGCATTCTTGTATTCAGGTATGTATATGTGTAACACTTTCTCTAAGATATATTTTGTAGAGCAGAATAACTGTTAATTTAATACTTATGAACACCTTCAGCTTTATTGAGTAACTCTAACTTGTTTCTTAAAATAGTTTGCCTGTTTTGCAATTTCTTGAGCCTTTGCATGGAACTTCATGTTGCCATACATTTTTTTTTTTGGTCAGTCACGGGGCTTGAACTCTGGGCTTGGGTGCTGTCCCTGTGCTCTTCAGCTCAAGGTGAGCCCTCTACCGCTTGAACCACAGCACCACTTCTGGTTTTCTAGTGGTTTTATTGGAGATAAGAGTCTCATGGATGTTCCTGTTCAGGCTGGCTTTGAACCACGATCCTCAGATCTCAGCCTCCTGAGTAGCTAGGATTACAGGCATGAGCCACCGGCGCCCAGCCAATACATCATTTTGAACCCATGGCCTTATTAAACTTATTTTGTTAGTTGGTGAGTTTAAAACAGTAACTCAATGTGGCTTTCATTTGTATTTACCTGATTCCTGTTAAGGTTGAGCACATTTTTATACATATATTGATTGAACATTTATAGTTTTTCTTTTGTTTAACTATAGTTTATATTCTGATTCTCCTTCCCCCACTTTTCTAGACACCTATCTTCTCCCACCCTCATCTTCAACACACAAAGTTGAGATCATCCTGCCTCAGCTTCCCAAGTGCTGGGATTTCTGATGTGCACCACCATGCCTGTCTGTATTGCTCATCTCTCTCTTTTTTTAGTGAATTGGTAGGAATGTACACTTTTATTGGATAGTGATCATTTGCTATTTCTCTGTATTACTATTCTCTAAGTTTGTGGTTTTGCTTTTCTATTTTTCTAAGTTGGTCTTTTCTCTTTTGAGAAATGTTAGATTTCTTTACACCACATACATTCCCTGAAGCAGTCACTTCATTGGGAAATGTGAGTGGGTGTTAAGTTGACAAGTTCCATGAAGGTAACCCTTCTGCTTGTCATGCTTGGTTCTCCTAGTTTAAGTCTCTGATGTTATTGCTATGCTATTCATCTTTTCAGCACTGGGATTCTAAATGTTTAATGACTTTCAGGCATCTATACTCTCTCTGTGGTGTTTTGTCAGATTTGGTCCCTCCCTCTGTGACAGTTTCTCTTGGCTGGAAAGATGTGTTCTAGGATTAGCATTGAACTTGTCTGACTAGGAAATGTAGCTCCAAGCTTGCCTGGGGACCCCAGTTACACTACTTGTTCAGAATTGGATTTATTTCTTGATGTATTTTTTCATTCTTTCTAATCCTGCTTCTAATTCATACCACTTTTCGATATTTCTCCTTATCATAAAAGTAAAGGTTTTAGCACTAGTTTTAAATTACACATACCTACATTTCTTCTGTTTTTACAGCTGTTATGTGTTGCCAACTGTTGGCTATGTAATTTCTATACATAGAAAGTAGGGAGATTCTGTCTCTTGAGAATTTTCTTTTCAAAGCCTAAAGTTTTATATATTTGAAGACTATATAAAGTCTTTACCATTTAATTTCAGAGTCCTCCTCCCATTCATATGAGCTAAATTTTACATTTCTTTCCAATTGCTCTTTTTCCCATTGTAACCCAAACACCCGAACTCTTAACACTGATGACACTATTTAGTCATTGGCTTTGGCAACTTGAGGTGAGTTAGAATATGAATCCTCACAAAAGAAGTATGTAGATAATAGTTTGGCTTGCTGAAAATAGTTATTTCTTTGATTAGGCTCCAGTTTTGTTCCTAGTTTTTCATTCTACCTTAGTTCCATACACTTTTCTCTGTGACTGAAATACATTCAACGGGGGGGGAGTATAGGAGCTTGCTTTGTGACTGCTTTGGCTAAAAAGATGTTAGCAGATATAAAAAAAGTCTTGAAATGAATTTTGCCTTTTTTCACTTGTTATTAGGTGTACATGCTTAGTACATAGTGCTGGTTTCAGAGTGGTGAGAAGCATGGCTCAACCCTAGACTGTAGGAGCAACTGCCCCTTTGCTCCATAGATGCCTGGTGGTTGTTGCATGCCACTAAGATTTTGCTACGTAATAAAATATGAATTATGGTTCATTCTAACCTTACCAAGGGCTTTATAGGAGTGTTTGGGATTCTTCCTGTATATTTTAATAGGACATTCAAGTAATATCACTCATTTCTGTCAAGTATTCACTCTCCATCTCTTTTGGTAGCTTAGAAGAGAAGGTGGTTGAACAAAACTTGACTTTAAATTTCCCTCCTAATGTAGAGAAGCCATTGAAATAGCTTGTCCGTATTTTAGTGTTGTATTTGTGCAGAATGGTAGTACCTGAAATCAGAAGGGAATTAGGTCTTGTATTTATCTGGAAAGCCTCCCTTATATGATTTTCGAAATGCTACTTAAATATGTAAAATTATATAGTTTGTGTATTTGAATGTGTACTTGTATGTCTTAAGGATTAGGACATGTACCACCCTCTTCCCATAGTTAAATGTGTTAAGGCTTGGTTCTCAGAGCATAGAGCTATTGGTAGGTGATGGAACTATTAAAAAGTAGAGCCTGGTGGGATGTTTTCTGTTCATTGCGGGCATCCCTTTGAGGGGTATATTGGGATCCCCGCCCTTTTCTGATTCTTTCCTGTAGTTACTGACTACCATCAGGTAAGTGGATTCCTCTACCTGTTCTTCCTATGAAGAACTATGAGGTGCTGCCTTGCCCTAGAATCAAAAGCAACAAGGCTAGTCAACCATGGATTGAGACTGCTGAAATGGAACCAAAACAAACCTTTCTTCTTTTTAAATTTGATTAACGATTTGCTACAATAATGGAAAGCTAACACATTATACGTCCCATATAAATAACCTTTTATTTTAATTTCATGTGTAAATGGAACCAGTCTCTCAGGTAAGACTAGGATAACTAGAATGTAAGTTTCATGTTGGCAGGATGTCTTTTGGTTTGGATCATTGTTGTGTTCCCAGTTCCTCGAACCATGTCCAGCACACAGTAGACATTGCATACACATCTATGAAATGAATGATAGATACTTGAATAAGGCCCATCCCTTTCATTTCAATGTTACTATTCTATCTCGTGGCCCATGGAAACTAAAATGTTAAAGCTAGCCTAGTTTCCTGGGCTTGTCCTTGATACTTTCTGCCCGTAGCTGCTCCCTGTCATTCCTAGTTAATGGTTATGTTATAGTGGAGGCACAGGGGTTTTGGAGTTAAGATCTGGCTCCAATCAGCTAGATTGGAGATCTTCGTCAAGCCTTGTGGCCCTCAGTTTCTTCATCTATAAAATGAGTGACCTAAATCACAACTTCCAGATTCCTTTTAACTCTCAAACCCTAGGATTTGGCCTCCTAAACAGCAAAGAGATTTTTACTATTAATGAAACCTTTAAAATATTACATTTTGTTTTATAGCACCACATGGAAAATTGCAGACCAGCAAGATTTTACTATGTTTGTTTGTGCAATCTGTTTTCCCCCCCTTTAAAGAAATTGTCAGAGAGAATAAAAAGTAGGATGCTCATATAATTGAATTTTATTTAAACTATTTATGAAACTTACTTTATGGGATCACTGTAGCTTTGCAGTCAGGTAGTGATAGGTTCCCAATGGCTCAATTTCATTTTCTCCCTTGGAAAAGGCAATTTAGAAAGTTTAAGAATTATTTATGGTACTGAGGGGATAAACACAATCTGCTAAGTTATTTTTCTTGTGCCATTTTTTCCCCAAGGTTCACTTTTGTGTTTTAGGCTAGAAGCAATGTCTTCATGAAAATGACCATGTTATTATGTTCATGGAAAAAATAATGCAGTGTGATCAGATAAAATTTATGCCAGATTTTTACACTTGATATCAAAGTGAGAAACCCTATGCCATATTTTTATATTGTGACTTTTAGTTGTCATAATTTAGAAGTTGAATATTATTAGGTGTTCCAAATACCTAACAAAAAATGGATATTTCCATGTAGGGATAATGGTGGGTTGAAATGTTGGACAGCTTTTTTTGGTGGACAATGTCTGAGATAGGAAGAACTAGCTTCCAGTGAGGGATGGAGAAATCTGCAGATAATCTATTTGCCCAAAGAATCCCCGTAGAAAACATCTGTTTTATGGAACACATCTTAAGGAGAGTTATGGAAATGCTCATGCACTGACAGTAGTAGAAAGAAATATAATTGGGGAAGTAATGCCAAAGTAATGCCAATTTGGCATTATAGACCATTTGTCCATAGATCTCTGGCAGTTGTGGATTTGTGGTCTTATCCAGCATTATGAAGGAAAAGCTCTCCAAATCTATTACATATACTTCCATTTATTAGAATAATCTTTCTCCCTTACTTTCTAGTCCTTCAATGGTCTATATTAAGAATCTTTGTGGCCTTGTTTGTGTTCTGTTGGATAGTGGTTTCTCTCATTTGTAGTAACTAGAATGTGCTTGTAAATCTACAAGTAAACTCACTGGATGGCAAAAAAAAAAAATATATAGGTCTCCAGGCATTCATACAGAGTGAAATCAAAGGAGTATATTCTTAGTAGGAGATCACGCATTAGAATAGCTATGTGCCTCTGATCATGTAAAATAATATTTATTGAAATGAACTTCAGGAAATGGAAATGAAGTTTGTTTTCTCTTTGCTCTTTTTGTTTTCTTTTCCTTTTGTCTTGTCTGTCTGTCTTTGGGAAGGTAAAGGGGGGACAGAAATGGTTGGACAAAGGGTGAACAAATGTAGCAGTGATACTGTTGAATTATAAAATGTGGGTGGAGCTGGGAGGGGAAAACAGAGAGAGAGAAAGGGAAGGAGTGACATTGTACAAAAGAAAATGTACATATGTACATCACCTTTACAGTATAAATAGAATAGAATGGAATGGAATCTGTGTGCAGGCCTTAAGCTAAGTGCAGTACATGTAGGGTTATTTTCTGCCTTTGAAATGTGCATATAGTGGTGGAGACGTAAAGTAAACTACTATGTTCATTGTGTGTGTGTGTGTGAGTGTGTGTGTGTGTGTGTGTGTGTGTGAGAACATGCTTGAGTCTGTATTCGTAAACTACTGTGTTCATTGTGTATGTGTGTGTGTGTGTGTGTGTGTGTGTGTGTGTGAGAGAGAGAGAGAGAGAGAGAGAGAGAGAGAGAGAGAGAGAGAGAGAGTGTGTGAACATGCTTGAGTCTGTATTGGGGTTTGAACTCAGGACCTTAAGCTCTTGCTTGGCTCCTTTGCTTGAGACTGCTGCTCTACCATTTAAGCTTCCAATTCCAGCTTTTTTCTTAGTTAATAGGGAGCCAAGATTTGGATTTGTTGCACTGGGTAGCTCTGAACTATGTTCCTCAGATCGTGGCCTCCTGAGTAGTTAGAAGTTTTGTGAGCTACCAGTGCCTTCCTGTCTATTATTTGTTGGTAACAAAGGAGAAATTACTTCCTTCAGAGATACAAACAAGGAGACTTCTCCTTGGATATCATTTGTGAACTGAACAATAAAAGTTTAATAGGTTGATGACAAAGGTAGAATGAAGAGATATGTTGCCTGTCCAATTCTATTCTTTCTTGGAAGAGTCTTAAGGATTGCAGAAATATACCAGAAGACATGGGAATCAAGTAATGGAAGTCAGAATCTAAACAGGCACTTCCTGAAAGGCTTGGAAAACAAAATAAAAGACCTTGAATCTCATTCTTCTGGTGATAAAAATCCATTGATTTAAATAGAAGAATGATGCAATTCGCTTGATGTTTGAGGCATCTTTTGTAGACTGCTGAAGTTGGAAGATAATTTCAATTTCAACTTTGAATCCCTTGAATGTGCATGTCAGTTTTTGATACCTAATTGTATAGAGACTTTAAAAAAAAAAAATCAAAGTATCTTGTGTCCTAAAAATCACCAAAACCAGGGCTGGAAAGGTGGCTCAGTGGTAGAGCGCTTGCCTTGCATGCTCAAGGCCCTGGGTTCGATTTCTCAGCACCACATAAGCAAAAAGAAAAAAGCTGGAAGTGGCTCTGTGGCTCAAGTGGTAGAGCACTAGCCTTGAGCTGAAGAGCTGAGTCACAGCGCCCCCCCCCCCAAAAAAAAACAAAATCACCAAAACCACTAATGTAGTCTAATACTCTTATTTTTACCATGAGTTTTTTAAAAGGATAATTTTAGATATATCTTTTAGATAACCAAGAGGAACACTTGATTTGAAGTTCACTAAATAATTTCCGGCCAATAGGTCTGTCTGCCTTAAGGACCTTATTGAGACAGGGATAATCTATTGGATGAATGTGCTTGTTAGATAGGAGTACATAATATTTATCAAGTATTTGTAGAGGGAAGTAGGAAGGAAGGGATGTAGCATGAGCCTTTTGGGAGAAAACCTTTTCCAAACCATAGCAACAGATAGAGATACATAATATAGGACTCTTGTCCTCAAGATATGGAGATATAATCACAAATAGCTCTATAAGCAGATGCATTATACTTGACACAACATCAGTCTGTTACCTCTTTTACTTCAGTTTTGAAGAATGGATAAGACTTTGCAGGATGGGTAGCTTGAAGGCAAAGGGCTTCAAAGTTACGGAAATCAAACACATCTGGGGTGTGTGGGGATCCACCTTCTTTGTAGCTGGAGTGGTGTAGGTACGATTAGAGAGTCATTGTGGGAGCAGGTAGACACAGAGAATCCTAGAATGTGGAGAACTTTGCACACAACACTAAATAGTGGGACTTAATGCTATGGCTATTGCAGCCATAATGATTTACTTGGGGGTAAAGAGATGACAGAGCAGTGATGAAGTGACTCCTGCATTTATTGTGTAAATCTGTATTCTAGGTAATGCATTTGTGTGCATGTGTGTTATATACCCTTCTTCCATTGCTTTTGCTTTTGTTGGTGCTTAAACTTCTTTTGGTATGAAGTTTTTAATGCAAATATAAATATTATTTTTCTTCTTAAAAAACAAAGGTAGCAAGCTACATTCTTTCACATTTGTCTCACTTGAGTATTAGTTGGGAATGTTTGAATGTTAGAATACTAGTATATTTATTCTTTTTCATAGGAATTTGGTTCATCTTGTGTATATGAGCAATAATGCATTTATCCAGAACCCAGTTAGTAGGCCCTTTATTTTGTTTCCAATTTTTTGCTGCTAACCATTTGCTTTGAATAACTGTTTACATGTGTTCCATTTCCCATGTAAGTATATTCATGGGATTTACTTTTTAAGTAGAATTGGTAGGTCCTACTGCAGGTATGTTTATAAATTTTATTGACATACTTATCAATAAAACTGATCTAAACTCCAAGTACAGGTGGCTCACATCTATAATCTTAACTATTTAGGAGGCTGAGATTTGAGAATACTAATTTGAGCTCAACTTGGACAGGAAAGTCTCTGAGTATTTTATCTCAGATGAACCCATCACAAAGATAGAAGTAGAGCTGTGGTCCAAGTAGTAGAGCGTCGGCCTTGAGAGAAGAAGCTAAAGGACTATGCCCAGACCCTGAGTTCAAGCCCCAGTATTGGCACAAAAGCAAACAACAACAACAAAATTTGAGCTGAGGCAACTATATTTGATATGTAGGTTGAATGGGGATAGAGGGTGAATAAAAAGATGTTAAGGATGGCATTATGTTTGTCCTCAGTTACACAGGAGACCATTTCAGTAGATGATATGGAGGAAACATACGTAGTTTACACATAGGCTTTAGACCTCTTATGTCTAAATATCTGTATGATATCTTAGGTAGAAATATTCATAGGGATGAGGTAGGGTAGCATTGGAAGGAGTGGGGAAGGAAAAGGGTGTTCTGGGCCAAGCAGGTGTGTTTGAGGTGCACTGGAGTCTAGGCTGGCCCTCTGGCCTCTATTGTCATGATTTTATTCTACATAGGAGACACAGGAGTGTTGTTGGCTTCTAGTTAACAATTTCTAGACACTGAAAACTTTATGTAATTGCTATATGTTGTGAAATATGATTTTGATAAGCAGGAAGTTGAAACAAGATTATTAGTGTTGCTAGTGGAAGAGAAGATGAATGAAAAAGGGAATAAATAACAATTAGGAAGAATATTCAATGTACATATGTGATAAAGAAAGTAAGAAATGTGAAATGAATCTGGGAAGAAGGAAAGGATGAGATTGGGGAGAATGACAGGAGGGGTGACACTGATTTGGAAACACTTAGATGGGCATGTCAGATTGTAACCCCCCCTTCACAATATTTTGAAGTTTAGAATATAAACAATAGGATTAAAGTTGCATAGTCATTTCATAAGAAAAAAATACAAAATTCACTAATAGCTTGGTGGATGTCTGTAAACAAATGAGTCAGAGGCCAGATTTGGCCTGCAGATTGTGGTTCTCTGATTCCTAGTATAGGGAAGATTCCTAGACAAGGGTGGATGGAAAAGAGGAAACACCCAGGGCTTCTAAAGCATCCTGTGTTTAGTACTGTCCTGGCCTCCAACCTACCCTATAAGTAATCTTACTACATATGACCTCCTTGGTACCTCTTTCCTATTTCTGTTTTCATAGAAATACATTTACAGATATATTTCTATGATTTTATAAAAATCGGTTAATGATTCCTAGGAAGGGATTCAAATTCCTTCACTGTGTCTAGTGTTTTGCCTTTGCCTCCCCTTCTCAACCTCCTTTTGGGTAGCATTTGAGAAATTTTGCTCCACTGATGGTAATATAGTATTTACATCTGATGCTTTCTAGGCCTCTGTTTATTTTATCTTAAATGATATATATATATATATATATATATATATATATATATATATATATATATAGTTTGCTTATATAGTTTTCATATATAGTTTGCTTTCATTCTTAGCTTTTTGTATATTTCTGCAATAGTTACTTTTGGATGATTTTTCATGTAACAGTACTGTATTTTCATCTCATTTTTTGTCCTGTCACTTCAGGTATAGAGAAATAAATGAAGAAGTCATCAAATGTTGACTTCTAGGACTATATTACCTCAGAGAGCTTCATTATGTTTGTGGAAGTCTTGTATGCTTTGAAGGAATTAATCTAGCCTTACTTGCAATTTGGATATGTTTACATAAAATGAACAAACATTGCATTATGTTTCATGAAAACTAAATTATTCCTATCTCCAGAAAACATGTTCTGCTTAGTATTTAATTTTCAGGTAAGTCAGTATGATGGTTCTTAAACCATCATAAGAATTGAGGAGTTTTTATAATTAATGGAGAAATAGCCATTGCAGTTGTCATCTTGTGGCCCTGACCCTTGTTTTTGAGGTTATCAGGGATATCTGTTTCACATTCAGATTATAGAAAATCCTCTCTAGGTTTTTCTTAGAATTAAGACACTCACTGTTAAGGAGATAGTTCTATATGATTAATATTTTATTTTGTAATTAACTATGATTATACCTGGTTTATTCAGCAGGCCTGTTTTTGAGTTTTTACTGTGGACTGGTATAAATAAGAGATGGAAATAGTAGATCGGGGGTTGTAGTTCAGTGGTACTGTGAACAACTTCCAGATTCAGTACTCAGCACCACAATGGGGTGAGGGTGGAGAGGAGAAACTTTGAAACTTTGAATTACTCACATAATATTAGAAGTTCAAAGGAAAAAATACATTCTGGAGACCTAAGAAGCAGAACTGACAGGATCCAGTTATCAGCAGATGAAACAGACGTCAAGGGCTAAGATGAAGAGGTTCCTGAAGCCACCTGAGCAGGGAAAGTCATTTCACGTAGGTCCAATTGAAAAATGTACTTTTTTTTTCAGGCAGTGAGAGGAGAGCTTTGCATGTAGCCTAGGCTGGCTTTGAACTACAGATTCTCTAGCCGTAGCTTCCCAAATGCTAGGATTAGGAAATCAGATCAGTTGAGAATTAAATGTCTTGGTTTGGTAAACTCTATCTCCAGAGTTTGCAGGTAAGGTAAATTCTGGAACTCTAAACATTTTTTTTTTTTTCAGCTGTAGGCAAGGCTTAAATGAGCCTCCTTGCTTAGCAAGCTCAAGGCCCTGAATTCAAAAGTGTGCTTTAGGGTATTTTTTGCTTAGGTTTTTTTTTTTTCAGTTTATTTATAACACAGTTAAACAATAGCTGACAGAAAGTACAATCAATTAATATAGAGATATCTGGATAGAATGTGGAGGGGACAAAAGATTATTGAAAATAAGAATAGGAAAATAATAAGGCTGGATGAGATTTAAACAAAAGTTCATTTCTCTCAGTTACATGTTTAAAAAATACAGAATTGTAATGAATGCTATTTCTACTGTTTTATAATATAAGAACTTGCCCATTTCGTTCTGAACATATACAATATTTTTGATACAGAAAACTGGGGAAAGGGCTGGGTGTGAGCTAAAGAAAGAAAGGAGGTAGACTGGGAGAGAGGGAAGGCTGGGCACTGGTAGATATTGCCTGTAAATCCTACCTACTCAGCAAGCTGAAATCATAGTTTGAAGCCAGCTAGGGCAGGAAACTTTGTGAGACTCTTCTCTCCAATTAATTATCAAAAAGCCAGAAAGGGAACTGTCTTTAAAGTGTTTAATCTTGAGCAGAAATGCTAAGAAACGCCACCTAGGCTCTGAGTTCAAGCCCAATACCACCACAGACACAGACACAGACAGAGACACACCTAGACACAGACACAGACACACACACAGACACACACACACCCACACACATGAAAGAAATGAAAAATCTTTCCTCTTCTTTGAGACAGAACATCTTCTAAAACAAAAATTGAAATTCAAAATGCTTTTCTGATATTCCTAAGAATTTGATTTGCTTATTGACATTTTATAAAGCGAATTATAAAATATCTCTATAACCCAGATCTTGTTGTCTACTTACTGTCTGGGGGAGGTGAGTCAATAAGTCGAGTATATTTCATGTTGCAAGGTGCTCCAGATGGCCCCAAGCATATAGAAATTTCCAAAGGTACCCACAGCCCTTAATGCCATTCAGGGTTAAACACACAGACAGTATGTTAAGTTTAGGAACTGAATCATAAGGTAACCACACAGAAAAGCCAGTATGTATGTACACATTGGTTGGTGTCTGAACTCAGAAGATAGCAAAACTATTGTGGGTTAGAGCAGCTAAGACTGTTTGAGGAAGAATGATAATATTTTTAAATGATAATATCAATATTTTTATTGCTTAATTTTCATTTGAGAATCAAGTCAGTTGATCATTTTAATGGATCTTAAATTTTGGTACACTTATTAAAAGCATTATGTTCCTTTTTTTGTTTTCTTTGAGAAGTGTGCCTAGTGTCTAGTATGCTGTCAGTACCATTTGGGATATTTGATGTCTCCCATTCCTTGGTTATGCTTTCTTCTTTCACTCCTGTGTGCTGAACTATCAAATAATCCTTACATTTGTAGGTTGCGTTGTTTTATTTCAAGCTGTTTGTACTCTTCTGGAAATATGAGCAGTTGTATTGCCAGGAATGATTTTTTAACATATATCTGTCATTAGTTTTATATAATCTTTGGATTTCATAGTGTTTAGTTACTGTGTTTCACAATTGACAAGCCTACCAGCTCCTTGGCACTTGGAGTTCCTGCTGGTCAGCTTTGCTCTTCTCCTTTTCTGTCAATACTGCCCAGTCTAGGCATCACCATGAGCATCACCATCATAACAATATATTATATCTTTATTAAATGCCTCTGGCTCTGACTGCCCTTCCTAAAACTGTAAGTTCCTTGAGGACAAGCATTTGTGGCTTGTTCTCTGCTGGGCCCCCTGCAGCTTCCACTGTATTTGACACAGAGTTGGTAACCACAGATATTTGTTTTTCAATGATGTTAGTATTGTGAGGAGGTTTCCTTTTCTGGTCTATATTTAGAACTATATTGGTTACTACTTATTTGTTGTTTGTTTCTTACCCTGCAGATGGTTACCTAGCAGTCTTTTGATTTTTAAGTCTTTGTAGAACATTCCATCAAGCCACTCCAAAGATGATACCAACTTCTATTTATTGCCTTTCAAAATATATACACTTTCAGCATCAAGGGAAGATTTTTGAGTATTTGCTAGTCTCCAGGGAGGTCGGACTGCAAGAATGTTAGTAATGTGTGATGTAGTTTACTGACCAATTTTGAACAGGGCATTGGAGATATTCTTAGGCATTCTAAACAGTCATGTTGTAAAAGCAGAGGAATTGTGTAGCTTTCATTTCATTGACTTGAAATCAGATTGTTTGCCCCACTCCTCTTCCAATTTGCTTTTATTACCATAATATTCTATGCCATGCAGGTTCTAAACATTTTAGAATAAAAGTAGTTGGTGACTTATAAACTTCTGCCTTCTAATCTCATTGTTTCTAATTTCGTTGGTGGGAATAACTCCTCTTAGAGCATTGTTCATGGTTCCTGACAGATCAGCAGGAAGGACAGGCTATTCCTCCTTTCTGTTCCTGTCTGTTCTCACTCTGTGGTGTCTATAGCATAGGTGTCTTGCTAGTGTAGCAAGAAAAAGGCTGAGAACAGCCCACCTACTTGGCCTGTGTAAGAATCTGCCATGCTGTTGGATTAAACTTCAGTTGTTACATTCTAAATGCTGTCATTCCCTGTCTTCAACACAATGTTCAAACACTTGCTTTTCTAAGAAAACTCAGATGCACCTTGCTCCCTTTCTCTTACATCTGTCACAGCTGTATACAGGCTGGTAACTCAATGTCCCCTGCACATAAGGCATATACTGTCTATCTCCAAGCCACTGTGTGTGTTTTCTCAGCTCAAAGGCTGAGTTGTCCTCTCTGCCTACCAACATTATGTATACTGAATGGCAGTACTGCTCTTCCTAAGCCTTTATAATTCTAAGGCACTGTCCACAATTTAAGGATAAAGGCTGATCATTGTCTACTGATAATATCTTTCATGCCCAATCCAAAGTCAGCCACAGATCCTGTGTACTGAATTTGCTGAAATTATTTAGCAGACTTCACAAAATCTCCTGTGAAATTAATTATTTTACATTTTTATTTTATTATTTGAGGATTTAAAAACATATTCTAGATCAGAGCTCCTTGACAGTAGGACCCATGTACTATTTATTTATTTTCTAGTTCCCTGAAGTATCTTCTTCCTGGACTCTATGAATATTTAATGACATGAAATACCAAGAATTGAATTTTGGATTGTTAAATTTGAAAGGTAAAAGTGGGCATATGGTTTTCATTCCAGGTGGTTTTGAGGGAAATGTAGTCTGAGAACAGTAAAGTATGTTTAAGTTGATGTCTCAGTCAAGACTAAAATTTGAAGATATAGCTGAGATGAGAGCAGAATTCATCAGTAAAATCTATAATTTTTTTTTTTTGGTCCAGTCGTGGGGCCTGAACTCTGAGCCTGGGTGCTGCCACTCAGCTCTTCAGCTCAAGGCTAGCGCTTTACTACTTGAACCACAGTGCCACCTCTGACTTTTTTTTTTTGCTTATGGGTGCTGAGGAATCAAACCCAGGGCCTCATGCATGCAAGGCAAGCGCTCTATCACTGAGCCACCTTCCCAGCCCCCAAATCTATAATTTTTAAAGGCTTACTTCATTTTAAAGTTTTTCCTTCTCATACATAATATATATATATATATATATATGTTTATATATATATATACACACACACATACATATATATATGTGTGTATACATGATATAAATTGTACTTTGTTTGCTGGAAACCTCTTGACACTGGAGGAGTTTGCTTTGGCATCATCAAAAACTGACTGAGGACAGAAATGGGACTTTGGATTACAATTGTTCTCTTCCCTGTGGCTGCCCATTCCTCTCCTGTGCAGATCAGTTCCAGTGCACAGCTTGGGTGTCTGCTCCTGCAGCCAAGTCCCTTTGGCTCTTTTCCCCTTGGCTCCTATTGGCCTGACTTTGCCTTCTGCTGCATGGAGCCCTGCTCATGCTAGAAATATAGCCTTAGCCTTGTAGGAAGGGGGTTTGGGCAAGAATTGACTGTGCTATGTCAAAACACCGGAGGCCCTACAATGGCCAGAGAAGCAGGAGCCTGGGTGAACAAAGCTAGCTTTTTTGCCCAGGGCTGAGAAATCATGTAGTCCAAAAAAGGGGAACAGGGCTGGGAATGTGGCTTAGTGGTACAGTGCATGCCTAGCATGCATGAAACCCTGGGTTCGATTCCTCAGTACCACATAAACAGAAAAAGCTGAAAGTGGTGCTGTTGCTCAGGTGGTAGTGTGTTAGCCTTGAGCAAAAGAAGCTCAATGACAGTGCCCAGGCCCTGATTCAAGCCCCAGGACTTGCAAAAAAAAAAAGGGGGGGGAGAGGAAACATTCTCCTGTTCCTTAGCCAGTCAGAGCTAGAACAACAGGTGCTATTCTAAAGATAACTAAAATGATTTAAAAAGAAACAAACTTTTATTTTCTACATAGAGATCACCCATAAGCTCTGGACAGTTACATCATTCAAGTACCTATAGATACTATTGAGATTGGCACTTCTAACCAGTAGCCTGCTAAGTAAGGACGTTTTTAATAGTTTCTTCTTTCTTGCCAATATATCTGTAGTTTCTTATTCCTGAGACTGGAAGGGAGTAAGTACTTATTTATTCCCCCCCCCCCCCCCCGATATTTTTCAAGAATCAACATGGGCAGATTTATAGTATTCACAAAAGGTGCTGGTAACTGATTGCAGGAAGAATGGAATTTTGCTTAGGCAAGTATAAATTTATTTGTTGTGGTGAGAAAGGCTAGGTCTGTATAAAGGGTGTGATTCTACCCTGAATATAAAATCTAGCATGTGTGGTAGTGGGAATTTTTATTCCCCTTTTGTTTTCTTAGATTGCTTAAAAATTAAAGCATAAAATATATTAATTTTATTTGATGAAAAATTTCTATTAATTTGACCAGATGGTGTCTGTTTCCACATGATGAGTTTGCTGTGTAAAATTTTAACATCATCTCATCACCCATGAGGTTTAACAGAACTGGTGACATTGGACCTTGTGAGCAGAATGGAAGGAAACAGGATTCCCTTGAGAGCAGCTGGCACATTTGAGTCTTAGACCTTACACTACTGGCAAGCAAAACAAATTAGTTTCATACATTTCTGGAAATGGTGACTCTTGTTACTTCAAAAACAAATTTGAATTCAGACAATCCAATTAACCTTTAGCTTAGAATGTTGATATTTTTATAACTTTTAAATAAAACCGGTTGTTAGTGGGTGCCTCAAACTTATTTCAGATCCTTTATCACAGAAAAACAATTCCTAAGTTTTTGACATCCCCTTCAATTATACTTGAATGTTATTATAATATTTTTTAAAATGGTACGAGGGTTTGAACTCAGTGTTTCATGTGTGCTAGTCTCCCCACCCCTATGGGTTATTTTTAGGATAGGGTCTGTCTTCCCTCCTGGACATCTACCTTATCATTGATCATCTCCTTTTATGCTTGCTGTCATTGCTGAGATCACAACATGTAACTCCACATTCAACTTTCTCTATAGAGGCAGAATCTTGCATACTTCTGCCCAGATGGTCTTAAACCAAGATCCTCTGGTTCTTAGTCTCCAGAGTACATAAGATTATAGGCATGACTTGAACCTACTTTACGCAGAGGTGACTTCTGAGAGTATTGTATAGACTGAATGAAGACAGCCATCGAATGCCACAATGTATGAAATATTCAAATGAAGTGATACACAGGACTGGGAGAAAGCGAAGGTAGGGATGACATTATCCTAAAAGAAATGTACTCATTACCTGACTTATGTAACTATAACCCCTCTATACATCTCCTTTACAATAAGAGTAAAAAATAACAATTGATAAAAGAAAGTAATGAAGAGAGACATAAAGTGCAGTCGTGGGTCTCAGGGAGGAAAGGGTAGGGAATGTGGAGTGAATGCTAATGAGTTTATGTGTCTTCTAAGGAGATAGAAATATTCTAAAATTTGAAAAAAAAAACAACTATGAATGGATATCCTTTAAAAAACAACATCAAATCTTACATTTTAAGTATGTGAATTGTATAGTATGAGAATTTATATACTAACAAAACGATATTGATATGGGGTTTTAAATAAAAATTTTTCAATTAAAAAAAAGATTACAGATGTGATACACCAGCATGAATCTTAGAATGTTTCCTTTTACATCTGATTTGTTTGGATCACTTTAGCTAGTCTTTTTTTTTTTTTAATATTTTAACCCTTCTTTATTTTTTTACTTGGTTCAAGGTGATTTGATCACTATTGTAGATGAGACTGTGAAGTATTTAGTTGCACAGTATTTGTGTTGATATGGTATGCATAGAGCAGAAGGAATAGCCATGATTCAGATTATGAGGATAGTCACACCCAGAGCATTTGGCCTGAGAATGATTTAGAGGATTACAGTCATTTCCTTTTTTTTTCTTTCACTTTTTTTTTTTTTTAAAGATTCTTTTTACTTTTTTTTGTGTGTATGTGTGTGTGCGTGCTTGTATTATGCTTAAACCAAGGTTCTTCTACTCTTGCTTGGCTTTTTGCTCTCACAGCTAATACTCTACCATTCTGCTAGGCATTTTTCAATAAAATATTAATTGGAGTTAGATTCTCAAGGACTCTGCCTGGGGTGGCTTTGAGCCATAATCCTAGATCTCAGCCTCCTGAGTAGTTAGGATTACATGCTGAACTACCAGTGCCTGGCTAAATGTTTTTCTCTTTGTTAAAGTTTTCACACATTCCAGTTTGAATAGTCAAATAGTGATGAGAAGCTTAGTATCAAAATTCTCCATATTCTTGACTGCCTCCCTAGATTCCACCAGCTTTAACTCTCTTATAGATGACTGCCACATTTTTCTGTAACTCTTTAGGAATATGATCATACTGATGCTTCTTTTTAAAAAAATATTTATTACCTCTAAGTAGTTATACAAAGTAGTTGCCATTTAACAAAGCAGTTTAATAATACAGTGCATCTAGATCAATGTACCCCTTTCAATATTCTCACCCATTCCTCTCGGCCTACCCCTTCCCTTGCTTTTCCTAATTTTGTAGGCTATACATTAAATTCTGGACTACATTCTTCCCCCTTCTCTTCTTCATTTATTTATCCCTCTCCTGCTGAACCAACCCTACCCCTTTCAAGTACCATTTGATTAGAAATGGTTCTTCCAGAGCTTTCTGATGGACTTATGTCAAGTTAATTTCTACATCTGACTCTGACCTGCCATCTTGGTGCCTCTTTTTTTTCCATCTTGAAAATGCCCTTTTCTACCTATATTCTGTTTGCTGTGTCTTCCTGTTGGTGCTAAGTATTTAGGGGGCTTGGTTGAAGAAGACAAAAATCTACATTTGAAGCAGAGAAATCTAATGATTTTATACAGAAAGGCTCTTGAAACATAGAGGGTACGTTCCAAATCCTCAGAAGAGCTGGAAGGGGTAGGCTTTAGATGAAGTTTCCCTGCCTCACTGCTTCCACTTGTGCTGTCAGCTAAATTTGTTTTTAGTTCTGTTTCTGGCAGGTTTTAGCTATAGATTAAGTTGGAAAAAAATAAAAAAATGTTGGTTTGATTGTTTTTGTTTTTTGTTTTATGATTTTTTTTTTTTTAAAGATGAAGTTTCGAGGAATTCCCTGAAACCATAGAACTGCCCTATCAGCCAAGGTTTCTTGTCCCTCTCAGGAAAGAAGTCATGTCACATCTGTGGCCTGTTGTAGCTGTAGTCCAAGGATCAGATCCTCTTACAACAAGCTACTATTTGCTGTTATCTGTGTTTCTGGTAACTGGGTGCTGGAGCACTTGTAGAATAGTGCTTCTTCTGATTTGCTGACCTGCAGAGAGAATCAAAGCTGAAAAAGAATGGTTTCCATTTCTGCTTCCCAATCATACTTGAGTGTATCTAATTGAAAGAACCTAGAGTCTTCAGTTCAGTCATTAGGAAGGCAATGGAATGTTTAACTTTGTATTCTTTGTAGTATAGAAGAATAGACAGGAGGAGATGAAAGCTGAGTGTTACTCTATTCTGCACTCCAGGCACTTGCATACAGATATTTTGATGGACTTATCCTCTAGTGTCCTTCTGTGAATGTCTGCACGGATGTAATTTCCTCAGGTCCTTACATGTAGGAAAGTAATTTACTCTGTCCTGAAGAATGCAGTAATTTCTCAGGGTAAATCTTTTTTATGAACCTCTTCCTTTGGAATCTTGAAGTCATTGTATAGAATCTACTGTCCTCGAGCCAGGCGCCGGTGTCTCACGCCTGTAACCCTAGCTACTCAGGAGGCTGAGATCTGAGGATCCAGGTTCAAAGCCAGCCCGGGCAGGAAAGTCCGTGAGACTCTTATCTCCAATAAACCACTAGAAAACCGGAAGTGGTGCTGTGGCTCAAGTGGTAGAGCGCTCACCTCGAGCTGAAGATCACAGGGACAGCGCCCAAGCCCAGAGTTCAAGACCCATGACCGACCCCACCCCCCCTGCAAATAAAAAAGAATCTACTGTCCTCATACACAGCTTTGAAGCTGTTTTAACTTCTTATCATTTATTTGTGGCATTTTTTTTGTTAGGATCTAAAAAGGCCTTAATAGCTACATTGAAGTGTAATTTCTAGAATATTAAATTTTCCATTGGTAAGTGTACATTTCAAGGATTAGTTAGTAAATCTGTAGAGCATTGCAGACATCATCACTATAGTCTGCTTTTACAACAGTCCAACCATTCAGAAGTTTCCTCATGCCCATCTGTAGCCAGTCTCTCTAGTACTTTGTTAGCTTCAAACAAGCAGTGTTCTCCTTTCTGTTCAATGGAGGTGGCTTTTTCTAGACATCTGACATAAATTGAGTCCTTTGCATGGGATTTTTAAAATCAGCATAACGCTTTTCAGTTTATCCTATTAGCGTGTCTCAGTAGTTTATGCTTTACCATTCTTAAATACTGTTGTGCATGTTTTATTTACCCATTTGTCAATTGATAAGACATTTTGATTGCTTTAAGTTTTGGTCTGTTAGAATAATGCTGCTCTGAACATTCATGAACAGGTCTTTGTGTTAACATATAATTTTAATGTATATGATTCATGTCATCCTAGTCATTGCTTTCATTTTATTTTCTTCTGATATGTATTGAAGTACAATATTTTTTATATTCATGAAACCCTGTTCATCGGGTTTCTGTGTTTCTGTTATAGAACATGTTTTTGTTGTTGTGCCTAAGAACTATTTGACGAATCCTGGTTGCAAAGATTTTCCACTTATGTTTATTCTATACACTCATTTTTCTCTTGTCTTGTCTTGTCTTTCTTTCTTTCTTTCTTTCTTTCTTTCTTTCTTTCTTTCTTTCTTTCTTTCTTTCTTTCTTTCTCTCTTTCTCTTTCTCTTTCTCTCTTTCTCTCTTTCTCTCTCTCTCTCTCTCTCTCTTTCTCTCTTTCCCTCCCTCCCTCCCTCCCTCCCTCCCTCCCTCCTTCCCTCCCTCCCTCCCTCCCTCCCTCCCTCCCTCCCTCCCTTCCTTCCTTCCTTCCTTCCTTCCTTCCTTCCTTCCTTCCTTCCTTCCTTCCTTCCTTCCTTCCTTCCTTCCTTCCTTCCTTCCTCCCCCCCCCCCCTTTCTTCTTTCTTTCACTCACCAGTCCTGGAGCTTGAACTCAGGTCTTAGGCACTGTCTCTGAACTTTTTTGCTCAAGGATAGAGCTCTACTACTTGAGTCACAGTTCACTTCTGGTTTTCTGGTGGATAATTGGATATAATAGTCTCATGGACTTTCCTGTCTGGGCTGGCTTCCAACCAGGATTCTCAGAGTTCAGCCTCCTGAGTCAGCTAGAACCACTGGTGCCTGGCCTGTGACTCATTTTGATTTATTTTTTTCTCTCATGTAAAGGACATTTAAAAATTCTTCTTTTAAAATGTGCATATGTATTTGCCCCAGAGCTACTTGTTGAAAAGACCATTTCTCCCTTGTGAAATTTCCTTTCCATCTGTATTGAAAATAACTATAACATGCAGTATATGGGGGGCTGGGGTGGGGCTTCTGGTATCAAAGATTAAAACCAGGGCCCCAGGTTGCTAGGCTAGAGATTCACCACTCATGCCAGTTTTTATTATTGAGTTGTAATATACTTTAAATTAGGTAGTAGAAGTTCTCAAGCTTTGTTTCCCCCCCCCCCCGACTCCCCAAAATAAGTTTGGGGCATTTAAAGCTTCTTAATATTTCAATATAAAATTTAAAATCAGCCTGGCAGGTTTTGTTTGGGGGGGGGATATGGCAATTTTAACCTGGCATATATGCATTAAATCTCTTGATCACATTGGGGGAAATTTCCATCTTAATAATATTGAGTTACATGGTCTATTTTCCCACTTATATTAGAGAATGGCAAGCTTTTTTTTCTTAATTGCTATTATTTTATTATTGTTGTCCATACAGTCTTGTCAGGACTACTCAGTTCTGTGTAGTAGAAGTGTAGTATGGACTCCTGTTAAGGCTGAGTTCAGTAAATGCTTCATTCAGAGAATGTGGAGACTGGACAGCAAACTTTTTTGACTTTCTCATTTTTCATTTCAATGTTCTATAGTTTTCAGTATACAGTTTTGCATTTACATTATAAAACTTATTTTTGCCAGGCACTGGTGGCTCATACCTATAATTCTATCTACTCAGGAGCTGGAGATCTGAGTATCATGGTTTGAAGCCAGCCAGGGAGAAAAGTCCATGAGACTCTTATCTCCAATAAACTACTCAGAGAAAGATGGAAGTGGCACTATGACCAAAGTGCTAGAGCACTATTTTTGAGCAAAAAGGCTCAGGGCCAACTCCCAGACCCTGAGTTCTAGCCCCAGGACCAGGACTTGAAAAATACTTTTTAGTGTTTTATGGATGATATTTTGAGTGAAGTTCTTTTTTAATTAATTTAATTTTATTGTCAAGGTGATATACAGAGGGGTTACAGTTACATACGTTAAAGTAGTGAGTACATTTCTTGTCAAACTTGTTATCCCCCCTACATTTCTCCTACTTGTCCATACCCCAAATACCCTTCCCCAAGTTGTTCATTTCATTTCCAACATATTGTCTTGTGATTATTACTGTTGCATTGGACTGACCCTTTCCTTTGTCTCACCATTTTGTTGTTCCCTTTCGCTTCCCTACTTCAGATGAACCTGTATATAATAATACCCAGGATACCAAATTCAAATACAGTGACAACTAGGAATAAGCCATAAGAAAAAAAAATACACAAAAGACATCACATAATACATTAAAAATAACAAAGAAAACCCTCTTGAGTGAAGTTCTGTTTTGAGTGAACTTTGTTTTAAATTTCACTTTTTGATTATTCATTTCAAATATATATATTTACTTGATTTTTAGATATTAATCTTGTGACCTTACTAGACTTATGTATTCATTTTCTAGAAGGTTTTGTGAACTCCTGGAACATGTTAGAAACTTCTGAAACCTGAAATTATTTACCTTGATGATGTCCCACCTTTCTCTATTGTATTGGGCTGGTTTTCTTGCCAGCCATAAGAAACTAATAGAATTTCTTTCTTGTGTTTTGGGTATTTTTTCTTTGTTTTGTAAGGAAAAAGAAATAAAAGCTTTATTATTATACTCCTACTGATAATATTATAGGAAAATTAACAATAAGAAATGTGATAACACTTTAATCATGTGTATTATCTGAATATTTTATTTCTAGCCCTTGTGGCATAAATACATTAAAAAATGTTTGCAGAAGTTGGTTAGGTAGGTGTTATTTATGAGCAGATTTGTTTTCTAAAAATATGCTAGATTAAAGCACATCACACATGCCATTTTCTGTTGCTTCTGTATACCAGAACTACATTACTGATTCTTTATGGTAGTTTCCCCTTAATAACATGATTCAACCTTAAGTTACTTTCATTTCCCTATTCAGTTATAGTATTTATCCTCTTCCCACTTACCCAGTAGTGGAACTTGAACTTGAAAGAACCTGTAAAGGGACGGAATAGAAAAGTCTTTACTGAGGTATTGCAGACATATTAATATCTTCTGGCCCAAGAGGCACCATAAGGAGTTATCTTATTGCAGGGAACTCATGTCAGACACTTCATGTCATTTATTAATGCATTAACTTGTTAACCAATGCATTCCTTTATTTTGCAACACTTATTGGGCACTTGCCATGTGTAGTTTCCTAGAAATGAAAAGTAAGTTCCCACCGTTAAGGGGCCAAGATTCCATTTGGAATAGACAGAAATAGTTTCATATGCTGCTGCCTTGCTGAGCTTGAGAGACAGACTGTGACTACAAAACAGCTGGCTTGATCAGCAGCTGATTTCACTGTATGTACAGGTCTCACACTCCACAAAATGGCCACTTTTGGCCTGGCCTGGCTCTTATATCTAGTAGGACATTCTGGGTGTAGTCACTAGGAATCCTAGGCTGTCTTCCAGTGTATCTCTGTGTTCTCCTCACTCTTGGTATATTTTGGAGAAGGAAAAATCTGTCCGTTTCTACCTTTTCCAAACTTACCAGATTGCTTTGCTACTTTGTCCTTTACAGACTTTGGACACCTTCCCATCGTTTATTTAATTACCATTGTTAAGAACCTTTCTTTATAATGGTTCAACTTTTTAAAACTTATCAGATTTATATTTTCTTCTTCATTTAGAAGCTGTTTTCATACTGACACTATATGGAATATTTTCTTTTCCTTTTCCTTTTCTTTTTGCCAGTCCTGGGGCTTGAACTCAGGGCCTTGGCACTGTCTCTGAGCTTCTTTTGCTCAAGCCTAGTACTCTAGTACACTTGCCTGGTTTCCCTAATTTGTAATAATTAGTATATGTCTAGGATAG
Source organism: Dipodomys merriami (assembly GCF_024711535.1). Classification (NCBI taxonomy): domain Eukaryota; kingdom Metazoa; phylum Chordata; class Mammalia; order Rodentia; family Heteromyidae; genus Dipodomys; species Dipodomys merriami. Next base: position 31,070,059 of record NW_027202937.1, on the reverse strand, counting down.
TTCTAGCATAAGATAACAATAGCTCAATAGCTATGTACATATGACCTTATAAAATGATGCTATTAGAAAGGAACTACAAGATATGGAAACAAGAGGGTTTTTTTCCCCTTAGTTCACTGTATGCAGTTCTTTCTTTCTTTTTTTATTTTCTCTTCTTTAGTTTAGCCCTTGTTGTGACTGTTTCTTTTTATTTCTGTACCCTTTGTATTTTATGTAAGTTTATCTGATTTGGGGATGGAAAGGGGAATCACAGAAATGGTAAGACAAAGGACAAAGGGTGAGCCAATGCAAAAGTGATACTCACAAGACACTATATTGGAAATGGACTTTACAATTTGGGGGAGGGTACCAGGGGGGAGAGGGACAGTGGGAGAAAACAAGGGAGGGGTAACAATGTTCAACAAGAATTGTACTCATCCTTACTTATGTACATCCTTACTTATGTACATCACCTTCACAATAGAAATAATATATTTTTTTAAAAGTGGAAAGTATCTGGGCCTCAAAAGCGATCACAGTTCAGTAGCAATTATAAAATGAAGATCTGGAGTCTATGTTCAAGAAGTGGAAAGGGAAAAGTAGGAAAGTTTAGTATATTTGATAAGTACTCTTTTACGTACACTGAAGATAACTCTTCTTGCATTTCATCTTACTGAGTGCAGAATAGCACATGAATAGCCTTGAAAATAAGAGTAGATGGAAATTTTTTTACTCTTACTAACTTATGAGACAATCGGTAGCTAAGTGATTTGCCAAAACTACTGGAAAATACTACATTGTTCAACTAGGGTATAGTAGGGATGGAAATACAGACATATTGAGTTCTTGGGATTTCCCCTTGTATCTTTACTTTAAAATTATTATTATTATTAAATAGTTGTATAGAAGGGTTAAAATTCTATAAGTCAGGGTATGAGTACAATGTTTCTTGACAGTAACACTCCTTCCTACATTTTTCTTCATTTTTATCCTTCTGTCCCTACCCATAAGTTACATAGTTCCTTTTTTTACACAGTGTACATTGAATGCAATGACTGAATTTGCTTTGTATAGAAGGGTTATAATTCTATAAGTCAGGGTATGAGTACAATGTTTCTTGACAGTAACACTCCTTCCTACATTTTTCTTCATTTTCACCTTTCTGTCCCTACCCATAAGTTACATAGTTCCTTTTTTTTACACAGTATACACTGAATGCAATGACTGAATTTGCTTATTCTTCCTCTCTCCATTTCTGTGCTGCCCAAAAGGAAAAACATTTACTTTAAGCATATTAATTCTTACAGAATATAAGCCAATAATTAATTGCTTGTTATTTCCTGTTTGTTTTTTTTTCCATTTCTCATCAACTCAGAGACTTCCGAGTGGTCCTCATGGCTTCCAACCATCTAGTTGAAAGTTTATTCTTAGACCTACTGGCAAAGCAACTCATCCATTAGCACCATCATTCACAAACCTAAGGAGCTTGATAACAACACAGGTCCCCCAGAGATTCAGCTTCAGCTGTTGTAGAGTGTTTGGGGTCTGCAGTGAAGCAGCATTCTAGTGGTTCTGGTATGGGGAGTTGTTACCCACCTTCTGTAAAGTTCTGGGCTTGGGAAAGGAGCCACTTGGAGTCAGCAGCTGGCACTGGCTTCTCCATGGGTTCTTTGAACCCAAGAAGACATGAACATCTCAAAACTCTTTGTTTTCTAGCACAGCCTGTGACCTTCTTGGCAGGCATGGTGAGAGGTACATATTCTTCAATTTATGCAACATATGCATTCCTAATAGTTGAATACAAATGAAAATTTTATAAAAAGGCAAGAGGATAGTGGTCCTTAAGTTAAAAAGTCACCTCCTAATTTATTGGATTAATTATTGGTTTATATCTTCCTCTAGACCCTAACAATTCTTGGATAGGCTTAGCCCCTTGATCAAAATACATTTTTCTTGAAGGCAATATCCTGTTTAAACCTACATGATCTGGCACACAGAAGATACTAAAAATATGTTCATGGGAATTTGGCAATATGTAATCTCACATTAGTTAATGATATGAGCTTATCTGTATTGATTCATCAACTTTTTTTGAAAGATGATATCTCAGGGTGTCATATGGAGCTATGGAGTCTTAATTCTAATACTTGCTTTGGAGCTTTCTATATGTGGGATAATGGGTAAAGGTAGACAAATGATATAACCTTCCTGTTGTTTTAGTTTTCTTACTTGGTAAAATGAAGATGGCAGAATGTTTCTCTCTTAGACTCCTTGGGAGATTAAAGAAGATTGTACATGTAAGAGATTTAGATTAATTATTGAAACATTTCCTTTTGGTAAATATCAGTGTGTTATTTATAATAATATCTCAGTCATTCTTGTTATATTTCTTTGGACCTTAGTGTTTCTCTCTCAGTAAAATGAATAAGATTCAACTAAATTATTTCTAAGTTACTTTATGCCTTTGCTAATGTACAGTTTTATATACGGTGATTTTTAGGTGTACATTGTATGACCATATGTACTTATTAGCTTAAAAAGGTTATCAGAAGGGAATGATTGGGTATGTTTCAAAAACGTTTTTTCTTTTCAGTAATACAGTTAACTGTCAAATAGAACATGAACTGGCTTAATATTATTATCTACTTTTCTCATTGAGAGACTGAGGCTGGTAGTTGAAGCCTATAGCTACCAAATATTAGAACTGGAAGAGACCTCAGAAAGCACCATGACTGATCCTGAAGATCTGTGCTATTCTCAATCTGGAATTCCTGGTGATAAGTTATGTATACACAGGCAAACTCATAATCTTAAGTGCTGGGACACTACAGTAGCTCTTTGTGTCAGCAGCAGTCAGAGCTCATGATTTTCTAAGTAACATTTCTCATCTTTCCATGCACTGAAAAATATAGTTATAAATGTAAACAGTTGTACATCTACAGTGGCAGGGTTATTGTATGATTCCAGAAGATGCTAATTAGATGCGGGGGGGGGGGACCATACAGTAAATCAAAGGAATATTTGTGTGATGGTAGATAAATGTAATCTTGTTAGAATAATCCAAGTCCTTTTCATACTCTCCTCAAGTACTTCATAAAGAGAGAACTACTTAAGAGAGAACTACATAATATTATAAAAATAATACTTTCTAAAATTCAGGTTGTCTAGAAATCTTTAGATCTGCTTCAAAGGGAGATGTTCATTCACAAAACGTACTATTATTATGAATCCTAGTGCTTGATCTGTCATCTTTCTCCTGTGTCCGCAGAATATATTACAGATTCCATGCACAATCAGCAATTCATTCACTGCCTAACAATTAGCAAATTATTTACTTTATAGATGAATGAGATTCTGAGGATGCTACTGTCAGTTAATTGGTCTTATGTAGGGAAATAATAGTAGATAGAAAAAACCAAAAGTATAATTTTGTCTTTTTAGGGTAAGCCTGAAAAAGTGCCTATCAGAATGAAGAAAGTTAAAGATTTCTTTTTTTTCTGAGACTGGTACCTGTGAAACATAAGTGCATGTAACTTTGCATTTCATAGCGCCTCACCCAGGTATTATGTCACAGGAATAATTGGAAAACTGTCTTCTTGCCAGTGTGTTTGCCTAGTCATTTCATGACTAATATCTGGGTCCATAAAGGACTAGAATCTGACAAGTGTTCCCTACAGAAATACCATGGTAGAAGTCTGTCATTAGCCATTATCACTCTCAGTCTGACAATTTCTTGGGGCTCTCAGTGGCATGCTTACTCACAGTCAGCAGCAGCTAGCATCCTATCTTGTTTCCCCCTCATGTGGCTGTTGCTGCCCTTTTTCCCACTGAGGCTTCTTCCCCATGTGAAGCCAAGCTACCCTGAACCTAGTCTGTTCCCACCAATACATTGTGGATGGCTTCTCCACACATTATGGAGACCATTTTCACCTCCTTCTGGCATCTACTTGAGAGACTTCAAGTGGAAAGCGGCAGCTTATCCATCTATTGGTTCTCTTGGACTACTCTTTAGATAACTGCTAAGCTGAGAAAACCACTTCCCTTACTCCTTCATGTTAGAATGTAGCAGCTCAGTGCTAATGACTACTCTAGTATCTCATAAATCATCTCCTAGGCTCTGGAAAATTCTGTATGCTACCCTCACTGACCCATCATGCAGCCAGTTTTCTGTGAGTGGCACTGATTGATGTCAGAAGTAAACCAATGATACTTCATGAAAAGTTACAGGTGATAGAAGAGAGGAAATAGATATAAAATGATAAACTTTCACAGTGTTTGTTTTGAACTAGATACCACAATCCACTTCTGAGTCTAGTCCCAAAACTTGATTCTGCTCAGTGTTCTTCAGCATAGTTTACTAGCTTTGTCATTTGTCAGTTTTAAGACACCTTTTTGAGTCTCATTTTTCTTCACTTGAGTTGCAAAAGTTAAGAAGAGACCTGAGCTGGGTGCTGGTGGCTCATACCTATAATCCTAGCTACTCAAGGAGGCCGAGATCTGAGGATCATGGTTTAAAGCCAGCCTAGGCAGGAAAGAGTCTGTAAGACTCTTATCTCCAGTTAACTACCCCCAAACTGGAAGTGGTTCAATTGGTAGAGCACTAGCCTTTAAGAAAAAACAAAACAAAACAAAACTCAAGACAGTGCTCAAGCCCCAGGATCAGCACCAAAGAGAGAGGGGGGGGGGGAGGGAAGGAAGGAAGGAAGGAAGGAAGGAAGGAAAGAAAGAAAGAAAGAAAGAAAGAAAGAAAGAAAGAAAGAAAGAAAGAAAGAAAGAAAGAAAGAAAGAAAGAAAGAAAGAAAAAGAGGTCTGTAGCTCTTGCAATAGTTTCTGACATTCAATAAGAGCGCATCATTTATTACAGTCCTGTATGTTACCATTTAGTGTATTATTATAACTATGACTTTTGTTTTCTATGTATTTTCAAAAGAATTTAATTTTAGTTAAGAAACACAATTTCTTCAATGTATTGCCCAATTTCAGCTCTAAACTGAAGTTGTACCTGTAGCTGTGTACATTGTCATAATGTACATAATGGAGACGAGGCTTAAGGGCAGTTATTTGATTGGTTTATGTATATATTTTACTATGACTACTAATAAATATATAGCAGCCCAAAGTAAATCTGTTCTGTATAGTTTTGTATAATTCTGTATAGAATGTGGATGTGAGTCTGATCAGACTAAATGAAGAAATAAAATTGGGGACTAGCTATTACTTACATTCAGAATTCTTAGAAAATAATTTGTTTGCCTGCCTGCCTGCCTGCCTGCCTGCCTGCCTGCCTGCCTGCCTGCCTGCCTGCCTGCCTGCCTGCCTGCCTGCCTGCCTGCCTGCCTGCCTGCCTGCCTGCCTTCCTTCCTTCCTTCCTTCCTTCCTTCCTTCCTTCCTTCCTTCCTTCCTTCCTTCCTTCCTCTTTCTTTCTTTTCTTTCTTTCTTTCTTTCTTTCTTTCTTTCTTTCTTTCTTTCTTTCTTTCTTTCTTTCTTTCTTTCTTTCTTTCTTTCTTTCTTTCTTTTCTTTCTTTCTTTCTTTCTTTCTTTCTTTCTTTCTTTCTTCTCTTCTCTCTCTCTCTCTCTCTTTCTTTCTTTCTTTCTTTCTTTCTTTTCTCTCTCTTTCTTTTCTCTCTCTCTCTCTCCTCTCCTCTCCTCTCCCTCCCTCCCTCCCTCCCTCTCTCTCCCTCCCTCCTCCCTCTCTCCTTCCTCCCTCCCTCCCTCCTTCCCTCCCTCCCTCCCTCCCTTCCTTCCTCCCTTCCTCCCTTCCTCCTTCCCTCTCTTTCTTTCTTTCTTTCTTTCCTTTCTTTCTTTCTCCTTCCTTCCTTCCTTCCTTCCTTCCTTCCTTCCTTCCTTCCTTCCTTCCTTCTTTCTTTCTTTCTTCTTTCTTTCTTTCTTTCTTTCTTTCTTTCTTTCTTTCTTTCTTTCTCTTTCTTTCTTTCTTTCTTTCTTTCTTTCTTTCTTTCTTTCTTTCTTTCTTTCTTTCTTTCTTTCTTTCTTTCTTTCTCTTTCTTTCTTTCTTTCTTTCTTTCTTTCTTTCTTTCTTTCTTTCTTTCTTTCTTTCTTTCTTTCTTTCTTTCTTTCTTTCTTTCTTTCTTTCTTTCTTTCTTTCTTTCTTTCTTTCTTTCTTTCTTTCTTTCTTCTTTCTTTCTTTCTTGCCGGTCGTGGGGCCTGAACTCTGGGCCTTGGCACTGTCCCTCAGCTCTTCAGCTCAAGGCTAGTGCTCTACCACTTGAGCCACAGCATATTTCTGGCTTTTTCTGCTTATGTGGTGCTGAGGAATTGAACCCAGGGTCTCATGCATGCAAGGCAAGCACTCTACCACTGAGCCACCTTCCCAGACCTCTGACTTTTCCTAAAGTGTCCTGTGATCCTAGTTTTTATTTTATTTTATTTTATTTTATTTTTATGTGTGCTCAGGATGCAAAATTGAGTCCTCCAAAATGTCCTTGACCTCTATAACTGTGCTGTAAATAAACCATGGGTACCTCTGGGTAGTCTTGGTACAGGACTATTCTATTTCTTACATCCAGTCTATTGTTACCCATTTTGTTCCATTTCTCCCTCTCCCTTTTTGCTGCCCTCACTGGTTGGTACAGGCCTTGTGAACTATAGTTTGAGTTTATGTTAAGGTAAGTATAAGTGAACCCCAGTGCAGTTTTCTGGCATTCACTGACTTGGAAGTGGCAGTAGAGGGCGCTCAGCCACTTGTGTCACAATAATGGAGCCTGCATCAAATAGCTTTCATTTGAGAAGCTAAAAATGAATTGCACTTATTAATTAAGTTTTGCTGGGGCCTTATTCATTGATACAGTGCTAAGTGCCTAACATAAGTAAACCTCATTTTAATGTTGGGGAAACTGGATATAAGAACGAATTTCCCGAGAATCCATAGGTAGAATCAGAATCACTAAAACCCCAAGAGTCATTCTCTTGTTTATTCATATTCTGGCTAGTACCCCAAGAATCCCCTCTCTTAGGGAGAATCAAAAGGAAAAGCTAGGAATTGTAATTTCCTCTTGTATAGTTCCTTTAATGAAAACTTTATGAGGTGTATGCTTTATTTTTATATTTCTTGAGATGAATGCTTTAAATAAATAGTTTCTTATAGCACTGTATCACATGGTTTAAAATTCATCCTTTTTGTCAGATACTTATCCTGGTGGCTCTTTGCTTTTAACCAACAAAGACCCTTAAGAAAAGGAAAATGAAAAATAAATAGTATTCCTGGATCCTATTGCCTAGTGCAGGCAAATTATATTCTGTGTGATCTTGTTCACTCATATTATGTGCTGATTAGTGCAGGGCTTCAATCAGCTAGAGGATTCCCCAAGGCAGGGTCTTGTCCTACCAGTGCACATGGCACACCCTGTCTGACACCAGGACAACTTGAGAATTGAGCCAGAGAAGCTGCAGTGTGGTGCAGCAGATGCGCACTGGTGGTTGCCATGGAGATCGCTAATACTGCTGAAACTCAAAGAAAGGGCACTTGCTGCAGCTCAGGAGCCTGCCTGAAAATGAATGAAAAACAAGAAGAGTTCAGAATAGGCCCTTAGCTACTTGTCCCACATGGAGTTTTAATTTCCTTTCCTTTTCCTTTTCCTTTTTCTAAGACTAGATTGAAAATGAGGCATTGTCATAAAACATGCTCAGGTTCCTTCAGCCTCATTGCTGCATGACATATCCCTGGGATAGATGTATATTAACGACCAGGCATGACTAATAGGATTGGGGTTGGGGGCTGGGGTGAGATGTGTGGCAGCCCTTCTGGAGCTGTGGGCTGCTTGTCATCAGGGTTTACTGGGCACCTTGGGATTTGTCTACAGCATATGTGCTGCTGTTAATGATTGAAAAATTACCACAACAATTAGTCATGGATCGCTGACGGCAGGGCCCCCAAATGTGATGGACAATGTGATTAAATTCATGTATGTGACAATTAACTGTCCTGCAGGTTTATCCACCAAGGAGCGTGCCCTAGGGTTGAGAGCAAAGGGAAATGAGAAGAAAGAAAAGCAGGGGAATAAAAAGGAGCAGGAGAGACTAATGCTGCAGAATGGATCTGATACAGCTGGCACTATTGGTTTTAATCTGATCCTGAATTAATGATGGTTTGATGAATCCTGGTTTTATTACACCTTTCCATTGCCTTAATTTTATGGAGGCATGACTGATTAAATTTTGCCCCTTTCATGTTTTTAAATTTTTAAATCAGGACTCTCCATTTAATGCAATGTTCTAGGTGGTCCAAGGTGCAATTATCTCGTAAAAGTGAAGTAGGCACCAGAAATAGCATGTCGTGAATCCCCTCATGTATCACAGCTAAGTAACCCAGAATAAATATTTGTTCATTCAATATTCTGCCTAGATGAACAGAAGTCTTGTGATGTCAGTCTGCTTGTTTATTTGGATGGAAGCAATAGGAATACACTAACCCCCACTTTTTTAAAATAAGAGGAACACAAATTCAGTATATGCCTCAGAAAAATGTATGCAAGAGGGAAGTGTTAACATTTGGATGAACTGTTTACAAATACTCATAGCAAAACGGTTATGTTTGCTATCCATAGATAAGTTCATTTGAGAAATTATTATTATTATTATTATTATTATTATTATTTGCATCCAGTCATGGGGCCTGAACTCTGGGCCTGAGTGCTGTCCCTCAGTTCTTCAGCTCAAGGCTAGCGCTCTACCTCTTGAGCCACAGCGCCACTTCCGGCTTTTTTCTTTTTGCTTATGTGGTGCTGAGGAATCGAACCCAGGGCCTCATGCATGTAAGGCAAGCGCTCTACCACTGAGCCACCTTCCCAGCCCCTGAGAAATTATTTTTAATGAATATGCATTGTTGTTTTCTTTTTGCTTTAGATACTTCTTTTGTTGTTATCTATATTTGTATATAAAATACTGCATTAAAATAATGTCAAGGAGGTCATGACACAAACTAGCACAGGCAAAACCCTCATGCTTTGAGTTTTTTGTGACCTAAATTTGCTGACTGAATCAAGAATTCTGCACTCTTAATTCATGAGAGGGCATCTTTATGAGATTCATGAGAGGCAAGCTTTAGAAAACATTGATTATATACACATACATGGCTTTTTTTCTTTCCACATTCCTTGCTGCTATTTTATTGCTTTTGTTTGAATTGGGTAGAAGACAGAATTTTCTTTTTTATTTCTTTTTCTCCAACTAAATTGGGTTATGTTTGTTACTTACATTTTAGCTTGATCTACCCAGGCATATAAAGAAAGATGACTTATTTGTGATGTGAGCAGCGGTGTCTCCCAACCAAGTGTTTAAAAAGAAAAGAGAAAAACAGAAAGAATGGGCACAAGCAAAGAACTCTCTGTATGTGTAGCCAGAGAATGGATGCTGTGCTCTCAGGTACCTGTAGAGACTTGCATCTCTAACTGCTGATAGTATCACTTTTTAAAGCACCAAACAAGAAACCCAGTGGAGCTGTGGATGAGTTGGGAACTTCAGGAACTGCTCTCCTATTGCCAAATTTGTCTTCTTCATAGCAGCCTTCCAATAACCAGCCCTCCAGTTCTTCCCACAATTAATGTGAAGTTTGGAAGGCACTTCATTCATTAAATATCCTTCATTTCCATTGAACTCAAGTAACTGTATTTTTCTTGACCAGTGGTTGCATTTCTGCATTTATTTATGGCAGATGCCACCATCTGCCTTTTGTTTGTTTCTAGCAGAGGTTCAATGACCAGAACTGACTAACACTCTTTGTTCACGTTATTTCATTTTTTGATTGTTTACTGGTCAAGTGACAGGTGCTGGGCAATGTACTGAGTAGGTGAAGTGGAAATGAAGGTAGATGGTACACGCAGACACTTTTTTACTGAAGACATAGCATTAAGATAAAGGCAAAAAGTAAATATACGTGTACAAAGTGAAGCATCACAAGAAGAAAACTAGATGGTAGGATATGATTGTTTACACATAGGAAACATGGGTTTTCTGTGGATATTAGGAAGGTTTTTTGTATTTAACTTAGCCAATAGTTGAAAGACTAGATTGTTTGATATTTCGTAAAAACAGTTGATTTGGATGCAAGAAAGAAGAGAAATATATTCAAGGCATTTCATACTTGTAAAGGAAACAAATTGATTTGAATATGTGATGTAGAAACAGTTGTAAAGCCAGAAGATGGAGAACCTTAGGTGTCCTGCCAGAGTTGGGACTTATTTTATAGTTAGTGAGTTGAGTCAGAGTAAAAAAGAGACAAGAGACCATGTCATGAAGCTTGTATACTTCAAACCAAGTCATTCCTGTGACTAGAGTCTAGAGGCCCCCTGTGAAGCTTCAGGTTGAATCCCATCTCCAGCTCATGGCTTTCAAGATGCTACATAGTGAACCTCTGCATCCTACTCTGAGGACATTGGACATTCTCCTCTTTGTTAATTGTTTTCTGTGTCCTGAGCAGGCTGACCTGTTTGGGTGGAGTTTGGTATTGTTAACCTGTCTCTTGAAGCGTGTCTCCTGTGGAAATTTCCATGAACATCTTTATCTTCACTCTAGTGCAGTTCCAAGAGCCCTTTCCACTGTTCTTCCCACCCCCCCGCCCCCCCCTCTTCCATTTGTCTTCTATATGCCCTCACCCCCAGATATCTTATCCCTATGGACACTGATGGGCTTTCTGTCTTCATTTTGTTTCAGTAGCTACTATGACCCTTGGTATCTTACTAGAAGGTATCCTTATCCCTTATTCAGGAGGATGTTAAGTCTAATATAGCCATAGTAATTCTCTTATCAGCTAGCTATAGGTTTAGTTGAGAGCATGTGAGCCAGCATTAGACCAGTGAGACTTAAGAGGCTTTCAATTAGGGGCTTCTGTGAAACACGTCACAGGTATAATAGGCTTATCTTTATGTCTTCAAAGTTAAAGACCCGGTGTGATATGTCTTTGTTGCCTAACGATAAGGCCACTACTTAGGAGAAGGCAGCCCTTGGAGAACCATGAAGTGCCACGGTCCTGATGGAACTGCCAGGAGCCCCAGTCAAGTCTTGAGTTCTGCTCAGATCTACTGGCTTGGTGACATCCATTTTATACAGGTTTCCTATTAGATGAGCTGATAATATGTTTTGAGTGTTGTGTGTAGAACCTTCTAGCACAATGTGAAGTATCTGATTAATAAGTACTCATGTTGCAGGAATATTCAAGATTCTTAAGGGTGTATGGTTCACGTCCCAGACAGTTTAATAAATCCTATGCTCCTATTGCATATGCTAATTATAATAATTTCTTCAAATAAGCAAACAAAAACTGAAGATCTTGACTTAGTTCTATCAGCACTAAACAGAACTAGTTCTAAGAATACCTAAAGATTCTCAGGAACTAGTCTGGAGTGGTGTTAGCCTTTATACAACACCTGTCCTTCAGGTACTATCTTACTTTCTGCCTCAGTACTTCCCACTTTCCTGAAAGACCACTTTTATTTGTTTGATCTTGCAAAAAGGTTCCTCTCTTGTGACAGTATCTGTACAACATACAATAAAATTATTAGAGACATGGACTCTAGACTTAGACTATCTGGGATTGAGTCCTGTCTCACTAGCCAGGTAACTTTGGGCATTTACTTAACTTCTATGCCCAGCCTATCTGAAGCATTCAGTAAATAAGCATAGAATCCTAGTGAAAGGACACATGTGCATGTATATTTGCGTGTGCCAGTACTAGGATTTGAATTCAGGGACTTCTGCTCTTGTTTAACTCTTTCTACCCAAGGCTGACACTCTACCACTTGAGCCACATTGCTGCTTCTGGCTTTCTTAGCTGGTTAATTGAAGATCAGAGGCTCATGGACTTTCATAACTGGACTGTCTTTGAATTGCAATCCTCATATGACTAAGGGTGGAGTAGAATGTAAGTAGAATGTGAGTCTTTTGTTTCCTAGTCCCTGATGGGAGTTGCCTATCTCTTATTCCTTGTCTGTGCCAAGGGAATGCCTAGAAGCCCAGGTAAAGTATTAGGTTTTATACCACTGAGGTGACTGAGCAACAGAACTTGCAAGTATCCTCAAGACAGCTGGATTTAGACATAAAGTCATTCCTACAGAAGGGTTTCACTGGCTTTTTCTGGTTCAATGCTAGTTTGGATCACTTCATGACCTACTGTGAAACATGGTGAGTGATCAGGTGGCTTGTTCCTTTCCTTTTGGAGGCCATGTTATGTGATTCCTAGGGTTGCCTTCTGCTCCCCTTTAGACCAGAAGAGGGTGCTGAGGCCCATGGGTGAGTTAGAGAAAACTCTTAAGTGCTTGCTGCACATTCAGATATTTTTAGAAAATTATGTTTTTCTGACTATAAACATACACAAATTATTGACTCTATCATATGTTCATGCTTATTTTAGTATGTGAAAGTACTTAAGTTATTTGCCATTTAATAGAATTATAGCTTTTGAGAGTTCTGTCATCCTGAACTTAGGCATCTGCTTCCCAGACATGTTTATGTTGCATACTCAGTTTGTGTTTGCTCATACTTGGGTTACTGGTCTGGTTGTTTGGTATCTATCTTGTACATGTTTAGTCCTTTGGATTTAGGCCTTTAAAAAAATGGTTAGGGTGCTATGCAGAGGGGTTACAGTTACATGAGGTAATGAGTATATTTTTTGTCTAACTTGTTATCCCCTCCCTCATTTTTCTCCCACCTTCCCTTCCCTTCCAGTCCCCTCCTCCCAATTTATACAGATCATTTCCAACATATTGTCTTATGACTATCACTGTTACATTGGTTCCTCCTTTGTCCTTTGTCTCACCATTTTGTTTCTCCCCTTCCCTTCCCTGATTCAGATAAATGTATTTTATTTAGCTATCCTCACTGGGGCTAGAGCAGTCAGCCTGTTGCCTGCAAAATGTGTTAGGTTTGAATGCTCTTTCATATTGGCATAATTATTTTCTGCTTGTTCTATTAAAAATCCGTTATATTCTATTTCAGATACTCTATGAGTGAGGCAACATGACCTAGAATGTGTTTTAAGGAGTCTGAATCAGAAGTTGAGTTACAGTTTTCTTTGGTGTCCTTATATGTAGCCAAGGGTATTTTGTTTGTTTGTTTTGTTTTGCTTTTGATTTTCTTTTTTCTTAAAAACTTTGAGCAAGAGGGCTGCAAATGTTCACCTGATTATATCTCGTAGCATTATGGAACCATTTATTTTCCATTTTTTCTTTTTCATTTTTGGTTTGTACCGGGGCTTGAACTTAATGCCTCATATTTTCTAGGCAGATGCTTTATTACTTAAGCCACACCTCTGTAGTCCTTTTTGTTTGGGTCATTTTTGAAATAGCATCTCAAACTACCATAATCTGGACTCCATTTCTCTTCTATATGTTTCTTTTTGTGTCAGCTAACCTCAGAGCACAATCATTTCTCAATCTCTGCCTCCCATATAACTAGGGTTACAGGCTTGAGTCACCACACCAAGCAAGACCTCTGTTTTTTAACCTAGCAATATACATACCCCTGGAAAAGGAATCCTATAAATGGGGTGACTCTCATTTTCTGGTACGTGGAAGAAATTTTGGATCAGAAGTTGGAGAGTGGTCGTGAAGTGCTATAACCCTTGTTAGCTACAATTTTGCTGTTCTATAATTTCAGTTACCTGTGTCAAGCCACTGGGCAAAATGATTAAATAGAAAATTGTAGATATAAGTCACAAATTTGAAATTACATCATGTTGAATAACATGAAATCTTCACCTTGCCTGTTATTTAACAGCTATTAAGCATTGCCCTTTTGGATTGTTGCCATCTTTTTCTTCTTTATCATCATCATCATCATCATCATCATCATCATCATCATCATCATCATCATCATCATCATCATCTTCAGATTGAGTACAATACAGTAAACTATTTGACCCATTAGCCCATCTCAGCTGATTAACCATACCGTGGCTATAGTGATCATGCTGAAATGAATATGGATGTGCTGATTGGTTTACTATATCCTAGTTTATAATCATTTGTATGAATGCCCTAAAGTGGAATTGCTTGATCATAGGGTATTTCTATGTTTAGTTTTTTAAGGAATCTTCATACTGCTTTCTAGAGTGAGTGAACAGGTTTACATTCCCACCAACAGTGTACTAGGGTTTCCTTTCACTCACAACCATGCCAGCATCTGTTTTTGTTTGTATTCTTGATGATGGCCATTTGAACTGGGTAAAATGGAATCTCAGTATTGTTTTGATTTGCATTTCCTTTATGGTCAGAGATATTAAGCATTTCTTCATGTCTACTGGCCATTTTTACTTCTTCCGAGGTCTCTATTTAGCTCATTTGCCCATTGATTAAGTGGGTTCTTGATTCTTTGAGAGTTTAGTTCCTTAAGCTTTCTGTATATTCTGGATATTAGGCCTTTGTCTTATATGTAGCTGACAAAGATCTTCTCCCCTTCTTTAGGCTGTCTTTTTAGCTTGCTAACTGTGTCTTTTGCTATTTCATTTATCAGTTCTTTCTTTGAGAGAGATCACTTTCATGTAACTTTATTATAGTACATAGTTATACTTGTTCTTTTAAATTATTATTATTGTTGTTAATCTCCTGGTATGCCTAATTTCTAGCCTTTATCATAAATACATGTGTATGGGGAAAAAAAGATGGTATAGAATTCAGTACTGTTCATAGTTTCAGGCTTACATTTGAATATGCCTCTCCTGTGTTAAGTAGGCACTATGCCTACTTCCTTCACTTTGTAGGAGGCAAGGATAGTGACTAGGTCATCATGGCTATAATACTGCCAGGACTTAAATATTTGACATTTTCCCTCTCTCTACCCTCCATCTAAGCTCAGAAGTTTATTTGTGTAGCAATAGATCAAACCACATAGTACACTGTACGTGTGGATATCCACAAGGCATATGATAAAACCTCCCCAGATGCCCTTGTGAGTAACTCAAAGAAATGTGAGCTTGGTTGAATAATAATGCATTTAGTTATATTTGTCTTCATTTGAACAGCTCTTTCCAAGTATAGATTATTTTTGTAATGTTAACCTGGAGAAATATTTTTAGTGGAGTGATACAGAGTTCTGTCCTCAAACTTGTCTTTTTTTATGGCTTTTGTCGATGACTGATAAAGATATGTTTATCAAATTGACATTTGGCAGTTGGCTAGGAGGGATAACTAATATGATTAGTGGCTTGATCTTTAGTCAAGAAAATCTTGATAGTCTAAATGATGCCCCAGAAATAGCCCAGTGAAAAATTGTGTAGTTAAATATATTCTTCAAATTAGGTTTAAAAAATTAATTGCAAAGCTAGGAATGGTGGTAAGCACTATCATCCCAGCACTTGTGGGGTTATGACAGAAGTATCATGAGTTCAAAGCCAGCCTTGGCTATGTAGTCAAACTGTATCTCAAAACAAACAAAAGCAAACAGCCAAAAACCTCTAACAACAACAACCAAAAACCATTAATTGCCCAGCTCTCTGGGGAGAAGTGAATGATGTATTTTGTCACAAATTCACCTTGAGGTAACTTATGAAAAGGCTAATGCAAAAATGTAGGTGATATTATAGATGTTCATTTGTAGCTCATGAAAAAGTAATAGGAAACCACACCTGGATTATTGTATTGTTTTCTTTTCCTTTTTTACTTGAGATATAGTAAAATTCAAAGATGACTAAGTGACATACCTGTTTCAGTGAGTTCAAATAGTCTAACCACAAGTGAGATATGTAATTTTTGGATAAATTCTTTGAAATGGAAATGGTCATTTCAAAACACATTTTAAGAAGTGGTTAAAGTCCTATAACAACCCTATGCTTTATTCTCTCCCTCCTGGCTCTCTGCCATTCTCAGCCCCATCTCTGCTGCTGCCTCTTCTACTTATAACAAGCTACCATTTGGGCATCTTTCCAAACAGACTAAACTCTTTATTTTACTTCTGTCCCTTTGAATTAAAATACATGATCAGTATAAAGTGTCTTAATGATCCTCTTTACCAGATGAATTTGACAGGATCTATAAAAGACATAAAATGGTTATATGTGCCCAAACATGCATACGTATGTGCACTAGTTTGATGGTTGACTCCATTTCACAAAATTAAAAAAGAAAATGCTGTTTAAAATTCTCTTTGCAGCTAGCCTGCAGTAGTGTTTACTGGCAGCAGGAAAAGACAGTCAATCCTTTATGTGTGTCTTACACTTTCCTTTCAGTTCCCTATCTCTTCCTTTTCGAAAGAGAAATATTCTGGCACCAGATTCTCTTCATCTCAGTTCAGAACGGGTGCCACCTGCCTCCAAAGCCCAAGGGAGCCCTCCCTATATTCCTCCCAAGCATACCACATGGAAATGGGGACACGGTGCCAGACCAATGTGCTAAGAAGCAGGGGAGTGAAAGGCACTATACAGGAGCTCTGCAGAGCTTTAGCCACAGCCCCATATTTATTAGCTAGTTAAGGCTGCTTGTGGTATTGTGAAGGGGGAATAAAAGGCATGGGGCATATTGCAAGCTGTCATTTGGACAGAAAGCAAGTTGTAATTACTAGCACCATTTTTCTCTTCCCATCTTCTGAGTCCCTTGAGTTTATTATTATGAGACTTGGAAAGTAGGAAAATCTGTCTCTACCATTTGTCACCAGCAGTCCAGGTTCTATACCCATTAAGTTGAATCTTCAAAAGAAAATAAATTTTCTATCAGCACACTTACTCTATCCTTCAGAACCACAGTCTTATTTGTAGCTTGCTCTTGGCATGTACAGTGTTGCTAGAACTTCTTTTAAGTTTTCCACTGGTTATTGAGCTTATTCCAGCCTCTTTCCCAGGGTACTGGGGGCATCTATGGATACTCATCTTGACACTGGTGTTTGGACAGGGTTGGAGCATCAGGCTGTGGTGAGAAGATAGCCCTTCCTCCCAATGTACTCCTGCCCAGCTCCACGTTACTATGTTTTCCCTTCAGTGTTGATTTTTTTTCTCTGTTGTGAATACTTATGTATAACTGACTATCCTTGGAGGTTCTTCACAGCATAAAACCAATCATCAGAAACTTTCTAGAAGAGTTTATACATGCCAGGCAAGCACTCTACACTAAACCACATTCCCAGCCCTTGTTTCATCTTTATCAGTGAATTTAGAGTGGTAATCCTTCAATATAACCATGAGTATTGTCTCACTGTGCTCCTTTGTGAAATGGGCATAGTTGCTCATGAAGTGGTTTTAAATAAATTTTAAATAAAATATTGAATAATGAGTACAAAGCAGTTTATAATGCACAATGTTAATTTGGTAGCTGTGTAATTAAGCCTTTTGTTTTTGCTTAGGCTTGGTTCACATACATCTGGCAATGGAAAACAGCAAAATACTCACCTTAACTCAGGTCTCTTCCTCCTTATACTATTAAGATTTAATCAGGGAAGCAGAGTTTAAAACCAGGAGTCGTGGCTGTGGTGGCTAAGACCACAGCTTTTGAATGGGGCTCAGAAGTTTTTGTCTCTAAAGGGCCTGATAGTAAATACTGTAGGTGTTGGAGACCAGCAACTATCTTGGTTGCTGTTGCCACCTCCCTCCCACCCCCCCAATCTTCTTTTAATCTTTTTAACAGTATAAAGCACAGACTTCAGAGCTCCTGACCATATAGAAACAAGCTGCTGGCCAGACTTGAGGAGCCTTTGGATTGCTAAGTATTGCTCACAAGCTGCTATATCTACTAGGGTGGCCACTAGCCACACATGGCTATGTAAATTTAAATTGGGTAACATTAAGTAAAAATGAAAATTGTGTTCTGTGGTCACATTGTCCACATTTCAAATGACTAATAGCTACGTGTGGCCAATGGACATCAAGTTGTATAACACAGACATAGAACATTTCCAGGACACAGAAAGTTCTACTAGGAAACTGTACTTCGGAGCCTGGAAGAATTGCTTGCCAATTCTTGGGTCTTCATACTCTGGCTGGGCTTACTTGCTCATAATTGGCATTCTACCATGTAAGCCGTGCTTACCGCTTGACTCTTTGCTACTTCATTGGAGATAGAGCCTCTTGGACTTTCATACCTGGACTGTTTTAGAACTACAGTCCTCCAGGTCACTGCCTACTAAGTAGCTAAGATTATAGATACGAGCCACTGTTACCTGGCAGCTGGAATCTTAAGTTTGCCACTAACTATCCTTATGGAATGAGACTGATTATTCTTTCTAAGCCTTTGTTTTCTTAACTGTAAAATGAAACTGTTGCTTTACCTCTCAAGGATGTGGTCAGGATGTGATGAGTATAACTTACTTAGTACAAGGCTATTTTGTTCTGAGTAAATGTTGGGTATTAATATTGTAGATGGAGATACATTTTGTTAATTAGGGTAAAATTTAATTTTAAAAACATTATATTTGAAAAAGTGAATTCTCATTTTTAATAGCACATTTATAAAGAGCTTATATTCTGGCTTTGATTTCTTAATAGTTCACTAGAGACAGGAGCTCTGATTTGTGTTTCAAATCAGAAAGGGTACATTCTTATGGTCTGTCACTTCTGTTACCTGCTTTTGTTTTAACCTTCTAGATAGGTAAGTTCTCATCTGATGATAATTTTGTAAAAACCCATGATAAATATTTGTTCAGGTTAGTGGCAGAATAGAGATAAGGTTACCTCACATGGTAGAATTCCCTGCAATCAGAATATCAGAATCAATTATTGCTATACTTTTGCTTATGAAGGACTTGCAGCTATTGCTGTATTTATTGACTTCTTCTATGCTAGTATATTTCTTGTTACTAAGCAACAAGACTTCTTTTTATATATTTAATGAGCCAAATGTGATGTCAGTGGTCAGCTTGTGGGGTTGTAGGCTTCTAAAGCCTGGTGCTGCTTCCCTTCATTCCCCAGAGACAGCTGTCAGCTGTTTTTGCATTATGTTAGTATATGAGCAGGTTAGTCAGACCTAACCTTTTCACCTCTCCATGCAAAGTAATCAGTCTTCATCCTTCCTGAAAAAAAATCACTTTTTAAATGCTAATACTACCAACTGATATTAAGGGCAATCCCAAAACACTCTTTGATTATTGGGTTTTATGACTCATGTATTCAAAGTCACGTATTGTTCTCATGCTTTGTATGTCATGTATTAGAATCCTAGAAGGCCGTCATCATAGACAAAAATAGTTGTACATTGGCTGCTCATGTCCAGGGACATTGGTGATTATTTTAAATAAGATGCCAGATGTAGTGTATATAAAAAGGCAGTGGTCAGCTGCTGCAGCACTGTTGATAGAGCCCTTTTATTTATTTATTTTCCAGTCTACACAGGCAAGTGTTTTGCTCTTCCCCTTGGAGGTACTCTTGCCTGGACCTCCTTTCTCACCATAAAGATGAATTTCTTGTCATCCATGAGGTAGTGATTCTGAGGGGTTCTACCAGACATTTTCTATGAAGGGTTCCACCAGACACATTATGGCCTCAGGATCAGGTGCACTGCCTGATAATTATGGGGAGTAAAAGTAGAATGTTCAAAGGAGAGAAGTAGGGAATAGTTCCTTGTGTGAGGGCACCCATGTGGGCTGCTGAAACCTCTTGAACAAGCTCTCTAGACACAGATTCATGAAGCTGAGTTCAACACAAGATCAACACAAGAACTTAGAGACTCTTTAACTGGAACAGAGAAAGTAAGAGCCTATCTTTTTTTCTTCATTTTTTATTGTTATTATAAAGTTGATATACAGAGAGGCTACAGTTATGTAAGTCAGATAAGAATACATTTCTTTTTTTAATTTATTGTAAAGTTAATGAACAGGGGTGTAGCAGTTACATAAGTAAGGTAATGAATATATTACTTTTTAAACAATGTCACCCCTTCCCTCACTCAAATAACCACTGGCCAACAAAATAATAACAACTGGTAATGATTTCTCTGTAACCATCTGCCAGGTGTCAAGGCAAAAAATGTAACTAGTGAACTGCTTTAATACCTACTGTGAACTGTTTAAATACCTACCATGACTGTGTGTACATGTGTGTACATGTTTGTGTGTATGTATGTATTTGACACTATTATTGCTGTTCCTACTTTCCTAATGATAGAACAGAGGCTTAGAGAAGGTTAGATTAAAATCACATGTTTTCATCAATAGCAAAAATGAATTGTCTCACCCAGGTGGGTTCTTTCTGCCTCTTGACACTCACCACCTTCTGACACAGGTATATGCTTTAATATTGTGAGTTCCTCTGGAAAATGAGTGGTTTGACTAGATTTCCACAAAGTCCCTTCCATCACTGGCTTGCTACGATTGCTTTAAAAATCCTGGAATCATCAGCCTCCCCTCAGTACCATTACTTGTTTATAGCAGTTGAGCTCCCTCAGGGCACATGCAATGTGTAAGACTCCATAAATACCAAATGAGCAAACTGCACTCATGTGTTCTGTGTTGGCAGAGGTGTGTGAGCTGGCTGAGAGGGGAAGGTGCTTCTTTAGAGGTCTGTTTTCTCCTTGAATAAATGCCCTTCATTCTAGGATTATATTTTTTTGTTTTTATTCTTTAGCAGATAGTGTAGGGGTTATGGTCAAGAACATCCTCAGACAAATGTGTTTTTCTGATATCCTTGAGATAATCTTTTGTTTTTGCATTAGTCTTTGACCCTTTTTTCCCCTCTGTTCCTCTGAGTGTTCTCCAAGCCTTGCACTATGTGATTGCAGTGGTCAAGCCTTAAGGAAGAAGGGGTAGCGATGCATTTGTGAGAGTGTTCTAAAAGCTGTCTTTACTCAAGCTACCATTTTATTCTCTAGGCAATTTTGTCACGATTTCTCCCTGTGCCATTTGGGCTTGAGGGTTCAGGAGAGTTGATGTCTGCTATTGAACTGTTTGAATATTTCCAACCTGATGAGCTTATAGTTGATTCCAGGGCCAGAATTATTTGCTCCATGATGATTATTTAATAGCCATTATCATGGTGCATTCATATTTACCTGGTCCGTGAAGTGTAATACTAGAAAGAGTTGTAGATTTTTGTTTGTTTCTCATAGAGTTTAGGTTTCATGTTTAAAGTGGAAAGGGTCTTGGGGGGAGTGTCTCATGTCTTTGCAGAGCTTCAGCTATTATCTTTGTGGGCATCACTAATGTGAACTTCTTTTGCAGCCTCTGGTTCTTCTTTACTTGCTAAATACCTGACATTCTGTGTATCTATGTCTTAACCCATCATTCTTCCTGTTGTGTACACACACACACACACACACACACACACACACACACACACACACACACACACACACACACACACACACACACACACACATATTTCTTTTGTTGGAGTGTTAGGATTTCTTCTAATGTTCCCATTCAACTCATTTTGTAACTATTTATTGAATTCTTCTTACATACCAGGTACTTTTGTAGGCATATAGGCACTAGCTGCTCAGCAATGAGTAAATAGGAAAGAACTGTGCCTTTCTGCTGGGGATTGATAATAAACAAGGTAAATGATTAAATTATATAATTTAGTTTTATCACATCATTTTAACTAAAAATGAATAGGGAGGATAGGAAGTTCTGAATGTGGGGTTGGTGAATATATTTCAGGTTAAAATAGGACAGTCAGCAGATGCCTCATGGGGAAAATGACATTTGATGTTTCAATGGTATCATGATATTTGAATGTTGCCTTTTATTCTCCTTCGTTTTCAATCGGTTTGACACGTTCTATCAGTTCAACTTGTGTAAAATGGCTTCCATCTACTTCTTATTTTTGTTCATAGTGCCATTACTTTTTTTTTTTTTTTTTTTCCTAGTCGTGGGCCTGAACTCTGGGCCCGGGCGCTGTCCCTCAGCTCTTCAGCTCAAGGTTAGCACTCTACTACTTGAGCCACAGCGCCACTTCCGACTTTTTTTCTTTTTTGCTTATGTGGTGGTGAGGAATCAAACCCAGGGTCTCAGGCATGCAAGGCAAGCGCTCTACCACTGAGACACCTTCCCAGCCCCTGCCATTACTTCTTGCCTGGGTCTTCGCATTCATTCCTGTATAGGTGTATTAGTTCTCAGAGAGATCTCCTAGTTGCAGGCCATCTGTAACTTTGATTATTTGTCTATTCATTGCTGTCACATGGAATTATTTTTACATTTTAATGTATAATGAACTGTATATGAATAAATAGGTTATGGAAGTTTTATACATTTTAATAGATTAACTTCATTTTCTTTGGAGTTGAGAAGTAACATCTTACATATAATGTAATTTTCTTTTTTTTTCTTTTGCAGTATTGGTTTGTTTTTTTTAAAATTCAGCTTCACATTTGTTACGCAGGTTCTCTACTTCTTGAGCCACAGCCCTTTTTGATCTAGTTGTTTTTGAAATAGGGTTTTACTTCTTGACTGGGCTGGCCTGGATCATAATCCCTTTATTAATCCTACTTATATATACTTCTTGCTGTAGCTAGAATGACAGGCAAACACCATGACATCCAGTGATCATATTTTTTATTAAGATATAATTTGCAAAAGGTAAAAATCTTTTTCTAATGTGGAGTTTATGAATTTTGGAAATAATATGCAGTCACATCTTTATATATACATATATATATACAGTTCATATCTTAATATAGAAAGTTTTCTTAATTAATTTTTTATGATTATACTTTGCCTTTTCTAGAATTTCATATAAAAATAAGTGGATTCAGACAGGTGCCAGTAGGCTACTCCTGTAACCCTACCTACTCAGGAGGCTGAGATCTGAGGGTCACAACTCAAAGCCAGCCTGGGCAGGAAAGTCTGTGAGGCTTATCTCCAATTAACTACTTATAAAAAGAAAAGCCTGAAGTGGAGCCGTGGCTCAGTAGTAGAGTGCTAGCCTTGTACAAAAAAGCTCAGTGTCAGTGCCCAGGCCCTGAATTCATGTCCTGAGACTGGCACAAACACATAAACACACAAAGAGGACTCATACACTACCCCGACTTTGTGCTTGTGTTCCTTTACTGATAAAATATCTTTTCAGATTTATCTGTTATATATCATAATATTTTGCTCTACATACTTGCTGATAATATTTCATGATGTGGATATGTCACAGTTTGTTGATCCATTCATCACTGCTGGACATTCTCACATATAATTATTATGTATATTGCTTGTGTGAGCATTTAGGTATATATCTCTTTAGATATATATATATATATGTTTATTTCACTAAGTTTTAGTTATTAGAACAGTGATCAAAGCAAAATAATCACATCACTGATGATACGCCCTGTGTAGTTAAGACTTTAGTTGTGTGACATCCTACAAATGGCAACTAAAAAGAAAAGTTTATGTAGACTGTCGATCTTTCAAAAAAAAAAGACAGATGTTTATTTTTTTAAGTTAAAGACAAAACTGAGTGCCTAGTTTAGTGGTGCCTAGTTTATTATTTTAAAAAAATTACCATTAATTTTTTTTAAGTGAAACTGGAGTGTCATTACACATCAATCATGCTAAACCCAATGAATTCGGAGACTAAATGTGTTTGGATAAAATCAATACTTTTGGAATCACACAGGTTGCTTTCAGTAGCCTTGTGACAGAGAGAGTGTTACTCAGACAAGTTTTGTAGTGAACATGCTAAAGCAAAGAAGTTGAGCCTTCATTTAGAGGGAAAGTTTGTAAAAGAGTGTAAGGTGCCTGCTGTCGAGTTGTTAGCAGCAAAGAAAAGCTGTCCCAGAGAACCATCTCAGACTGATTACTGATTTAGCATAAAATTTTGAAAAACTGTTGAAGGATTCTATAAGAGGTTTCCAGGTTTTCTTCCTGACTTGTGATAAGACAATGGACATACTTAATACTGCTCAATTGGCCATTTTTGTTTGTGGAGAACTATAGAATTTGACACTTGAAAGGAACTACTGTCACTTAGGTGCCATGCGTCGCACTCTAAGAGATGAAGACTTGAGAGACTTGTTTTATTAATTAAAAAAAAAACCAAACACTTGAGCTAATATTGGAAATGTTACAAGACCACACTGCAGATGGAACTCCAGCTATGGTTGGCTTGCACAAAGAGTTAGTTGGATTTGTCAAGAAAAAACTGCAGAAGGCTAAGATCTGAAAATCTCAGTTTGAAGCCAACTCAGGCAGACGAATTTGAGAGACTCTCACCTTCAATTAAGTAGCAAACTGCCAAAAGTGGAGGAGTAGCTCAGTGGTAGCTTTGAGCAAAAATGCTGAGTAAGAGCATAAGGCCAAGTTCAAGCTCCAATACACACACACACACACACACACACACACACACACACACACACACACACACACACACACCAATGAGAGCGCATAAGGCCAAGTTCAAGCTCCAATACACACACACACACACACACACACACACACACACACACACACACACACACACACACACACACACACACACACACACACACACACACACACACACACACACACACACACACACACACACACACACACACACACACACACACACACACACACACACACACACACCCCAAAAGAAGGAAAGGGAAGGAAAGGAGGAAGGAAGGGAGGGAAAAAAGTGAGGGAGAGAGAAAGAGAGAACTGAATTGTCTTGACTTAAATGAATTAATTGTATGCCACTGTATCATATACCAAGAAAGTCTCTGTGCACTGTCTCTGCATGTCAGTACTGTCATGTCAACTAAGTGTTGTCATGTGCCACCATATATCATTGTGATACAATCAATAGCATACCACTGCAGAAACATGTTTTTAAAGCTACAGTTGCTTCTTTTTTATCTTTGCTGCTTGCTTATTTTCTTGATTCAGCTGTCCTGTTGAGAACATCCCTCCCCATGGTTAGGGGCTGGACAGCAGCCAGTGAGAACCAGCAAAAATGGTATAAGATAATGAATATTTGGTGTTTGAAACTTCTAATCTATAATTTATTATTATCATTAGGTAGTTTACAAAGAGTTTACGATTAGGTGTCAAGTTATGATTATAATGCTTCTTGCTCAGTGTCACCCCTTCATTCATTCTCCTACATTTTCTCCCCTCCTGTCTCTACCCTCAAGTTACAAGTTCTTTTTTTTTTACATAAAGTACATTGACTATAATGTCTGCACTTGCTCATCCTTCTCCCTCTGTTAGTATGCTTCTCAATTGCCTTTCCCCCTACAGCATGTGTCCACTTTTGGTATTCGTTTTGATACTTATAGACTCTACTGAAATGTAATAGTATCTTACTGTATTTGTGATGTGCATTTCTGATTACTAGAAACACTGAGCCTATATTCGTGATTTTAGTGATCATTTATATATCTCTTTTTTCTGAAGTCTTTGTTGATATCTTGGTTAAAAACTTGCAAAAATATGCTACTTATGTTTTTGTTTTGCTTTGTCTTCACTAGATGTTGTTGTACCAGCTCCTTAGGTGATGTGGATCTTTACCTGATATGGGCTCCATAATTGCTCCTGTGAAGAATTAAGGAAGCCAGGCATGACATTTATAGCAGCATTTTGATTGCCTTAGACTTAAGTTCTCAACTTCTATCTTTTCCTGAAATGACATGGAGCTAATAACCATTATATAAATACCTTTCTTCTCCATCTTTAGAGAAGTGTCTCCTTGCATCTTCACTCTGCATACACCTATAATGTCTATCATTTTCTTACCTGTGCCATATTTTTAACCATTGATAACATAATTTCTGTTTCCATCACAATTTCTTATGTCTTTTTGACTAAACACTTTGATGCCTACTGATTTTGTATTTACCAGATGTGATGGAACTAATTTTATTTTTATGATATCTCAAGTTTAATTACAAATCAGAAGGAATGCTATTGCAGTGATTAGCAAAATTTCCAAAGCATTTACCTCAGGGAGTTGAAGTAAAGATTTATAAGAGTTCATGTCTGACTCCATAGATAAGTTTAAGGGTAGACAAATATAGCAAAATGTATTATGTAAATATTGATATATTAGTATTTACTTCTGATTTTGTTAAAATGGACATTTTCTCAGTTTATTTTAAGTACAGGTTTTAAATTCTACCAGCAATGTAATCATAGCAAATATTTATTAACTATCTGCTATGTGTTAATAGTGTGCAAGATCTGCAAATGCCAGTGTTGGCAGTTGGCTTATTCCCTCTGAATTTTAATTTGTTTTCTACTAAAGAAATATTCATCAAACTTCTACTATGTTATGGTATAGTTATTCACTATGCAATGAATATATTAACATGAGTAAGCCGAAGTTCTATAGTATAGGACCTCCTTGTTCAAGAGGTAGATATGGAGGCTGGGCATGCCTACAAGGGTACAGCAGGAACAGTGCAAAGCCTAGAGATGGTTCCTAGGGACACTAGGTTGATTCTGTTTGGGAGAGCTAACAAAGGCTTCTTTGAAAGAGTAACAATTGGAAGAAATGGAAGAAACATGAAGACATAGTTGAAATTCACTAAATGACAAGAGTAAGGAAAGGACATATCCAGTCTTCTGAGAAACAGTTATAGGCAGGCCTGGGTCTCTATAAAGAACAAAAGTTTTGGAAAGAAATTTGAAAGTATAATTATATATGTGTGTGTATACACACATACATACAGATACATACATACATATGTGTGTGTGCGCGCGCGCGCGCGCGCACACACACACACACACACACACACACACACACACACACACACACACACACAGAGTACCAGTCCTGAGACTTCAACTCAGGACCTGGGCACAGTCCCTGAGGTTTTTCTTTGTCCTGGAGCCACAGCTCCACTTTTAGCTTTTGTTTTTTTTGCGGGCAGGGGGAGGTCAGTCATGGGGCTTTGGCTTGGGTACTTTCCCCTTTCTCTTAGCTTTTGTAACTCAAGGGTAGTGCTCTACCACTTTGAACCATAGAGCCACTTCCAGTTTTATGATGGATAATGGGAGATAAGTGTTTCACAGACTTTCCAGGCTGGCATTGAACTATGATCTTCAGAGCTCAGTCTTGAGTAGCTAGGATTATAGGTGTGAGCTACCAGTGCCCAACTCACTCTCTCTCTATCTCTCTCCCTCTCCCTCTCCCTCTCCTTCTCCCCCTCCCTCTCTCTCTCCCTCTCCCCCTCCCTCTTTTCCTTCCCTCCCTCCCTCTCTTCCTTCCTTCCTTCCTTCCTTTCTTCCTTTTTTGGTTTTTGGTGATTAATTGGAGATAATAGTCTCTTTCTTTTTCATAGACTTTCCTCCCCAGGCTAACTTCAAACTTCTGTTCTTAGATTTCAGCCTTCTGAGTATCTAGGATTACAATGTGAGCCACTGGTACACACATGAAATTTAATTTTTATCTTTTCAAATTTTTATAAGTGAACAAAATTACATCAATGCTGGTATTTTCAACTTTTAAGACTGATCAAGATGCACTGAACATATAAATGGACATTTTAATAGATTATATATCATGTATAGATAACCATTTGAAGATTAAATCATATATTTTCAAATGGTTGTACAAAGAAGATAAAATTCTATATATGATTGTTTACATAGCTTCTACAAATTGTTATTTGAGTTTATTTTTGAAATGAGTTCTGCTCATTCTGACTTCAGTATTTATAATATTTTTTAGGGAATTCATTTTTATTGATCCGTAGCAACTCTTTATATGCAAAGGTTATAGAATTGTCAGTTATACATATAACAATAATGAGCAAGATTCATTGTATTCATGTATTACTTCTTTGAATGGCAGCTCCTTTGTACTACTACTTGAAAATAAAAATTGAAATTTAAAAATAATTGCATAACCCTCAAAAGACAACTTTAAAAAATTCATTATGTTCTGTGCCTTGTAATTTTTCTTGTGAAAAGCCTGAAAAGATTGTTTAACTTGATATATTGTGCCTTACTAAATCGGAGTACTCTTTTCCTCCTATAACCTTTGTATGTGTAATTTGCTCAGTGACTACACAGGTTGTGCTGCATTGGCTTAACTTGACCATGCCTCTGTCCACTTCTTCAACTTGGATCTTGCACTTCTTTTTTTTTTTTTTTTGGTTGGTTATGGGGCTTGAACTCTGAGCCTGGGTGCTGTCCGTCAGCTTTTTACCTCAAGGCTAGCACTTTACCTCTTGAGCCACAGCATCACTTCCAGTTTTCTGGTGGTTAATTGGAGAGCAGAGTCTGACAGACTTTCCTGCCTAGGCTGGATTTGAGCTGTGATCCTCAGATCTCAGCCTCCTGAGTAGCTAGGATTAAGGGCATAAGCTACCAGCTCCCTGTTTGCACTTTTAAATGTATGCTTTGGGATGTTTTCAGTGTCTTTCTCTCAATCTTTCTGTGATATGATCTTAGTCATCTGAAAGTACGCTTTTTGAACTTTCCTCTTGTGAACCTTTATTCTGTATGCTTCTTATATAGAAACAAGCCATATATTGCATTGTGGTTATTCTCTTTTATCCTGTGATCTTGTTTTTCTGTTGTTTGTTATCCTCAATCAACTTTGGACCAAACAAATACCTCTCTGTGTAGCTCAGGCTGGCTTGGAACTCTAGATCCTCCTGCTTCTACCAAGTGCTGGAATTATAGACATATGCCACTCTAAATCTTCTTTATGTTATTTTGCTATATTTGTTGCATGTTAATGTTATTAATCTCTTAATATAAATTTTATTTGATCATAGGTTTGTATTATGTAAGAAATAAACCTAGTGTGTTGTGGCTGAGGTACCATCTTTAGTTTCAGGTATTCATTAGAGGTTTGCCAATGTATCCCTGGTGTTTAAGGGGTGACTATTCTACTGGAGAGTTGCTTTTAATTCTCATTTGCTCACCATCTTACCTCTTACCCATTAAATTTTAATACTTTTTATTATTTTATATTAATTATACAGGAGGCAGGATTATTGCTACATCTGCACACATGTTCACTTTTGAAAGTAGGAATTTTCATATCTTTT
The DNA here is from genome assembly GCF_024711535.1 of Dipodomys merriami. NCBI lineage: Eukaryota > Metazoa > Chordata > Mammalia > Rodentia > Heteromyidae > Dipodomys > Dipodomys merriami. Next base: position 31,041,242 of record NW_027202937.1, on the reverse strand, counting down.
AATACATGGAATCATTTAAAAATACTATTTTAGATGAAAGGAGGATCTGACAGAGCCTTTTGTTGTGTGGTTAGATGAAGATTGTGTTAGGTTGACTTTCGAAAGGAGTAGGTGGTTCAAGCCATAGTTTCCACAGGGGAATTGATATTTCTAGCAGGCATCAATCCGCAGGAATCAAGTTCTGATTTGCAGTTAACTAGCTACACCTTTCAGAGTGCTTGATGTCTCTTAGCTTTAGTATCTTCATCTATGAACAATATTAGCTATTCATAGACTTGTTTCAAGGGTAAAAAAAATAGTATTCAGAGTATCTAGTATACAGCAGATGCTCATAAACATTTAAGATAATTTCTAACAATTTTTGTTATAACACACTAAAGACTCACTTACAAATTGTACTGCCATTTTCTTTTATCTTCTCCCTTGCATTAGTAGCAGTGCTATTGAAGTCTGAAGATAAACTGGCCAGTATCTGACACAATGACACTGAATGACTGACTGGAAGCCCTAAGTATTGGATTTGTCAAGAAGTTCATCTTACTCTACTGCTGAGGGCATTTCAGTGATCCTTACATGATTTGTATAATTCTTGTTCTCTTCTCTCTTTTTTTTTTTTTTTTTTCTTTTTCAGGTAGCCTTTGGAGGATGGCTGAATTTAGGGTACACATTCAAGAGTTTAATGATTATAGTTTGAGGCAGGTGTGTTTTTGTAAAGTAAAATCCTAGATTTTGGTAGTACAATATCTTTAAAGCAAAGAAGAAACCTTGGTGATGCTACATTCCAACTGTTAGGATTTGACAAATGAATCTCAGAAAGTTCAGGAAGCCCACTGTGGTTGCAGCCCACTTGGAGACCCAGTCTGTGTTGTCTGGTACTGTTTGCTGCCTTACTTCTCAGTGACCTTTTCAGGTTAGAATCTTTGCAGTTTTAGGGTTCCTAGAAATGTTCTTCTTGCCTTTGTATCTCCTCAGTACTAATATGATCAGGAAATTTTGGTTTGTATTCTAGAGACTTCCTTCTTGTATTGGAGGAAGGCATTTTCCTAGTGGTTGGGCAAAACCCCCATCATTACTCAAGCCTGCTAATCCTCTTCTCTTTCTACTCTGCCCACCTTTCCTACTTTGGGTCATTGGTTATATCTTTTGCATATTCTCCTCTTTAACTTTCCTGTATCTCCCTTTCCATACTGTGTTCATGAATTCTCATGTTTGGTGATTCAAACTTCAAACATAGTGTGTGATGAGAAGTCTTATAATTTCTCTTTTCTTCTTCTCAACTTTTCCCTTACAGCTAGTTCAAAATGTCTTATTGTCCCAACATAGCCAAATAAACCTAGATGGGGAAAAATACTGGGAAATGACTCTACTACAAGCTTACTATAGCTCAGATTAATCTCTACTTTGACTCTTTTAAACAAATGCATGTGTTGGAGGGGTAATTGCTCTCTTCAGAGTACATTCCCTGAAATGACTAGCTGTGTATTGTGCATTCAGGTGACACAGTTAGCTCACAGAACAGAACTTGGTTGTTTTTCTCTCCCTACCTCTCATTGCCTCTAAGTTCAGTCTTCTCAAATAATAAAATTCTTTTCCAGCTGTAGAAACCATAGAGGTCAACAGTGTGACTGGGGTTAAACCCAGTGAAAATCATAGCCATCTTAAATTGGAATGCACATTTTTTTCTTTTGAACTAAGATCCTGAGCCAGCTAGAAGCTATAAATCTGTCATTGTTTCCTCCCTTTGTTTCACCTTTCCTTTTCTGCATTGTCATAATTCTCAAACTTTATTGTTTTTTTCTGTTATTCTCTTTCCTTGGTATGACCCTCTGCTCCCAGTGGAACCAGAAGAAATTGTACATGAGGCATTGATATTGTGCCAATGGTTTTCTATAATTAAAAGTGAATTGGAAATGGGAATGCTGACTCTGTTCTGCCAGTGCTTCTGGGTTGTAGTCTAATAGAAACATGAAGCTGTGCAAAAAAAGATTCTGGAGGTAGCAGAGAAAATGGAACCATGCTATTTGGGGTAAAAGGGTTCTTAATGGAACATGCAGTTTTAATCCTTTGCGTTGTCTCCTCCAAATTTGCTCTTTTATTTTGGTCAGAAGATCATCGGTTCAGTTCTATAGAAAATTAAAGCAGTTATTCTGAGGTGGTAGTTCATGCATCTCATGATTGCCTTGATCCACACTAATTATCTTCTTACTTGAAGTAACCAAAAATAGACCATAATAGAACAGTTTGGAATCTAAGAGAGTTTTTTTATTTAAATTATCATGCTGTAAACAGGAATAATAAATACATTACAACTCATTGATCATCCTAATTGACTGGTTGCCCATTGTGCAGGATGGAGAAATACAAGGACTAGACTGGTAATTTTATTAAAATACTGCAACATTGTGAGGCTTTACTGAAGTAGCCAACCAACTCTTCACTGTCTGCATTGGCAAAAACCTTGTCTCATTAAAATTACCTGAAATTGCTATGTTAAGATGGCCTATTCTTCTCTCCCAAATAATTCTTCTGCTAACTTTCTTCCCAATCATTTTAACTATATAAGCTATACATTTCTTTTCCTTATTTTTTTTAAATTAAGCAAAGAGATTTAATACTCAGTTTTTGAGCGTGTTGAATTTTTCTCTGCTGGTACAGCATATTGCTCAAATGTGTCATTTGTCACTTTGTTGTATATAGATAATGATTTTGGTGCTGGCTAACATAGAGTCAACATAAGCATACTTAAAATGAGGCCTATGATTCATTGCTTGCCAATAAGATAGGCAGAAGTTTTAGGACATTAGGGAATATACTCCACTCAAAAGCTGGTCATCTGCAAGAGAATGCAAGAGTTAGGAGTGTATGTTTGTGTTAATCTGCAAAGAATACCCCAACAACAGATATAACCACTGGAGCCAGTTTAGGACTCAAGAATGCCAACATCAAGGTGTGGACAGGGCTGTTTTTTCCTGATACCTTTCCTTGGTTGTAGATGGTCATCTCCTTTCTTTGTCCTTTGTGTCTATCTTTGTCCTAATGTTCACTTACCAGTCATTTAATTAGGGCTTACCATAATGGTCTCATTTTAATAAATTATGTTTAAAAGTTCCTATCTCCATAGATAGTTAGATTCCGAGTTATGAAGGGCAGGAGATGGGTAAGACCTCAATATATGAGTTTTGGAGTGGTACTGTTTAGCTTATAAGTAGAAGCTAATAAGCTCTAATCTTGTGACAATGAATTTGCATTCAATGGAAAAATCAGTTTAAGAATAACTTCCTCTTCCCTATAGGATGGTACTGAGATGTAAACTAAATTTTGTGTGTTAAAATGGCATGAAAATGGTTTGCCTGGAAATGATGGTTCACTTCTATCCTAGCTGCTCAGGAGGCTAAAATGTAAGGATCATGTTTCAAAGCCAGCCCAGGCCCATAAGCCCCTCCATCCCCCAGACTCTTATCTCTAACCAACCATCAAAAATGCTGGAAATGGAGCTGTGGCTAACCTAAAGGATAATGCTCTTAGTCCAAGCCCTAATATCAGCAGTGTAACACACACACACACACACACACACACACACACACACACACACACACACATTGGTGGGGTTATTCTCTAGAACATGATTTACTATAATGATGATTTACTATAAGACGATGATTAGTTTAAAATAGAGCTAATAGCGTTATATGAAATGGTTTAGTCCACCTAAGGAAAGAAAAAGTTGGTCACTTATTTCCAAAGTCCTAGAGAAGTGGTCCATTCTCTTGGGAGCAGGCCAGTGACCAGCATCATTGCAATACTGCTGAGGATGGAGCAGTACTGAAACAGATCTTTGTTGCCAGCCCTGTTGAGAGTGATGTTTCATGTGGGATGAAGGACAAGCCAGTAAGTATCAGAAATGACTGGTTGTCATGTATTAAATGTCAAGAAACAAGTACAAGGAACACTGTGTGTTTATTTTGTTTAATAATAGAAATCAAAATGTTTCACCAAACATTATCTCATTCCTTCATTTAAAATACCTGTATTAACTATTATTATGTCTTAAAAATGTATTAACATGAAAAATGAATGCCAGTGGAATCATTTTGTTATTTACAATTTCACTTTAAGTACAGTTTTCAGCTGTCTCTTTTTAAAATACTATTTCTTAATTTATTCTCTTGTACTCTAAATTAGTAATTCATTAACCTTTCATTGTAATAGGAGTTAGAGCATCTGAACGCAATTAAATATTTTACATTATTGTTCATTGTGAACACAAATAGTCTTAGCTCTCTTTCCCTAGGCTGCTGTAATCCAGTGATTGTAGCTTATTATACACCACTAGAGCCAGTTTTAAGAGGTAAATATCATCTCTACAGATTTCTGCTTATCTGCTGTGACACAACTCTGGGGGATACAAGACACTGGAGGTACTTAGGATTTACCTATTTGTTGAGCAAGGCAATTTGTGGTACTTTTAGTTTCACTAAATGGAATCTAGGACATACCTTAAATATAGGAAATTATTAATTTTTTTATTTCAGAGTTCTAAATTAGAAACATGACTACCTTTGTTTATAAAATAGTGGATTCTACATTATCCTAGAAGATAAAATCAGAGGATGGAATTTTCAGTGTACTTATTTTTCTCTCTTGTCCTTGTCGTTAGGCTTTTGTTTCATTTTTTTTTTTTTAAGTCATTGTTCAGGAGCATCAGCAGGAAGAGAAATGCCAAGGTGAATGAGATCAGCCAAGTCAACCATTTGACAACAAGAAGTCTTATAGAGCATATTTTTACTTTATACGAAGTAGCTATTTGGCTCCTTCTTCCTTTGTGTTTCTCCTCTAGATTTTCAGATGCTTGTGGGAGGAATCTGTTCGTTGCGGTGCCCCTAACATCAGCACAGTGAATAGCTATCAGTAACTCATGAGACTGCTAAGCTCAATTGTTGAGTCCATGTTAATCCATGTATTTTTCTTATATGTTTAGTTTCTACAGGGAATAGAGTTTGCTTTATCTTACCTGTGACTAAATCCTCCAATCTCCCTAGAAACAGTTATCACTTTAACAACCACAAATGGTTGGTCCCTTTTTATGTTGAATTCTGCCTCTTCAAAGTAGGAAAGCAATATGAAGAAGTCAAAAATTGCTGAGTTAAGAAGATCCCTTGATTAAATTGAGAGAACTGATGACCTAAATAAACCAGAATGCTAGGAACTAAAATGTGGCTATTACCTTTCGATCTATCTCTTTTTTGTACGTTTTTTATTGTAAAAATGTTGTACAGAGGGTTTACAGTTACATGAGCAAGGTAATGAGTACATTTCCTATTGAGCATTGTTGCCTCCTCCTATGTTTTCCCCCTACCATCCCTTCCCTCCCACCTCCACATCAATTTGTCTCTTATTGAAGAGGCCTTGGGTGAGGTGGACATTCCATTAATATTCTGTCCTCCTTCTAATTAGTACCTGTCGAATCTGGTTTCTGCCACAGTAGACCACAAGGAATCTAAGAGATTGGAAGCAATACTTTTTGTCAGAAAAAAAGTATCTTGAGAGTAGAACAGAAGCAAGTCTGATAGGTGTGCTCCCTGGTGGTTTTAATACTTTAATTCCTGAGATTAGTACTGTACTTCACTGACCTTCAGCCCAAGAATAAGATTAGATGTTCAATGGGATTAAAAGGGAAGAATGATAAGGATGACATCAAAAGGCTTGATTTCTGATGTTGATTTCTAATCGATTCTAATCTAATTGATTCTAGAATCAGTATTGATGTAAGTCATCTAGTTTCTCTGGGCTTCAGTATGATCCATGACTGAGTTTAGTGGATTGCTGCTTTGCATTCTTTCCATTTAGAAAGTTCAAAGTTCCTATGAGTTTTGCTATAGAGTTCTTATTGCTTGCTGTAGTTTCAACTTTGGGATCATTTTATCCCAGTTTTCTTCCCTTTGGCTTGTTGATGTCATTGCAGGCAGAAATAGAAAACTGGTGCAAAGCCATTTTATCCAGTTCTGAGTGCCAGAATATCTTTGATGAGATCATATGTTGCTCTTTTACTTTTTTAAACCAAGTCTGACTCAAACAGTAGTCATTAACTACTTAAACTTTAGGGATAGCTGTGGCCTACATTTCCTGTTCTTTTGGTGTTGCTTTCCAACTTTCCTCTTGTGCTTACTTCCTTTTTTCTGCTTTTTAATTCCTTTTCTCTTCTCTCTGCATAAATTAATATGAGGGCCATCTGAAATTTTAGCAGAACTAAGTGCCAGTTGTACCAAGCTGAGGCAGCAGTTATGGGGGCAGTGTCCTTTGCAAATGTGTTGTTTTGTGAAGATATAATTGTTATATGGTTCTTCCCATCAGCAGTTCTGCCACTTAAACATCATTTAGATACTCTGATCCAATTCACTATTATTCAGTTGTGCTCCCTCCCTAGAAACCTTTGCTTTCTTTAGCTTGGAAAAGAATGTGTGGTACAGTGAGGTATTCTGGTAACTTGGGTAATGCATTTTCTTTAGCATCTTGAGAGAAAAGCTCATGCAGAAGCTAGGAAACTATTCATAGAAATACTGTTTTTTCTCAAGGCTGCTGCTAATAGCTGCTTGTGATCCCTTTGGAGCCTATATAAGACCTGAGGAGAAAAGTAGGGTCTTCCTTGGATAATCCAAAAGAAATAAAGGTAGATTAATGAGCCCAAGGTGGGGCCTAAGACAGTCCTTTACATGGAGGTTTTTGCACAGACCTGTGCAATGTTCTTCTGGTGTCTCCATCAGAACAAGGCTGGGTACTATCCTTTTTGACACCAGGGTGGTTGAAGAAGATACTTGAGTGACATGGTTAAGGGCACAGTCAGACCTAGGTTTTGGAGGGATTCAGGGTGCTTTAGCTATAAGCCTTAGAGATCACTTTTGTGTAAGTTACCTTGGAAAAGAAGGGAGGAAATGGAGTAAAAAGACACTGAGTAATCCTCCAAACTGGTAAAAAGAGTTGAGGCTGGTTATGTAGAACATCCAGTTCAATTAGGTATCATTGGAATGACCTGGAATAGAATGTTTTCTATCTTTGTGACATTTCATTCATAATCCAAATTCCCAAGAGAAGTGATTGGTTTGGACTTAATTGAGTTACAGATGGGGTTAAAAGGTTAGCATAGCATATTGTGAAATAAAATTGGTTAAGCTAAGGTAAACTAGGCTATCTTTATGAAAAGGAGGGGCTAAAGTTGCAAGGCATAGCACACCAACCGAAAAATATGTCGTAAGTTATTTTGGCCACTTGGCAGTATCTAAAGCTCAGTGGTACTTTAGTCCATTAGCTTTGTGCCCAAGAAATGCAAAGGGCAAGAAATTAATACCCATTTTATAGGTCTTCACACTGAGGGCATTGAAAAAGACAAAGCCTTTTGAGGAACCTCCATACTGCTTTCCAAAGTGGTTGAACAAGTTTACATTCCCACCAACAATGAAGTAAGGTTCCTTTCTGTCCACATCCCCTCCAGCATCTGTTGTTATTAGAGTTCTTGATTTTTGCTGTTCTAACTGGAGTGAGGTGATATCTCAATGTTGTTTTGATTTGCATTTCTTTTATGGCTAGGGATGTTGAACATTTCTTCATGTGTCTATTGGCCATCCTTCTTTCTTCTTCAGAGAAGCTTCTCTTTAAGTCTTTCGCCCACTTATTTATTGGGCAGTTGTTTCTTTGAGGATTTGTTGTTGGGTGGTTTAATTTTTTGAGTTCCAAGTATATTTTAGATATGAGACCTTTGTCCGTTGTATGGCTAGTAAAGATCTTCTCCAGATCTCCCCTATGATCCAGCAATCCCACTTTTGGGCATTTACCCAAATGTTTACAAACAAGACCACACTAAAGCTACCAGCACAACTATGTTTATTGCAGCATTATTTACCATAGCTAAGATATGGAACCAACCCAGATGCCCCTCAGTAGATGAATGGATCAAGAAAATGTGGTATATATACACAATGGAATTCTATGCCTCCATCAGAAAGAATGACATTTCCCCATTTGTTAGGAAATGGAAAGGTTTGGAAAAAATTATATTAAGTGAAGTAAGCCAGGCCCAAAGAAACATAGGTCCCATGGTTTCCCTTATTTGCAATATCTAGTATAGGTATGAGTCAAGCAGAAAAGGCCAGCTAATGTGATGTTAGGAAAATGAACCCTTAAATATGTATTTTAATGTTTGCGTTTCTTTCATGCATGTGTTTCTAATGCATTTATAAGATTATTTCTTTGTTGCTTTGTATGTCCCTCCCCCACAGTGTAACCCCTGCTTTCACTATATTTGATGTCAGTATATCATGTGGAGGAGATGGGGACAAACAAGTCGTTTAAGGATTCAGGTGGACCTGTTGCAACAATGAGAAGTACAAAATGTCATGTCAAAACCAGCTTTACAATTTCGGTGTGGGGGGGGGGGAGGGGGGTATAATTGGGTGGGGGGAGGGGGGTAAAATTGGGTGGGGGGAGGGGGGAGGCAGGGAAGGGAAGTGAAGTGTAAACAAAGGAGGAGGCTGCAATGCTTGGTAAGAAATGTATGCATTATCCTGCCCATGTAATTGTAGCCCCTCTGTACAGTATGTTGTCAAATAAAATAAAATACAATTTAAAAAAAAAAAAAAAAAAAAAAAAAAGAAAAAGACAAAGCCTATCTACAGTGCTTAACATCTGCCTTGCAGCTGGAGAGAGAATGTGTTATTTCTAGTATTTTGACTGTATTCTCCCAGCAGTCATTAACTGATAGGGGGAATACCCAGCTCATGCTTTTTTCCTCCCAAAATAGCATCGTCTTGAGTTTCTCACTTAAAAAAAAATTTATATAGGTATATGTAATTCCTTTGTACAACTTCTTAAAGATAATATTTATCAAAGTACTTGCCATTTGACAAAATAGTTGATGAATATAATACATCTTCATCAGTGTGACTCCTTTTAACATTCTCACCCATCCTTCCCAACCTACTGCTTCCTTCACTTTTCTAAATTTTGTAAAATATGCATTGAATTTTTTGTTGTTGTTGTTGTTGGTTGTGGGGCTTGAACTCTGGGCTTGGGCACTGTCCCTGTGCTCTTCAGCTCAAGAGGAGCACTCTACTACTTTAGCCACAGTGCCACTTCTGGTTTTCTGGTGGTTTATCAGAGGTAAGAGTCTCAAGGACATTCCTGCTTGGGCTGACTTTGAACCATGATCCTCAGATCTCATCCTCCTGAGTAGCTAGGATTACAGGCGTGAGCCACCAGTGTCCGGCTTATGCATTGAATTTTTGAGTTTCTCACTTTGTAGATAAAGATTAGTTACTGATTGTATTAGAGTAAGTCAGGATCTACTTGATGGACTTCTCTATGGTTTGCTGTAAACAACTGTATTTTGAAATATGTGTGGGGAAGAAAAAAAGCAGTTCTGCAATAGAACCTATAGACTTTAGGAATAATCCATGTGCTCATAGTATAGCTTTTGTCATATTTTAATGAGAATACTGACACTATTAATTTGTATTTTTTATGTGTTTTTCTTAATTCTTTCCCAAGAGTACCATCCAAAGAAAAATCAATTACTGGATTTCCAAAGAAAGTTGGTATAGAATGTGTAGTGTTTCAACAATTTTTGTTCATGGGAAGGCCATAACAATGTCCCTGGCCATTTTTTCTTTCTAATATATTTTTTATTTTTATTGTAAAGGTGATGTACAGAATACATTTGTCTTTTAACAGTATCACCTCTTCCCTCGTTTTCCCCTAGATTTTCTTTCCTTACCCTCCTCCACAAGTTGTATTAGTTCCTTTTCAACATAATGTCTAGTATCACTGCTGCATTCATTCACCCTTTGTCCTACCATTTCTATGATCCTCCTTACCCTCCCCCAAATAGATAAACTTACATACAAGATAAAAGGTTCCAAAATAAAAAACAGTGACAAAGAAGAAAACAAAAAATAACAAAAAAATCCAGGAACAAAATGACAAAAAGCTTCTTTTTTCCTTTTCTTGGAGTTCATTTTAATAAACATCATTTCATATCTTCCTTTGGTCTCACTGTCTGAATGAATTTACTATGTCCAGGTGTAATTATCTGTCTTTTACTATCCATTGGATGTACTTATAGATTTATAGGAACATTTTAATTACTACAAATGAAGGAAATTGTACAACCTATGTTGCTTTGGGTCTGGCTTACTTTGCTTAATATAATTTTTTCCATGTATATATAATTTTTCCTTTTACATGGTATAGAATCATTCTTTTTGATGGAAGCCTAGAATTCCATTGTGTATAGATATCACAGTTTCTTGATTCATTCATCCACTGAGAAGCATCTAGGTTGATTCCATATCGTGGCCTATGATAAACGATGCTGCAGTGAACATGGTTGTACTGGTGGCTTTAATGTGACCTGTTTTGTGGTCTTTTGGACAAATGTCCTGGGTGGAATTGCTGGGTCATAGATTTCTGTTTAATTTTTTGAGGAACCTCCCATACTGCTTTCCAGAGTGTTTGACAAAGTTGGCACTCCCACCAGCAGTGTAGTAGTGTTCCTTTTCTGCCACATGCTTGCCAGCATCTATTATTGTTAGTTTTCTTGATCATGGTCATTCTAACTTGGGTGAGGTAAAATCTCAATGTTGTTTTGATTTCTATTTCTTTTATGGCCAGAAATTCATATGTCTATTGGCTATTCTTACTACTACTTCTAAGAAGTCTTTTTTTTTGGCCAGTCGTGGGGCCTGAACTCTGGGCCTGGGCACTGTCCCTCAGCTCTTCAGCTCAAGGCTAGTGCTTTACCACTTGAGCCACAGTGCCACTTCCAGCTTTTTTTTTTCTGCTTATGTGGTGCCTCATGCATGCAAGGCAAGCACTCTACCACTGAGCCACCTTCCCAGCCCTGCGAAGTCTTTAAGTCTTTATCCCATTTATCAATTGAGTTGTTATGAAACATCTTTAAGAAATCAAGGAAAATTGAGAAGAAACTCTGGAACTTATTATGACTACAATTAGCATTTTAAAACATAATGTAGGTTTAGTAAAATATTAAATATATAAATGTATTTCAGAATTCATATATTTCACAATGTAGCCAAGTAACTATGCTGTTCTGCCACTACAGTTAGAAACTAGTTCTAAGAATTGGCAAAATTTACATAATCATACAGAGTACTGGAACTACAATTTATTTTATTTTTTTTGTTTTGTAGATTGTGGGCCTTGAACTCTGGGCCTGAGCACTGTCCCTCAGTTCTTCAGCTCAAGGCTAGTTCTCTATCACTTGAGCCACAGCACCACTTCCCATTTTCTGTTGGTTTATTGGAGATAATAGTCTCATAGACTTTCTTGCCCTGGCTGGCTTTGAACTGTGATCTTCAGATCTCAGCCTCCTGAGTATCTAGAATTACACGCGTGAGCCACTGGCACCCAGCACTACAAAATTTTTATATAACAGCTTAACTTTAGTTAAATGTAAGAAAGTACTTAATATGGTAAGAGTATACTTGCTTTCCCTGCTGCCTGTTGATAGAGAAAAGTCAGAAGTATAGAACACCTTTGGATATGTATCTATCTCACCCTATGCTAACATGATATTAGGTATATAGCCCTTTACATTTTGGCTTTCTTTTTCCAAAATTTGTTGGAAATCATAAGTACACATATTCAATCAATGAGGCACCCAAGAGTTAAGCATTAAAAACTTTTAGACAATTGCAGTCCTTAACCAAGGCCTGCAAACTAGGGCATACTGCAGTATCCTCACAGAAGCAACAAATAATATGATGAGGGTCTAGTGGTGGCCACATCAAATTTCATTTCTAACTTTTGTAATTTTGCTTTAGAATAGCTCTTCAGTAAAGAATTTTTTTGACAGAACTTTGCTATTTTATTGGATAAAATTCTATTCTGAAGTATAGCGGAATGCAATTGAGAAAACTTACATAATTCACTATCTAAATTTAGTAAAACATTTAAAACTATTATAAACAGAGACAATTTATATGAAGAACTTAGTTTTGTTGAATTATTTCCTGTACTTTGAATGTAAGTAGATAGTTCCTCTGAAAATGTGGGGCTGCAGCTGGGTATGGTGCTGTACATCGTAGTACCAATACTCAGAAGGTAGAGACATGAGAATTCATCATTTGTGGTAGAGAGCATGGGAAAAGATGCAGATACCAAGGTTGAATTTTATGTCTTTTAATAGATAAGGTCCAATAGGTTAGGTCCTTCTTGTGCAGAAGTGAAGCTCCTTCGGGAACCCTACTTCTTCCAGTGGGCAGGAAAAGTGGTCAAGAGTGTCATTCTGTTAGACCTTCTCTACAGATGAGAATACTAGGCAAACTGAAAGAAGGACAAGCCCAACCTCCTACCTGGAAGTAATTTTCAAGATTGGAAAATGCCCCATTGCTAATTGACTACATGAATATTCATATAGGCCTCCAAAGTATAGACATGGAACCAACCAGAGAAAGTAGTTAAGCCAAGTATTCATGTGCCAGTGTCCTACTAACCAACTCTATTACCATTTTACCAGCTCACTCCATTCCCATGTTGTGGTTTGTGATGCACAAATAACTTTCCTTGGCTCATTGCTAATCTCCTCTCATCACAACCTCAGATTTCTCTGACTGTGAATTAGCTCAGAGAAGACTGACATTTACCAGTGTTTGATGTTACTAATGATGCTTTTGGCTGGCAAGGTTCTGCATGGAGAAGATAGAACAGATTAAGCCAACAGATATGGCAACTGGCAATAAATACTGTGTGCTGCAGTATTGGCCATTAAGGCATTTGGTCATTAAGGCATTCCTGAAAGCAGATGGAAAGTCACTCTGAAGTCCATGAACAGTAAGCTAGCAGGGGAAAATTTGACTATAACAAAAAATCTTCAGTGTTGTTATCAGAGATTGAGGGTTTTCTACTGCAGGAGGTCAAAAAGCTAAAGACTGTCCTTTTCTGTAAGTGGCTTTGATTTTCTAACATGGGATGTTTTTTTTCCAGTTTTGCACATTTGAGGGCATGTTCACTGTTGTCCAGAGTTTCAGATCTTTCTAAAAACTGATTCACACAAACACCTAACCTTGCCAACCCCTTTCTGCCACCTGCCTTCATTGTGAATATGATATTCACTGCCTTCCAACATCAGAGATATCAGAATGTGGCAGCAAAGAATGGCTCCTAACACATTAACATTGTGGTTGACAATCTCAGTTAAAGAGTTAACTGCCATACCTGAGTAGTCTTCCCACTGTTGGGTCTTTTGTAGTGACTAGTACCTAGGAACTAAGCACACAACTTTTTGTGTTCCTAATCCATTTGAGATACTACCTCCTGCATATGTTGTACCTATCTACACACAAAGAGCAGGAGGAGGAGGATGACAACAAGGACAAGGAGGAGGAGAAAGGAAAAGAAGTCTTTTAAAGCTTGTCATTTAGTACCTCTTGACTTTTAATGGGTTTGAATCATATTCTTTTCATCTCTTTTCAGCGATTAACTTTTAGTACTTTAATTTGTGTTTGAAAAGTAGTTAAAAGTGAAAGTTCCCAGACAAGAGTGAATAATTGGTAGGCTGGGGTAGAAGACCTGACTTGTGGTGGTTTTAAGAGAATATAAAGGGAAGGCAGAGGTATTGTCAATGCTAATGGCTTTTCAGGGAGGCAGAGCTCATAATTTCTAGATCAGATTAATTTCTCAATGGCCCATCTTGGTAAGCAATGACCTCCTGGATGGGAGGGCAGAATGTGTGGTGTTAGGTAGTCATATCATAGTGGCACAGGGGAAAGGATGAGAGAGAGAGGATGAGAGAGAAAGAGGGAGAGAGAGAGGGAGGGGAGGGGGGAGAGAGAAATAGAGAGGGAGGGGGAGAGAGATAGAGAGAGAAAGAGAGAGGGTACAGAAACAAAGGAAGAGAAGGAAGCTGAGGAGGAAGATCCCAGCCTTACTTTCTTAGGAGCTCTGTATACAGAAGTTCAGAAAACTATAAATGTATAAAACCTATTTATTAATGTTCAGTCTGTAAAGACTTGATCATACAAATGAGTATCTGGACCCAAGCAGATGCCTGCTAGAAGAGCTTCCTTTTTCTTCCTTAATTCAGTGAGCTTTGGTAAGCAAATGGTTAGGACTCTTTTTTTTGTGTTCATTTGGAAACTAAACAGTTGTTAGCTTTTAGTAAAGCGGGGTGTACACTTATACCCTCTAGTTCCTCTAATTACCTTGCACTGCAGTATAGCTCACATATCCCAAAAGGAACTCATTAATCTTTGACAAGATAAATGGCAAAATATGTTAGTTGTCTTGAACATAGTTGAGCCTGTGATAAACCATACATGCAATGTGCACTGAGCTATAATTTTTTTTTTTTTTACTGAAACGTAGGTGGTCACCACATTGAGATCTAATGTCGTTCTGGTACCACATCTAAGAGGAGATCAGTCCCAAATGATTCTCAGCAGATCTTTCCTATAGTCCAGGTCCTGGTCCTAATTTATTTTTTGTTACCCCTGGTATCCATAAGAAGAAAAAATAATATAGTGAGAAATGATAGTAAGCAGCTCTTGGCATTCCAGACTAAACCCCAAGGAGAATGTGGAGAGGTGGGTAGGGAATTTGTGGAATGCAGGGGAAATCTGTAGAAGTAAAAGATTCTGGGGCGGGACAGAGAATCAAGAGAAGGTGGCAAGGCAGTGGGGGTAAAAGGTGCCCAAAGCAATGAAGATATCAATTGAGTGAGGCCAAGGTCAAGAACTAGTGAAAAGTATGCATTAAGGAACCTGAGTGGGAAAGTTAGGAAATTAGCTATTACACTAACCACAGGCATGTGCTGAGATGATTCAGCAGTGAAGTCAGGAAGATTGTCAGGCAGGAAGATGCTGAATGGGCTAGACTGGGAAGTCCTACACAGTAAAGTGCAGAACATGAGCCGTAGTGTTATCATTGCAGGCAGTGGGATATTTAGACCTGAGAAGCCTTTTGCAGAAAGAAGCAACAATATTTAGGATGGAATCAACAGACATTTTCTGTGAAGGGCGTCATAGTAAATATTTTTATCTCTGTGGGCTGGTCTCCAGCTGGTCCTTGTCCCTACCCAGTTCTTCCATTTAGCGTGAAGCAGCACATATAGCAAGAACATGAATGGATACAGTCATACTTGACCTGGAAGGCCATGGTTTCCCACCTTTGCTAGAAGGAATGGGAAAAAAAATTTAACCCTAGGGGATAGAAAATAATATTTGTTATAAATCAATATCTTTGTAGCCAAGATTTCATTTCACCTTATCAAAATTGCCATGGACACTTTTCTTTCAGAGCTAGAACTACCCAGCTACCTGGTGCTTTTGTAATTTCAGTAGCTTGAGCTCTAGGATGGCCCACTGAGGCCACCAGCTAGATCTGTGTCTTATGAATGGTACTTTGCCTATACTCTGCAGCTGAAGAAAATGTTATACAGAAATCAGTCAGTATACTGGGGTAATGAACTAATCCTGGTAGAACATAGTTGGATCCAGGTTTTCCAATTCAGTTGCAGCTGAGAAAATGAGGGACAGATTAGAAAGCCAGAGGAAAAAAGTCCTTAAGCATAAGCTATGAGACTCAATCTCCTGAGGAACTTACTTTTTTCAGGGTGCACTGGATGAGTGAGAAGAGTATGTTAAGATATAAGTCAAACATGAGGCTATATTGGAATGCCTTGCAACATCAGGAAACAGAGAGTGGGCAGGCTCTTTCTGTGGATATCTACTAGAGTATATTGTTTTTTAAAAAGCTAAATTACTGGGCTGAGAAGGTGGCTCAGTGGTAGAGCGCTTGCCTTGCATGCCTGAGGCCCTGGGTTCGATTCCTCAGCACCACATAAGCAAAAAGAAAAAAGCTGGAATTGGCGCTGTGGCTCAAGTGATAGAGCGCAAGCCTTGAGATGAAGAGCTGAGGGACAGCGCCCAGGCCCAGAGTTCAGGCCCCACAACCGGACCCCCCCCCCAAAAAAAAAAAAAAAGCTAAATTACTGGGAGAACATTACCTGCAATACAGCATATGTATATACCAATGTACAATTTAAGTGTATTTCTCTATATTTTTATATATGCACATAATTTCTCAGTCTTTTTTGTTTTTGTTTTTGTTGTGTGTGTTTTGTTGCTTTTTCCCCCATATATATTTTTTCATTGTAAAAATACTGTACAGTGTGGTTACAGTTATGTGTGTAGGGTAATGAGTACATTTCCTATTTTTCCCCTACAGTCCCTTTCCTCCCCAGTTCCTCCCCCACCCCACGCCCCACAACTGTAAAGTTCGTTTCCAACATAGTGTTTGTACATCTCATTGTTACATTGGGTCAACCTTTATCCTTATTTAAGCATTTTGTTATATCCTGACCTCTCTCCAAATTAGAAACACACACACACACACACACACACACACACACACACACACACACACACACACACACACACACACACACACACACACACACACACACACACACACACACACACACACACACACACACACACACACACACACACACACACACACACACACACACACACACACACACACACACGATGCAGGATATAGTGAAAACAGGGGTTATGCCGTGGGGGAAGAACATGCAAAAGAAACAAAAGAATCACATCGTGTGTTAAAAACAATAGCAAGAAAGAAACAATAGCAAGAAAGAAACAATAGCAAGAAAGAAACAAACCACTTGTGTCCCTGTCTTGGGGTTCATTTCGCTTAACATAATCTTATATGGTCATATGTACATAGCTTTGACCTTTTTCCCTTGTCCTAGACATGTACTAGTTACTGCAAATAAGGGAAACCATGGGACTTCACTTAATATAATTTTTCCAAGTCTTTCCATTTCCTAACAAGTGGGGCAATGTCATTCTTTCTGATGGAGGCATAGAATTCCATTGTGTGTATGTCACATTTTGTTGATCCATTCATTGAGGGCCATCTGGGTTGGTTCCATATATTAGCTATGGTGAATAATGCTGCGATAAACATGGTTATGCTGGCTTTGGTATGACTTTGTGATCATAAATGCCCAAAAGTAGGACTACTGGGTCATAGGGGGACTGTATGTGGAGTCTTTTGGGAAACCTCCATACTGCTTTCCAAAGTGGTTGAACAACTTGTACTCCCACCAACAATACAGTAGCATTCCCTTTAGGCCACATCCCCTCCATTCTGTAGTTTTCTTGTTTTCAAAGTGCATTAGGTATCACAATTTTGTTTCCTAATTTAATGTAGACCTTTGTATGGTGGTGTTAGCTGTAAATTTATCTTTACATTTGGTGAGCTCTGGACTTGGGGGTTGAACAGATCATCGTCTACAGAGATGGCAAGAATAGTAGTTAAGTAGAAGATTTTTACAAAAGGTAGGGTTTGGATTGGGTTTTTTTAGGGGATGGGATTTGCTTCTGTTTCTGTTTTTCCATTCTTTCCAAATCCATCATGTATATTTTTAAATGCATTATGGAATTTAGATAACTTAAAAGAGAATTATCAGAAATAAGAAATTCAGATATACAGCTTAGAAAACATATTGAAGTTGAAGAATCATGTAACTTAAGCACCAATAGAGTGTTTTTTTTCCTTCCTTGTATTGCTAAGTTCTGGGCCTTTGTGTGGCTTTGGCTTCTTTAGGGATTGATTGGTAGAATCAGACTTTCTTCCTTGAGAAGATCTAATTTTCCACAAAGACTAAACCCAGATGGGCTGATCTTCCTGGTCTCTCCATCATGGCTAGAATGTCGTAAAGCTTTGATCTGATCATGACATCAATTCTTGTATCACCAGCTGCTCCCTTTTCTTTTTATGAAACGTTGGCTCAGTTTTCAAATAGTTTTATGAACTTGGTCTCTATGGCTATCTGTAGAGTAGAAAGTTTTCATTCTCCCTTCAGACATGGCAAACGACTTAGGTGATCACATTAGCAAATATGCTAGTTTCTTTTGCCTCCTCATTGTAGGATATCATCCCTTTTAGTGCTGAGGACCTGGAGCTATTTCTCCATTCTTGGCCTCTGAATCTTACTTTTGCTCTAATCTTTAGGTCTCTAAAGCCCTTTAAGCAGTGCCTAGGACCTTATATATATTTCTGAATAGCTGAAGGAGTTTAAAGCTGATTGCAGAGCCCGTGTCTTTTCCATATTCATAACCTTGTGCCTAGTAGAGAGTGTAGTACACTAAGCAATATCTGCTGAATGAGCAAATGAATATGTCAATGAGTAAACAGTGTGAGGAACTTTATATATATGAATGGGTTCCAAGTACCATCCTCTTGTCCTTGGGAAATTCATTGCCAGGGGAGCTGATCTCATAAAAAGTAATAGGCAGGTGAGAAATTAGCTGCTGCCTTTTGGTTGCTGGGCATGTGTATAGTAACCGGCTTGTTTGTGTAGGGCTTTCCTAAATGCAGTTGGAGCTCACCGTTGGGGTAAAGCCTAATATGAGTTCTCCTTCTTTTTCTTTGGGTTTTATTTTTGTTTTTGTTTTTGTTGTTCATGGGGCCTGAACTCTGGGCCTGGGTGCTGTCTCTGAGCTCTTCAGCTCAAGGCTAGCACTCAACTACTTGAGCCACAGTGCTGCTTCCAGCTTTTTCTGCTTATGTGGTACTGAGGAATTGAACCCAGAGCCTCATGCATGCAAGGCAAGCACTCTACACTGAGCCATCTTCCCAGCCCCTCTCATATTCATTTTTATGAACATGAATATGTTGTATTGTAGTATTAGAAACATGCAACAAATCATGCATCCAAGTGACATCAGGTTGACCCTGGCAATAAAGACTAAAGGGAATTTGATTGCTCTTCCAACCAATTTTTAAAAATTGAGGAGGTTGCCAAGTGCTGGTGCCTCACACCTGTAATCCTAGCTACTCAGGAGGTTGCCACCTGGAGGACAAAGGTCCAAAGCCAGCCTAGGCAGAAAAGCCTGCAAGACTCCAGCTCCACTTAACCAGCAAAAATTCAGGTGTGGCTCAAGTGGTAGAGTGCCAGCCATGAGCAAGCAAGACTTAAGTTCAATCCCCAGTCCCACCAAAAAAAATTTTTTAATTAAAGAGGCAACTCCCACTAGAGCACACTCAAAGGGGTTGGAAACCAACATCCCTGCAAATAAGCTGAACTACAATCCCAGCCCAAGTATTTTTTTTTTCTCTTGTTAGTCGTGGGGCTTAAACTCTGGGCCTCAGCGCTGTCCCTCAGCTCTTCAGCTCAAGGCTAGCGCCCTACCACTTGAGCCACAGTGCCACTTCCCACTTTTTTCTGCTTATGTGGTGCTGAGGAATTGAACCCAGGGCCTTATGCATGCAAGGCAAGCACTCTACCACTGAGCCACCATCCCAGCCCCCTTCTTGGGGTTTTGAGGACATGAAAATCAATCAGTGCTGCTCCCTGAGCCCTGGGGACTGATACTCCTTCATTCTAAGGCCTCAGTGGCCTCAGCTGGAAAAGGAAAACTTGGTGCTACACTTGTACTTGGAGCTGTACTCGAAACTGGCTCAACTTTTAGTTGATCCTGCAAGTGAGCGGGAAGGTAGAGGGAAAGAAGCAATAACAAGAAAGAATAATAGATACCACAATGAAGGTTTTCTACATGAGCAGGGATTTGAGAAACACTTCTTGCAGAACCACTCTTAACGATGAAAGTAAGGAGAATGAAAACAGTTGTACTTGTGAGAAATAGCCTATGAATTATACGTAAAGAACTTTCTGGGTAAATATAAATCATGTAGCTACATAAAATCATTTTGATTTAATTATATTAATGTTAATAAATTTTAATTTTCAGGTGTACATGCCTCAAGGCCTCAAGGCTCTTGAACACATCATAATCAAAAAAACTAATTAGTCACAACTTTCCCAAATAATTGTAGGAACAGTTGCAATTAAATAGTATCTGAAAAGAAAGAGTAATATTTGCCCATGAAGTTGAATAAAAGCTATTAATTACATAAAAATTTCACAATAAGCCCTTAAAAAAACAGGGAAAAACAGTTATTTCCTGTTAACTAATATTTTCAAATTTATTGAGGGGGAAAATAAGGGTAGGATCATTTCAGAGATCTATGAGCCTTTCTTTTGTTTTCCTTATTAAACTTACCCTTTGCAGTTTCATTAGTCCATTGAGCCTTGATTTATACATCTGTTTTGTTAACTATTTCTTCCAGCTTATAGAGATCTAGAAGTTAAATAGGCTTGTCATTATCCAGCTGCACACTGAGAACCTTGTATTGACTAAAGGCAGGCCTCCTCCATACATACATATTCATTAACCAGATCTTTTGCCAATATTAGTTCAATGACTTTCAGATTTCTCAGTGAACAATTGAGACTTTAGCCAAGTTGTATGCTATAATCAAAATAGACTTTACTTGTAACATTGTTTGGTTTACCCACAAAATAATGCAACCAAAAAGGGACAACAGATGAAATGCTCGCACTCTAGTTTCAAGAGTTAGAAACTCAATGAAAAAAAAAAAAAAAAAGAAAAAAGGATAGGCTACTGCAATTTGCTCACATATGTAGATGTTCCAGATTACACAGTTAATTACAGTTGGAAACAGTACTAGAATTTACTTTAGGGCTTCTGACTCTCAATGCTATTCTACTTCCATTACATAATGTTACATTTTTGCTATGTCAATCAGTATCCACTGAAATAAAAGCAAAATAAAACATGAAGGTCCTATCTCCTTCTTGCCTTCACTATTGTAACTTATTTGGGTGTTACTTCTTAAAATATGCACCATAATGTTCCAGAGGGAAGAAAGGAAAAAGCATTACTTTCTACCTCCTTGTATTCTATTTTGTGTCCTTACCTAAGGTATATGGTTTGTCCATGAATCATTTGTTCATCCATCCTGAAAAAAACATTTACTATTTACTAGTTTGTAAATAATGTGCTAGGCATTTGGTGTGGAAGTCTGACAAAGACATTGAAAATTTTAGACCAAAAAAATCAGTCTAAGCAGAAGGGCTAGGAAATACAAAACAAAACACAACACGACTACCTTTATTTACTCATTCTTTTCAGCAACGTATATATTAAGCACATAGTAGGCACTGGAAACTGTAGTAATACTGGGTGGCCAAACACAGTAGAATGTATATAGAAAACTGTAAATAGTGTAATATAGTGAAACATGACATTCATGTAGAAGGATATGGGAGTGAAGGGGAGGAAATAGGCTGATATATAATCATTAGACATGCTGGGGAGAAGAAAAAAGTACTGTGCTCCTTTTTTGTTTGTTTGTTTGTCTGAGTTCTGGTTGTAGGTTATGTGTGTTAGGTTGAGAACAAAGACTAGAAGATTGTGGAGAGGTTATGGGCCTGTTTACTTGGGGAAAAAATAGACAGGAGGAGTAAGCAGAAGCTATTGGAGTGGAAAGAAACTAGATTCAAAATAGAATCTAGAAGACAAAATGAGTGATGTTTTTAATGACTCCTTTAATGAGAAATGAGATAGAGAATGGAATGCAGAGTTTCTGAGTATCCCATTTAGTGGACAATGAGCTCTCTAGCTAAGACGAGGATGCTCAGAAATGGAATAGAGTTTATATCATATTATATTATTATATTATATTATATATTAACATGATTAACCTGGAGCTGGGACAGAGGAAGGTCTCAATAGTATTGTGGAATGATTACTTGAGTATTACAAAAGAAACAGTACATAGAGCAAGGAAGTACTGTGCACTGGAAGAGAGTTCATAGTACTTCAGAAGGTCATGGGAAGCCTCCCTGAGGAGGTGAATTTGGTCAGAGATTGAAGAGTGATTTAGATATACAGGAAAGAAGCAGTACAAGCCTTTTTGTGTGTACATAGCTAAAATTCCATGTAGGATGCATCTGTCTTTGTTCTAGGTGTTACTTCCTTCACTTTCCACTCCTCTTGGTTTTGCTTGATGGCCTTCTATTCCAGAGCCTCCTCTGTGTATCTAGAAAGGTCCTGAGTTAATAAGATTGTCCTAGTAAATTACTGATTATTAAGCAGTTTTGTTTGCTAGTCTCTTTTGCAATTCTCAGCCATAGAAAAAGAAATGTGAAGTTCTTGGAGTTTTACTAAGTCAGCACTTAGCCTGAGTCAGGGTCCTTCGAGGTTGAGGGTAGGAAAGATATTATACCCCATTACACATTCGAAGAGTTTTAAAACAGTGATATTTACAAGGAATATTTTAAAGTTTTAAGAATTTCTTGGTTAAGATGAATGAGCTTTTTTATCCCTGCTTTGGGTTATCTGTGTTCTTCCATGGTATACAAAATGAAAATGCACAATGTGGTCAGTGAGGAAACAGACAATTAATGTGAAAACCACAATAGGAAAAATACAAGATAAAGCAAATCTTAGGAACATTCCAGGTACATGTAATTTTTTTTCTTTACAAAATACTCTGTAGGGGCTGGGAAGGTGGCTCAGTGGTAGAGCGCTTGCCTTGCATGCATGAGGCCCTGGGTTTGATTCCTCAGCACCACATAAGCAAAAATAAAAAAGCCGGAAGTGGCGTTGTGGCTCAAGAGGTAGAGCACTAGCCTTGAGCTGAAGAGCTGAGGGACAGCGCCCAAGCCCAGAGTTCAGGCCCCACGACTGGGCCCCCCCCCAAAAAAATACTCTGTATATTGCATATTCACAAAATATTTAGCCAAATTTTTGTTTCAGTCAAACTCTTAAATGAAGCAAAAGTAATTTGCCAGGCCTCTGGTTAAAACCAGTTGTGTGCTTTTTATAGTGAAACTCTTTCCAACCAAGTACACATTTTTAATGGAAGGCTATGTACTTTAGAGCCACATTAAAGAGAGAAAATTCTTGATCATCTTAGAAATATAAGTAGTCTTGTCTTGTGCTTTCGGTAATAGTAATTGGAAATTGTATTATTTAATCCATTATTTAGAGTGGCTTGGGCATATTTAAAAGTCTAAACCTCTATGAAAATCTATTCAAAATTTCTGAAAGTTTTTCAATATGAATTTAAACTTTGGACATTCTGGGCTGAGGGAATTTATCCCACAGTTGGCGGGAAGTGTTCTTGCTAAACTTAAAGTAATTATGCTTTCAGTTGTCAGAATCATTGTGGTGTGAGTATTTTTTTTCACAAATTGACACCAGTTCTTTACAAATGTTCCAGTACAGTCTTAGGTTGACATCCCTATGTGTACACTTATGAGATTCCACTAGTACATCATTAATCTTCCCTCAAATAGCATGTGAATTTTTTAATTAAGGTTTACAATGTCATATATGTATAGAGAGGGAAAGAATTTGCAAATATTAAAATTGAAAGAGATATCTCTGTCATTGCTGATGACAGTTTCATAGTTTTAGAAACAAGATGTGGCAACTCTGTCACTCAGATGATGAATTAAAGCCAAGACAGGTAGAATTTCACTAGGGCATTCTCCTGGGGTGAATTTACCACATGGGAAGATAACTGTAGCTCCCATACTCAGACAGTGACATTCGCACATTCACTGCCTTGGGATATTGTTGGTTTCAAAAGAAGCAATTGGTGTCAAAACCCTTACTCAGCATCCAGTTTTGTCTGTATATTTATTTTATTTTAACAATTTTGTGAATTTAACTAGATTTTAGACCTGAAATGTTTTAAATGTAATATATACTGTAGCATGCCATTTAAAACAAGAATAGTAGCAGAAAACTGTTTTCAAGTAGATTTAGACTTAGTAACTTGAGTCATAATGATTGGCAGTATTCAACTTGTAGTTACAAATACACGCACACACACACACACATATATATATATTTAAATTATATATAACATTACATTATATATATATATATATATATATATATAATTTAGTTTGCTCTCAGTGTTTTCTGTGTCTGGCTAATTAAGCATAAACTGTTACAAAGGGAAAGAAAAACCCAAAATGTCATAATGGTACTCACTTAGCACAACAGAAGTTTATATCTTGCTCTTGCAAATGCTAGAGGGTGAGGAAAGTCCAGCTAGTATCATAGGCTCATTCCAGTCTGTGACAATACCATCTCTAACAGTCCTAGGGTAATCCCTGAAGTGCTTCATCCTTGAAATGACTTATGCCATTTTCATACACATTTCATGGCTAGAGAATGTAGCTCCAGGATATATACTTAGAAGAAAATCCCTGCCACTCTTTCCTGGAAGGGAATGATAAGCAGCAATAGCAGCAGCAGCAGCAACAAAGTTCTCAGGAGTGTGGGCTTTCTCTCATGTTTAAGTAGTCTTTGATTATAAATATTACTTGAATAAACATGCATAATTGGCATAACCAAAATAGCAGACTGGTAGTGAAAGCATCTGACTACAGTGCTATTAAACATTCACTAATTTTATAGTTTTATTCATCACTCAAATTCTTTCATCTGTTTTCTTCTCATTTGTAAAATAATTAGATCATGTCTAAGATCCCTTGAAACTCTGAAATTTATTTTTGTTGTTGTTGTGTTCTGTCTCTAATCATAGATAGAATGAAATCCTTGATATAATTGAAAGAGAATTATAAAAGGACTGTGTATGTTTACAACATAACTTTACATTTCTTGATTAACCAAGGCTATAAAATGTTCACTCAGGAATCCAGCAGTGAAATTGAAAACTGATTTTAGTGGTGCTTGTATTGCTCTGAATCTATTAAACTTTACAAATACTTATTTGTCCAATACTGTGAAGAAAGTTTTGCAATATGGGGGAAAAAGAAACCCTATTATACTGTTGGTAGAAAGGTAAACTAGTACAACCACTTTGGAAGGCAATTTGGAGATTCCCCAAAGAACTAAACATAGAACTACCCATATAATTCAATGATATCACTCTTGCACATCTGTCTGGAATACTGCAAGTCAGGATACAGAAAAGATACTTGTACTTACTGCACTAGTCACAATAACCAAGTTATAGAAATAGCCCAGAAACACTAGGATGGATGAGTGGGTCAAGAAAATGTGACACACATGCACGCACACACAGGTGCACACATATAGGGATTTTACTCATCTTCCAGAAAGAATAATTTCATGTCATTTGCAGGGAAATGGATGGAACTAAAAAAAAAATTATGTTACGTGACATAAATCTGAGAGACCAGTCACACATGTTTTCTCTCCTGTGGAAATTAAATCTAAATTACAAGCATACATGAAAATATAAACGGGTTGTATGCATGTATACACAAACAAATTGACTAAAGGATGGCATATTCAGAGGAGGGGTCCATTGGTGTAACTTCTCTGAACAACTGACTGTTTAACGAAGCAAATACCACAGAGCTGAAACATGTTTTGTCACAAGTTGGGAGATAATGAAGAGAACAGAGGCATGCAAATGTAGTGAGAAAGGATGAGAAAATGTAGTCATTATATTCAATGTGCATTATATAAAAGTTGGACTAGGTAATTTGAGCATGTGGACGAGACTAGGAAATATGGGAGGAACAATGGAAGAGCTGAGTTGATTAAGATGCATGGACTCATAATCTGACTTGTGGAATTGAAACTCCTTTGTATAACTACTTAAAAAGGAATTTTTCAGTCTGATTAAGGTACAAAAATGAGTAGGGTATGGTAGGATTTCGTTATGGCGAACATAGATTTGTGGCATTGGAGACCAGTGTGTTCTGTAGGATGCTATGGTGGTGGTTTGCACAGCAGCTGTGGAAATGTGGGTCTCTGTACTGGCACTGTTTGGGAGGTGTGGAAACTGCCTGAGTTGGAAATCCAAGAATGAAAGTAAATAGGTTTGGAAAAAAGAACAAAGGCATAAAAAAGCATGACACATGTGGAAATATATCAAGCATTTCTTTAGTGCCTTCCATTGCCTTATTGAGCCCAGTAACCAGTTGCTTAAGAAGACTTGGAATGGGACTGGTTCACATTGAGACTTTTACTATAAGGTGAGTTTGAAAGATTTTGTTTAAAAAAGGAATGCATAATAATCACTTATAAGTTTTATATTGATAACAGGGCAGAAATCACTATTTTAGATAGATTAGGTGAAATAATTTATTCTTTTCACTTTTATATCATGGCTACTAGAAAGTTAAAATTATACATATGGCTTACATTCTCCAAAGTAGTAAGGATTACAGACTTGACCCACTGCACCCAGCTGTAGAACATATTTAAAAAGTATTAAGAGGGGCTGGGAAGTTGGCTCAGTGGTGGAGTACTTCCCTTGCATGCATGAGGCCCTGGGTTTGATTCCTCAGCACCACGTAAGCAGAAAAAGCCAGAAGTGGTGCTATGGCTCAAGTGGTAGAATGTTACCTTGAGCTGAAGAGCTGAGAGCAGCGTACCCAGGTCCAGAATTCAGGCCCCATGACCCACCAAAAAAAAAAGAAAGTATTGAGAAAAATGTCAAGCACTCCACAAAGTACAGAGGAAGTCTTCTTCCAAAGGAATACTTTATAGGTGCAGCTACAGCCTGCTATCTTCCCTTTCCCTGACAGCAATTTATGAAAGTCATGTTTGTCCACCTTCTTGCCAACATTTTTCATTGTCAAACTGAAATATTTGCCAATCTGATGAGTGAAAAATGACCAGGCTATATTTTTCACATTATCCTTCAAATACCTCAGAATAGATAACATGGGGAGCATAAGTTGTCAGAGAAGCATAGTCCCCAAAGGAAGTAAAATATTGATTAAAATTCAGGATGAACTTATTAAAATGGAAAATGGAGACTATTGACATGTATGTACATTAGTGAATAGGAATATTTGGATGTTCTGTTGGGTTTTGTTTGGTTGCTAAATGGTAGATTTGGCTGCTACACTTCTAAACCCCACCCAGGAATTAAAATAGGCCTTTGGACAGGTGATATTGACCAAGAGCTATTGCCTGTAACTACCTCTGTGCAGAGAAAATCCATACTAATGATGAGTTCTGATTCTTGGTAACTTTTGCTCATAGTAGTAAGAATTCTCAGAAGTCCTTCCTTGTCCTTTGTAATTACTTTGTTTTTCTGTTTTGCTTACTTTTCTTTTTTCTTTTTGAACTTTTATGATGCTAATTGTTGGACTGGGAAGGTGGCTCAGTGGTAGAGTGCTTGCCTCACATGCATGAAGCCCTGGATTCGATTCCTCAGCACCATATAAACAGAAAAAGCCGGAAGTGGTGCTGTGGCTCAAGTGGTAGAATGCTAGCCTTGAGCTGAAGAGCTGAGGGACAGCACCCAGGCCTAGAGTTCAAGCCCCATGACCAGCCAAAAAAAAAAGATACTAATTGTTGAAATGCCTAAGTTATAGAGGCTTGAAAATTCTGGTGATTTCCTTGAGCTTTTGTCTAAACTTTTTTTTTTTTTTTTGGGGGGGGGGTCCAGTCTTGGGGCCTGAACTCTGGGCGCTGTCCCTCAGCTCTTCAGCTCAAGGCTAGTGCTCTACCACTTGAGCCACAGCGCCACTTCCGGCTTTTTTTTTTCTGCTTATGTGGTGCTGAGGAATCGAACCCAGGGCCTCTGGCATGCAAGGCAAGCGCTCTACCACTGAACCACCTTCCCAGCCCCTAAATGTTTGGTTTTTTAACTGAGAGACAGTAAGAACTTGTCTGGCATTTGATAACAATTTGTATTTGGAGTAATAATTGGCAGTTGCCATTGAAGTGGAGGAGCCATGTTCAATATATGATATGGGTCTTGCTTACCAAACAACTGCAAAAACATGGGGCTATCATATGAAACCACTTGAGTATGAATTTTTGAATAAGGCCGGGTCTGTTTATTCTTTGCTGTATCCTTGCACCTGGTACAATATTACCATAGGTAATATTCCCTAAATATCTATTGGATGAGTACATACCAGATCTCCTTTTATTTTCTTCCTAGAAGAGAAAAATTACTGCTTAAACAATGTATTATAAAACTATAAAAACTCTTTTTGGTACTCTAACCAAGACATAATTGCTCTGGATAGGCAAGGAGCTAACTGAATTTCTGATACAGACAAGTATGAATGATTTTCAATTTTTGTAGTCTTCTAAAACTTCTGATTGCACAGCATAACTGGGTAACCTGTTTCAATGTATTCAGGGGTTTCTTACATTTGAACCAAATGTTTATTTACTGAGCCTTTACACAGCTGAAGAACATTATCTCCTTAGTAATAATTTATTAGTGGTTAAGTCTCTGTAAACCTCATTCTCCAGATATTAATTGAAAAGTTTATATTGAATTAGCCAAATAACTTTTTAAAGGGTAAGGACAAAAGTGGCAGCAACGTGAAGAGTTTGGTACCACTTAGAGCTAATGCACCTCTTCTGTGACTTCAGATTCCTCTGTTGTACCAGAATGTGAAAGCTGATTAATAGTCAGAATAGGTTAGGTCATAGCTTGCTAACAGATAAACACTCTAAAATCTAAGTGATTTAAAGTCATTGAATCAACAAGACACCAGTGTGGAGTGCCCTAACAATGATAACATATGGAACTAGAGGCCACCATGGTCCTTGTAGCAGGGAAGAAAAGCTAGAGGTCTCCTTATGGGGGCTTTTGTCTTTCTTGTTTAGATACTAATAACAAGACTGAGTCACATGGGTCATGAGACTGTTTTTGTGACTTGGAATGAGAATAAGGCAAGATATGGTTTTCACATGGTATTTAATCTCAGTAGTCTTCTCACTGGCCAAGGTGTGACTTGACAGAGTTTAGACCATTGTTTTACAGATTAAACTCACAAATATGGGTTGCCTGATTAACACATTTTGTTATAGAAGTTTCATGTGCTGAAATTGGCGGAAATACGTTTTTGGCTTTGCCAACTGATACCTTATTTTTATCCAACTTGATTCCAATGTCCTTTTAAGTTTTCCCCTCCATCTGTTTTCTTTCTTAACATTTCATTCACATGGCTAAAAGATATATTGGACTTTCTTGGGGACACTGAGTTATGCCCTTGAATTTTTGGTGAGACTGAACATTGGAGAAAAGAACAAGAATGGAGAAATGATACCCATTTAACCCACAATCTTCTATGTCTTTTCCTTTCCCCATAACCTCTACTCAGTTTAACATGAGTTACTGTAATTTAGGCCTGGAATAAAATATCTAACTATTTCAAACCATGAGTTATGAGGCAAAAAGACTGGGTATGAGGCAGAAAGAAGCAGCAAAAAAAGAGAGCTAAAGGAGACCATTCAGAGGTTATGGAAGTCTTTGAAGTTCTCTATTATACAGTATGTGAAGGCTGATTTATAGTGAGGGTAGGATAGGCAATTACTACACTAACAGATAAACCCCTTCAATCTAAATGACTTCATTGTTTCAAAGAAATAGGAGAAGCAATGCTAAAGTGAAACATTTATGACCATTGCAGTATATTAGACGTTGTAGAGGTCAACTTTTAAAGGGACTTTTTTTTTGGTCTGGGCCCGGGCGCTGTCCTTCAGCTCAAGGCTAGCGCCATACCACTTGGGCCTTTTTTTTGCTTACGTGGTGCTGAGGAATCGAACCCAGGGCTTCACGTATGTGAGGGAAGCGCCACCTTCCCAGCCGAGGTCAACACCATGTCCTTCAACCAGTTCTTTTAAATTGTTTCTCATCTGAAATGAAGTTTGAAAGGATTCTATAACCCTTCTGGTTTTTTGAAATTCAATCTAGTCTTATGACAAAGTTTCTTACTTTGTTCAACTTAAACTATTTTGCTTCTCCCAGCAACAGGGGAAGGAGCATATCTGTGGAAGCTTGAAGCATGGTGATAGTAGAGCCAAGAACAAGGGGGTTGGGCAGAGAAGAAAAAAGTAAGGCAAGGAGTAGCAAATGGTAGAATAGTTGTTTTTTCCTGTGTGGTGGCCACATGAATTCCTTAGAGATTTCCCTAATGACTTAAACGATCCAGGAATGGGGATATCCTGTGTGTATGTGATGGTTTGGTCCTAACTAGGGTCTCTGTGCTTTTCTTGGTATGCCTCTAGGCTCTTTCTGCTACAGGTCAGCTCATTTACTTTAGGATGCCTCTTTGGAAGCTCTTGCAGAATGCCCCCCGTTTACTCAGGTGTCATCAGCTAACAGCAAACATACAAGTCTTCTTCCAACAGACTATTTTCCAGCTTCATCCTGGCAATGGGAACACTGATTATTGGCCTTAAGAGATTTTCCATTTGAGTGAGGAATAGTCCTTAGGACTCCAAATGCAAGGAGAAACATGCCAGGTTCTCCAGATGTCTCATGAAGTTCTCATGTCTCATGAAGCAGCAACAACAGCTGCTTCCTCTCTTTCCTAAATGCAGTTTATCTGGAACATCTTAAAAGAGGTCACCTTTCTCAAAGAACGCAATTAATTTTGAGTTTTTAGTTATATAAAGTAGAGGTAGTTGTTAAGCAATGTATTTTGACATCCTCCAATGTCAACTTCGTGAGTAACGGGTATTATGGGCATGAGCCACTGGTTCCCAGCCAGTTTGTTATATTTTTAATACCATTACTATTACCAAAACTATTACTGGTATTGTTTACTAACAGTACTGTTATAATTTAAATTCTTGTTGCATCCTTGGCTTTCCTGTAATGGGAAACCCAGATTGAGTATTGAGTAATGTTATTGAGTGAATGTCAAGAGTCGTTGAGACTGTGTTAGGACATGATCCATGTGTTTTCAGGTTTGGTTGTAAATAGTTGGACACAATTAAATGGCGTATGCCCTGGAAAATTTGAGGGTGACAATGATCACATTCTTTCAATCAACTCTGATTACTTCAGCTTTATTAGGGTGAGTGCTTTTCTAGGAAGCACTCTGTTAGAGAGTTTTCTATTAACAAACAAACTAACAAAAAAAATTGTGTTGGTGAAGGGAAGAGAAACTAGAGGGGTAAACTTAAAACTAAGGAGGGGAAAGGAGAGGGTTCACAGTTTTCCAAGAAAGTTGGCTATGTATCCTTAAGATATTTGGGATAAATTGGATCAAGATGATTAGCTTTTGCTAAAAATAATTTTGTGTATTGATTATAATGATAACAATAGTATTGGTTTTGATCAAGGGTTTATAGAGGCCACTGAGTTTTATTAGGCTAACATGAATGTCTTTTTTTTTCTTGGTGTAGATACTTACAGAAGCAGATTGTCTATCAAGAAGGACCAACAAATGTAACTGAACAAATTTTAGAATGATGAAGGGAACCCAGTGAGGAAATAGAAGTCTTTACAAGATATTCCTATTGATTTGTTTTCCTTTTGGAAAGGTCAAAGAATATTTTACAGAAGTAAAACAACAGAATTAGTATCTATCCAATAACATTCAATAATAATACTATCCAGCACTTCCTGTATTGACAGGTTAGATTGATGCTCCAGGGTGCAGCTACAGCATATGGATAGACTATGTTAGAGATAAGATTTTTCTCTGAAATTCCTCTTAGCACTTGAGTGGAAGGCTTGCATTGTTATTCACTTGCATTTCCTTTGGGAGTGGGATGCAGTTTGATTTTTTTTGGTTTGTTTTTAAATGCCATCTTTTAATTATATTTTGGATAATGATGTAGAGATGCAATTTGGTTATGAGAATAAATCTTAAAAGGCTCAGTGACTCCTTTATCTACTGCTTAAAACAACTCCCACTGGTAAAGAATGTTTCATTAATTGTCATTACTTGGGAATTATGGAATTAGAACAGTTGACATTCCTTTTATCATTCATATATTTAGATGACAGTGACATTACTTACTCTAAATTAAGTTCCCTTCCTGGTTAAAAAATTATAACAGTATGACAAGAAATAGAGCACTATTAACTTTCATTTGGGAAGGCAATTTTCCTAGTGAGATATAAAAGCCATGATTATTCCAGGTTAGCAGAGAGACTTAAGTACATATAACTTACACTTAAGGAATTTTTGCAATGGGTTAAAAATATTTAAAAGTTGTATTAGCAAGCTTTAATGTTCTCCATACAGGTATTCTATCCTTTCTCATATGTCACATATATGTATACATGTAATGTATATGCACACATATATATGTGTATGTGTGTAGGTATACACACACACACACACACACACATAATTCAAGTATATCAGTTTGTGCTTTTCCTCTGATCAGAAAATGGCCAGGCCAAGTACTAAGCTGACCTTATGAATCTGTTTGTGATAAGTGAAAGCAGAGCAATAAAAGATTGTAGTCTCTTTCAGAAGGACTGTGTTAATCCTGTTGTCCAAAGGCAGTTAGGTCTCTTAGATTCAAAGTGTTCCTATAGTTTGGGCCAAGGGGATTTACTGAATCTTCTCCATTTCTTCTCTGTTTTTCCTTAAGGACATATTTTCACTATAATGAACTCACTGAAATCTAGCTAGCTTTCTGCCTGTGGCCTGGTTTTGAAATCTTCTTAATAAGGAATTGTAGCAATATATTTAAATGGAAATATTTCCCAGCTTTAGCAATTCTGTACAGTGTTGGAAAGTGTTTCCTTACACTTTTGATTGATATGACTCACTTGTGAAAATTTTTATATGAAGAATCCATATTTAGTTGAAAGTGATAGTTTAATTAATTGATATCTTAGGGAACTAAAAATATTCAGTTTTTTTAAGTCTGAACTTCAAGTTGAGACTTATTAACTGAACCTCCTGTATGCAGTTTAAACCATTTGAAACAAAACACAAGCCAGGCACCGGTGGCTTATGCCTATTATCCTAGCTATTCAGAAGGCTGAGATCTGAGAATCTCGGTTCAAAGCCAGCCTAGGCAGAATGTACATGAGATTCTTATCTCCAACCAACCACTGAAAACTGGAAATGATGTTACGGCTCAAGTGGTAGAGCACTTGACTTGAGCTGAAGAGCTTAGAGACAGGGCTCAGGCCCAGAGTTCAAGTCCCACAACTGACAAAAACAAAAAACAAAAAAACCCCACAGCACACACAAGAGATAAACAATCAAACAAAATAAATTCGTTCCTAGCTACTTGGGAAATGGAAAGGGAGAATCTAGGCCAGCTTGGGCTACATAGTGAGACCTTGTCAAAAACGAAACAACCTTCTCTCTCAAAAGTGGGAAATGTTTAAAGCTATTAAATTTTTGAGAATTCTGACTTTTGCTGAATGAAAGCTGCTATTTGCAGTGTGCAATAATAATTCTCTAGAGTTCTAGGATCTTAGATTGACATTTGAGGAAAAAACGTGAATATATAAAAAAGTATGTTTTGGTCTAGTCAAACTGGGGGGTTCTGGGGCTTGAACTCTGGGCCAGGTTATCTCTGAGCTTCTTTTGGTCAAGGCTAGCACTCTACCACTTGAGCCATAGCTCCACTTCCATTTTCTGATGGTTAATTGGAGTTCAGGGTCTCATGGACTTCCCTACCCAGGCTGGGTTCAAACCATGATCCTCAGATCTCAGCCTCCTGAGTAGCTAAGATTATAGGTATGAGCCACCAGCACTCAGATAGTCTTACAAATGCTCCATATTTTCAAAATTTTCTAAATTACCCCATACTGTATATAGTTTGGTTAGTTCACCTTTACTACCATGTTTCTGTTTCTGTTTTCTTTTAGTTTCCAGCTCTTACTGGACAGTCTTTCAGAAGCTTTTACCTTTTAAGACCCTGTATGTCCTTTAAGATAATAACTTTATAGGACCTTTACCTTTCCAAACATTTTTATTCAGCCTACTTTAAAATGAATTCTTCTTCCTCTGTAGCTCCACATAGCTTCATTTCAAGATCTTATGGAACTTATCATATATTTATATGTCTGGCTGTACTTTGAAAAATGTTCATTTCTCCAGGGCATAAATTATGGAGTCACCCCTGCTTGGTTCACTTCCTGCACCTGGCACTTACTAACTGTTGCTCACTGTAGTGTTTGAGGAATTAGGAGGTCATATTTCTCCCATTTCTTAAGTTTAGGGTGAGCAAGAAATCCATCTGTGGGTAATGATAGCCAGGCACCGGTGGCTCACACCTGTAATCCCAGCTACTCAGGAGGCTGAGATTTGAGAGATCACAGTTCAAAGTCAGCCCAGGCACAAAGAGCTGTGGCTCAAGTGGTAGAGTTAGTCTTAGCAAAGAAGGTCAGGGACAGTGCCCAGGCACTGAATTCAAGCTCCAGGATTGGCACACAGCAAAGAAGGAGAAGTTTGAAGACATTGGGTAAGATTTTTTTTTTACCTTATAAAACTAACAGTCATGAAAATAATGTTCATGGGAACTATTCCTGCTTTTATCTTGCCTTCTGTTTGGTGAGTGGACAACAAGCCATGTTACAATCATGAGATTGTTGTGGAAGTGACCTGCCAAAGAAGGTGAAGGAGAAAGATAAAGAGTAAGGGTGACTGATGGCATCTTTGAGCTGCTATACTAAACCTCCAGAATCCTTGTTATAGAAAACAAATGTCTATGATTTAGGCCCCCCTTAACTGGGTTCTCTATTGGTTGCAGCCTAAATCACTTCTGGATAGTCATGTACACTTGCACAAATCAGTCAAAAGCTCTCGAAACTGATTTTCTTATTTATAAAATGGAGCTAGTACTAGTGATGTGCAGATTAACAAGATCATAACTTTTGACTCATGGTAAATAGGTAATTGCTTCTTTCTCCAATATTGTTACAGTTCCTTTCTCCAATATTGTTACAGTAACTTTCTATAAGCTTCTTACTGGCTGGGGACAGTATTTTTCCACCTCTTAAATTTGACTTGGCCCTGTGACTGGACAGTTATGAAAAGAATATACACAATGCAGACATTCGTGAATTTTTTGCATGCTGGGACGTATCCTCTTAATGTAATTAGAACTCTGCAACTGCCATGTGAATGAGGCCAATCCAGTTTCCCAGTGACATAAGAAAACCAACCTGGCCAATACCACTCATATGAGTGGGTCCAGCTGAACACATATGCATGCATGGACCCAATTGAAAACTGAAGAATCCTCTAGTTAAGCTTCAAGAATCAACCCCATATTAAGCTAAATGAAAAGTTACTTTAAATCACTAAGTTTAGGGGAGGGACAATAAATGCTGTATATGATGGTCTGAGATTGAGAGAGACTGAAACACTGGTCAGAGAGTATAAGGAATCTCAGATGTGATAAGGGTGAGGGATGTCATTACTTTTGTACTATTCCAGCTGGGTTCCATAACCTTAGTCCAATTGTGAAGAAACATGGGACAATGGAGCTGTAGCTCAAATAGCACCAGCTTTTAGTGACAAGCTAAAAGACAGTACCCAGGCCCTAAGTTCAAACCCCAGTACAATATCAGCATGTGCGCGCGCACACACACATACAAATGCACAAAAATCAAGCACGTTCTATAAAACCACTGGCCTGGATTCTCCAAAATGCCTGTGTCCTGCAAAACCAGGAAGAAAGAACTGGTTCTGGGTTTAACAAAGGTTGAAAGGATATAATGTCCAGGTGTACACTGTGATCATCAATCCGATTCTGAACTGAAGGAGAGATGCTACTAGAGGTGACCAAGACAACTGACAGATTGTCAGGGTGGATTAGAGACTAGGTGAGACTATTATACCAATGTGAAATTCCTGACTTTGATTGTTATGCTGTGGGTACATAAAAGAGTATCTTTGTTCTTAGGAAATGCAGACAAAACGTTAAGGAATAAAGGAGCACATGTATGTACCCAACTCTCAAATGACCCACTACCTCATTATGATAGGTCATAAATATTTACAAATACCCCAATGTCAGCCCAATATATTTATAAATAAATATCAACATAAATTTTTATAACTACATTAATAAGTATAGCTTTAATGTAAAACAGGTTATATTTTTGAAATATTTACAACTGTATCAGTAAGTATAAAAAATGATAGCCACACTCCTGACTGAGGGAAGTTTTTGGCATTAGAAAAGCCAACCCTTGATGGTTAAAATACTTTACTGAAGAAAAGGAAGATGGCTGCTGTGCAGGCAATCAATGCTGTCTACTACACCCAGATTAAAGGCAGGAGGTCCAAAGGATGAATGAAAACTCTTATATCCATATCTCCAAGAGAAACTGGAAACATCTATGTATAAAGGGAGTTCTCACTGAACACGGCCACTGGGAGTCCCTGCATGTGCTATTGACTTGCATGTTCCCCTAAAACTGTTGTTTTTATAAATTCAGAAAACCCAAAGTTTAGGACCTAGCAAGGAAAAGGAATGAGCCAAACAAAGTGGGCTCATAAAGGTAAATATTAAAATTGGTTTCCCTATGAGTGGATTACAATGCAGTCTAGCACACATTGTATTGGAGATCACTGCCATTGGAGCCTGCAGAACTTAATCCACAGACTGCTTCCTGCTGGGCAAAACTTATTTTAAAAGTAAAGTCTGACTTTGGATAGTGCAAAGGACGTATTGACATAAGTGTATGGGGCCAAGGATATATAGCATTAGAGAACATTTTAAGGCAGGAGATCGATCTTTGGGCTGAACTTGAGAAGTCAATCATCTGGTATTAACTCTCTGAGGAAATTGTTCAACAGTTGTAGCTGGAAAGTAAGGAATTGGGAATCATGTCCATGGTAAGAAATCAGGATTGATGTAGCTCAACTGGCCTTGCTTACTGGAATACTGGTATGAATGTCTTTGTAATGAATTATCAAGGGAAATATAAACTGTTATCTAATACTATTGTTAAGTCTAATCCTTCATTTCACTCAATTGGTCTGTATGAATTACAGTCAAATCCAGCATGAAGGGCAGTTTTGTAGTGAGCAAACCTAACATTCAGTAGTGATGTCTGAAATTGTAGGGCCTCCTGTTGCAGGCCATTTTACCAGCTTTCAAAGAATACAGTAAATCAGTCTGAAATTTAGGAAATCTAAAGTAGAAGGCTTACAGATAAAAATAACACTTTCTGATGTTTTGACATGCCTGTATGGATATATTAGCCCCTTTAATTTACTATTTCAACGTGATTCTGGAGTGGATTTATATTTAAAGTCCAAATGTATGCATTGGCATCCAGTTGTGCATTTTACATACTTGACTAGTCTGCCATCCCCCTATTTTAAAGATTAAAATCAAGAAGATAATATAGATAAAATTGAGGCTGGAATTACACTCTGTAATTTTGTCACTTGGGAGGCAGAGGCAGGATCATAACAAGTTTGAGGCTAGCATGAGTTATACCTAGTGAGACCCTGTAAAAGAGAGACAGAGACAGAGAGGAGAAAGAGAGAGAGGGGCAAAAGAGAGAGGGAGGGAGAGAGAGGAAAGAAAAAGAGAAGGACTTGGGGACAGAGACAAGGGAAAAAGGGGGAATTCTTGTCATGTGCCATATACTAATATAGTCCCTTGAAGTATATCATGAACACTTTTGTCATGAAAAGGTGTTGCCTTTTGTCAAATGCTCTAATACTTCAGTTGAGATTATCAGATAGTTTTCTCCCTTATTCTATTAATGTAGTATGTTACATTGATTTTGTTTCGTATTTCACACTACCCTGGGTTGAATTCCTAGAATAAATCCCATTTGATCATGGTACATAATCCTGTTAATATGCTGCTGAATTTGGTTTGCTAGTAATTTGTTGAAGACTTGGGCATCTATGTTCATAGGGATATGGTCTGTGGTTTTCTTCTAGTGAGCCCTGCAGTAATTGTATTTTACCTTAAGACTCTTTAGTCTTAATTTGTTTTTTTTTTCATTATCCTATTATAACCTCTGGAAAAACCTGGAGTGTCTCTTGGATATTCCCTTTCTTCATAAGTGAGCTAAGAATATACTAAGCCATTTATTAGCATGGTAAAGGCTAAGAAGGCAGAACTCTAAAAGGAAACCCAGGAAACAGAATATTAGTATGTTAGTATTCTAACACATTCACCAATTATCAATAGTAAAAATCAGATAAAATACTACATTTCATCCCTAAAGCTTGCTGTCTTTGAGATTCTATAGGATGCGTCGTTTAAATTATGCTTTTAATGAGGATTTTACTCAGTCTTCAAAGGGTTAAATACGTCATCAATCAAGAATTATAGATCAAGCTGGAGGGTGATGGCTCATGCCTGTGTTCCTATGAACTTAAAAGGTTGAGAGGTAGAGGATCACTGTTTGAAACCAGAGTGCTTAAGCAGAAAAGTTCACTATACTCTGTCTCCAAAATAGCAAAAAAACTAGCAAAAAGCATGTCTGGGGGTGTTGCTCATGTAGCACAGGGCAAGAGAGCAAGCAAGCATGATGCCTTGTGTTCAAACCCTAGGACCGCTAATCTCAGCCCCCTCTTTCCCCCCCCCCCAAAAAAAACAGAATTATATATCAAAGAGTCAATGTCCTTTCTGGCTTTTCAGAAGAGAATGGGTGTGACCTTCTTATTGTAGTAACATCCAAATAGATACTAGTAGCTCCATCTGATTTCCTTTACTGCCTGCTTTCCAATATAGTCATTCTAGCCCTTCCAGAAGAATTAGTCTGAAAAGCTGTGTTCTCTCGCTCTCTTTTTTTTTATTGTAAAGGTGATGTACAGAGGGGTTACATTTCCATAAGTAAGATAATGAGTGTATTTCTTTTTTTATATCTTTTTTTACTGTAAAAATGCTGTACAGAGGGGTTACAGTTCCATGAGCAAGGTAATGAGTACATTTCCTATTGAGCATTGTTGCCTCCTCCTTTGTTTTCCCCCTACCATCCCTCCACAACTACACCCCCCCACCGAAGTTGTAAAGTTCATTTTCAACATATTGTTTTGTACATCTTATTGTTACAATGGGTCAGCCTGTATCCTTATTTCAGCATTTTGTTTTTTCCCTTCCCCTCCCCGAATTAGAGAAGTGTATATATAAGATGCAGGGTAGTGACATCAAATATACTGAAAACAGGGGCTATACCATGGGGGGAGGAACATACAAAAAAAAATCACATGGTACATTATAAATTCATTAGAAAAAATAGCAAGAAAGAAACAACCACTTGTGTCCCTATCTTGTGGTTCATTTCACTTAACATCATCTTATATGGTCATATATACATAGCTTTTGGCCTTTTCTGCTTGTCCTACACATGTACTAGTTATTGCAAATAAGGGAAACCATGGGACCTATGTTTCTTTGGGCCTGGCTTACTGCACTTATAATTTTTTCCAAGTCTTTCCATTTCCTAACAAATGAGGTAATGTTATTCTTTCTGATGGAGGCATAGAATTCCTGTGTGTGTGTGTGTGTGTGTGTGTGTGTGTGTGTGTGTGTGTGTGTGTGTGTGTGTGTGTGTGTGTGTGTGTGTGTGTGTGTGTGTGTGTGTGTGTGTGTATCACATTTTCTTGATCCATTCATCTACTGAGGGGTCTTTGGGTAGAATTCCTCTGTGTGTGTGTGTGTGTGCGTGTGCGTGTGTGTGTGTGTGTGTGTGTGTGTGTGTGTGTGTGTGTGTGTGTGTGTGTATCACATTTTCTTGATCCATTCATCTACTGAGGGGTCTTTGGGTTGGTTCCATATCTTAGCTATGTTAAATAATGCTGTGACAAACAGTTGTGCTGGTAGATTTAGTATGGCCTTGTTTATGATCATCTGGGTGAATGCCCAAAAGTGGGATTGCTCGGTCATAGGGGAGTTCTATGTGGAGTGTTTTTTTGTTTTTTTGTGGAGTGGACTTCTTTTCTAACAGTTTTCTCCTGCTTTTCTTTCCCCCTTCCTCTGTGCCAACTAAGGTCAGATTATCAGCTACAAATAGGACGCTTCTAACATAACTTTTCCCTAAATTACTTGCCTTCCAGTCTTCCAGCACTGGCAGCAGTAGAGTGGTGTAGTGGCCCATACAACCTTTAGATGAAGGCATGCATTCTGTACCTGTCAGGAGCTACTATAGACTTGGGCTGTTGTACATTCACCTCAATTTCATAACTATCATGTTGCTGTTCTCAGTCCATTCTCAGTTTGGTGATGAGCACCTTTTCAGTGTGATATAGTAAAAGACTAATATCTATGGGGTTGCCTTGTGAAAAGTTTCTTGATCATAACCCTAATGCCTTCCACTGACTACACAGATGTTCTGTGCCTTCTAAGGTGTGATGGTGAGCAGAATATCCATTTCTGTTCTTTCCATAGGGCCCTTAGCTCTGTCCCAGGCCCCATATCCAGCATAGCCATGCTCCCTTTGGAACAGGACTTCATGTGAACCTCCTTGCTTTGGGCTCCCTTTACTGGTGCTTCTCTGTCCACACCTGTAGTGTCAGGCCTGGAGGACAGGCTGTTCCAGAGGGACACCTGTGGATAGAATTGTTTAGGCTTTAAGATTCATTTTGTTTCATAAACTTTCAGTGACTTCTTCCTGTCTTCTCTGTGGTTACTCTTCTCTTACACCTGTACTTTCTTAAATTTTACTATCTTTGGACTCTTCTCCCATATTTTTTTCTAATATACACAGCTGACCTTTTTAGGCGGATTTTCAATAGCAATAAACACCAATTTTCTTTTATTACATGCTCAGTACAGTGTGTAATTACATTCATCAGCATACCCAACGGCTTTCCATCCTGACTATTCTGTTTAATCAGAGCTCTCTGTTCTGATGGTTCTAGTTAATTGGGGCCCTTTGGTACTAAAATGAGGGGAAACCCTTACCTTAATACCCTAGCAACCCTTGAACATCTGCTGAATTATACCAAAGACCTGAAAGTTATTTTATTTGATTTTTTAAGTTTTATTGTAAAGATAATGTACAGAGAGTTTACAGTTACATGACTCAAGTAATGAGTACATTTCCTTTTGAACAATGTCACTTCCTACCTCATTCTCTCCCAGTTTTTCCTCCCCTGATCTCCCTCCCCCCACAGTTGTATAGTTCATTTTCAAAATACTGTCTAGTGGGTTTCACTGCTGAATTAATTCACCCTTTGTCTCCATGTTTCTGTCCTCCCCTTCCCCTCCCCAAATTAGGTAAATGTATATACAAAACAAAGGATACAAAAATCAAAAGCAGCACCAAAGAATAAACCAAAGAAAGAGGAAAGACAAAAAGAAAACAACATAACCACAAACAGTACATAAAAAAACCTCTCCCATTTCTTGAAGTTCATTTTGATAAGCATCATTTTATATGATCATATGCACATAGTTATTGAGCCTTGTGATTATCTCCTAAGAATATACTCCTTTGTTCTCACTGTGTGAATGTTTAGAATGCTGTTTAATTAATCATGTCCAGGTGTAATTATTTGTCTTTTACTGTCCATTGGGTTTGCTTGTAGATTTATAGACACATTCCTTTATTTATTAAAAATATTTTTCACAACAGCCCAATTAATAAATAGGTTAAAGACTTAAAGAGAGATTCTCAGAAGAAATAGTGAGTATGGCCAATAGACATATGAAGAGATGCTCCACATCTCTGACCCTAAAAGAATGCAAATCAAAAGAACATTGAGATTCCACCTCACCCCAGTGAGAATGGCTATTATCAAGAAATAACAGATGCTGGTGGGAGTGTGACTAAAAGGGATTGTTACTACACTGTTGGTAAGAATGTAAACTAGTTCAACCTCTCTGGAAAGCAGTATGGAGGTTCCTCAAAAGACTCAGCATAGAGATTCCCTATAATCCAGGAATCCAACTTCTAGGCATCTATCCAATTAATGACAAACCAGGCCACACTGAAGCCATTGTTTACCATAGCTAAGATATGGAATCAACCAGATGCCCCTCAGTGGATGAATGGATCAAGAAAAGGTGGTATATATACACATGGAATTCTGTGCTTCTATCAGAAAGAATAACATTGTCCCATTCCTAAGGAAATGAAAGGATAAAGACCTGAAATTCATAACTAGTTCTGGTGACATGGTCTTTAGACATTTATTTGTGGCTCCCCCCCCCCTTTTTTTTCCTTCTAATTCTGGGACTTGATATGTGCCACTCCTGCTTGTTTGGTGTTATTTTATCATCTTAGTCATACTTACTACCCTGAAGGGTTGCTTAACTTTTCATTTAATGGCTTACTTTCTTCCATAAGTATTAAGTTGTCTTTTTAAGCAAGTACAAAGCAATAAAATAGTTTAGATAACCAAGATAAAGAGAAAATTAGAATAAGAAAATTAAACTAGGGCAAGAGCCTAGAGAATGGGCAGTTATGAGGTGACCTGCACATTTGGCTTTCACCATCCATGGGGTCAAAGTAAAAAGTGAATTATTATGATCAAATATGCAGTGGCATCCTTAACATTAAAAGCAACTTGGTTGTTCTGGAAGAAAAAAGCCTTTTGTGTTTCCTAGACTCAGCAGCACTGTTTTTTTGTTTTTTTTTTTAATTGTATTTTATTTTATTTGAGAACATACTGTACAGAGGGGCTACAATTACATGGGCAGGATAATGCATACATTTCTTACCAAGCATTGCAGCCTCCTCCTTTGTTTACCCTTCACTTCCCTTCCCCGCCTCCCCCCTCCCCCACCCAATTTTACCCCCCTCCCCCCACCCAATTATACCCCCCTCCCCCCCCACACCGACATTGTAAAGCTGGTTTTGACATGACATTTTGTACTTCTCATTGTTGCAACAGGTCCACCTGAATCCTTAAACGACTTGTTTGTCCCCATCTCCTCCACATGTTATACTGACATCAAATATAGTGAAAGCAGGGGTTACACTGTGGGGGAGGGACATACAAAGCAACAAAGAAATAATCTTATAAATGCGTTAGAAACACATGCATGAAAGAAACGAAAACATTAAAATACATATTTAAGGGTTCATTTTCCTAACATCACATTATCTGACCTTTTCTACTTGACTCATACCTATACTAGATATTGCAAATAAGGGAAACCATGGGACCTATGCTTCTTTGGGCCTGGCTTACTTCACTTAATATAATTTTTTCCAAACCTTTCCATTTCCTAACAAATGGGGAAATGTCATTCTTTCTGATGGAGGCATAGAATTCCATTGTGTATATATACCACATTTTCTTGATCCATTCATCTACTGAGGGGCATCTGGGTTGGTTCCATGTCTTAGCTATGGTAAATAATGAGCAGCACTGTTTTAAGGCCTTGTACTCCTTATTAGAAGCTCTTGCTGCTATTCTCATATTGTAGTGGGCAATCTGTAAGTCAAGAAGGGACAAAAGTGTTTTGGAGGCAAGCATTAATGCTGATAGCAGCTGGATACCAGGTCCTATCTTGTAATCTTCTGTTGTATCTGATGGTCACAGACAAGTTTTTTTTTTCCCCCATCAGATTGTGTGAATCATCACACAATTGTAGGCAGTTGTGTTGGTTGAAACATTTCAACTCACCAGGATTCAAGATGAAGAGAATTAAGCAATTTGCAGGTGCCTCACATCCCCACTAATCCAAGGTTACAATTGTAATGGCTTTTAATATCGAGAGAGAAAAATGGAAACTGACCATGAGGGAGAGACAAAGAAGTTCATGTCTACTAGTCGTGCAACTTTACTGAAAGACTAGTACCAGCGTTGTTCTCATACCTTCTTAGAAGGATGAGTCAGAAAAGAAATTAACTATGTTTCATGTGGAAATCCAAAAGTACAAAATCCAAAACACTAATGGTCCAAAGCCATTTCAGATAAGGAAAAGCCATCCAGTATCTGAGGTACTTCTTTTCATTTCTTATTTATATAGGCACATGTTGTAAAGCCTCCCCTGTCTCTGTCCACCATTTATCCTGTTCTGTCCCAGCCACCCTCAATTAAAAAAAACAGAATGCCTGCTTGTAGTTCTTGTAGTTTATCAGAGGTTGCTATAATGATACCCCATTGTGTAGACATAGTGTGATTTATTTACCCAATTCTCCATGGGTAAACATGTGGGTTGTATATAACCTTTTGAATTGTAAACAGTACACTAATAATTAACCTGATAAATTTACAATTTTCCATGATACATTCTAGAAGTTAAAGTAACAGATGGTGTGCATTTGTAATTTGGATAGTTACTGATGTATTATATTCCTTAGGTCAGAAGATTTCAAACCCACATGCATCCCACCAGCAATGTGTGAGCTTGTTCTTGTTCCCTTAGCGTTGCCACCAAGTGTGTGGTCAGATGTTACTATTTTTGCCATAGAAAAAGAAATTGTTACTTGGTTCAGTTTTATCTGCATTTTAAAAAATTAAATTCTTTATTTGTTTAATGACTATTTTTCCTTGTCTTTGAATGTTTTCATATTCTTTGCCCATTTTTAACATTAAATTATTGTTCTTTCTCTTGCCTACATTTAAGGACTCTTTATTACCTTTTGAGGGATGGGGAGATTAGTTAGGAGGGATGGATGAAAGGAGCAAAAAAACAATTAATAGATGTTAAGTAAAATCAAACACCCCCAAACCTGCTGCTCTTTCAGTTACAGATACTGCTTCCTAGATACTTTTATCTAATATTTGGCAATAAATATGAAATATTTAATGATTAGGAAAGAAGCCTGCATTAGACAACTCTCCCACTTACCTTGTTTATTATTTTGTTACTTGAAATGAGTTAGAGAATGATGTTTTAGAGTTGTTAGTCAAAGGAAGGATACCAGATTTCAACTAGCTGAGAGAAACTCATTGTGATGACTCATGTGTAACATGGTAAATATTACTAATAAGAATGTCTTTGAAAATAACTTAAAAGAGTTTTAGATGATTTCACCACTAACAATGTAACAAGTGGCTATAGTTAGTATACACATGAGACCTCAAGTATATTGTAAATTAGTAT
The DNA here is from genome assembly GCF_024711535.1 of Dipodomys merriami. NCBI lineage: Eukaryota > Metazoa > Chordata > Mammalia > Rodentia > Heteromyidae > Dipodomys > Dipodomys merriami. The sequence goes on along the minus strand of NW_027202937.1, from coordinate 30,996,654 downwards.
GACTTTTGTCAGTTTGAAAAATGAAGTTGTTAGTCTAGCATCTGTGGCTTATGCCTATAATCCTAGCTAATTGAGAGGTTGAGAATGGGGGGATCAAGGCTGAAGGCTAGGCTAGACCAAAAAGCTCCTGAGACCTGTTTTCAATCCATAACTGGGTGCAGTGATATGTACTTGCCATCCTAAGTTACGTGGGAGGCTGAGATCAGAGGGTTGTAGTTAGAGGCCAGCCCCAGCAGGAAAATTCATGAGACTCCTCTGTACTGAGAATAATTGGACTGGCTTGTGGGCACCTGTGATCCCAGCTATGACAAGAAGCTAAAAGTATAATTTCAGCTTAGGCATATTCCTAAGTAGGAAGTGAGACCCTATTCTAAAATTAACCAATGGAAAATGTGGAGGCATGACACAGCCTAACAAGCCTAGCAAGTATGAGTCTCTGAGCTCAAACCCTAGTATGGAAAAGAAATTAATAAAGTTCTTTTTTAATTTCAGCATATCGGAATCTTAGAACTTTAGAGTTTACCTTGTGACCCTTATTTCTACTCATATTAAGCAATAACATAGTAAAGATTCATTTTGTGAGTTTTATTTTTCTATCATTTAACATTTATGTAACTTCTGAGAGCATTAGAATCTACTATAACATATAAACTGTTCTTAATTTTGAATGTTTCCATATATTTCCTTTTAAAATTATATTGCTCCAGATACCTTACTTTATCCTTTTGTTTTTGTTGATTTTATTAGGATAAATCCCCCCATTGAAATGAACAGATAATATGTATGTTCATTTTTATGGAACTTCAGTGGTATTGCTGTTGGCATTTTTATAAAAATACACAATATAACAGCAATAAGTGGGACTATTGGAACCAAGGAGATTGCTAGGAATAAGAATGATTCCTCAAAATAATTCTTCCTTTAATAGTACAAAATATTGTATCAGTATTGTCAGCATTCAAGTCTTTAGTTGGTCACCAGCCTCTCTAAGATTTGCATGCATCATTATGAATTCTTTTAAAATATTGCCCCTCTTATGACTACTTGTTTAGGAGCTGGTGACGTTGTTCTGTGATTCCGTTGGTCTTGGGGTTAAATGTCCCCCTTAGTCCTCACTTGGAGGATCAATGTTCCTTAAGAATACACTGAGTTGGCAACTCACTTTTCCTTGTAGACACCATTCTCCCACTAACTAGGCTCTTCTCCTGTCTATCATTTTGTTTTTGTGATGGCATTTTGAATACTTGATACTCATTTACCTACTGAGTCTTTGGATGAAACCTACATTCTTTGTAGTTAAGAAGCCTACATTCTTTGTTGTTTCCATAATGGTGGCAGCAGTGGCTAGAGCAAGTAGACTCCTCCTCTGTGCTCCCAGGGTCTCACCTGCTGGGTCTTGCCATCAATGTCCAGATGCCACTCCTCAGCCTCTCTATGCTGACAGTGCCAGATTGAAATCAGGAGGGCTATGTTCTTATCATGAGCTCAGTGTCCTCAGCCCAGCCGGCTAATGTGAGAATTCATTTCTGAATAATTATGAGAATGATTGCCAGCTGGTTGCTGGTGTCTTTTTCAGCTACTTCCAGCCTTCTGTGGTCTCTCAATGTGGCCCTTCCTGCTTCCCAGACAGTAGTGACCTCCTTCTCCACCAGCCAAAATGGTGAAATCTCATCCTGTTCATGGGTCCCACCACACACACAGGCAAGGGTTTCTACAGGCCATGTGCCTGGGATGGGATTCTGGGGGCCTATCTCACCCTGCTTTAGGACCCTTTTCATCTTCCAGGGTACAGTTAAATGATGTTTGTGTTATGAACTCTTTTTTTTTTGTTTTGTTTTAATGTAAAATGCTAGTTTTTTTTTTATTGAAAAGGTGATGAGCAGGGGGTTTACAGTGACATAACAAGGTAATGAGTACATTGGTTTTAAATATAATTTACCCATCTCTCATTTTCTCCCATTTACCCCTCCCTTCACCCCACCTCCCTTAGTTTTAAGGTTCATATCCAACATAGTGACAAGCAAGTATCAATGTTGCATTACTTCATCCTTTGTCCTGCTGTTTCTGTGATTCTCTTTGCCCTCCGCAGACTGAATAATCTTATATACAAGACACAAGGTACAGAAAACTAAGAGAAATGGAAAATACAAAAAAAACCCTATATACAAGATATAATAAGAACCTCTTGTTCCTGTATCTTGGAGTTCATGAACTCTTCTTACAAGCTTTCAGGCAGTGTGAATCACTTCCTTGCCTTCCTCAACATAGTTCTTTGTATCTTCTCATTTACTCTGTCTACTGTATGTGAAATATACCTTTAGAATTCATATCCCTGATGTAATAAGAATGGCTATTACAATAAATGATACTAGATAGACATTTCACCTCAGTTTGCTTACTCCCTATACTTGCCCCCATTAGGGACAGAGGCTATTTTCCTTTCTCTTCTGAAAATGGTAGATTTAGTGGGCTAAGTGTTTGACTCAGAGCAAGAATAAATTATAGAAAAGTCCTAACTCATAGGCAAGAACCAGGCTAAAAAGAGCCTGGGCTTTATTTCAGAAATAAAAGATACAATTCCAAATAGTAGGACTCCAGAGGGCTTCCCTGAGGAAAATAAAGGAGACAAAAGTAAGGGGAAAGACAAGGAGAACAAGAAAGGGATAAGATTGACACCTACTTGGATATATCCACAGCTGCTCCTCTTCACTTTCCCACCATTAGGACATCAGTCATGCTCACTGGTAATGAATGACCAGGGAAGGCTGTGCTACCTATCTAGTGTTTATACTTTCATAAGTAGTTTTCTTCTGTTTCCTGATTGCAGCTGGTGCTCAAGATCGAATTGGCTGGGCATTTGGCTTAGGCTTAGAAAGATTGGCCATGATTCTCTATGACATCCCTGACATCCGGCTCTTTTGGAGTGAGGATGAACGCTTCCTCAAGCAGTTCCGCATTTCAGACATCAATCAGAAGGTGAAGTTTCAGGTAAGATGTCTTGTAAAAGTTAACTAAATAACAATCAAAATGATTATCTGGGATGGAAACAATCCAGTGCTCCAAAAGATATTGTTAAGTTTTAAATTTAAAATAGCTCCTTTAAAATAGAGTCCAACTGGATGCTGGTAGGTGATGCCTGTAATCCTAGCTACTTAGGAGTCTCAAATCTGAGGATTATGGTTCAAAGCCAGCTAGGGCAGGAAAATCTGTGAGACTGTTATCTCCAATAAACCACTCAGTAAAAGCCAGAAGTGGCACAGTGGTTCAAGTGCTAGAGCATAGTCTTGAGCAAAAGAAGCTCAGAGTAAGCTCAGAGTACCTACATATATACATAGATGCATATATACATTCATTCATGCCAGGTCCATAAATATTCAAAGGATTCTTAAGAGAAATTTCTGGAGAGAAATTCTGTGCATGAGGAAAGAGAATTATCAACCTTCTAAGCAGAGAACCAGCTTTTGGTTTTATTTGTGGTCATTTAATAGTATTTCATAATACTATTAAATTTATCCTTTCTAATACTAAAAGACACTGGCTTATGGTTTGTATTTATAATGTACTATATGACTTTTACCATTTTAATTTCATTCTATTTAAAAGCTTATCTTTTGTATACATATAACATAGAGGCTTTTTAAAACAAAGTTGTAAAATGTCTATCTTCTTTTTAGAATGTTGAATATACTTACATTTCAGACCTATATGATTGGTATTAATTCATCATCTTTGTATTTCTTTTCCTAATTTCCCCATCTATTCTTTATTCTTTTTTTTAGGAAGTGAGGTTTATTCTTTTTGGTTTAGGCTTCTGTTTTATTTCTTCTGTTGCTATTTAATTTTACCACTTAATCTGATTTTTCCTGGTTACTGTATATCAGATATATATATATATATATATAATTAATTCATCACACCAATATTATCAAATATACAACTTCATGTAATATTTAACAAATTTATAATGATATAGTTTTATCTACCTCTTTTTGTGTTCTTGTCAGATTTTATTTTCACACATATTATATATAATATAATAATTTATTTCAACATTTGCTTCAAAAAGTTAATTGTGTTTTTAAAAAGTTATTTACTTTATTGCTGTATTACCCTTGCTATTTACCCATTCTTTTCAGTAGATCTTGGTTTTCTCAGTGATCATTTCCTTTATTCTGAAGAACTTCCTTTTTTTTTTTTTTTTTGGTCAGTTGTGGGGCTTGAACTCTGGGCCTGGGAGCTCTCCCTGAGCTATTCAATTCAAGGCAAGTGCTCTATTACTTGAGCCACCACGCCATTTCCGGTTTTCTGGTGGTTTATTGGAGCTGAGTCTCACAGACTTTCCTGCCTGGGATAGCTTTGAACCCTGATTGTCAGATGTCAGCCTCCTGTGTGGCTAGGTTTACGGGCGTGAGCTACTGGTGCCCAACAAACTTCCTCATTCTTATAGGATGAATCTTTTTCAGCTTTTATTTGTCTGGAAACACCTTTGTTTCATACATGTTTTTAATGGGAATGTTTTCTGTGGATGTAGCTCTCTAAATTTCTAGATTCCTTTTTTTTTCTTTTTGCCAGTCCTGGGACTTGAACTCAGGGCCTAGGCACTGTCCTGAACTTCTTTTGTTCAAGGTTAATGCTCTACCGAGTGAACCATAGCACTGTTTCTGACCTTTTCTGTGTGTGTGGTACTGAGGAATCAAACCCAGGGCTTCATGCCTGCTAGTCAAGTACTCTACTACTAAGCCACATTCCCAGTCCCAATTTGTAGTTTTTAGTTTCCTCTTTCAGCACTTAAACCTATCATTTCATTGCCTTTCTTTTTTTGCCTTGGTTTTTAACAGTTAGACCATCTCTAGAATTTTCTGTCTATTGTCCTACCTGGGAATTAACTGTATAGGCTAATGTTTTCAAGCATTTAAAAATTTCTCATTTTGTCTCTCTTGCAACAATTCTGTTCCATGTAACAAGGATCTCTTTTGTTCAGTTTCCAGGAGCCTGTTCCTCCTTTTCTTCAAAGTCCTTATAAGCAGGTCTTTGGACGACCCATAATTTGACCACTACTATGTTTATAATGTGTTAGAAATTCTCAGATAGTATAGAGTTTCTCTGTCATGCTTCTTACTTCCTCCTCAGTCTTTCGGAGTCTTAACATCCAAATTTCTACAAAATGTTTTCAATGTAAACTATCCCTTTTATGTGTTTGTGTTCAAAATTCTTTTACATTATCCAATCATAAGACCATTTCCACATTTTTAGAAATTTGTGATGAGCAGGACCTTACTTCTAGTACCAAAATATATGTTAGTTTCTGATTGCTGCTATGACAAATTAGATAAACTCAATTGCTTAAAACAATATGAATTTAGTACTTCGCAATTATGGAAGGCAGGAAATTAGTCTAACTGACATTAAGTAAGGTATCAGCAGGGATGTTCCTTCTGGAGGCTTGAAAGGAGACTGCATGCCTTTATCAGCTCTAGAGGCTGTCCTTTTTCCTTGGCTTACAGCTGTACATTCTGTGTACCTGTTTCCCTTCACCTTGTTAGATCCCTTCACCAGTCTGAATGTCACCTCCCTCCAACAAGGACTTTTGTGACCAACTGGGTACTATTGAGATAATTCGTGATAATCTCCCCAATGAAGACCCTTTCTTAATGACATCTGTGAAGACCTTTTTGAGTACAAGATAGCTTATTTACAGAGTCCAGGGATGTGGTCATATTGGGAGAATGTTATTTCTACTGCCAACTATTTCATTTTATGTTCAGTTTCAGCATGCAAACTGCTTGCTTTTAGATATAACAGTTTTGTTGTTGGGACAAATAATGCTGTTGGTATTAGCAAATTTTTACTATTTGCACAGGGTGGTCATGTTTATGTATGTAAGAGGGGACTAAGGGACTTGTTTTGTTAACTTAAACCATTTGTTCTATAATCTTAAGAAGACGCTTTTCCCCAGGACCTGGGTGGGAGAGAGTATTGTCACAAAAGGACCAAAGCTTGCTGGCAGTCCTAAGCTTATGTGTATTCTTGCTTGGGAACTCAAACAGCTTTTTGAGAACCCAGTTGTACAGAAGTAATGGAATATTCCTTTTCCTTCAGCTCCTTTCAGGCCCTCCCAAGTTTTGCTTCAGATTCTCTTGGCATCTGGGGTAATATCCTCTGCAGTCTTCATGCTCTTGTAAACCCACCCTTTCAGCTGTGCAGATGGTCTACTTGGGACTAGGATCAGTCTCTCAATTTAACACCTTGAGGCTTCTTCTATATGATTTTTTTGTTGACTACCTCAAAAGCTATTGTTCAGCTTTAGTAAGTAGGAAATTCAAGTTATTATGTAATTTATTTTTTACTTTTTGCCAGTATTGGGCCTCAGATCTCAGCCTCCTGAATAGCTAGAATTACCGATGTGAGCTGCTAGTATTAGGCTAATTCTTTTATTTTAATTTTTGTTTTTTATTTTATGTATCTCAAAAGCTTTGCTTGTTCTGGCTGTCTTAGCCCACCTGGATCATGCTTGAGACAAATAGAAACACAGTATGATTATTTTGTCATTGAAGTGTTTCCTTGTTCTATCCAAGAGTTTGTTGTACAAGAGTTCATCTCAAGCCAGGTGTCAGTGGCTCACACCTATAATCCTAGCTACTAAGATGGCTGAGATCTGAGGATTGCAGTTCAAAGCCAGCCCAGGCAGGAAAGTCCATGAGACTCTTATCTCTAATAAACTACCAGAAAACCAGAAGTGGCACTGTAGTTCAAGTGGTAGAGGGCTTGCCTTGAGCTGAAGAGCTGAGGAACAGCTCCCAGGCCCAGAGTTCAAGCTCCACAACTGAAGGAAAAAAAAAACAAAACTGTATTTGGGCCTTTGTTATACATACTCCTATTTATCTTAATGCTCAATTTCAATGCATTGAACAGAATGTTCAATAATCAACTTTTATTCATTCTTCAAAAGTCTGTAAATTGTGACTTCAATATTTAGGCCTACATAGAGAAATATTTGTTATATGAAAAATACTTGACATTGTACATTACAGTTATACATTTACTTAAGCACTATTAACTATATGTTTGTCCTTAGTGGCTCACCAATAATTCAGACATATTGGCTACTTTCTCCTAGAATCTGTCTCAGATACTCCTGCAACAGGAGTGTTTGAGCATGAATGCATTGGACATTGTTCGGAAGGCTTTGTGTGCCTTCTCACTATTCTCTGATTGTTACTATTATTTTCCTGATTTACAAATGAAGAAACTAGCTAGGTAGTCCCCTTTGTAGTAATATATGTGGCTTTCCTCAATCAGGGTTTCTAGGAGCTATTTCCTAAACTTTATCCTGACTTTATATTCATAGATTATTTGTTCAGATCCAAAGAATTAAATTTTCCTTACAAACCTGTAATTGGTGTATAAGTTACAGAAAAGGAAATCATTGAGTTTAAATGACCTACTTTATAAATTTATAGGAGTAAGCTACATATATTAATAGTTCTAATGTGTAGACCAGTCACCTATGAGTCTTACTCAATATAGTATCTAGTTTATTTTTTCTGGGCCGTTTGTTAAGTTGGCTAATGGTGCTGGTTCACAAATACACTTGGACCTGAAGTAATGATGGGCAAAATCATTAAACTTGCCATTACCTCCTCTGGTACTTCATCTGTAAAGTGAGGTCAGATTCTCTGTGCAGGTGATAAAACTTACTTCATCGAGTGTATTCTCCAGTTTAGCATTATGCAGAGCTATTATTTTTTATATCTTTTATGCTTAATCTTGAAATTCCCTGCTTTGGTCTTGTCCTAACTTTGTTAACTTGAATGTCAAACAATGTCCCAATACTTTACACATAATTAAATGTTGTGAATTGCCTAACTTCTTTCCTTCTTTCCTCTTTTCCTCCCTCCTTCCCTTCCTCCTTCTCCCTTTTTCTTCATATTTATAACTGTCCAGATGAAGGGACTATGGGAATTGCACTGACATCAGAGATATGCTTGTGCACTTTAAGTAATTTGTGAAAGAAAAAAATTGAAGTAGCATTGACGAAATAAGATAGAATGACAAAGAATTTGATAGTCATCAGCAAGACAGTGACTCTTGAGTTTCTCATATTAGTTTAGTTATATCTGCTCAGCCATGCCTAGATGTACAAGGGAAACTGTCAAAGTTTATGTGTGCCCTTTCTTTGGCTGCTCTCATAATTGTTTGATCACAGGATGCTTCTTAAGATACGGGCTGATTCTTTCCACTTATTTATGTATGCCTTTTTGTAATCACAGTTCAGCATACCACTCATCTGGATATCAGTTTATTGATGCCTGCCACTTGTTGGATGCTATATGTGAAACACTGAAGTAAATACTTAGTCTATTATCAGAGCTTTTATTTATTTATTTTTATTTATAACAATGGATGGGGTGGTTACTATAGATCTATTTTATAGTTGATGAAACTGAATCTTGGTGCTACCAAGTAAATACCATAGTAATACTACTAGTAATTGACAGAGCAAGAGAACCAGAGATCTTCTGTAAGTTCTGTTATTGCTGGTACAGAGGTACTATGCTAGATGCTGCAATCGGTAAAGTGAAAATCATAATTCCTTACTTCAAGTTACTTCTAATCTGGAGGTAGAGACAAATTTCTCAAGTGACATTTAAAAAAATAATATGAATTAATGGTGAAGCCACATAGAGGTAGTTGTAAAATTTCACTGGTACTGACCAATGAATGTGGAGGTCAAAAATTTTCTTCCCTTCTTAATCCCTTTTTGCTAGTTAATTCTCTAAATCCTTCCTTGTCTCTCCAGAATTGTATTAGAGCTTGAGCCTGATTACTTGATAATCTCCCTGGCTTGGAAGAGCTCCTAGATCTGGTTTTGCTGTCATTATCATAAATGGTGTCTGATAGAGACTGAGTGCAGGATTTTGGTGTTTCCTCATTCCATTCTCTTGTAAATCTATCCAGCTGTAAGAATCCTACAAGCTTGTGTTGCAATGAAATTAGATTTTACTTTTTAAAACTTTTTCTATGTGTTTTGTCTCATCCTACCAAAATTCAAAGTGTATTACATGGTTTCTTTTGCTGAGGAGATACTCATGCTAGAAGAAACCAATAGAAAGAAGCATAGAAAGAAATGGAAAGATAATCACACATAGACCTTTTATGTGGGCAGTAAGCATGATTGACTTACAAATCAGAAGAGATGCTGTGATAAGTATGCAGACATATTTGTACTGGGAATCTTTATACTGCTCACCTGAAGCATTTATAACAATGCCTTTTGTACTGTGTTCTATCCATGTTAATAATTATTTGCACCTCACCAATACCCTTCTTACTACCACCATGGCCACCCTCATAACTACTTCTGAGCAGACTATTGAGAAGAGCATCTGTATTCCTCATGATTCTTGGTCTTTTGTGTCCTCAGCTGCCTTCTGCAGCTAGCTTCACCACCATTGATGTTCTATAACCTGTGTCTTATGAGACTAGAATCTTGCATTGGACCATAGTCTATTCTGTGTGATGGACTGAGACTCCATTTACATTGGAGACTGTTGTCAGAAGCCTGTGGATTTGACTATTTTTGTTATGGTTTACGTAATTAGAAAATTGCAGCCACAGTTTCTTCTTGTTTATTAAAGTACTTAAAATTCAAGTGATTTCTTGGTATCATCTAGCACCATTTTCTTGCATTGCAATGATGTGTTTTTTGTGACCTTTATATGTATTCACATGTGATATCCTAATTATGTTTTGTTGGCTTTCAACCTAATGGAACTGTACAAGAACTTCCTGTTGATAGACAACATGTTAAACCTTAAGTCTTGCCAGTATCTATAAAACTGACAAATTATGGCCAATGTATTTTAGGAATCATCTGTCAATCTAGAAGAAATTCTGGTATTACTAGTGTTGAAATAAGAGGAATAGTTCTATTGCTATACTGTCAGAAACATCCAAACTGGGCAATCATAACTGATGGGTCATAAAGCCAAAAGGTTTTAGGCAGAGATCATCAGATTAGGCAGGAACTGACATAGAAATATAGAACATATCATGTAATTAAGTGCTGATGGGAAGGTCAGTGCTTTGGGGAAGATAAGTGCCTTTTCCTGGTAAAAATATGGAAAAGGAATTGATACAGAATCATGTTATCATAGTTGTAGGAATGCTTTAGACGTTAACCAGGAGAGGACTCAGTTAAAAAATGGAATAAATAAGAATATAAGTAGTAAACTTTCAGTGATACTCGAGAACTCTTCGCACTTATTCCCTCAGGACTGAAAGATGATGGCAGGAGTACCAAATGTTATGTTGTACAACAACAGAAGCAAGAAACAACTTTTACTTGCTTTCTTCAGTGTATCCTCCCAGATGTTGCTAAGTCTCACCTTCAGGATGACACAGGAGGTCTATGAGGATGGCCTGTTCTTTCCTGGTATTTAGACCGAGTGCTTGTGCTTATGCATTATTGCACAGGCAACAGCACCAGATTATATAGTTAGGCTATGTCAACAAAATGGGACTTTTTATTGAATCCTTGAAAGAAAAAATAGACTGTTGTTTATGAAATTATGGAAGCTATTCTGGCCTAAAATCTTTTATTTTTTTCTGACTAGTATTTGAAATCTCCCTTAAGTTTAGCCCTTTGACCTTTAGTCAAATACAAACTGTCCCTTTGCCTAGAACTGGTCATGCCTACTTCCATGGAAAACTGGGAACTATTTGGTTATGCAACTTCTATTTCTGTTTAAAAGACAGCACAGAAATCAGTGTCATTCTGAAGCACTCGTCTGACTTATGGGCCAAAAATGAAAAGAGTACTGAAATGCTAATTTCAAAACAACCCAATCTAGGAATGAGAGTCCAGATTTTTCAAGACACTAATGAATGGAGCACCCCCACCACCACCACCACACACACACAAGTAATCCTAGTTCCTCAGGAGGCCAAGATAGGAGGATGGAGCTTCAATGCCAGTCTTGTCAGGGGAGTTTATAAGGTTCTTATCTCCAACTAACCACTACAAAACAAACCAAAAAAAAAACAAAAAAAAAAACTAGAAGTGGAGTTGTGACTGTGACTCAAGAGATAGAAGACCAGCCTTGAACAAAAAAGCTAAGAGACAGAATGCCCAGTTCCTGAGTCAACTAGAGTAGAAAAGTTCGTATTATTGATGTAGGACCACTAATCAAAGTAATTTACCTTACTAGAATTAATTAGTCAAGAAAAGTAAGAGTAACTCTTAAGTGACTGTATGTTTTCCTATAGAAAAGAGCAAACAGATCTATTCACTGTTTGAATTGAGACATTCTTCTCCTCTACCAGAGACTGAGATGAACATTAGGGTTTATCTAAAATGTAGGTCTCACAGGCTGCCTGTGTTTTGACAGAGGAACAAGAATTTGCAACTACATTTTGGCACAGTTTTTCAAATTGTGCATTTATGTTGACACTTTTGTGTGTAATCTTGTGTGCAGAAAATGAAGGTTTAAGAAAGCAGTAAGTCATAGTAGATAGGCTAATTATTCTTTGTCTCTGGGCTAGTTAGTGAATTAAATGTTTTTTTTTCAGTGTGAAAAAAAATTTTATTTTCCCACAGTCCCTAATGAAATGTATAAATGATAAGATATAACTTCCCAGAATAATAAATTATAAAGAGATAGCCCTTGGAAGAGTTCATCTGATAGAGAGTTGGAACTCCTGGGTAAATACTACCAAGAATCAATTTTATATTTCTTTTTAATCCTTTTTTCAAAGATGAAGAATCCTAAACTTGTGTTTCTAGATTTGCTGAGTAATAACAAGATAGAGCCTGCCATTTTGCTATGGATTTGTACCACAGATTGTTTTAAAGAATAAAAACTCTAGAAATGTAGTTTCAAACCCTCTGTTCCCCAGGTGTTGTTCCCCTTCCTGCTGTCTTACTCGGAGATCACCAATCATTTCCTTTGGATATTTATTCTTATGCTATTGCTGAATTTGTATGTGTCAGAAAAAGAAGTTTAAAAAAATTTAAATCGCTTAGCCATAGCACTTAAAAAGGAAAAATCCAGAATATTGTGGGAGGAACTTCATGAGCAAATTCTAATATTTCTATGTAGATGCAGTGAGAAAATAGTAGCCTCCCCTCTCTCCCACCTCTCTCCCACAACCCCCCCCCCAAAAAAAAAACAAGTGAAAGGATTAATCAGATGCTAAGGCTTTTTTTCAAATACCACAACAATTGTGAGAATGTGGAGGTGATTCACTGATAAGCACATAGTCACCATGGAATGAAGGAAGAGCCAAGAAGCACACCTGTCCCCAATATGCATGACTTATGGAAATACTGGCACTCTGAGCAGAAGCAAGATGAAGTATCTTTTAGCAAGTGGTTCAGGGATAATTGGGTATCTACATGATAAAAATGAAAGTTGACCCCATAGATCTCATTATTCAGAGATGAATTCCAAGGGGGGTTGTAGATAAATGCAAAAGGGAATTTACTAGCTTACTGCTTTTGAAAAGAAAAAAAGATTCTCATTGGAATAAATTGAATTGAGGAGATTGAACTAATTGAACTATGGTAATGTAAAATTAAAACCTAATTAAATGTCTGATCTCAAAAGTTTTGAAATGGGTATTTATTTAAAGTGGTTGCTGAAGTTTTCTGTAGAGCATTTTATCAAATTAAGGATGTTTCCTTCTATTACTAGTTTGCTAAGAATTTACATCATTAATGCATGTTAAAATGTATCAACCCCTTCAATATATTTTGAGGTGTTCTTGTGATTTTTTAAGCTTTATTCTGTTATTATGGTGATATTTGGTTGTTTTGAATGTTAAACTAGTCTTCTATTCCTTAAAAAATGTATGTATATATATATATATATATATGTATAAATATCTTGGTTATAATATATTATCTTTTTATATAGTTGTGTGTTTGATCTGCTAATATTTGTTTAGGATTTCTAAGTCTTTGTTCAGAGATTTATTAGCCTGTAATTTTCTGTCTCATCATATTCCTCTCAGGTTTTAGTGTTAATATTTGGCTATTTTAATAAAACTAGTTTGGAAGTATTTCCCTTTTGTAGTCTCTAAGGGTATTTTGAAAGTTTATTTGTTATTTCTGATATGTTTGATCAAATTTATCAGTGAGGTCATTGGGGTAGAAGTTTCTTTGTTGGAAGATTTTAATCAGAAATTAAATTTTTAATAGTTTTAGAAATTCTTGACCTATTAAGTACTTAATAGTCTTAAAAGCTGTTTTGAATAGTTTAAAGCTATTCAGCAACTTAAGTCTATTCAAATTTTGAATTTTCTGGTTGCCAGTGGCTTACCTATCATCTTAGTTACTCAGGAGACTGAAATTCAGAGGATCAGATTTTGAAGCCAGCAGCAGCAGAAAAATTCATGAGACTTCATCTCCAAAATAAAGAATGGGCTGGGAAGTGTGGCTCAAATGGTAAAAAGCCAGCCATGTATGTGTGATGACCTGAATTCAAACCCCAGGACCTACACACAACACAGATACACACAGACACACAGACACACACACACACAGACACACACACACACACACACACACACACACACACACACACGTTAGCATGTATATTTTATTTGGGGTCAGTTCAATTAATTTTTTCTAGTAATTTGTTCTTTTAATCTATGCTTTTAGATGTATTGCTATAAAGTTGTTAATTCTATATTCTTTTTATTCTGACATTTAAATATCACAATTTTAAATTAACTAAGATTTAAGCACACTTACTAATGTTAATCAGATTTTGTGCCCATTTCTGCACGTCAAACCTCTTACAGTTTCCTCCTCCTCCTCCTTTTGAAAGAAATCTGGAGGCTTGTACATGGAATTTTAAGTGGTAAACTCAAATATTGAGTGTCTGAAAATGTGTTTTCAGTCTTCAATTTTTTTTCTATTGTGTTTTTAATTTTTTCTTTTTGGTACTGAAGATTGAGCCCAGTATCTTATACATGCTAAGCATTACTCTAATATAAATGAGATCATGTAGTATGTGACTTTTTTTAAACTATAATGCTTTTATTATCAGAATGTATCAAACACTGATCTTTTTATAATTCAGCAATACTGCCTCAGATTCACAGTTTTACAATATCCAAGAATAAGTGTGATCTGTTGCAGTTTTTCAGAATAGAATAAAATCTTTAGCTTTCATGGTTCAGATGTAATAATAAGAAACATGACTACTTCAGCCTAAGTTACACATGGCCACAAAAGAACACAAAAAGTATGAATTTTCCAGAAGCATACTTCATTTGAGCAGTCTCGGGGCTCCACTAGACCTGAAAACATTAAATGTGTTAACTTATGTTGATTTAACTCAAAAATCAAAATATAATGTCATCTCTCAGGATTCATTCTCAGACTCAGGCCAAGGTCTACCAAGAGTACTTCAAGTAAATCATTGTAGCATTTGAGAAGAATCATATCTCTGGGGAAAGATAACCCCAACATGCTTTGTTACAAAGGATATGTTACAAAAACTACCATAACCAGTACTTAGCACTGCCTTCACGTTCCCAAAATCTCATGAAATGATCACCTCAATTGCCTGTACAGTGAATTTTAACACAGTGTGACCAAAACACATATAAAATAGATCTGGAACCACTGATAAGCAAAGAATGAAAGAATAACAGTGCTGCTGTTGATTTCTAAATGTCAGAATGGTAAGCCTGTGAGTATTGCTGTTGTAGAAGAGTTCTGTGACATGAAGATTCCTCGTTCACATGTCCTCCCATATGTAGATAGCTAGTGTCCTGCCTTTAAATGCAATACAGAAAGACTCTTCTATTTGTTTTATGTAGCCAACATTGTAGTAGCATGTGCTCCAACACAAATCTTCAAGTGTCAGAGGTATTTTGCATATGACAAGTAATTGATAGTGTTTGACTTTTTGTGTCTGACTGACTTTCTTCACATAATGTCTTCTAAGTTCATCCATGTTGTAGTGTGTGTCAGTTTCCCCTTTTGTAAGGTCAAATCGTACTCCATTGTATGTATGCACCATGCTTTGTTTATTTATGTACCTCTTGTAACTATGGTAAATAATACTGTTATAATCCTGATATACAGCTATCTACTCTTTATTTTTATAATTGTACATATTTATATGATACTATATGGCATTTATAGATATAGGTATGTGTTATATGATATTTAAGTCAAGATATGCATCTCTTTTATATGTTTACCACATAAGAATATGTCTCTGAGACTCTTCACCTCTTTTGAGCATATACATAGAATTACTGAAGTATATTGTTATTCTGCTTTTAATTCTTATGAAGAACCATTTTTCATAGTGGCAACATTATTTTACATTCTTATCAACAGCACAAGCCTCTATTTTTCACCCCTATTTTTTTTGGTGGTGGTAATAATAGGGTTTGATTTCCAACCCTAATCTTTTTTTAAAGATCATTTCTGATAATAGCCATCCAGTGAATATGAAATAAGATCTCATTGTAATTTTGAATTGCATTTTGTTAATAATAAGGCCATGTACTTATTGGTCATTTGTATATTTTTGCAGTAATATCTGTTCAAGTATTTGTCCAGTTTCATTTGAGTTTCTATGAAAATCATTCACAAATTTTGCCATATTGCTATTTAACAATATAGGTCACCTTATAACGTATCATAGTCAAAATCTCTTTACATAACGTATTTAGACCATTACTGGCTACAAGGTAATTACTATCTATATATGTTTTTGATGTCTATTTTTGTTATCTCCATTTTCTTTGTTGGTTTCATATCATCAACCTACCTCTTCTGCATTTAAGTTTCTGGAGGAGAAATATTGATTCTAGTGTTCTTTTAAAATTATTCGTGTATTCTTTCATATGACAAGGCAAGCAGATTTACCTCTCTTACCATTTTTGAGTATATGTGATGGGAAAGAATGGATCTGGAATTAAGAACATTTGGTTAGTAGATCTATTTTGATTAGTTACTAGCTCTTTCTTCCTAGCCTCTCTGTCACTGTTTCTTGTCACAGGCTATTTTATGTTCTCTGATCCTGTTAGAGTAAGTTGTATTAACTTGTCTTCTTTGCTAGTCAACCTCACATTTCACTGTTATTCCTGACATTCATTTTGCCATAATCTTGCCAGCTTAGAAAAAGAACAAAGTGGTTAAGAAACAAAATCATGACTGTTTCTGGGCCCTAATTCTTCTGGAAAAATCATGCCAAATGATAGGAAGATCACAAAATTAGTTTCAAATTCAAGATCAGAAGAACCAGAAGCTGATAATCTGTCATCAGGAAGTAGAACTACTAATCTTTAACTTTTATACCTCCTGTAGAACTATTAATTCTTAAGCCCACAAGGGGTACAGTCAGTTCTCCTTCCTAGCAACTTTACTTATAGATAAAAGTATCTGGACCATTTCCTCCCCATGGGCATTCCCATGGCTGCTGCCTCTACAGTGGAGAGTGGGTGTTGATAAAAGACTTGGGATATTGAAGAAACCCTCTCTGTGTTGGCTAATGATGCCAACAGTGCAAAGCATTAGCCTTTTTCTGGTTCTTTCTATGCCTGTCTTTGTCCTTCCATCTTTCTCTCTGTCTTTCTTGCTGTGTTTTTCCAATTGACATTTTCCCTCATTCTGTTTATGCTCCACAATGTGGTTCTGATTCAGGTTGGGTTGTTAGCACAGCAAGGAAGAAATAGTCCCAGGCTTCATGGAACACACAATGGGAGCTATTTCCCTGCAAGTTTCTGAGACTACAAATGTTGCATGTGCAATTGGGCAGGATTGATACCAAGCACAAGTAACATTATCTGTTACTCTAAGCATCTACTCTTGTGCTGGGTATCAGGCTTACTAATGCATGTACAGAGAGTAAGAAGTTCCTGTCAGGCCAAAAATGGGAAGGAAAGTGAAGTGCGATAAAAGCCTGATGACAAGATACAGCCAAACTTCCTATGAAAGGAGTGTTCTGAGGGAGGGTGGGAAATAGGCATCTGGGAACAGGAGATAAAGCCCTGGCTGTGTGTGGATTGTCTCTGGAAACAGCAACACATTCCATTTCGTGATCGGATTTCCATATTAGACAAATCTTAGTGCTAATAATTTGGAGAATTGATTGGGGCTATGTGGCTATTCAAGGCCTAAAGCTGAAGAAAAAACAAGAGATATAGAAAGAAATTAGCACTAGACATTTAGGAGACAACATTAAAAGGCTTTGGGGGCCTGATGTGAGACAAAAGGACATTGACTCAAGTTACTTCTAATTGATATCCAGCTGTCATTGAAAATTAAAGGGTCACTGTTAGATCTGGGTGCAGTGGTTGTATGCCTATAATCCCAGCTACTTGAGGAGAATCACTGTCTGAGTTCAGCCCCAGACAAAAATGATAACAAAACACAAAAAGGGATGGAATGTGTCTCAAGTGGGAAAGCTACTGACTAAAGTATAAGGCTCTGAATTTAAACCCCAATATAGCCAAAAGGGAGTCTTTGCACTGTTAATAATTATGTTGCCTCTAAGAGTGCAAACAAGGACAGATTGGGCCAGTCTAACATTTATCACCATAGGTAAAGAAAAACTTGGTGCAGATGATTCCCTTGCATCTGTCTAAGGGAACTGAGTGAATGAGGAACAGACAAATGTTGCATCCAAATCTGTCCAAATGAATGTATTAGGGTAAAAATTGATGCTTTGTTGTTGTTATTGTCTTTGTTTGTTTTAAGCGGCAAAGTCCTCAGTTGAGCGTTTGGCTGCAGATAAGGCTAGACCCAGGTGGCTGTTAATTGTGGAGAGCAAGTAAGAACTGAGAGGATGAGAACTAAGACCATCCTTTTGAAAGGATGGTCCAAGAGGGCTATGTCTAAGGGTGTGCATGTCACTTCCAATAGTGATGTTGGTAAACAGGTACTAGCATAAGTTGGTACAGGGGAATTGCTGGTAGGAAGACAGTGAAAAAAAGATTAAGCAGTCAGGTGTAAGGCCTCTTCCACAAAAGTGATTCACATGATTAGTGGGGTAGTCAAGAAGAGGGATTGTGATCTTACTGTGTTGTTTGCAGTTATTTCTTTTTTCTTTCTTAAATTTCTTTGATATATCCCCTTTTGTCATTGCTTTTGATTGATGTATCTTTTGCCTTATATATAAGTTTATCTGATTTGGGGAGGGGAAGGGGAATCACAGAAATGGGGGGACAAAGGGTGAACCAACTCAGCAGTGATACTCATTTACTATGTTGGAAATGAACTTTACAATTTAGGTGTGAGGGAGGTGTTGTGAGGGGGAAAAATGGGAGAAAATCAGCGAGGGTGTTAAAAAGTGGGGTGGGGCGGGAATTGCATAGCAGGCATCCAGTTCTCCACATCCTGTCTAGCTCACTCTACTACTGGCTGTGACTGCTCTAGTCCCTTGAACCTTGCCTAAGGATAGTTACAGAAATGCTCAATTGAACTTTTTTTTTTTTTTGAAGTTTAAAAGCACAGTTGTTCTGAGCTTTGAGCAGTCTCTTCTCTTATATATTTCTATATATTAAACAGTAAATGTTTCTTTCTCAACTGAGGACTAAAAATAAGGAATACAAATTAGAATAAGATACTGTAGTAACTGCTATTTACATTTAACTGAAATAATCTCTTTGAGTTTATTTTGGTAAAAAGGTAAGATAGTGAGAAGAGGATAGTGAGAGTTCACTTGAATTGTTTCTGAAAGTTTTGACATCTTGAATATTACAGTATGCCTTCACATTCGGGGGTGGTAACAAACTGTAACCTCTTACCTCTATTTCACTCTTCTGTACTTACTTTGCATTTGAAATGTTGTACTGCCATAACATTTGTATCTTCTAAAAGCAATTCAGTTTGTCCTCTTCCCAGTTCAGATTTCTGGGTGGTGGTGGTGGTGGTGGTGGAGGTGGTTGTTTTGTCAGTTTTCTTCTCACGCAGTTTCCCAATTAACACTTTGTTAACTACATGCCTTCTACATATAAATCATATTGTGCCATTTAACTTTTGTAAGGAAAGAGAGAATCTGAAACACGTTCTTGTTGATAGATTGATTCCACTTCGTGTATTGGTACCTTTAGGTGTGGAGCCTCCATATCACAGAGAAAACCAGGTTGTTTAATCTGTTCTAGAGCTGGGAGGAAGAAGATTCTTGGCAGGCTCTGGCAGCAGGCTCCTTCCCTGCATGCTTATAGTAGCTATGCAGGCATTTCCAGCTGTAAGCCTCAGCAACCAAGTCTGACAGCTGGACTCTTCTCCCTATCAGCTTCCACTCATTTCTCTGAGGAAGAAGCACTGAACCACTTCCATTGCTCTGCCACTCTGAGATCATTTTCATTTATTTTCTCATCCTGAGGTTAGCTATATTTCCTAGTATAGCAAAAATAAATAGGCTTACTGACTGTTCCATTTTCAGATTTTTCATGAAGACTTGGTAACTTTACACTCAAATAGTTATTCATTTATTATACTTACTTCCACATATTGCATCTATTAAAGACAAATGTGTAACCATTAGTATGTAAATTGAACTTGGCCTGAATAAATGAGGTAGAGTATCAAATTTTATTTATTGACTAATTAATTTTATTGTAATCAGAGGAAAGCCTATAGAATGTATAAAAACTATGCACTATGAGCTGCATGAGTAAAAACAGATGTCAATTTCATTTTGGCCTGGCTTAATTTATGCCCACTTTGTGACTTATGGGTCTAATACTTTCATTTCTAACTGATTTCAATGTTTACTTAGCGATTAAATAATAATAGATAATTTAATGGTCAAGGTTGTGGAATCATATAAAAGAGAGTCTCACAGAAGCACAGAGAAGGCTTCCCTCTTTTACGTAATTTAAACATTACACAGTGTATCAAATCATCACACAATACCCCATGAATAAGTATAATTTTTTTTAAAAATATCAGTTTAGGGATGGGAAGATGGCTCAGTGGTAGAGTGCTTGCCTTGCATGCATAAGGCCCTGGGTTTGATTCCTCAGCACCACATAAGCAGAAAAGGCAGGGACAGTGCCCAAGCCCAGAGTTCAGGCCCCACGACAGAACCAAAAAAAAAAAAAAAATCAGTTTAAAGGTAGTGGGACTGGGAGTGTAACCTAGAGGTAGAGCACATACTCAGAATATACAACTCAACCCCTGGTCTCAGTAAATAAATGGATAGATAGGTACATTATAGATAGATTAGATAAATAGATAGGAATCGATGGGTAGATAAAAGAAAAACATCTGGAAAGAAGGCATGGACAGGCTTTTTGTCGTATTGCCCATATTTGGCATTTGCACAAATGACACAATTTCTTCAGAGCCCTCTGGTGGTGACACTTCTTGCCACTCTCCATACCCTCACTGGTGGCCTAGTGATGCCAGTCCTTGGGTGGGTCTTTTGCCCTCCAGCCAATTACACAGTTACATAAACTTTTCTTTTGGTCGGTCATGGGGCTTGAACTCTGGGCCTGGGCGCTGTCCCTCAGTTCTTAAGCTCAAGGCTAGTGCTCTATCTACCACTTGAGCCACAGTGCAACTTCTGGCTTTTTCTATTTATGTGGTGCTAAGGAATCGAACCCAGGGCCTTATGAACGCAAGGCAAGCACTCTACCGTTGAGCCACCTTCCCAGCCCCTACATAACCTTTTATACATCAAGAAAATGCATTTCTAATTAAGTTTACAAATTTGTTTCACAGTCACAGTTGATCCACCCAGATTATAACATGTGACTCTCCATCCTGCTGTGTGTCCTACCACCTCTGTGCTGTTTCTACCAAGTTCTCTGGCTTCTTATCTATCCACTGTTTCTTGCCCATTCTGATATATTGCTCAAGCCACACTGCTCCACCAGGCCAGACTTAGTTCTGTCCAAGCACTAACCTGTACTTTTTTACCCTTTCATTTCTGTCTGCTTTGTCAGACCTTTTGTATCCAATTAATCATTTCCTTGCTTAGACCTGTTGGCTCCATGTTGAACATGCCTTAAAAATAAATAGCCCCTCTATAAATGAAAGATCCACTTTGAGTTCTGGGTTTGTGCTACATCCTCCTAGCTCCTTCCTACTCTAGCCTTTACCCACTTTATCTTATCATTGGGAAAATCTGTCATGTAGTGTGAATCTTTCCTCTTCTGACTTCTCTACATCTTTTTTCTTTTTCTTTTTTTTTTTTTTTTTGGGGGGGGGGAGGAAGGGTCCGGTCGTGGGGCCTGAACTCTGGGCCTGGGGGGAAGGGTCCGGTCATGGGGCCTGAACTCTGGGTGCTGTCCCTCAGCTCTTCAGCTCAAGGCTAGTGCTCTACCACTTGAGCCACAGCGCCACTTCCGGCTTTTTTCTTTTTGCTTATGTGGTGCTGAGGAATTGAACCCAGGGCCTCAGGCATGCAAGGCAAACGCTCTTCCACTGAGCCACCTTCCCAGCCCCTCTACATCTTTTTTCTATATTTCTCTCTCTATAGTAAATCTACCAAGGGAGAGTTTGGGGGATGGCATTCAGAAATCATTTTCTTAACATACTCCCAGTGATTCTTACATGTTTGAGTATTTGAGAACCCATGGCCACACTGTTGTAGTAAGAACTTACTAGGTTCCTTTTAATCTGGTTCTTGCCATTTCCAACAATCCCCAAAATACATTATTACTATCATATTTTGACCATTTCTCAATAATTTCTTGTGGCTTCCAAAGGGATCTTGATCTCCTTAATATTTGTGGGGAATCTTGATCTCATTCATATATATATGTATATACACATACATATTTATGCATATATATGTAAATGTATTTTTTTCTGGTACTGAAATATGAACTCTGGGCCTTCTTAGTGGGCTTACTTGCTCAGTTCTCTCACTTGAGTCATGCTTTAAGCATGTTTTGTTTGTTCTTTTTTGTCTGTTTTTGTTTGTTTGCTTACTGGTTATTTTGGAGGTCAAGTCTCTGAAGCTTTTCTGCCTTGGCTTTTAAGAATGATCTCCAAGTCTCAGCCTCCTGAGTAGCTAGGATTACATTTGTAATTCTAGAACTATAATGCAGCCTCCTAAACATTCTATCTAGGGTGTTTTTCTTTAAATACCCGAGTTTCTCTTGTCTCTACTTTCCTTATGCCCACCTTTTAACATCATGTAGTACTCAAGTTCTCTATTGCTCTGTTGCCTCAGCAAGCCTCTAATAAAAATATCTGTTGTGATCTGGATCCTGTGCTCAGTTATCTCCTTTGTTCTTGTCACATGCTTCCATGATTCTTAGCCAATTTTTTAATTTTTCTCAGGTCCTTGGAAATACTCTATATCTTTTTTTTTTTTTTTTTTTGGGGTCTGGTCGTGGGCCTGAACTCTGGGTCTGGGCGCTGTCCCTCAGCTCTTCAGCTCAAGGCTAGCGCTCTACCACTTGAGCCACAGCACCACTTCCAGCTTTTTGCTTTTTGCTTATGTGGTGCTGAGGAATCGAACCCAGGGCCTCAAGCATGCAAGGCAAATGCTCTACCACTGAGCCACCTTCCCAGTTCAATACTCTATATCTTGACAGGTGGCTGGATTATAAGAGTATCTAGATGAATAAAAATCATAGCAATATATACTTACATTTTGCACATTTAACTATCTGTATAGTGTGTGTGTGTGTGTGCGTGTGCGTGTGCGTGTGCGTGTGCGTGTGCGTGTGTGTGTGTGTGTGTGTGTGTGTGTGTGTGTGTGTGTGTATTGGTCCTAGGGCCTGAATTCAGGGTCTGGCACTGTCCATAAAAACTCAGGCTTTTATGTTCAAGGCTAGCACTCTACCACTTTATTCACAGCTCCACTTTGGGTTCTTTGGTGATTTATTGGAGATAAGAGTATCATGAACATTCCTTCCTGGGCTGGCTTCAAACCATGATCTTCAGATCTCAGCCTCCTGAGTGGCTAGAATTACAAGTGTCAACCACCAGTACTTGGCCTATTTGTAGATTTTTGTACACAACTTTCCAAAATACAGTATCATTTAAAATATAAAACTCTTGTTACAAGGATTTTTCTTACAATGTTATGAATCATCACTTCAGAAACCGTTAGAATAAATAAACTATTCTAATTTGAGGAAAAGCATAATAACTATATTGAGAACAATGGGAGTGAGTTTCTTATTATTTGAGATGGGAATTACAGATATAGAAATAGTCAAGCATAATTCCTGGTTGTAAGATTAGAATCAGAGATTTTTTATAAACTCATAATATCTTTGAATAAAAAATTGGAGCATGACACACACCTGTGATCCCAGTACTCACAAGCCCCAGACAGGGGATCTCCAGTCTCAGGCCAGCCTGGGCTTTATAGCAAGTCCCCGTTCAAAACAAAAGGAAAAAATGTTTGTATGTGTGTTACTCCTTCTTAGTTCTGCCCACTTTGAGGGTCTAAAAGCCACAGTAGCAGTGAACAGCCTTGGTGACTGTATCTTGGTTGCTAAATACCATTTTCCATTAAATGGAAATATAGCTCCTTCTCCAAAAAAAAAAAAAAAAAAAAAAAAAAAACACCTGGATCTATGGCTAGGGCAGGACAAAGGAAATGATGACCTTGTGGGGGAGGGGATATTGAACTTTATGTGATTTTATATATTTTTGTTTCTCTCCCCACATTTTAAAGTGTTAGTTATGCTCACTTTTTCCTTAAAACTATTCCTTCTGAACTATGAGGGAGAAAGACTTCGTGTCTCTGATAAGCATGGAGCCAGAAAGTGGGATCAAAAATACGTATATTGAATGTCTATATAGGTCTATTTGCAACATTAATTTCAGCTGCTGCTTCCTGAAGTTTGATAGTATTTCCATTTCATTGGTCTAAGAATGAGTAGGAGTTAAGTCCTCTGGCTTCAGCACTATCAGCTCCTTCCTAGGTACCAGTGTAATTCTAGGGCCCAATAACAAGTTTTCCTCTTGAGCCCCATATCCCTTCCTGCTCTCTCACACAGTCAGAGCAGCTAGGAACACTCTCTCAACTGAGCCATTGCCCTAACCACCCTGGGGTGGGAACTCCACATAGCAGTGAGGTTCTGCTCAACCATACTGACCTTTATGGTGCACAATCTGTGCACTGTTCCAGACTCAAATACCCATAAAGAAGCCTTGGCAGGCATGGATGGGAATAGACTTTAATACCTTTTTTATTTATAATAAAACCAAATAGTTATTTAAAAGAGAAAATACAAAGATAAGAACAATGGTGGTAATAGGTTACTGAATTCAAGTCCCAACTCTGCTGCCTTACTGAATTTAAGATTGCTTGGGGCTTGTATTCTCATCTGCAAAATAAGAAATTAATTCCTACCTGTAGGATCAGGTAGTTGTGAGGATTAAGGAGTTTAAATACAACTGAAATCTCTTAGCACAGTGCCCTACCTAAAGAAAACATTAAGTAAATCTTAGCTACTATAGTTATAAATGTCATGTTAGTATATCAAGTGAATGCATACTTAAATGGGTATATTAAGAGCTTTGCACATAAAATCTCCCCCTGCCTTATCATAGGAGTTACTATATAAAACTAAAGGTAACTGTATCATAACATTTTGAGTTTTTTTACTTTGTGGGCAATACAAGATTTTAATGTATAACACCAGATTTAATGGAAAGACCAGTTTATTTTTTCCCTGATCTAATAGTTTTCTTTTGTCCATTAAAAGTTAGTTGATGTGATTATTTGGAATGTATGCACCTGGCAATCTGTGACTAGCACCTCTGTCCTGTTGGATCATTGGTGATTTTTTAATGAGTATTTTGTAAACACATAAGTAATCACCATGGCAATTTATCAATGAGGTAATATTAAGACTTACACATCTCTGCAATTCTATCCAAAATAACTTTCTAAAGTAACACTACCATCCCATTTGGGATCCAGTGCTTTTCCTGTCCTTTGTTGTGACTATGGTTTTTTTGCCTTTAGTTTTATCTACTTTTTTTTGGTCAGAATATTTTGTTACCTTTCAAAGAATGTAAATCAGAAGAAAATGTACTTAATCCTAAATTCACAGTGAACTCACTGGAATTTAGGGTACCTAAGTTGACCTTTGCCCTCAGCCCTGTATCTTGCTGGAGAAGAATTCAGGCAAGAGGAAAAATTGTTAGGAAAAAATATGGCAGGGAAAGAGAGTACATGGCATAGACCTGCCAAGGCCTCTCTTAGACAACTTACACCATCTTCTGAGTTATAGAGATTGGCCTTGGGTTAAATGGGGAGAATTGGTTTTCTGATTGGAGGGTCTCCTTTCTGTTTCCTTTAAGGAAGATTTAGTGCTCTGTCCTTATTTCCTCATTCTTTTGTTCTTCTTCTTTCTCTTGTAGCCCTATGGCCCCTACTTCATTATCAGGCAGGTTTTGGCTTATCAGTATACCTGCAATCTGCATGTTATATAGGCTATAGCTCCCTTATTGGCTGCTTTTTAACTTGTATCTAGGACCCGGACCCACAGGGAAAAAAAATATTTATCCATTTTTCATTTGAAGAAAGTAAGGTTCCAAAATGAATTTACTATGCCATATTCTGATTAATCAAAAAGATCATCACACAGATGCAAAGTACCCCTGTTTAAACCATTTCAACCCTCTAAAGCCAGGATACCCAGGTAGATAGCATTGACCACCATGTGGTTACAGCCACAGAAGCCTTGGCTTGTCTGTTTGAGTTGGGGTAATACCTGTACTACTTACAGGAATTACTGTCACTTTGTGAAAGGAGGGCGTGGTAAAGAGCTGGCTAGTACTGTCAGTGTATGAATTATCATTATGCTCCTGTGCTCATCAGGCATCATATGAAGGTTGGGAAGTCATTCTTAGCAAGAGCTTTGCTCTTTCTCTTCTGGGGCAGGGGTCTTCTTACTTCCACATGAGATTCTGGTTTCAACCTTTTGTTACCAACTGTGGGTATGAATAGCTATATGTCAAAATATGTAATTAGTTGAAAGCATAGGTTGCCAAAAGTCATGATTGTCTCATATGAAGGATAAGCAGAACCACTGGGAGAGTTGTTTGTTGATTAGTTCTGGAAGTTTATCCCTCAGACTGCATAAAATTAAGTCAAAGATTAGAATTCATAGCAGCATGGCCAAGTATCAGAAAGCCATCCGCCCCCGCTACCCCTTCAAAGACCTCAGTTGCCCATGGCAAGGTTTGCAGCTTTTAAAGGTATAGAATGAAGGAGAGCAGCATCAGCTCTTCACCTTCCATTTCCTGAGATATTCATGAGTGTCCAGTGCTGGGAATGGCCCTGATCTTAGAGAGTGTCCCAGACAGAAGGGAGACAGTGTCAGGATATGTACTCTGTGCCCTCTTCACTAAGAATACATAAGGAAGTTCAAAGTGGAAAACAGTACACATACATGAAGAAATTAAAGGAGGCTATAGTAGGCAGAAAGTGGATTTCAGAAAGCTTTTAAATGTTATGTTTTGTTTTTTGTTAAAAATCCAAATCAATCACGTGCCAGTGCTGTTGGGAAGAAGCTGCCTGTGTGTTGCCAGCAACACTCTGTTGCTCCCACAGAGCACAGTAATTCTCAGCATCTCATACAGGCAATTTCCAGCCAGGTGTGTGCAGGGGATGGGATGTGCTTGTTATTTGCTCCAAGTTTTGGAAGCATCCTCCAGTTGACAGCTGCTTTGCTGATCTCCTGGAGGAGAGAAAAGAAAGAAAGACATGGTGAGGTATCCTGCATAGAAGTGTTTCTCCTGAAGGCATGAAAGAAATAGCTTCTTTAGGCATCCAAACAGTCACTTAGTATATTCATGTGGTTCAATCAGACAACTTGTGGCAGAGCTTTGGCTACTGGGTAACTCCCTTTCTGTGCATACTGATGTAAAACTTTCCACAACTGGGCTATTATTCAGATTTCACCAGATGAAAAAGAAAATGACCTTTGCAAAGTTAAAAAAAAAACTGCACTGTCTTTCCACCAAATAGACAGTACTGTATGTTAATTGAAAAGCCTAAGACAGAAAAATGACGTTCCTAGTGTTTTTGTCCACACAACAGTATTCAGACTTGCAGAGTCCATGATGGACTACATTGACTTAGTTTTAACCATTGAGTATTTTCAAGGCAGGGTAAATTGTGGAGCTCACATGGAACCTTTTGAGGAATATTAAAATAGAGTTCAGCCAAAGCCCAAGGGTCTGTAGAAAATAATTGTGCTGCCGTTTCTGCTGATTTCCAACCCTCATTCATGTTTGAACCACCAATATACTCTGTATAAACAAACATTTCCCCAGTGGGTGAGTTTTTCCATGCCTAAAATGTAATTGTGAAAACAAAATCATTTTGGATATCAAATATAACTATTGTTCTTCTCTAGCATGTATGAAATGAAAATAAGGAACTTTGGGGGGCAGGGATTGGGCATGCTTGAACTCAAGGTGTTAAGTTTGCCGGGCATATTCTCTACTATTTGAACAATGCCTTCAGCCAAAAGAAAATCGTTTTCTTCTTGATTACAGCTCTAGGCAGACTTCAAGTTTATTAACTATAGATGGACTTTAAGTTTAACGAACACCTGTGGGTACTGCAGCAGAGAGTGGTGTTTTGTAGGAGTTGTGGGAGAGTTACGCCTGCTTAAGTATGCTACTTGATGCCAAAGTTTTCCTATTTATAAAATGAGTTAAGATGACTCTATTTCCAGTCAAATTCACTTCTATGTAACCCCAGAATTTCCTCCCCCCCCAAAAAAAAGAATGTATTTTAAATAGAATGGAAGAAAGACAGCCTCTTCAGTAAATGGTGCTGGCAAAATTGGTTAATCACCTGTAGAAAACTAAAGCTAGATCCTTATATATTGCCCTGCACCAGAATCAACTCCAAATGGATCAAAGACCTCAGAGTCAAAGCAGACAATCTGAAAACATTACAGGATGGAATAGGAGACACCATAGGTCTCCTTGACACAGGCTGAAATTTTCTTAATAAGAGACTCAGAAACAACAAATCAAAGAAAGGTTGGACAAATGGAACTGCATGAAGCTGCAGAGCTTCTGCATGGCAAAGGACATAGCTAGCAAGATAAATAGAAAGCCCACAGATTGGGAGAAGCTCTTCACTAGCCATGCAACAGTTAAGGGTCTCATATCTAAAATATACTTGGAACTCAAAAAATTAAATCCCCCAACAATAAATCCTCAAAGAAACAACTGCCCGATAAATAAGTGGGCTAAAGACTTAAAGAGAAACTTCTCTGAAGAGGAAATAAGAATGGCCAGTAGACACATGAAATGCTCAACCTCTCTAGCCATCAAAACAACATTGAGATTCTACCTTACCCCAGTTAGAATGGCTATAACCAAGAGCTCTAATAACAACAGATGCTGGAGGGGATGTGGCCAGAAAGGAACCCTACTGCACTGTTGGTGGGAGTGTAAACTTGTTCAACCACTTTGGAAAGCAGTATGGAGGTTCGTCAAAAGACTCCACATAGAGCTCCCCTATGACCCAGCAATCGCAATTTTGGGCATTTACCCAAATGATCACAAACAAGGCCCTACTAAAGCTACCAGCACAACTATGTTTATTGCAGCATTATTTACCATAGCTAAGATATGGAACCAACGCAGATGCCCCTCAGTAGATGAATTGATCAAGAAAATGTGATATATATGTAAGTACATATATATATGGAGATACACACACATACACACACACACAACGGAATTCTATGCCTCCATCAGAAAGAATGGCATTGCCCCATTTGTTAGGAAATGGAAAGACTTGGAAAAAATTATATTAAATGAAGTAAGCCAGGCCCAAAGAAACATAGGTCCCATGGTTTCCCTTATTTGCAATAACTAGTATATTTCTGGGACAAGCAGAAAAGGTCAAAAGCTATGTATATATAACCATATAAGATGAAGTTAAGCGAAATGAACCCAAAGATAGGGACACAGTGGTTTTTTTCTTTCTTGCTGTTGTTTCTAAAGTATTTATGTACCATGTGATTTTTTTGTTGTTGTTGTTGTTGCTTTGTTCCTCCCCCATGGTATAACTCCTATATTATAACAGTGAGATGTACAAGACACTATGTTGAAAAACAAACTTTACAATTTAGGTGGGGGTGGGATGGGGTAGAGGGCGAGGGTAGTTGTAGAGGTGGGAGGGAAGGCATGGTAGGGGAAAAACAAAACAAAAGGGGAGGCAACAATGCTTGATAGGAAATGTACTCATTACCTTGCTAATGTAACTGTAACCCCTCTCTACAGTATTTTTACAATAAAAAACTTAAAAAACATGAATGCATTTTAAATTATTATAAAATCAAATGGTTCACTAACAGAAACCAGCTCACTTCTTCCATGTTTACAATTATAGTTGTTTGTTTATACAGCTCTGTAAACCTTAGTTCTTCATGTTTTTCCAAGCATTTTACATAAAGATTCTAATGCCTCTAGGTGGTGGAGGTTCATGCCTGTAATCCTAGCTACTCAGGAGGCTGGGATGAGGATCAAGGCTCAGAGCCAGCCTAGACATACAAATCTGAGAAACACTTATTTCCAATTAACCATCAAAAAGCCATGGAGGTGTTGCTTCTGTGGTTTAATGACAGCCTTGAGTGAAAAAGCCAAATGAGAACACGAGGCCCTGAGTTCAAGCCTCAGTACTGACACCAAAAAAAAGAAAAGCAAAAAGTAAAACATCTTGTGCCTGAATACTGTACTATTAATATTCCTATTTTTATACCTAAGGTATAAAAATATAAAACTACAAATACAAGGTTACATAACAGGACCAGTTCCACATAACTGACAGTACATAGTGGAGTCAAGGTTGAAGTCAGTCTGTTGGGGTCATACTCTTCACATGTGTACACAAATAACTCTACATTCTATTTTGTACCAGGCTCAGGCATGTGGCTAAGTGGGGGATGAGATGGAAGCTATGTTGAGTTCTCCCTCCCTCCATTCCTCCCTCCCTCCGGTCACCCTCCCTCCCTCCCAGGACCACAGAATCCATTAAAACCCATCCAGTTTTGTTTTTGTTTTTGTTTTCCAGATGAATTCTCCTTTGTGTCACCAAACTGAGAAATTTTGCACTTCCTGAGAAATTATTGCTTCTGTATTAGGACTCGGTGTGTTTTGTTTTAATCCAATTCTTAGTGGAATTCAAAGGCAAAAAGGCAGTTCTCCAGTTGTTTCTATTTCTGATGAAAAACAGGCACCATTTCCAGTTTTCACCTTCCTCTTTCCTAACACACCTGCTCAAGTAGACACAACATCCCTCACCTTCTCTTTCCTCCTCCCCTCATTCCCTCTTCCTCTTCCTCTTCCTTACCGTCTTCCCCTTAGCAGGCCAGGCTGCTTTCCCCCTGAGCATGTGGCAGCCCCTCCCTTTTAGCCTTGAATGCCACTTCCTGATCAGAATTCTCCTTTTCCCTTGTTCTTTCACTTTCACACATTCATTCATCTGCACTTCAAGACAGATATCCAGAATTCACCAGTTTCTGAAATAATTGGGTTATTTTTACAACATTATTAGTTCCAGTTGCCTGCATTCTACTATCAAAAACACAAAACAAAAATAACAAGTAATTAGACCTCTTAGTTTGACTTTTCAATAAACCCCAGCTATCCATTTTCCTATTCTGCATTCTGCACAGGAATTTCATATATTTTTAAAACCTTTTGAAGTAAGCCTTTCCTCCCTCATCTTTCCTTCACTGTACCTCCTTCACTCTGTGTGTGTGTGTGTGTGTGTGTGTGTGTGTGTGTGTGTGTGTGTGTGTGTGTGTGTGTGTGTGTGTGTGTGTGTGTGTGTGTGTGTGTGTGTGTGTGTGTGTGTGTGTGTGTGTGTGTGTGTGTGTGTGTGTGTGTGTTTTAAATATATCCTTTGGGAAAAGACCATGTTGGGGCCTGTCTGGCATATTTCTTTGATTTTATCAGCATGTTTGGGGGTTTTCCCCTAGCCTTCCATAGAAATCTATCTGCCCTCAATAAGCATTTAATGAAGAGGTCTTTGACATAAATCTCTGAAAACAAAAGCTACTTTATATATCATGTGCGTGGAGAGCTGCTAGGGAATCTCATCTGTGAGGTACATAATTAGAAACCAGAGGGCCGTGTTTGTGCATGTGCCCAAGAGTGGGGAGATAGCACAAGTGTTAATAAAACCCTGATTTTCAGTTCCTTCTGATCTGATCAGAATAAGAATTAGGTTATGCAGAGACTAGATGACAGGAACAGCATAGAGAAGAAAAATGCTTTATTTTTATTACTCTAATATCCTTCTTTACATGTTCTTTGTCATGCCAAAGCATAGTACTAGAGATTTTTAAGAATCACTGTACATAAAAACAAAACAGAATTATGTGAAGCAAATAAATATTATCCTGTAGAGTAAAAATATAAACCTTACATATTTCTGCTACATATTATGTTGATTTTAAAATATTTAATTGAAATACAAATCTATTTAAAATGTAAGTATGATGATTTAACACATACACCTCCACTCCTAGTTACCATTTTTGTCTGTGAGGGAAGGGTAGGGCACTTAGAATGTGCTTTTTTTAAAAAAAACATTTTAAGCAAACAATACATTGTTATTAACTACAGTCACTGTCTGTACATTAGAAACTGCCCCCTCCAACTTACTCATAATTGAAAGTCTGTATTTGGGGGCCATATCCCGCTCCCCCATTTGTTCCTGCCCATACTTATGCACTTGAGACTGCCTTTCTACTTTTTGCTGCTGTGAATTCAACTGTTTTTAGATTCCATATCTGAGTGAGTCTGCACTGTTTGTCTTTCTGTGTCTGGCTTATTTCACTTACATAATGGCCTTCAATTTCACCCATGTTAATCACAATTAGTAAGATTTTTTTCTTTGGTGGCTACATGATGTTCCATTGTATACAAATATAAAGCATTTTCTGTCTATCCTCCATTGATGATTCATAAGCTATTTCCATAGCTTTACTATAACAAATAATGTTGTAATGGATAGATGCTGTCTCTTCTAGATCCTGATTTGGATACATACTTACAAGTGGAATTGTTGGGTCATTTAGCCTGTTTGCCGGCTCTGCAAAGTTAGACTTTTAAGTGCATAAATTAAAATCAAGGATCTATGTTGCTCTTTGCAATTTTGGATGTTCTTTCATACAGTTTTTCATAATGGCAGTACCAGTTTATACTTCTACCAACATTGAACAATGTTTCTCTTTATTACACACTGTCTCCAACACTTATTATCTCTTCTCTTTTTTCTCCTCTTCTGATAATAACTATTATAACAGGTGTGAGGTACTGTCACTGCATCTTTGCTCCAGTTCCTGATCATTAATAATGTTATGCTATACTACAGGTCTATAGTCTCATATATGTACCTACTGGCCATTTGTGTGTCTTTAGCAAAGTATCTGTATAGTTCCTTTACCCAATTTTGAGTTCTGTGAATTCTTTTTTACTATTGAGTTGTATGAGCGCCTATTATTTTACACAATAACACTTTAGGAGATATGTGATAATAAAAGAAAAGGAAAATGACAATTTTCAGATTTCCTAAATTAAATTATAAAGACCAGAGAAGGAAATGGAGAGCAGATGATGGATGTTAATGAGTTCACAGCCACTACTGGACTTTTTATGCTGAAACCTTGACTTGAACCCTGTCATGACTACCAAGATCACTGTACGAACTTTTCAAACTAGACTAGAAGCAACCAACTAGAAGCAATCAATAATGTCTCTCTCTCTTTTTTTTTTTTTCGGTGTGCCAGTCCTGGGGCTTGAACCCAAGACCTGGGTGCTGTCCTGAACTTCTTTATTCAAAGCTAGTACCCAGCCACTTTGAGACACAGCTCCACTTAGTGGCTTTTTAATAGTTAATTGGCGATACAAATCTCATGAACTTTCCTAACCATTCTGGCTTCTAACTGTGATCTACAGAGCTCAACCTCCTGAGTGAGCCACTCACACCTGATTGAACAGAGAATTTCTCTTTATAGACTATCCTCCCATCCAAAACCTACTTGTCATTATCCTGCTCCTCTTACCTTTAGCCAGGGTAGCTTGCAGTGCTTTTAGCTCCGGTCCAGAGTTCATTTTCCAACTGCTACTGCTTCTTAGGGGAATGTGTTTGAGAACCTGATCTCTTCTTGTGACTACAAAACGCAATAGCTCAGTAAACTAAAAGGTCCCTTCATCTATACAATTTTAGTTTAACAATAATATATGAATATTTTCTCCGATTTCATAGGTTGCTGTTTTGGTTTTGTTGTTGTTTTTTTCTTTGCTGTTCAGTTTTGTGTTTTGTTTATTTTTATTTTTATTTTATTTATTTATTTATTTTGTCAGTTGTGGGGCTTGAACTCTGGGACAGGCGCTGTCCCTTAGCTCTTCAGCTCAAGGCTAGCATTCTAACACTTGAACTACCTTCTCACTTCTGGTTTTCTAAGTGGTTTATTGGAGATAAGAGTCTCATGGACTTTCCTGTGCCGGCTGACCTTAAACTGTGATCTTCAGATCTCAGCCTCCTGAGTAGCTAGGATTACGGTCATGAGCCCCTCGCACCTGGCCTGTGCAGGTTTTTAATTGTGATTATACTTTTGATATCCTATCCAAAGTATCATTGCCAAGACCTGTGTTGCAGTTTGATTCCTTGTAGTTCTCTTGTAGGAGATTTATGGTTTCAGAGCTTATGGTTAAATCTTGAATCCACTTTGAATTGATTTTTGCACATAGCATAAGACAAGCTTTCTTTGTCATGAATGTTTGCCACCCTTGTCAAATATTAGTCATATATATATATATATATATATATACATATACACATATACACACACAAATATATCCATATTTGTATATATTTTTGTGTATATGTGTGTATGTATGTTTCTTTCTGATCTCTTTATTCAACTGGTCTATGCAAGTTTTCTTTTTTTAATTTTTATTTTTATTGTGAAAATACTGTACAGAGGGGTTACATTTACATTGGCAAGATAATGAGTACATTTCTTATCAAGCATTGTAGCCTCCTCCTTTTTTTCCCCCTTCCCAACCCTTCCCATCCTCCCCTCACCCCCTCTACGCAAGTTTTCTATACATGTATCTTACTGGTGAGATTAATATAGCTTTATAATGCAACTTGAAATCAGGTGGCACGATGCCTCTAGCTTTGTTCTTCAAAAATGCTTTGTCTATGTGGTCTTTTGTGTTTGCATATGAATTTTAGTATTTTTTTCTATTTCTTTAAAATGAATGCTATTGGAATATTTATAGGTTTTTGCATTGACTTCATAGGTCACTTGGTAATATGAACAGTTTAACAATTTTAATTCTAGTATGTATAAGTAGGAAACTTTCCATTTATGTCTATATTTATTTCATTAGTGTTTTATAGTTTTCAGTATAAAGATTTTCACCTGCTTGGTTTGATTAACTCCTATTATTCCTTTTGAACTATTTTAAGGTATAAATTGGATTGTTTTCTTAATTTTTTGGTAGTTCCTTATTAGTATAAAAAACTGATTTGTGTATGTTTTGTATCCTTCAACTTCACTGAATCTACCAATTGGTTCTAGTAGATTTTTAGTGGCATTTTTAGGATCCCTCTTTGTATAAGATCCTTCCATCTGCCAACAATTTAAATTCATTCTGTCCAATTCTGATATCATTTGTTTCTTTTCCTTTACTTAATTGCTTTTGCTAGGACCTGTGGTACTTTTTTGAAGGTAAGAAGAAAGGGGTGGGTGCCCTTTTCTCTCAGAGAAAAAGCTTTCGGCTTTTTATTGTTGAGTATGATATTAGTTGAGGTTTTATATATGGAAAGTATACATGGCATGTATGTCATGAGGTGTATTCCTTTCTTATATAGCTAATTTATAGTGTTTCATCCTGAAGGATGATTATTTTGTCAAATACTTTTTCTGCATTGTTTGAGATAATCAAATGATTTTTTAAAATTCTTCCGTTAATGCAGTGTCTCATATTTATAGATGCTGAACCACTGTTGTATCCCAGAGAAAAATCCCAATTAATCACCTTCACAGGTTTTGTTTTTTTTTTTTTCCCTGTCGGACACTGGCCTGGACTCTGGGCCTGGGCGCTGTCCCTCAGCTCTTCAGCTCAAGGCTAGCGCTCCACCACTTGAGCCACAGCGCCACTTCTGGCTTTTTCTGCTTATGTGGTGCTGAGGAATTGAACCCAGAGCCTCATGCATGCAAGGCAAACACTCTACCACTGAGCCACCTTCAGAGTATTTTAATGTGCTATGAAATTTGTTTTACTGATATTTTGTTTAGAATTTTTGCATCCATGTTCATGAGAGATACTGACCTGTAATTTCCTTTTTGTAGCGTCCATACCAATCCTTTGGTTTTTAGGACAATTCTGTTCTTGTAAAAGGAGTTTGAAAGTATTTCTTCCTCTTCAATTACTGCAGAAGAGTTCAGTAAGAGTGACATTAATTCATCTTTAAAGGTTTGATTGCTATTGTTCTATAGTAAAGAGGTTAGTACAGTGTATTAATTCTAGCAATTCTAATACAGATAAGGCACCTTGTTTTAGAAGCCTTGTTACAGTGTAAGGCTTAAATGATTGAGAAATGACATTATTTAAAATATGTGTCATATTGGTAACTATATAGTACGCCACCACATGAAAAACCTTTTGAAAAATTATATGATAATAATTTTTAAACCAGGAAAACAAAATGTTTATAATATCAATATTGTAAATCAGTATTTAATTGGAACATTATTATTTGGCTACACTCAAGGCTGTATTTGTAGTAACATTGGCTAATATATTACCTCATACTTCATAATGCTTTAACCTTTGTCAATTGTTTTCACTTGTTTTAGTCCTAATTTTTCTTATCTATATAATGAGAACATGGTGATTCCTAATCCATGAAGTTTGTCTTGGGGAATGTGTTACAAATAAACATGAAAATCCCATATAAGAAGCTGGGCACTATGGACTTATACATATAATACTAGCTTCTCCAAAGGCTGAAACCTGAGGAATGCAGTTTGAAGCCAGCCTGGACAGGAAAGTCTTTGAGACTCTTATCTCCAATAAACTACTAAAAAAGCCTAAAGTAGAGCTGTAGCTCAAATGGTAGAACACTAGCCAGTTCACTACCATTGAGCTACACATTCTGCTACATCCCAGCTCTTGAAATTTTAGTTTGAATATCTTCCCAGACCAGCAATATCCAGTCAGCTTGTCTTTTGAAAACATGAGCTATAGTAACAAACCACAGCTCCTAGTCTGCTGTATAATCAGGAGAAATAGTGGGCATGGTACAGTGGACTGTGTTGCCAGCCCCCTTCAGGTATTATTTCTTGTATGTTTTATTCCATCATGTCTACAAAATGCTATCTCTGTATGAGAATGAGTTATTCACCACTTCATTATAAAGTAGACTTTGTGGGGGACAACTTTGTCCTGCTGTAGGCTAATGTATGTGTTCTGAGCATGTATAAAGTAAATAAGCCAAGCTATGATATTCTGTAAATTGGTTATATCCAATGCATTTTTCCATTTGGTGGCACTGGGATTGAACTCAGGCCCTTGTGCTTCTTAGACACTTGCCCTATCTTGCCACATCCCCAGTTTCCAGGGCATTTGGGGGGGGGGAGGTGCAGGAGGGTCATGAAGCTTGAACTCTGGGCCTGGGCACTGTCCCTGACCTCTTCAGCTCTACCACTTAAACACAGCACCACCTCCAGTTTTCTGGTAGTTAATTGGATATAAGAGTCTCACGGACTTTCTTGCTTGGGCTGGCTTTGAACTGGGATCCTCAGCTCATCCTACTAAGTAGCTAGGATTATATGTGTGAACCATAGGCACCTGGCAACTTTCAGTACTCCCAACACTGATGGGACTCAGGAGCACAGCCCCATGGTAGGCTGAGGAGCTCCCTGGCATAGTCAGGGGCTAGTGAAGAACCCAAGACCTTGGGCCAGTTGCCCAGTGCTCACCCCAACTCCCCTGCAGCCTAACTGTAACCGCAGTAAGTTTCTCAGCTTCTCTGCCTCCGTGTTCATATCTGTAGTGAGGGCTTGGAATGAGGCTTTGTGGAAAGCACTGGGACAGCATTTAGCACAATGTAGGAGCTCCATAAATATTAACTCTTATTAGTTCTGGGATTAGTATTCAGCATTGTGCGTGTTTAGTAGAAGTCTGGGCTCCAAAACTAGTCTTTGGAAGTAATCCCACTGTAACAATAGAAGAATCTATTGGGAGCAGCAAAAGCCCTGTAGCTTTGCTTAGCAGTGTTAGGTTTTTCTGAGCCTGCTCAATTTGTAAGCGACCATGGTCACCTCTGCAGATGTGCTCAACTGCAGCAGTCCTGCAGTGGCTGCTGAAGAGTTAGATGAGTGGGGCATGCTGGGATGCCCTGGATCTGAGGATGCCAGTGGGCCACTGTTCCCAGTCTGGATGCTGGTATTGGGAAAATATTTTATGAAAAGATATACCAAAAATATCCCCTTTTTGACAAATCATTTCCAACTCAATTTTTATTTTTCTCATTTTATGGATAAATATGTATCAAATAGCCTTATATATATGCAGAATACATTTGAAAATTTGAATATTCCATACATATAAACTAGCTGGCAAGTCTTAGCAATTAGAAGTAAAAACTGATGCCAAGCAGACAGGCTCACATCCTGTGACAGGTTCTACCCTTAGCAGATTTTAGGGCAAATCACTCCTCCTCCAAGCTGTGGTTTTACCTTTGTGAGATGGGACCCTCTAATGCTGCTTTTGAAAATTATGTCTCAGAATGAAAATATGCTCTTCCACTCCATGCTCCAAATATTAGGAGGACACAGTGAATGTTACATTCAAAGCGGACACTACTACTGCCCTGCTCCCAGTGCAGGCAGGCGTAACAGGGAGGAATGACCATCATCCCTGTATACAGTGAGAAGAATGTGTTGCTTTTATTAGTCTTGAACAGGCTCCTGGTGCATCAGGTTCCCCCAGAAACTTTCAGAACAGATTGAGGCTATGTGCCCTTACTGGAGATGTGAATTTAGTTAGTTAGGATCTTGGGCATCCAAAAAGCACAATCGAGAACTTACATATCCCAACACATGCTCCATATTCCTGTGCTCCTATCCACGGTCTGCACATTGGTGTCATCCAGCACATTTTGATGCCATTGGTGGGGAGGAACCAAGGGAGAGCGTTTATTTAGAGCCATCCTACCTCTGAAAAAAATACTGTCAGCATGCAATCTGCTGATGAGAGATGGGATAAATCCACTATTCACATGTATCTTTTACCCCTCAGCCCAGGTATGTATACTCATTCCATTCGATTTTATTATCAATCAGCATCTGCACGCACGACTTTAGAAATTGTGCTGACCTGGTCCAACTTTGATTTAGGGGGGTCATAGGGTATTTGCCTTACTTTTATGTATAGCTTACCATATTATGAGCATTTCTAGATGACCTTTCTCCTTAACCTATATGTTTGTTTATCTATTTTGCCAGTCCTGGGGCTTGAACTTGGGGCCTGTTAGTTGGAGATAAAAGTTTCATGCACTTCTCTTACCATCCTGGCTTTGAATGTGATCCCCATAACCTTAACCTTCTGTGAATTTTAAGTTCCTATTGTATTCATTTAAAATTTGCTACAGCTAACTCACTGCCTTGCACATTATAAACCAAGAGTTGAATTCCTGGGGAATAGGATGAATTATGAGGAATTATTAACCAGTCATCAGGATCAGATTTATTTTGATCAGATTTATTTTGATATCACTACATTATGCATAGCAACCACCTATTAAAAAAAAAAAGTAAAACATAGACCTAACAGAACAAGTACAAAGGCAAGTATATACTTGACAATCAGCCCAGACTTCTGTTTAACAAAACTTAGGGAATGGGTGAGGGGACTTCCTAGTGTTAATGACAGTGAAGCTTGGATAAGAAATCCCCATCCTGATTGTTTGGGGGTTGTGTGTGTGTTTGGGGATTGTGTGTGTGTGTGTGGGGATTGTGTGTGTGTGTGTGTGTGTGTGTGTGTGTGTGTGCGCGTGCATAACAGTTATAAATTAATTTCCTAGAACTTGATGAGAAAAATATCATATTAAATGAAGTTAGGATATCCAAAAGTTACACTAAGAGACCCAAAGCCAAGCATCAAGGGAAGAGTGGAAAATTCAGGTACTGAGCTACCTCAGACTAAGTATTTGACAGTTGATTGGATATGATCAAAAAAAACTTTGCTATATTGACAAGTTACAAGTTACAACTTTTCTTGGAGGCCACAGAAACATAAGTTATGACTTTTCTCTCATGATATGCAATCCAGGTGCCCCATAGCCATGTATACATAGATGTCCTGGTTGTACTTTAAATTCAGCAAACTAAGCATAGTTCATCTTTGCTCCTGTTCTTTAGGTAGTATCTCCAGTTTTTGCTGATAGAATATCTTTGCTGGATCCAAAGTTCTCTTGCCTTGCAGATAATACTCTCCCACTCATGCCTTAATTAATATCATCCATATTTACCCCCTATCAGTTTGTCAGTTTCTTGTGAAAATGAGTATTTTCTTAATTTTAGTGTGTCTTTTGTACCTCTCATGCATTTTTTTGCATATTGTGTTCAATAACTAATTGCCAAATTAAGAAAAAAGAAAAGACTGGCTAATATGACTTGATGATACCAGTGTTTTTAGATAATTAATAGCATTTGTGGCATTTTTGCTTTAATGTGGCTCAAATCTTTAAGAGATCCAACCTCTTATATTACTTGTAATATTTTAAATCTATTAAGCCCGTTACATGGGAATATTCTGCTGTCACAGCATTCCACAGGCAGAATCCACAGGGTCATGAGTTCTTGGTCAGCTGGGACTACATAGCAAGACACCTTGTCTTGAAAATAAATAGGTGGGCAGGTAGGTAGGTTGGTAGGTCCATTGGAAACAGTAGTGAGGTCTCACAGTGAAAGACTCACCAATGTGCCAACCCTAAAGTAGCCTGATCCCTTCATCAGCCAATTTTGCCTGAGTCTCCTGAATACTGAAATGACAAGCATACACCACCATGCATGGCTCTGCCACCTGCCTTTAATAGTCAATTTGAATGTGTCTGTTGGTGGCAAATACTGCTTGTGTTTTTCTTCCCTTTACAATAGTTAGCACTCTTGGCCAGTGAGAAAAGCTCAGAAAGAGGACATGGCAGATATAGAAACTGACACTCATAGCCCCATCCATCACTCCTACCCACACAGCTCCTGCTCAGGGCCCACAGTAACTTTATATCAATGACTCTTCATTACCCTATCCTCAGCTAGCCCCCTTCCTCCTCCCATTTCAGCTTTCTGCCTCATCTTGTCACATTCCCAGAAAGGATGAGCCAGCCAAAGCCTTTCAGAGCACTGGCATGGTTCTGGTTCATTAGCAGTGCACAGAACAAGCAAGGTAGGGTGGGCAGCACAGAAGCTCTCGACAGTGAGTGAGAACAAGTTTATCAGCTTACAGGGGGCTCAAGTCTCGAGCCTTAGACCTCTGTCATTTCTTATAAGTACCGCACGCTAACTGATTGCACAGCTGGAGCTCTGACCTCTGTCATTTCTCTGGGAAATTTACCATGACCCTACCATGCAGAAACTGTGTTCCATTCCCCCCGCCCGCCTTTCATACTCAGGTTGTCTGTGTTATCTATGTTAACTCAGGTATCAGGTGGTAACAGGAAGAAAATAGATGCAGAGAAGGAAAGATGGAGAAAAAAATACTCAGATTCAACTCTCCATCTGAAATCAGGTGGCAGTTTTCTTTCTTTCTTCCTATCCTTCTCAACCTCCCTCTCCAAAGAAAGAAAGATATCCAGAGCCTTGAAAACTCTGCCAAGAAGAAATTATATCCTATCTGGCTTGTCAAATCCAGGTTCCTGAGAACAAAGGCTATCTTCAAATTACCTGTCAAATGATGATAGCAGTGAGGCATTACAAACCATTTTGATTGCTCACGTTATTTAGATAGGAAGTTATTGAAAAGTAACCTATAGGAAAATGTTTGCTTCCATTTTAGTCAGGTTCAAGCTAAACGTCTCATGACAGCGTGAAGCAGTGGAGAGACAGTAGGGTCAAGACCAGTGAAGAATCCTGGGCTTGTAAGAGTACAGATCTGCATATTCTTTCCTGGGGCTATTGATCATACACATAACAATGACCCCACAGAGTAACAGATGGCTGGACTTGCAATAGCTAATTTCCTGGCTGAGGGTCTGTGGGAGTGCATTAGTGCCATGTGGCAGTCATAAGTGACATAAGCCTCCAATTTGAGCCTGGGAGTCTCACTCTATAATGGAGTCTTTTGTCACCACTGAGTTTTATCTGAGGAGGGTGTGAAGGGAATTGGGGCTTATAGGTCTCTTGTCCTGCCCTTTGCAGGGTAGGGCACTTCAGTGTAGGGTATGGTACCTGAGAGTGTTTGTTAAATATTGTAAGAAAAAGAGATAGATTAGGGGTGTCATTCAATTGGTATAGTGGGTTCCCACGTTCAATCCCCAGTACTGCAAGAGAGATGGTGAGGGCAAGAGGGAAAAAGAAAGGGAGGGAGGGAGAGAAGATAGAAAAGGAAGGAGAAAAGGAAGGAGGGAGGGAGTCAGGCATTACCTTAAGTGACAGAGGATTTGTGATGGAATCAACTATTCCCATATTAGCTAATCAATACCATTTTCTGTCAGTTCTTTCTTTTTTATTTTATTTTTATTTCTTTTTTATTTTTGTTGTGGATCTTTTTTTCTGGATCTTATTTGTGTGTTTGGTTAGAATCTATCATGATAACAGGCATAGAGACCACAGTCACTTGGTCAATACCATTCTCTCCTCCCCAGGTGCATCAATCAGGGTCTAAGGAGACAGAAACCCATATCAGTGTTTGTTAATCTAAAGAGATAGCCTCTGGAGCAGGGAACTGAAGTCAAAGTAGAGCAGGGGAATCACTGGGACAACAAGTACAGGAAGTAGTTCCTCTCCAGCACCAAGTGAACCAGGAGACATTGCAATTAATGCACTTGAGCAGTTGGGTACTGAGCCCCCTCATAGCAGGCTACATTTCTGAGGAGCAATAAGTGTCAGGTCTCTTTCTCACTCTTATAAGAGGGACCCATTGCACTAGGACCCACTCAGAGAGTGGAGCAGCAGCAGCTGTGCTGCTGGCATAAGTGGTTAAAACTAGTTCTGTGTGCACCAGAGAAATTATAGCATGGATTAAGCTGCATCTACTGGTTACACTGACCCTGTCAGTGGGCAGAAATGATACTTTAGAGACTCTAACAGAAACAGACAACAAGCAGAGGAGAGAGGCAGGCACCTCTTTCCCTATATCTATCCTGCAGATTCTTTCAAGGGCCATTGGCAAAACTGGATGGAGCCTTTGGCAAGGGAGAAACAGCCTACAGAACCCCAACTCAACTTATGCACATGGCAGAGGAAGATGGACTTTGTACTTAGAGGCACAAGATCGGTAATGTCCACATTGATAAATAGCTACATCAGCTCAGAACAAGCTCAAGGTCCTTGTCCCTTGCTGTCCTGAGCCTGGAATTTTTTGTGTCATGCTTCTTCACCTCAGCCCAGTGTTGCACTTCTAGTAATGCTGACTACCCTCAGCACTTCAAAGTTTCCATTTCATAATCCCTTCATCCCTTGTGCCACAGAGATCTATCCCTTAATCCTCTGATATATGTACCTAAGGGGGAAACATGTTCCAGCTCTACCTCTAGTCAAGGTGCTTTTCTTGCAGATTTTCTCTGCTATCAGTGTTTTTCTGAGGTCATTTTCCTGCTTCTGTGTCCTCAGAACCAGCTTCCCTGGTAACATATCCATATTAAGGTTGGCAAAGGCAGGCAGCCAGAAGTGAAGCCCCAGGCTTTCTAATACAGTCCTTAGTTATGGTTATTTCCATTGTATGCCTGCATCTTGCTTAATCAGAAAAAGAATAGTTTGGTCCCTCTCTTGAAACAGTGAGCAGCAATGTAGATTACAGACTTGCTGTAGATTACAGACCAGAACAGTGAAGAGTCAGGAGAAGTATTGGCTCTGAGCTCAGTAGTGATTGGGCCACCCACCAGTGAGAAATAGAGCAGTTAATCCTATGGCAATCCTGTGGATGAAGACTGGAGATAGGGACTGAGGGATTAAGGATCTGTCCAAGATCAGAAATCTAACAAGATCTGAAGCTAAATGGTTAGTGACCTCATACAAAGACTCCATTTGAAGGTGAAGATTTAATGGGTTGGCCTTGGGCAAGCACTAAATGAAAGCTAGTAATATGTTGTTAATCTGGTGACTGTTTTCAAAAAGTTTACTAAATGATCAAGATAATTATCACATCTTATAAGATGTTTTCTAATTTATAAGAGTCTTTAATGCAGACTGTCCCCCAACTTACATTGTTTTGGCTTATCATTAGAATGATGTAGAAGTTGTAGGTAGAATTCAGCAGAAAATAGCCTTTTACGTTTGGAATTTGGATCTCTCTATGAACTAGCAAAGTTGGGCAGAGCATTGAGTTACAAATCCCAGTCGGCCCCGAGATGACCACCATGAATCTACATACTGTGCCATTAAGCTTAAATACAGTAGGTTCTATGTATGGGTTGTTTTTTCAATCTCAGAAATTTTCAGTTAACAGTGAGGTCATTAAGATATAATACCCACTGGAAATGAAGGAATATCTGTACATTTTATCCCATTTAACTCATCATTGGATGAGGAAGGGTATCATTTTGATTCCATGGAGGAGCTTACTGTGTATACTGTTTGAGGGTCCTGAGAGACCGGAGAGGAGGCAGTACCACTGTGAGTTTGGGGTATTCAAGCTCACCTCCAGTATGCAGGATTTTGTGGGACTGCTGTAGATTATGGAGCTGAGAGACTGGGAGTGAGATGCTGCCA
This sequence comes from Dipodomys merriami, assembly GCF_024711535.1. Lineage (NCBI taxonomy): Eukaryota > Metazoa > Chordata > Mammalia > Rodentia > Heteromyidae > Dipodomys > Dipodomys merriami. The sequence goes on along the minus strand of NW_027202937.1, from coordinate 30,952,770 downwards.
TCAGCGCCTCCTCTCCTCTCTTTACCCTCTACTTTGGAGCACAGTAACTTCCACACTTCACTTTGCTCCATCCGCAAAATCTGGATGGCACCATCTGCCTTTCTGAGCAGTGACTTTGGGAAATGAAAGTTTAAAAGCCTTTTGCATCACCTGCAGATAACCCACACATATTAAAGGTTTGGGAGAACAGAAGAAATCTCGAAAGTGTGGCTTCCTGGTTGATCCCTGTTTTCAGAAATGTTGTTACTCATTTTATAGAAGGAAATTTAATCATTATTGGGCTTGGGCTTGTATGTTTCTCTTAGTTGTTAGCTGGCTTGCTCAGAGCCTTAGTGAAATGACCCAGGGTTTATTTGAGGTAATTCTAAAAAGCTCTTTTACTGATTCCAGAGTTAAAATTATATTTTTTTAATTTTGGAAATACTCAGGATTGAAATTAGAGCCTCACTCTAGTCCCTTTTTTACTGGTTATTTTCAAAGTAGAATGTATACCTTGGCTATCCTGGGCTGAGTCCTTCTACTGGTGTTTCCCTGTGATACTAAGAATAAATAGTAGGCCTATAACTGTATCCAAGACATTGATTGAGATGAGGTTTCATGAAATAGTGTTTGTCTCTGGCTGTCTACAAACTGATTCCCCAATCTTAACCTCTCAAGTAGCTAGACTGCAGCCACTGTACCCAGTCCCAGATAGTTAAAATTCTTAAACTGACAAGATACCTGGAGTCATTGAAGAGGCAAAACTTGTGATCTGAGAAAAGGTGAAACCTAAGCACTCTGGAAGAGTAAGAACATGAAGTTGTTCACCAAATGCCTCTGCAGGGGTCTCTTCTTTCCTCTGAAGGAAAATGGCAATCCTGGAACTAACCAGGAGAATCGAAATTTGGGCAATACTTGGTCTTTTTAATTTATTATTTAGGAAGGACAAGCCTCACTAATTGTTTCTATCAGGCTTCCTCTGCCTAACTTGACTAAACTCAGCACTTCAGTTTGCTTGACAGTGGCCCAGGTCCTTCATGATACCCTTCTTGCTACTCTATGAGACGTTTTTGATTAGACAGCAGCATGTGATATGTAAAGCAACTTTTTGCAGATGAACAAACTAGACATAAAGAGCCAGCAGTCACATAGTGTCACATGTACCTAATGAACTTTCTTATAGATGGCGCTGGATTTGGATGAATTTGGCGCAAAAAAAATAATGTTTCGGGGTGGGAAGGTGGCTCAGTGGTAGAGCGCTTGCCTTGCATGCATGAGGCCCTGGGTTCGATTCCTCAGCACCACATAAGCAAAAAGAAAAAAAAGCCGGAAGCGGTGCTGTGGCTTAAGTGGTAGAGCGCTAGCCTTGAGCTGAAGAGATGAGGGACAGCGCCCAGGCCCAGAGTTCAGGCCCCATGACCGGACTCCCCCCCCCCAAAAAAAATAATAATGTTTCACATTTCTTCCTAAAGTGAAAAACTTGAACTCATCATTGTCTTGTTCTTTGGTATAGAGTCTGATATAAACAACTAGAATTTTATTTTAAGCACAGTAAACTTATATTTCAAAGAAAACGCAGTTATATAACTGGTAGCAAATACTTTCTTTCATTCCTCTAGGTGGCTAAGTATTTATATATTTTTCCTTTGATTTTTCTTTTCTAAGTAATATTAGTACTTAAAACTATATATTGTTTAAATTATATAATATAATAGTACAGTGGATGCCGATAAAGAATGGTGACCTGTCCCTGTCTTTTCACTTGCATGCATTTTTCTTCTCCATCACACTCCCTTACCTCTGGGGGGACCTGACCTTCCACAGAGCAGCTGAGATGTTTATTTTCTTCTAAAAATTTGGGTGGTCATACTTATCCATTTTGTTCACTCTCCATTTCTACCCTACTGTTGACCTCTAATATTAAACTATTTTCCAGAAATAGAAAATCAAATATTTTAAAAGGTAAATAGGCTGAACCCACTTATCTTGCAGATACTTAAGTCCTATCCACTGTAGGGAAAGGGTTCATTGCAGAAAGGCAACTGAAATATGCGAATTCTTTGGTTCTGTGCAGGTCAGGAAGAAACATTATAGTAGAGACATAGAGTCTGACCCTACCAGAGCAATGTGGTAGAAGGAGGAGTTTGAGGAAGAAAGATGGAAGGTCAGATCCAAAAAATATCTACCCTATGGAAAGAAGCTTTAGTCCAATTCTAAACAAGCTATTGGAAATTGTGTGGCTTAAATTCCTTCAGTTCATTTTTGTTTTGTTCATTTTCGTGAAACCTGGAACTGTCAGATCACCTCTCAATATGACCTCATTGGCTAATTAAGCCTTAATATGAGTTTTGGTGAGGACAATATAAAACAAGCGTTCACAGACCTGGCTTTCCCTTATACTCTCAGCTTCTTTGTTATGTCTTTTTTTACCTAGGACCTCCTCTCACTTTAAATGAGGAAGATAAAAGACATATATATGTCTCATAGTAAGCATGATGAGCTGGGAAAAATTCACCTAATATACAATGATAGTATAAGACATGAAGATATACACAAGAAATTCAATCAAAGGTTTAAATAACTAGGTAAAGCACAAATATTTTATCTTTGAGAGGAAAAAAATTATATGAAAGTAATGTTTCTTTTAGGGAAACTAAATTACCTTATATAAAAAGAAATGAAGAGAGATGAAAGGATGAAGTCTTTGATAAATTCTAAACATGTCAGGAGTGAGAAATTACTATTATATTGTTGTGTAATAGTAAAGGGAAGTGCTTAGTTTTAGAGGACTTCTGTCACTATATGTTTATTGTTTTCTTGGTTTTTTATTTTATTGTCAAGGTGGTATACTGAGGGGTTACAGTTAAATGAGTCAGAGAAAGAATACATTTCCTTTTCAACAGTTTCACTCCCTCATTCTGTCCCAGTTTTCCTCTACCAACCCCCCCCCCACATACACAAAGTTGTATATTTCATTTCTAATGTAGTGTATAGTGGATTTCATTGCTGAATTGGGTCACCCTTTGTCCCCATGTTTCTGTGCTACACCTTCTCCCCAAATCAAATAAACTTACATACAAAACAAAGGGTAGAGAAATACAAAACAACAATGGAAGGGAATGTCCCAAAGAAAAAACTGTAACAACAAAAGAAAGAACAAAAACAAACTGCAAATGGTGTAATAAAAACCTGCCTATTTCCATTTGTTGGAGTTCATTGTGATAAGCATCATTTCATATGATCATATGTACATAGCTATTGAGCCCTTGTGATCCTCTCCTAGGAATAGCCTCCTTTGTTCTCACTTTGTGAATGTTTAGAGTCCTGTTTATCATGTGTAATTATTTGTCTTTCACTATCCATTGCATTTACTTGTAGATTTTTAGGCACATTCTAGTTGTTACACTTGAGGGAAACCATGCAGCCTATGTTTCTTTGGGTCTGGCTTACTTTGCTTAGTACAATTTTTTCCAAGTCTTTCCATTTCCTTATGAATAGGGTAATGTCATTCTTTCTGATGAAAGCATAGGATTCCATTGTGTATATATACCACATTTTCTTGATCTATTCATACACTGAGGGGCCTCTGGGTTGATTCCATTTCTGGGCTATGGTAAACAATGCTGCAATGAACATGGTGATACTAGTGGCTTTTGTGATGAATTAGGTGCCCAGAAGGGGGATTGCTGGGTCATAGGGGAGCTCTATGTTGAGTTTTTTGAGGAACCTCCATACTGCTTTCCAGAGTGGTTGAACAAGTTTACATTCCCACCAACAGTGTAGTAGCATTCCCTTTTGGCCACACCCCCACCAGCATCTATTAGTGTTAGTTTTCTTGATAATGGCCATTCTAATTGGGGTGAAGTGGAATCTCAATGTTATTTTGCTTTGTATTTCTTTTATGGCCAAAGATGTCGAACATCTCTTCATGTGTCTATTGGCTATTCCTATTTCTTCTTCAGAGAAGTCGCTTTTTTTAAGTCTTTATCCCATTAATTAATGGGTGATTGTTTCTTTGAGGATTTGTTTTTCAGGGGTTGAATTTTTTGAGCTCTGAGTATATTTTAGATATGAGGCCCTTGTCTGATGTATAGCTAGTAAAGATCTTCTCCCATTCTGTGGGCTATCTTGCGAGCTATGTCCTTTGACCTATAATAACTCTTCAATTTGATGCAATTCCATGTGTCCAGTCTTTCTTTGATTTGTTGTGATTCTGGATCTTTATTTAGGAAATTTTGACCTGTGTCAAGAAGCCTTAGTGTTTCTCCATCCTTTTCTGTAAAATTTTCAAGGTATCTGGTATTACATTGAGGTCTTTGATCCATTTAGAGTTGATTCTGGTACAAGGTGATATATGAGGTTCTAAGTTTAGTTTTTTACATGTGTATAACCAATTCTGCCAGCACCATTTGTTGAGAACTCTGTCTTTCTTCCATCCTGTGCTTCTGGCTCCTATATCAAATATTAGGTGGCTATAGGTGTGTGTGAGTTCATTTCTGAGTTTTCTGTTGTATTGCAGTGGTCCTCAGGCCTATTCTTTGGCAAGTACCAAGATGTTTTAATACTACATCTTTGTCATAGAGTTTGAAGCTTGGTATTGATATTCCTCCAGCACTATTCTTCCTGCTAAGGATTGTTTTTGCTATTCAGGGTTTTCTATTATTGCATAGGAATTTTGGATTACATATTCTATATCATTCTAGAATGTGGTGGGGATTTTAAATGGCATTGCATTGAATTTATAGATAAGTTTTTTTTCAGTATTGCCATTTTCACAATGTTAATCTTCCCAATCCTGGAGCATGGAATTTTTCTCATACAGGTCCTTCACATCTTAGGTTAAGTTCATTCTTACAGGTTTGTTGTTGTTGTTGTTTTTAGGCTATGAAGTTGCTGTCTTCATTTCAGTATGGATTTTGTCATTGTGAGCAAGCAGACGAACTACTGATTTTTGTGGGTAAACTTTATTTCCTGCTACTTTGCCAAAGCTTAGATTAGCTCAAGTAACTTGGTAGGGTTCTTTAAATACAGGATCCTGTCATCTACAAAGAGGAATAGGTTTCCTTCTTCTTTCCCTATTTAGATCCCCTTTATGGTTTGTTTGTTTTTTTGTTTGTTTTTTTTTTATAGGAATTGCAGTAATATCTTGAAGAGGAGTGAAAAGAGCAGTCATCCTTGTTGTCATTCCCAGTTTTCATCATTAAGTGTAATGCTGGCTGTAGTTTTGTCATTATAGCCTTTATTATATTGAGGAAAGTTCCATGGAGTCCTAGCTTTTCCAGGGCTTTTATCATAAACTGGTGTTGAATCTTGTCAAATGCTTTTTCTTCATCTATTGAGTTGATCAAGTAGTCCTTGTCCTTGCTTCTTTTGATATGTTGAATTAGATTAATTGACAAAGTACATTGAACCAGATTTGCATTCCTGGAATGAGTCCCATTTGATCATAGTGTATGATTTCTGTTGTGTTTTTTTGTACTTTTTTATTGTAAAAATACTGTACAGAGGGGTTACAGTTACATGAGCAAGGTAATGAGTTAGTTGTTGAATTTGATTGGCCAGAATTTTATTGAGAAGTTTTACATCAAAGTTCTTCAAAGGGCTGAGTCTGTAGTTCTCTTTAATGAGTCCCTGTCTGCTTTGGGGATAAGATTCATGCTCTATAGGATGAGTTTGGCAGTTATCTTTTGCTTTTAATTTTACTGAAAAGTTTGAGAAATATTAGAGTGGATTCTCCTTTGAAGGAATTATAGAATTTAGCTGTGAATCCATCTGGTCCTGGGCTTTTCTTGGATGGGTGGTCTTTTTTTGTGTGTGTGCCATTTCTACCTCATTACTTGTTATGGGTCTATTTAGTTTATTTAAATCTTCTTGGTTTAGTTTGGGTATATCAAGATTTGCTTAGCAATTCTTCCATTTTTTCCAGATTCTTGATTTTATTAGCATAAAGGTTTGCAAAGTATTCCCTTAGAATGTTTTAGATCTTTCTTGTTTTTGTCATGATGTTCCCATTTTTGTCTTTAATTTTATTCATTTGGGTGTGTTCTCTTCTTTTTTTAGCCAGATTTGATGAGTCTGTCGATTTTGTTAATTTTTTCAAAGAACCAACTTTTTTGATGGTTCTTTCTATGATATTTTTGGTCTATTATTCATTCATTACTTTTTAAAAATATATATTTTTTTATTATAAAGATTCTATACCTAGGGGTTACAGTTACATGACTAAGGTAATGAGTACATTTTCTATCGAGCATTGTTACCTCCTCCTCTGTTTTTCTCCTGCCATCCCTTCCCTCCCATTTATTTGTGATTTAATTTTGATTATTTTGTTTTTCTCTACTGGTTTGGGATTTGGCTTGTTTCTCTATTTCAAGGAACTTAAGTTGCATCGTTAAATTGTTGATTTGAGATTTCTCCAATTTATTGATGTAGGCACTCAGAGCTATAAATTTTCCTCTGAGTACTGCCTTTGCTGTGTCCCAGAGAAGCTAGTATTTTGTAAGTTTTTTTTTTGATAAATTACATAAATGTTTGAATTTCATTCCTGATCTCTTTAATGACCCACTATTCATTCAACCATGTGTTGTTCAGTCTCCATGAGACTGTTCTATGAAGAATGTTCTATGGTGGCTTTTGGTGTTGAGCTCTAATTTTTTTCAGTTATGGTGTGACAGAATGCAGGCAATGATTTCAGTGTTTCTGAATTTGCACACATTTGCTTTGTGGCTAAACTATGTTCCATTTTAGAGAATGTTCCTTGTGCTAATAAGAAGGTATATTCGGATGTTTCCCTGTGAAATATTTTGTAAATGTCTATTAATAGTTGGTCAGAACCGTTATTTAGTTCTAAGATTTCTCTGTTTAATTTTTGCTGGTTTGATCTATCAGAGGCTACAGTGATGTGTTACCTCAAAGATCAATGTGTTTTAATCTGTACATGTTTTTAGGGTAAGCAGTATTTCTTTGATGACTTTGGGTGCCCTGTCATTTGATATATAGATATATAGATATTTAAAATTGTTATATCCTGTAGGAGAGATCCTTTATTAGTATGTATTGTCCTTCTTTGTCTCTTCTCACTAATTTTTATATGTTTTTATTGTAAAAATACTGTACAGAGAGGTTACAGTTACATGAGTAAAGTAGTGAGTACATTTCCTATGGAGCATTGTTACCTCCTCCTCGTTTTTCTCCTCATGAATTTTAACTTGAAGTCTATATTAATATGATATTACTATTACCTGTTTATAAAGGCCTGTTTATGGGAGCCATTTATTTAATAGATTTCAGTCCAGTCTGTCTCTCAGAATATCTTTGTTTTGTGGGAAATATGTGTCTCTTGAAGACAGCAGATGGATGGATCTTGCTTTTTGATCCAGCTATTCAATCTATGTCATTGAATTGGAGATTTATTGAGAGTTTGGACTGAGAAGTGTTTAATAGTTCCTGCCATGTTATCCACCTTCTTAGGTGCTGTGCCTCCTCATTTCTTACTATATATATCTGCTTTTCTGATAAGGGGCCATTTCACTGCCAATACCATGTTCTTGTTAGTTTACTATATGTAATACATTTTAGTATCTTCTGTAATGCTTGTTTGATGCTTGTTTCAATTTTTTTGTTGTTGTTGTGAAAGACTTTTATTTGTCCCTCTGGTATGAAGGAGAGCTTTGGTTGGTAGTTGTTTTCCTTTAAGGAACAGCATACCTCATTCCAGGCTCTCCTTTTTTTTAATGGTCTTTTCTGAGAAGTCTATAGTTACTCTGATTCATTTTCTTTTATAGGTAATCTTTTCTCTCTGACAGTTTTATGGATCTTTTCCTTGTTCTCTATTAATCCTGTGCAGATTACAATATAGCAATGGGATTTTCTGGTCTGATCTGGTCTGCTTGGGGTTCTAAAGACTTCTTGTGTATGATTGTGCCTATCCTGTTGGATGTTTAGGAAGTTCTTCTCTAGAATTACATTAAATGTATTTCCTATCACTTTAACCTCCTTCTCTTTACTTTTCTTAATTCCTATTAGTCTTAAATAGTTTTTCTCATTGTTCCCTGAGACTCTTGTAAGGACGTTTTGTATGTGGATTTGTTCTGAATAATTACCTGTCCTTTCTCACTAATGTCTAGTTCATCGTCAATCCCAGAGATTCAGTCTTCTATGTTTTCCAAGCTGCTGTCAAGATTTTCTACTTCATGTTTTATTCCCCTGCCTTCTAATGAACTATTTTTGATGGCTTTAGTCTCTATTGAAGATTAGTTTTAAGTCTTGTATGTACTTTGTTACCTCCTTGTTTGATTTTTCTTCTTTCATATCCTTTAGCTGAGTGACTAGTTTCTTCATTTGACTTCCTTTCCTTTTCTGGGAATTCACTTAGCTTTCTGTTTGTGGATTCCACAAAATCCTCTAATAATTTGTTGGTCTCATCACACTCACACATAGCCCTGTACAGACTTTCCATTCAACATATTTATCAGCAGTGTTTTTATAGCATTTGAGAATGATTTTTAGATCTTTCATTGACTGTTCCATTTCCTGGTTATTTTGTGTGGGAGTTGAGGTCACTTGCCTTGTCCTTTTCCCTGTGCTTCTATGGTTTATTCTGCCTATTTGGAGACAAAAGCAAATCCAAGACCACAAAAGAACACAATTTCAAGGAAAATAAAACAACCTAGAGCCCTGTAATTGCTCAGCCTTTACAAGTTCAAAATCATAAATAGATAGTCCACTATCTAACTCTCCTTTTGTTTGTTTGAGGAGATGTATTGAGGTTCAGAAAAGGAGATTATATGTAGTTTTAGCATGTGTGCCAATCTATTGTTAGCAATAAAATTATCAGGACCAAAAGGATAACAGAATGAGCCAATTAGATAGTCAAAATGGAAACAAATACACTGTAACTTACAGACAAACAATTAGGCATCAACAGACAAAAGCAAAGGAAGGAGAGAAAGATCAGAAATAGAAGAAAACAAATTAAAGTTAAATGTTGAGAGACATAATGAAAAATAGAAGGAGAAGCAAATAAGAATAGAGGAATAGGGGCTGGGAAGGTGGCTCAGTGGTAGAGTGCTTGCCTTGCATGTCTGAAGCCCTGGGTTCGATTCCTCAGCAAAAAGAAAAAAAAAGTCGGAAGTGGCGTTGTGGCTCAAGTGGTAGAGTGCTAGCCTTGAGCTGAAGAGCTGAGGGACAGTGCTCAGGCCCAGAGTTCAAGCCCCATAACCGGACCCGAAAAAAAAAAAAAAAAAGAATAGTGGAATAAAGAAAGGAAAGGAATAGAAGGAAGAATACTAGGACCCAAATTAAATTTTTAATTATAGATTAATAATAATAATATACATTACTAAGAAAAATAGAGATATAGAAAATGGAGCAATCAAAATATTGCCAGAGTTAAATATGCACACAGCTAAAAAAGAGGCCTAGTAATTTCTGTAGACTGTATATCTAAGACTAAACAGTACCAGTGAAAAAGAGAAAGAAAAATAGATAGAATAAAAGGAAGGAAGGAAAGAACTGGTTCTCCAGTTTGTTTGGAGGACATTGTGTCTCCTGAGGTCTGCTAATTCAGTCTCTTAGTGGAGACTTTGATTTCCTTGTGGGGCTCAGCTTTTCTTGTGATATAGTTGGATTCAGAGCCTTCTTGATATTGGCTGTTACCTAGATTCCCTACTCAGGCCTGTCTGAACCTTACTTATAACTTAAAGTGAACTTTGTTTGCATGGCCAGAACAAAGTTCTTCCCTACTAACTTGGAGCCTTTTCAGGTCTCCTCTTAACCTAACATAATAGGAGGGGGAGTTGCTTGAACAGGAAGGACATCACTGTTATGTGCCACCTAGAATCTTTGCAAGGTACTTGGCTGTGGGTGGTACTAGGATATATCTGGAATCAGTGGCTTTCTGGGGTGGGATAAGCAGGGGTCTAGCTCCAGAGACCCTCATCTTAGCCAAGCCTGAAATTGCCCTAAACTTTTACAATTTGTCCAGGTTTTTTTGCAAATGAGATTTTAGAGACTTTTGTTTTTGTAATTCCAAGGTGGTTGGCTGACCTTGAGCTGATGTGATGAATTGTATCTGCATCCAAATGTTGCTGGGCAACCCATTCCTGGTTTTTCAATTCTCATTGGAGGTACATAGAATGTCCACAGGCTTGGCCACCACTCCTGTCTCAGCATTACTACCACTGGTGCTGCTGCCTCTGCTGGCAAACAATTCTGTCTTCTTATGCAGGCAGTTTATAATGTTCTTCGTTGGTTTAAACCTCTGTATAATTATAGCTTACTTGGCCTTCTAGACATGGAAAGACTGGTGGCTCCCTAAGACTCTGCTTCTACACCGAGAGCTTAGTTGGTTCCCTGTTACCTTTCTACCACCTTCTTTGAACTTCCCATGTTTATTGTTTTCATAATTTTTTTTGTCAACTGTGGGACTTGAACTCAGGACCTGGATGCTATGAGTTTTTTCATTCAAGACTAGCCCTTTACCACTTGAACCACAACCACACTTCTGGCCTTTTGCTGGTTTATTGGCAATAAGAGTCTTACAAGCTTTCCTGCCTGGGATTTCTTTGAACCATGATCCTCAAATCTCAGCCTCCTGCATAGCTGGGATTTCAGGCATGAGCCACTGGTGCCCAGCTCTTATAAAAATTTTTATTTAAATATAGTGCATAAACTATACAATTTGCCCACACAAACTCAGAAATTCAGTGATTTTTTTAGATTATTCACAGATATGTATTTCCAATCAGTTTTAGATCATTTTTGTCACTCCAAACTCAATGTTTGGTACCTTTATCCTACATAAATATTTAGTCAGATATTGTAAGGCAGCAAAGGAAAGAAAGCTCTGGGGTTTCCAAAGTCATATGGGATTCTTCATTTTAACAAAGAGGCTCCATTTTTTTTCTTTCTTCCTTACTTTTATTAAGTTAAAGAACTTACCTTCAGGCAGAGGCCTTAAAAGCTTGTTCCAGATTCCAGAAAACCCACAGAGGGTATGAAGCCACCTTCTTTTTTTTTTTTTTTTAATATTATTTTATTTTATTTGAGAACATACTGTACAGAGGGGCTAATGAAGCCACCTTCTGCTGTGTCATCCATACCTTACTCATAAGGATAGCCCTGTGCTCTTCATTTCCATGCATAGTTGAACATGATTTGTCTTCAACAAAGCATTCCAGAGCTTTAAATTAAACTAAAGAGCACTCAGAATGGTTTGAAATTCTATTTCTGCCCTTGAGAGTTCATTAGAGTTGAAGTTTACAATATAAAGACATTAATAATTAATTGAATATAAGGTTCCAGAATTATTGTTCCACATGACTCCAGTATGGAAACACTTCGTTTTCTGAGACTCTTCAACAGGGAACAAACATTTCATCAAAAGTTAAAAACAAATGTGGGAAACTTCCTGTTAAAGATGAGAAGAATGTTTAGAACTTGTGAGTCTCACACAGTCTCTTGGTGAAGAAACAGAACACATGTTGTCTGGATAGGAGCTGTGCCCTCCTCTGACCAACACAGTGTGGGCCTAGCACTCAGCAAAATTAACTAAAACTAAAAGCAAAATACTGGAACAAAGTGAGAAAATCTCAATAATGATTGAGACAGCATGGAATCATGACTTAACATGAATTCATAATGCGCCAAACCAACCAGCCAGATTTAATAAGTGGTTTTTGGTTGCCAAAAGGAAGAGATAGAATTAAAGGGCTGTCAAACATTTGGATGTAAAACAAAGTATTTACAGTGCATACTGTTTTTATAGGTATGATTTGTAAGTTAATTTAGGTAAAAACACAATCACATGGACTGTAAACAGAATAAAGGTCTTTATATATCAAGATAATTAGTCTAAGAGCTAAATGAATCATTGGAAAAGGAAATGTCATGGAAGGCACCATAGGGATAAATGTTAGATTTGGTCTTATTTACATAATTGTTAATTAGGCTCAATAGACTACTTCTGGAAACAGTAGTAGAAATCAAGCCATTTCCTGTGAGTCTAGTGGGCCAAATGTTAAAATCCCCACCAAATGTTATCTTGAAATCCTAACCCCTAAATGACTGCTATTAGCAGGTCATGTCTTTGGAGGTTATCAGGTCATGGAGCAGAGATCTCAGGAGCAGGAGTAAGTATAGGGAGAGAAGAGGCATAAGAGCTTGCACATACAAACTTATAGCTTGTGCTCTTGCTCATTTATGTCCCCCTTGTAACCATGCGAGGACATAGAGGATCCCTGACCACATGGGCATATTGAACAGAAGCCTCCCAAACTGTGGCAAATCTGTGCTTGGTGTTTAGGCCCCTGGTCTGTAGTATTTTTGTTATATCACAAACTAAGACAAAACCCTTAGTTTTAAATGGGAGTTCTTATAGCATAGGATTAATAAACACCACCTGACACAAGTAGACTGGCACTAGTTTAGATCATTGTTCTACACTTGATGGCCTTTTGACTGTAGGTGGATTAGTTAGGGACTCTAATCTTCATTTTCCTCAGGAGCAAAACAGTACAGTAGTATTGGCTGTTTTCTAGGATGATTCTATGTGTTGATGAGATGCTGTACATCAAATACCTTAGCACAGTCCCTGGCAGCTCACCCCGGGAATTATAAATATTGTTAAGAATAAAACCAGTTGTCTACTTAGGATACTGAGATCTGAGGATTGCATTCAAAGCCAGCCTAGAAAGATAAATGGAAGACACCCTTAGCGCTAATTAAATAAATGGCAAAGTCAGAAGTGAAGTTGTGGTAAAAAGCTAGCCTTGAGCAGAAAAAGCTAAGTAAGGGTCCTGAGTTAAAAAGAAATAAAACTGGGCGCTAGTGGCCCATGCCTGTAATCCTAGCTACTCAGGAGGCTGAGATCTGAGGATCGCAGTTCAAAGCCAGCCTGGGCAGGAAAGTTTGTGAGACTCTTTATCTCCAATAACCCACCAAAAAACCGGAAGTGGCTCTGTGACTCAAGTGGTAGAGCACTTGCCTTGTGCTGAAGAGCTGAGAGACAGCACCCCAGGCCCAGAGTTCAAGCCCCACAACGAAAGAAAGAAAGAAAGAAAGAAAGAAAGAAAGAAAGAAAGAAAGAAAGAAAGAAAGAAAGAAAGAAAGAAAGAAAGAAAGAAAGAAAGAAAGAAAGAAAGAAAGAAAGAGAAGGAAAGAAAGAAAGAAAGAGAAGGAAAGAAAGAAAGAAAGAGAAGGAAAGAAAGATGGAAGGAAGGAAAGAAGGAAAGAAAGATGGAAGGAAGGAAAGAAGGAAAGAAAAGAAGGAAGGGAGGGAAGGATGGAGGGAGGGAGGGAGGGAGGGAGAGAGGGAGGAAGATAAAAAAAAAATCAAGGATTTTAAGGCTGATCAAGGAAGAAAAGCAGTATACAGTCATCCCTTAACTAAACTTAGCCAACATTAAAAGCTGACCAAAAAGCATCTTGAATACTTTTAGAACTCTGAAGAGTAGGGGAAGCAGAGTACCTCCCTGTTTGACACACTTCTCCAAATTAAAAACAAATAAGATAACTTAGCCTAAAGGGAACAAAACAAAGATGAAGACTGACTTAATGATGATTGACTAGTACAGAAAAATGTGCATAATCTGTTATCTTGTCTTAGAAACATTAGAAAAGAGAAGGGGAGCTTGCAAAATACATCTCATGTAAAAGCACACTTCCCTTGGATAAAAGTATATTGTGCTATGCCATGTCACCAGCTGACCATGAAAGACAATCTTGAGAATATTTTAGATATTCAAGGAGGGGCAGGGATGGAATGGAAAGAAGACAGCTTATGAGGCATTTAACCTCAAAAGGTCCTGTAAATATTAAATATTGCAAATATTTCAGATAACTGGATCATGGTCAACCATCACATATACGTGTTTGTTAAAGTGTGCATGTGCTCATGAATGACTTCATGGCAGCTGTGTCAGGAGTGCTGAAGCAGGTGCTATCTGAAGCATCTGCACCAAGTTGACCTCAATCAGGTATCAACCCTCAACAAGGTCAGAGCCTTACCCATCTGACTGGTCAAGGTACAATAAGTTTATTTAGTTTATTTAGGTAGTTTATTACTTACATAGATAACAACAGAAGGAGGAGAAACCTAAGGTTCCAGCTCTTACACACTAAAAAGGGGCTACTCCAAAGCAAAAGGAGAGTATGTGGGTTTGTTAGGTCTATTGTAATCACCCACCCCATACAAGGTGACTGACATGTGAGAGCTATATTGTCTTACAGCTCTCAAGGCTGAAAGTCTGAGATCATCACACCAGCTTCTCTTCCAGCTTCTCTACCTGTTGGCAATCTAACATTCTTTTGGCTGACTACATATCACCCCCAAGCTCTAACTTCATCTGCATGTTTTGTTTTCCCTGCAGATGATGAGAAACTGCTTCTTATGACAGCCTCACAGGGGGACAGGGGAGGGGCAGGAGCAGGCCTCCTAAAAGCTACCAGCAGTTCTGAACATGAAAATGTCACAAGCACTCTGTGGAGATGCAGAAGACCTGCAGTCAGGCCCAATCACTGGGCCTATGAGGATGAATGCAAGGTTGCCAGAACACTGAGATGAAACCATTCTACATCAGAGCTGGTAGTGCAGAAATGGAATCCAATCCTAATCTGGCTTATTCTTGTTGGTTACTCCTTGAGGCTTGCCATTGTCCAATACACTAAATTCTTTTGCCAAGAGATTGTTGAGCTAGAGGTATGGTTCAAGTAGTAGAGTGCTTACCTAGCAAGTTCAAGGTCCTGTTCAAACCATATTCCTAGGTGAAAAAAATGAAACAAACACTCAAGAGGTTTCTGATCTTGGGGGAAAGAAATTATGCTGCATTATCAATGGTTCAAAAGAAGTTAGACAAGGTAGAAGGATGTCAATCTGAGGCAAACTTAGAGGAAGATAGGAGGCCCTATCTAAAAACACTAAAAAGAAAAGGGCTATCATAGTAATAAAAACAGCTTGATACTGGCACAATGATAGGCCTGAAGACCAATGGAATAGAATAGAAGACACAGAAATGACCCTACAGAACTATAGCCATCAAATATTTGATAAGGGAGCCAAAAATGCAGGATGGAAAAAAGACAGCCTCTTCAACAAATGGTGCTGCCAGAATTGGCTATACACCAGCAGAAAACTTAAGTTAGAGCCTTCTATATCACCTTGCACCAGAATCAATTCCAAATGTATAAAAAACCAGAAAATATTACAGGAATATTTATAAGATTACTCTGAAAATATTACAGGTAGGGGTAGGGGAAACATTAGGCTCCTTGACACAGGTCAAAACTTCCTAAATAAAGATCCAGAATCACAACAAATCAAAGAAAGACTGGACATGTGGAATTGCATCAAACTGAAGAGTTTTTACAAGGCAAAGGGCATAGCTAGCAAGATAAATAGAAAGCCCACAAAATGGGAGATCTTTACTAGCTATACATCAGACAAAGGGCCTCGTATCTAAAATATACTCAGAGCTCAAAAAATTCAACCCCTCAAAAACAAATCCTCAAAGAAACAATCACCCCATTAAGTAATGGGATAAAGACTTTTAAAAAGTGACTTCTCTGAAGAAGAAATAGGAATGGCCAATGAAGAGATGTTCGACATCTTTGGCCATAAAAGAAATGCAAAGCATTTTGAGTTGATGTTAGTGCATGGTGACAGGCTAGGATCCACTTTTAGTTTTCTGCATGTGGCCACCTAGTCTTCCCAGCGCCAGTAGTTGAAGAGGTTATGATTCTTCCACTGTATGTCTTTGGCTCCTTTGTCAAATGTCAACTGACTGTACCTATGCAGCTTTATTTCTGGGTCCTCTAATTTGTTCCATTGGTCTTCAGATCTTCGGGTCTCTTTTTGTGCCAGTCCCAAGCTGTCTTTGTTATTATGGCTCTAAACAGTAGAGTTGAAATCTGGTATCGTGATCCATCCTGCATTCTTTCTTTTGTCTAGAATTGCTTTGGCTATTCTACATCTTTTGAGTTCCATATGAATTTTTGGACTGTTTTTTTCTATTTCAGTAAAGTATGTCATTGAGATTTTGGCTAAAGCCAAAATGCAAGAAGATATGATAAAGTAAACAGGACTCAAGAAACAAAGGACAGCCACGCATTTTGTCATATCATTATTAAATGACTCCATATTCTTGACCATATATATGATAGATATATGTAGACAACGGAGGGAAGACAGGAGGAGGACATAGAATAAGTGGGAAATGGAACAATATACAACAAAGGGACCCATCAGCTGCACTGGACAGGAAGAAAAAGAACTAAGCAACCCAAAGACTGATGGGAAGGGAGGAATGAGAGGGAAAGAGGGAACAGCTTATGTTAAGCAAATGGAAAGAAATGTAAACATCACCTGATGTGGAAAAAATAATTTGTATTGTCAAAGCTCATAGAATTCTCAAACTGTATAGACCATGATAATGATAATGTGTCTTATGAAGATTAAAATGTATCTGTGACTTTAAGTATCACTATTCCACAATACTGTGAAATTTATGCAATCACCTAATCTCAACTTTTTAAAAAAAAGTGAGAGAAGGAATGGGTGACAATGCTGTCAGACACTGTATTCATATACTGTTTTGTAGAATGGGAACTTGTTTGTACAACTACTTAAAGACAATAATAAAAAAAATTTTTAAAGAGACACAAAGCAAAATAACATTGAGATTCCACTTCACCCCAGTTAGAATGGCCGTTATTAAGAAAACTAACACTAACAGATGCTGGTGGGGGTGTGGCCAAAAGGGAATGCTACTACACTGTTGGTGGGAATGTAAACTTGTTCAACCACTCTGGAAAGCAGTATGGAGGTTCCTCAAAAAACTCAACATAGAGCTCCCCTATGACCCAGCAATCCCCCTTCTGGGCACCTAATTCATCACAAAAGCCACTAGTATCACCATGTTCATTGCAGCATTGTTTACCATAGCCCAGAAATGGAATCAACCCAGAGGCCCCTCAGTGTATGAATAGATCAAGAAAATGTGGTATATATACACAATGGAATCCTATGCTTTCATCAGAAAGAATGACATTACCCTATTCATAAGGAAATGGAAAGACTTGGAAAAAATTGTACTAAGCAAAGTAAGCCAGACCCAAAGAAACATAGGCTGCATGGTTTCCCTCAAGTGTAACAACTAGAATGTGCCTAAAAATCTACAAGTAAATGCAATGGATAGTGAAAGACAAATAATTACACATGATAAACAGGACTCCAAACATTCACAAAGTGAGAACAAAGGAGGCTATTCCTAGGAGAGGATCACAAGGGCTCAATAGCTATGTACATATGATCATATGAAATGATGCTTATCCAAATGAACTTAAGGAAATGGAAACAAGAGATTTTTTTATTTTACTTTTTTTTGTGTGTGTGTGTGTTTTTTTCTGTTTTTACCCTTTGGTCACTGTGTCTTATTTCTGTATCTTTTGTCTTGTATGTAAGTTTATCTGATTTGGGGAGGGAAAAGGGGAAGCACAGTAATGATGGAATAAAGGGTGAACTAATTCAGCAGTGATATCCACTAGACACCACATTGTGAATGTGAACTACACATCTTGGAAGGTAGGAGGGAAGGAAGGGAAAAACTGGGAGAAAATTAGGGAGGGCGTGGCACTGTTCAAAAAGAAATGTACTCAGTACCTGACTTACGAAACTGTAACCCCTCTGTACATCACCTTTACAATAAAATTTTTAAAAATAAAAGAAGAAAAGGGCTGGGGGAATGGCTCTAGTAACAAACACAATGCTCTGAACTCAACCCCTAGTACTAAAAAAGAATAATAAATAAGGAAATGAACAAATAAATAAATCAAAAAGAAAAAGGAACTGCAGAGATTGGCTGATTTCTGCAGTTCAATGTCAGTTTCCTGCTCAGAAGCCTACTATGAGGTGGGGATTAGCTAGATGCACCCTCAGAGTTTTCCAGGGTTTCAAAGGGGTTTATAAGCCTAGCTCATTAAATGATCCTCTAAATTTAAATGAATGTTATTACAATGTAAGTAGCTACCACAAGACAAATGATACTCTCTGTATGGCTTTATCATCATAAAATATACCCTTTTCCATGTGAAATGTAGAGGTACCCCTGGGTCAACATGACTTGTTAATGCAATATGTTTGTTATTTTTGATTCAATAGAGTTATGTAAGCTGTCTGTACTTGAACTACTTGATATAATTTTTATTTTAGCTCATAGACTAGTGTTAATTTTGACTCACTGAAATGACTTTTGCTGGGTTTGTGAATCTTAGTTCTGTGTAAATATCTTTATTTGTGAAAATTCAGGAACAAGGCTTTGAATCTGGCATCATAGTTTCAGAGGTCTGTTTTCTCCTTCTCCACAAATTAGAGCCATGATGTAAAGGAAGAGTCAGGTTGATCTTGGTAAATACAACCTAAAAATATGAGAATGGAAAAGTAATAATCATACCTCCTTCTAACTATCCTATCTCCTCCTCATCCCTATGAGTAAGTGTGATACTGAAGTTCTGTGGGTTCCAGGACTGTAACAAAGGGGAGCCTGGCTTAGCCCTCTATAGAGTCAGAACTGAAAGAGCGCACCATGATCTACTGGGTCAGAAGGTGTTCTCTGCTTGAAAATGGCCAGTGGTCAGGTCTATGTGAGTTAGAAGGGAAGCTCACTGCTGGAACTCACCTTTAGCTATAAGCAACATCTATAAGCATCAATCCAAGGAAGAAAGCTGGGCAGAGACATGGCCTCCTTACAAGGAACGGCATCAGTCATTCCAGCCTCACAGCAGCCAGCATTGGGAAAAAACTGGGTCACCACTGTCACCTCTATTTAGGGCCAGGGGTTCAGGTGGAAGAAGCAAGTACCTCTAGAGAAGGGAGGGACATTCACTGTTACCTCCCACAGGAGAAGAACCTGTGCATGCATTCTAGGTTTAGAGTCACAGTCTACATCAACAGTCAGAATCTAAATGCACCAGAGATTAAAATAAATCGAAAGCAGTCCTCAGGCCCTTGAGGAGATCAGTGGAGGAATTATACCTATAAAACAAACAAATCCAGCAGCACATTGTGAATAAGAGGCAATACCAGGCAGAAATGAACTATTAAGTAAATGTGGATGGAAAACTATTGGAACTTCAGAAACAAGTAATAGGTTGAAATAAAATAACCTAGTCTCATTTTAAGGAAGGAGTAGATAAAGAAACAATAAAAATTTCTCTGGTATGATGCAGGAAAAACACAAAGAAGTATAAACCTAATAAGGTCACTTAACAGAAGTGGAAGACAGATTGAGATGCTCTACAATATGTAGTATTACGCTTTCAGAAGAGAATGAAAGTAATATGGTCTGGGAAGGTAGCTCAGTGGTAGAGTGCTTGTCTTGCATACATGAGGCCCTGGGTTCGATTCCTTAGCACCAAATAAGCAGAAAAAGCCGGAAGTGGCACTGTGGCTCAAGTGAGAGAGTGCTTGCCTTGAGCTAAAGAACTGAGGGGCAGTCCCCAGGCCCAGAATGCAAGCCCCATGACCCACCAAAACAAAAGAAAACAAAACAGAATGAAAGTAATGGCTGAGAAGTGAGAGCTGGTCATTTCTCAAAATAGGAACAAGACCTGAACTGCCACCTCCTCCCAACTGAAAACATACTGTGCATACTGAGCAGAATAAAGATAAATGCATATTTGGCCTCATCAGTGAAAAACTGCAGAGCCTCAAAGATAAAGACATAGTACTTCCAAACTGCCATGAAGAGACAGATTACCTCTAGGAAATAGCACGTACTGACAGCAGACTTGTCATCATTACTAATAGGTACCAGGAAAAATTCCAAAATGCTGAGGTGAAAAAATAAAAGTCAATAATTTTGTGCACTCCCAGGTTATCTAAGTAGGAAGGACTACTTAAAGATAATAAAATGTTTTTAATTTTATTGTGAAAGTGATGTACAGAGCAGTTCGAGTTGCATAAGTCAGATGAGTGCATTTATTTTGGAACAGTCTCATCCTCTCCCTCATTTTCTCCCAGTTTTTCCCCTCCCAATTAAAAAAAAAGAAAGAAAGAAATACCAAGAGTTCAAGTCAGGCTCCAGTGGCTCACACCTGTAAACCTACTTACTAAGGAAGTTGAAATTCGAGGATTACAGTTCCAAGCCAGCCCAGTAAAGAAAGTCTTATCTCCAATTCACCACCAAAAAGCCAGAAATGGAACTGTGGCTCAAGTGGTAGAGTGCTAGCCTTGAATAAAAAGAGTTAAGGGACAATGCTCAGGCCCTGAGTTCAAACCATGTATAAGCAGAAAACTAGGAAGGGAGGGAGGGAAGGAAGGAAGGAAGGAAGGAAGGAAGGAAGGAAGGGAAAGAACGGAGGGAGGAGAGGGTGGAGAGAAAGGGTGGGGAGGAAGGGAGTGGAGGGAGAAGGAATGAAAGGAGGGAGGGGAGGAGGAGGAGAGGGAGAGGAGGAAGGACCAAGAAGTTTACATCCTCCTGGAAAACTATTAGGGAAGAATATTCACTGGCAAAAGTGAAAAGGAAATGCTATGTTTTGGAGTTAGTACTCCTCAAAGGCCATGTAGTACGGGCTTGATTCCCAGCTGATGGTGCTGCTGAAATATGATGGAACCTCTAGGAGGTCGGGTCTGTACTGGGAAGTTAGGTCATTGAGGGAGTATCCTTGAGGGGATATTTGGTTTCCACATTCTTCCTGGCTTCAAACCACAATTTTCCATATCTCAGCCTTCTGAGTACCTAGGATTACAAGTGTGAGCCACCAGCACCCAATTCTGCTGAATGGTTTTTAACATTATTTTAATCTTTTGTGAGGTTCTGGGAACTGAATCCAGGGTCTTATGCCTGCTAGGCAAGTGCTCTACCTCAGAGCTACATCCCCAACCCTCTTAGTAATTAAGTTCCTGACAGTTTGAATCAGTAACCATGCATCTGTAATTACTTTCTTATTTTCCCAACAAAGTTAGATTTCTTCTACTCAAGAGCAAGGGCCACTAGGGTATGTGACACATCTTACTTTCCAATCAGTGGAGTGAATGCTTCCTTTACTTAAGCAATTACTATAGATTTGTTAAATTTGTTAGCTTGAAATTGACTGTAAGCCAATGAGTTGCCGAAGGTTTTCTTTTAAACTGCATGGTTTTGGGGAACTGTGTTTATTAAACGCAGTACTATCTGAGAGGATGTTTTCTGGCTGACCACATCCTGTTGTCCCTGAGTTACTGCCAGATGCTTCATTGAGACACCTTCATTCCTATGTGGCTTTGCCTCCCATCAGAGCTCAGGAGTTCGGTGCCTCAGCTAGGATTCATGTAAGGTAATTCATGGAAGAGGATATTTCATGCTAGGTCTTGACAATCTTAGTGTTTTATTAATTTCCCTAAATCCCTATGTTCCTAAGGAACGAAGGGATATCATCAAATGGAAAAGCTATATTTACAGAGATTACAGTATTATCTCTTGTTATTCATTAACCCACTGATCACAGTGTACTGATTTTTCTAGAAGAAAAGCATGAGATATGTATCAGGGATAAAGGATTTTGTCAAAAATTCCTAGACAACAGTTTTGTCATACTTGCTTAAAATATATGTCTAAGACTACACATGGTAGTTTGGAGGTGTAGGTAGGAGGATTGAGGTTCAAGACCAACCTGGGGGATGGGAAAAGATAGGAGTTAGCAAGATCTTATCCCAAAGAACAAATCAGTCATGGTAGGGCAAGTCTTTTTTTTTTTTTTTTTTAGATGGTAGAATATTTTTTATTTTTTGAAATACCCTATATAATTACCATCCATATAATCTGTGACAGCCCTTTGCAAAAGATTATTATCTTCATACTTTAGGCTCAAAAAGTTATGTAAATTGATTAATGTCCAACACTGAGTGGCAGAGCTGGAACTAGTCTTCAACAGAGATGTCCAAATTCTAGATTATGTGACACTTCTTTAAGAGATTTTTTTTTTTGGGGGGGGGGGGTCCAGTCGTGGGGCCTGAACTCTGGGCCTGGGCGCTGTCCTTCAGCTCTTCAGCTCAAGGCTAAGTGCTCTGCCACTTGAGCCACAGTGGGTAGGGCAAGTCTTTAATTCCAATTATAGAAGGCATAGGTCTATGATTATGGGCAGAGTTGGGCCCCTGGCAAAATTGAGACCACATCTTTAAAAAATAAATAACTAAAAGCAAAAGGAGCTGGAGGTTTGGTTCAGGTAATGAAGAACTTATCTGGCAAGCATCAAACCTTGAGTTCAAACTCCTGTACTAAAAAAAGAAAAGAAAACTGCGTTCTAAATTGATGCATTTGTTTGAAAATTGGTGCTTTAGTTTCAGCAAGTGTTTGTGTATGAATATTTAGTTTTTCAGAGCTTTTGCAATTTAAAAGTTTTATACTTTAAAAAATCAATGGCTCATCGAGAATTTCTAGTGATATCAGATTTATCATGTATCACTGCATAAATTTTTCCTTCTAAAAATTTATCTAGCTAAGAGTCCCTTAGAATTTCTTAGTTTCATAATGAACATAGTCCCTTAGAATTTCTTAGTTTTATAATGAATATGTCTCATTTTGGTATTAACTTACTGACCAAAATATATATGTGATACATAGGCATGTATATAAATGCCATATGTTCTAAACCTCTTAATTTCACCTCTTAATAATTTAAACCTCTTAATAAATAAGGGAATTGAGTACATTTGTGCTTACAATATTCTTAAGGCATAACTTCAAAAAAAACTAAATGATCATTTATCAACCCATTCCCTTATTTTAATTATTAAAATCACTAATAAACAATGACTTTACTAATTGAAATAGCAGTTTGACAAGTTTTTACCAATTTCTCAATTAAGATGGCTTCCTTTAAGTATCACAAGAAGCTAATGAATTGCCTATTAATTAAGTCTGAACTTTCTCCTCTAGTACTCTAGTGAATGGGAGAAAGTGAAATATGATCTATTTAAATTGCTTTATACTAAACTGAACTTTAATGGCAAACTAAGTTTAATATATGCTATTGTTATACACAAAGTGGTAAGTATAGTATTCATAATGGAGTTTGCTGATTCTGAATATTGATTTATCTTTATGTACCTTTTGTTCTTGAAATTCAAATATTAAATGTTTTATCAGCATTTCCTAATTAGCCAATTGAAGCCTTATATGAAAAACATATTCTCATCCATCCAACAAGTCCACATATTTTTTTTCTTCTCTTGTTTTCTTAGCCTCTTAGCAAATACCCTGCTGTGACAAATGACATTTCATTCTGGTTGCCCTCTGAGAATTACGCAGAGAACGATTTCTATGATTTAGTCCGAACAATCGGAGGAGACCTGGTGGAAAAGGTTGATCTCATAGACACATTTGAACATCCAAAGTAAGTGAAAAGCTTTCTGTTTTCATCCTTTACTATCTGTGTGACAAATAGCCTATAGAAACATACAATAGATTTTTGCTATAACCCAAGGCATCTGAAACAAAATGTCTTCTGAATTCCAAGTGAACATATAACTTATGAGAAAGCTCTTATATCAGTCATCTTTGAAACATTCTAAAGTGCATTTTTTCCTGTCTTAGTGAATTATATTACTCAGACTATTCTAAAGATGGTTCATATTTTGGTATTGTTTTTAGAAGTAGTTTCTTACCATATCACATCCTGGATATGAAAGAAAGAGACAGGAGACTAGGCCCAGAAAGAAGAATATGGGGACGTGAGGAAGGGAGCTGCTTTATTAGTTTCTTGGAGAATATTTTGTAAACAATTCCCTTGTGACCCAACCTACAGCATTTCCTAGGACTTAACTGTGCTCTAATTAGATAAGATCTACCAACTTGGAGTATGTACAGTCTTATGGGCAGATCAGATATTGAAATAATCACGTGCATTTGAAGTACAATGAGGGGAAAATACAATGGATGTCATCACAGGCTGATTTCACTTAGAACCCAGCCGGGCTTGTTGGGGCATTGAAAATGTCTGCTGCATAGTGAAGGAATAAGGAAGGAACACCCAGAAGGCAGGTGTCAATCTTTGGGGACTATGGCATATACAAGAGACTTCAGTGGGGCAGAGATGTGTTTGTGGGTCAGGCAGGACAAGAGTGAGCCAAGTCTGCAACCCTAATATAATTAGGGTTATATGGGAACAGGAGAAGGGAGTAGTGTGATCTGACTTGTTAGCTTAAATGTCTGCAATCACCAAGTCTGGGCTGACTATCTGCCCTCTTGACATAAACAGGTAGGTCACACCGTCAGGGTAGGATCTCCTCATTTTATCCTGTCGTCCTTTTTTTTTTTTTTTTTCCTTTTTGCCTCCTTTCTTTGCTTTTTAAGTCTTACCATAGATAAAGACCCTCAGTGCACTGCTTTTTGTCTCAAGTTCCACAGTTATCTAGATGACTGATTCAAGTTTATTATCTACTAACAAAGTTACTCAAGGACTAGTAGAAACTAACTCTGTTAACCCCATGCACATTGAAAATTTCCTCTTTTGTCTTTCCAAAATGCCATTGTATCATCCTTCGTAGAAATATTGCTTCACTTAGTTTTAACAAATCATTGCATAGTAGCTAGGAATTTCAATGGCAACATTTTTCTGTGCTAGTAAGTTTTCTACTACTGGCCTCATTTTCTTTTTCACTTTTCTAGTTGATATATGAATAGTATTCATATGATTGCCTTTGGGTCACTTGTGTTAGAATGTAATGTATATCCTGGACCTTCTGTTTGTGTAGGTTGGTAAGAATGGTTGGAAGCTGGCCTGGAAGGGAGGCCATTATCCTTTTTGTTATTGTTGTTGTTTTGTTCAACTACTGTGGCTTGAACTCAGGAACTGAGTGTGCTTTCTCTTAGCTTTTTCACTCAAGGGTAGCTCTCTACCATTGCTTCACTCTTACTTTTGGTGGTTAATTGGAAATAAATTTTTCATAGACTTTCCTGACCTGTCTGCCTTCAAACCACAATCCTCAGATCTCAGCCTCCTAACTAGATTACAGGTATGAGTAATGGGCAGTGGGCATACATTACCTTGTTTTTACAGCCTTAGGTCTAAGGCTTAAGAAACCAACTCTCTTTAAAATTGGCTCATCTCTTTGGTCTAGTGTGCTTCCCTGGCAAGCTATAGGAAATCTCCCCTTACTTACACCAATATCAGTACTCACTGGTAGAGACTTGCCTTGCGCTTCAGATCATAATCCCTAGCTCTGAACAAAAATGTATTTTTGCTAGGGACTTCTGAGGTGTGTCACTCTATGCTTCTTTCCTTCAGTTCCCCCCATTCAGTTCCTCCCATTTGGCTTCTACTTTATCTCTGCTGCTTTTGGCCTGTAAATATATTTTGGAGCTTGCAGACAATATCTGTCTCCCACTTTTACAGCAAAGAGAATGTGTGGGGTATTTTGGGTTCCTGACACTATAGAGTGCCAATTTAGCTCTGGGTTTTTGTCTAGAAGAGAAATTTCCATGAGTCTCCATAGGAAACTGAGTCTTGATTTTACTTTTATATAGGACATAAAATATTAGAACAAAATGAATTGTTTTTTTTTAATTTTATTTTATTTTATTTGAGAACATACTGTACCAAAATGAATTGTTAAGTAATACCTAGTATGCCAAAGGCATATGACTTGTATTTTCCTTTTCCATTCTTGTTAGTATACCGGAAAGCTTCTGGATGAAGAATCAGGATTTATTCTTAGTTTTAGCTTATAGTTTCTTGTTTACTGATGTGGCCTTAGTTTAGCCCTTATACTCTCATTCCTTGTGTTAATAGTAAGGTAACCCCTTGCAGATTGGAAATAACAGAATGTACAAGGTTGTAGAGAGTTTTAAGAACCTAGGAAGCTGGAAGTTCCATTGCACTGGGTACGGGGTAGGTAGGGAATGGTAGATGTGGAAGGGGTGAACCTGAACATTTTTGACTGTAGAAGATATTGATGGAGGAAAACACTGGCTAGCATGGGAAGTAGAGATATTGTGTGGTAGGGAAACCTTTATGCCCCAGAAAGACCAAACACACAGAAGCCATTAAAATATAAAATTGCATTGGATTGTATCAGAAATACTTTTATTATTCATGTCTGTACACACAGCTCCATACTAAAGGATGAGAGGTGAATTTATTGAAGTCCTTCTAAGAAGACTATTTTAAATGAAAGTTGGGAACAATTATTCAAAAATCACCTCTCACGGCATCAGTGACATGGAGTATCTTTGTTCCATTTTCACATAGTACATAGATCATTATGACTATTCACCCTCCTTCCTCTTCTCTGTTTACTTCCCCTGCCCCCTCACTCCTACATATATCCTAATCTGGACATACTTCAACTTTCTAATGTTATTGTTTGTTATTCTGTGTGTTAATTGTCCAAAGGGGTCCCAGAGAAGAATGAAACTATGTCATTTGCAGGGAAATGAGTGGATGTGGAAACATGGTAAGCAAAGTAAGTCAGCCTCAGAAGGACAAAGATCACATATTCTCTCACAAAAATATATCTAGTGTCTATATATTGTATATGTGTCTGTGCATGTGTGTATATGTATGTGTATGTGTGTATGATCAGCTTGATGAAATTTACAGGTGTGAGATACCATGCTTACTTGTGTGTTAAAATAAAGAACCACCTCTGTACAGCCAAGGATCTTGGATCTGGTAGCTCAGTACATATGACTGGAAGTTCTGGTAATGAGGGGAAGCAGAATGAGACTCAGAAGAAAAAAATGTGTGTTCTTCCTATGACTTAGGGAGGAAATATTTAATCTGAAAAAAAATAAACACACCTTGCAAAGTGACATTGATACTGATCAGCAGATCTACACAGCCAATGTGATTGGTCCCCTTAGTCCTGGATTGAGAAAATGCTATGTACTGTGTCATGTGGGATGCTGGTTCTGGTTTCTAAATTATTTCCAGTCTTCTTTCTTTTTTTTTTTTTTTCCGTTGGTTGTAGGACTTGAACTCTGGGCCTGGGCACTGTCCCTCAGCTCTTCAGCTCAAGGCGAGAGCGCTCTACCACTTGAGCCACAGCGCCCCTTCCAGTTTTCTAGTGGTTTATTGGAGATAGAGTCTCACGAACTTTCCTGCCCGGCTGGCTTTGAACCTTGATCCTCAAATCTCAGCCTCCTGAGTAGCTAGGATTACAGACGTGAGCCACTGGCACACAGCTTCCAGTCTTCTTTCTTTTCATGCAGCCAAATAAATGCAGTTATCTGTACTTAAAGATCTCCCAATCTTTTAAGTTAGAAAGCCAGCAGCAACTAATCTCAACAGCATCCTGAATTCAGGGAGCTTCTCAGAGATTCCCTTGAAATTAGCACCCTGCAGTACCAAGGAGATGACCAAAGGCAGCTAGATCTGCTTTTGAACTCTCCTGTCTCTCTCCCCTTCTTTTTTCATTTTTATTGCAATGCTGGTAGCAGAAGTAGAACTTTGTTGTAGTTCACACAGCCTAGAAAGCAATTCTAAAGAACTATTTTTAACCTAGACTTTAGTTTTTTTCTGTTTTCTGTCTTTCCCCAAGCCTTCTTTCTGCAGCTTTCAAGAGAGAAGGGCATCTCAGTACTATTTATACAGCAGGCCTATTTGTTACCAGTGTTAGACAATTAAAGTAAGCTTATGCCCTGAACCTCTTATTCTGCCTGGTCTCCTACCACATCACCATTTTCTGAAGGATACTTTGGGATTATATTCAACATTACATGGGCTGGTCCACAGGAGAAGCATCTCTTCTTCTAGCGGAGATGTGCCTCTTCCCTGCTGGCCCAGAGTGAGGCCAGGAAAGAAGCCAAGTACATAATCAGCTGCATTTGTAGTGATTTGGTAGGCTACACCTTTGGAAAGTTCATAACAAAGCCACCCTTTCTTCTTTGGCTTCCAGTTGGCAGTTTTCACGTCGTTTTTTGATATTTTCTTAGTATGTCATGTACCTTTTGCAAGTGTGGAGATTATATGCCATTTTTCCAAGATGCAAGATGCTCTGCTTTGATTATGATTTATACCTACCAAGTCTCATCACCCCATTCATAAAGAAATGGAAAGACCTGGGGGGAAAAAATCACATTAAGTGAAGTAAGCCAGACCCAAAGAAACATAGGCTCCATGGTTTCTCTCATTTGTAATAATTAGTATATGCCTAGGGTAGTTCTAGCAGAGAATTACAATAGCTCAATAGCTGTGTACATACGACCATATGAAATTATATTAATTGAAATGAACTCCAAGATACGGAAACAAGAGGGTTATGAGGTGGTGGTGGTTTTTAGTGTGCTGTTTGCAGTTATTTCTTTGTGGTTTTTTTCCTTTGGTTTATTTGTTGTCACTGTTTTCTTTTGATACCCTCTGTCTTATATATAAGCTTATCTGATTTAGGGACAGGAAAAAGAATCATAGAACAAAGGACACAGAAAAAGGACAGAGTGTGAACCAATACAACAGCAATACTCACAAGACAGTATTGGAAATGAACTTCACAACTTGCGGGGGTGGGGGGGTGGGAGGGAGAGAAAGCAGGAGAAGATGAGGGAGGGCTTAACACTGTTTGACAAGAATTGTACTCATTTCCTTAGTTACATAACTGTAACCTCTCTGTACATCACCTTTACAATAAAAAAAATCTCATGGGAGATTCCTTTATGCAACAGAGTTGAAGATGTATCTTGTGGAAGGTGTTTTGGGTCATAGGCTAGAGCCCTCATAAGTAGATGGAATACCATCTGGAGGTCAAGTTCTTTACAGCAATAGTAGGTTATTGTGAAGCAAGTCTAGCCTCCTCAGCTTTCCCTTGCTTCCTGGTTTGCCATGTGATCCTTCCTCATATTCCTTCTTCCTCTCCATTTTTCTGTCATGCATGGAACAGTACACAGCATTCACTAGATTTAGCCATCCCATCTAGAGATCCCCAACCTACAAAGCCATGAGGTAATTCATTTTTTTTTAAATGTAAAAAATGAATTACCTAGCATTATAGGTAGACCTATTTTTAGCTTTTTGATGAATCTCCACGCTGATTTCCATAGTGGTTATACTGGTTTATATCCCCACAAACAGTGCATGAGGGGTGCTTTCCCTCTACATCCTTGTTCAGCACTTGTTGCTTGTTTGCTTGTTGACTGCCACTCTGACTGGGGTGAGATGGAATCTCAGCATAGTTTGGACTTGCATTTCCATTATGGCTAAGGATGTTAAATGTTTATTCAAGCATTTATTAATCATTTGTACTTCTATAGTGTACTTCTGGTAGTCATTTGGCCATTTATTTGTTACATTATTTATTTTTTTATGACTCTACTATTCTACTCTTGGGCATATATCCAAAGGAGCACAACTCCACACAAAAGAGAGATGCCCGCACAATCATGTTTAGAGAAGCAATAGCCAAATTTACAGTAATCAAGTCCAGAATCAGCTACGTGCCCAACTTATAATGAATGGACTGAAAAAAATGAAGTGTGTATGGATAATAAAGTATTATGTACACATACAGAGTATTCTTAGCCATAACAGGGAATAGAATTATGTCATTTGTTGGAAAATAGATGGAAGTGGAGATTGTCATGTTGAGGAAAATAAGCCATGTTCAAAAATCCAAATATCATGTATTTACTCATTTGATGAGTATAAATGGGTGACTGGGAGGAGCACATCAGTGAGAGGAGGAGGAGGAGGAAATAAAAAAGTACTAGAGTGAATTGATCAAAAGTACCTTATACATATACACATATGCATATATGTATGTATGAAGATAATATAAGGAAACCCACTAAATACTGCCTGAAAAAGAGGGAAGAAGAGGAGTTAACGACATAATTAAAGGAGCGAATAATTCAAAGTACGTGGTACATGTCTGTAGAAACAACACAAAACCCTCTTGGACAAGTAATGTACACTAATTAAAAAATAAGCAAGTAAATTACCAATCTCAGATGCTTTTTTCTACATAAGAGTAACTTACATCCTTTATGTTCCATGTCCCTTTCCTGATAGCTGGTCAGATGAAAGCAAGGTAATATGCACACCAAGAATATACCTAGGAAGGAAAATGACTCACAGGATCACCAGCAGAATTTGGAGGGAGAGGGGAAGTGCTTACTCTATAATTCTGGACAATGATGAATGAGATATTAAGTTGTTTGGGTTTTTATTTTATTTTATTTGGTTGTTCCTGGGGCTTGAACTCTCAGACTGGGCGCTGTCTCTGAGCTCTTCCACTCAAGGCTAGTGCTTTACCAGTTGAGCCACAGCGCCACTTCCAGTTTTCTGGTAGTTTATTGGAGTTCAGAGACTCACGGACTTTTCTTACTCAGGCTGGTTTTGAATTGCGATCCTCAGATCTCAGCCTCCTGAGCAGCTAGGATTACCGGTCTGAGGCACCAGCACCTGACTTGGGTTTTTTAATTTGTACCTCAGTTTACAAAATGACTTACTTTCCATGAGTACCCCCAAGTTTGATGTTCTTAACCAGCAGTGAGAGTCTTCCCTGTCCCTGTCTTCACCACTGTTTAATTCATCAATGATCTGTCCCTCCCATCACATAGATATCTCAGACTTGAATATGCCACAATCCTCACAGGCAATAATGAGCTGGCCTTAGGATCTGAGAGGTTTATGAATTTAGATGAAACCCCAGAAGAACAATTAATCCTAATAATGAATCGAGTTCAGTGTCCAAATATGCATGTAAAGTAATTAATACTCTCAAATATATGCAGGTGAGACCTACTATCTGTTCAGGTTACCCTTGAACAATTTTCTGAACAGCAAAAATGGGTCTGACAGAACTTAGGCCTCACCTCTCTAGTCCTCCTGTGCAACATACAACAAGCT
This sequence comes from Dipodomys merriami, assembly GCF_024711535.1. NCBI lineage: Eukaryota > Metazoa > Chordata > Mammalia > Rodentia > Heteromyidae > Dipodomys > Dipodomys merriami. The sequence goes on along the minus strand of NW_027202937.1, from coordinate 30,921,975 downwards.
GGGCTTCAGCATGAAACAAGACCAGGGGCACAACTCACATAACCATGTAGGTTAGGGAGCCCTTAAGAGTGTTGGGCGGGTATTTTCCCTGAACTGGTCATAAGAGAGGCTGAGGTGGCAGCCAGGAAGGTACATCAAGGATGGCAGAGGAAAAGCACCTATAGGAATGAGAGTAATTCCAAAATGTGGACTGATAGTGTGCACAGATGGTAGCTGATGGTACACATGGCACCCACAATTGTCTTCTGAGGGGTGTTTGGTATATGGCCAAGAAGTCAGCAAAACTGTAGAAGTAATGGGCAGACAAGGGGTCGCAGAGAAATTGGGCTTCAGATTCAGTAATTCAGCCTCTTGTGAAATCCTTTTGTAAGACAGAGCAATGCAAAAGCCAGGTTAATTCCTAGGATTGGAATTCTGACATTACAACAGAATTTTCCTTAAGACTGGGTGGATTTGCATTTCTTTTATGGCTAGAGAAGTTGAGCATTTCTTCATGTGTCTGTTGGCCATCCTCCAGCAATCCCACTTTTGGTCATTTACCCAAATGATCACAAACAAGGCCATACTAAAGCTACCAGCACAACTATGTTTATTGCAGCATTATTTACCATAGCTAAGATATGGAACCAACCCCGATGCCCCTTAGTAGATGAATGGATCAAGAAAATGTGGTATATATTCACAATGGAATTCTGTGCCTCCATCAGAAAGAATGACAGTGTCCCATTTGTTAGGAAATGGAAAGACTTGGAAAAAATTATATGAAGTGAAGTAAACCAGGCCCAAAGAAACATAGGTCCCATGGTATCCCTTATTTGCAATAACTAGTATATGTCTGAGACAAGCAGAAATGGTCAGATAAGTTGATGTTAAGCAAAATGAACCCCAAGATAAGGACTCAAATGTTTTTTTTTTTCTTTCTTGCGATTGTTTCTAACATATTTATAAGATGATTTCTATGTTGCTTTGTATGTCCCTTCCCCACGGTATATAACCCCCTTTTTCATTGTATTTGATGTTGGTATAAGTTGTGGAGGGGAAGGGCAAAAACAAACTGTTTAAATAGGGATACAGGTGGACCCATTGCAACAATGAGATGTACAAGTCGTTATGTTGAAAGACGAACTGTACAACTTTAGCCAGGCGGGGGAAGGGAGGGGAAATGGGAAGTGATAGAAAGGAGAAACAAAGGAGGAGGCAACAATGCCTGATAAGAAATGTACTCATTACCTTGCCCATGTAATTGTAACCCCTCTGTATGGTATTTTCACAATAAAAAAATTAAAAAAAAAAAAGACTGGGTGGAGCTCCTGCTCATCTCCTTAGTATGCAGATTGAGCTTAGAGACTGAAATGAGGCTGAGTTTGAGAAGGGAAAAGGAGGCTGGTTAGAAAGTCCAAGAACCCATTTGTTAGGAAATGGAAAGACTTGGAAAAAATCATATTAAGTGAAGTAAGCCAGGCCCAAAGAAACATAGGTCCCATGGTTTCCTTTATTTGCAATAACTAGTATATGTCTGAGACAAGCAGAAAAGGTCAGATAAGTTGATGTTAGGCAAAATGAACCCCAAGATAAGGACTCAAATGGTTTTTCTTTCTTGCTATTGCTTCTAACATATTTGTAAGATTTTTTTTATTGCTTTGTATGTCCCTTCCCCACGGTATAACCCCCGTTTTCACTGTATTTGATGTTGGTATAGTTTGTGGAGGGGAAGGGAAAAAACATATTGTTTAAATAGGGATACAGGTGGACCCATTGCAACAATGAGATGTACAAGTCATTATGTTGAAAAAGGAACTTTACAACTTTGGCACAGTGGGTAAGGAGGGGGGCAGTGGAGGAGGAAGGAAAGGGATGGTAAGGGGAAACAAAGGAGGAGGCAACAATGCTTGATAAGAAATGTACTCATTACCTTGCTCATGTAATTGTAACCCCTCTGTATTGTATTTTCACAATTAAAAAATATATTAAAAAAAATGAAAATTTAAAAAAGGAAGTCCAAGAACCTACATGTCTTTTCAAGGGCCTCCACGTGTTTTCTGTTTTCTCTTCATGGCTTCCCAGTGACCTACTTATCCACATGTACTTTGGAGCCAGGGAAATCTTTGTTATGATTGGAATTTAGTTGGATGTCTAGTGAGAAAAATTAAGATAGAATGTCTTATGGTATTTACAGGAAAAAGAGAAGGATATTTTGAGACAAAGTGGGACATATACAGGTTCCCTACTTTTCACTGGGAGCCACCTGTGACACATAAAAAGCATTAGTCAGCTACTTGGGAATTGAGTTCCATCTCAGATGTCACCAGACAGTTGGTAAAAACGAGCATACCTTATATTCATGCTGAGATTTCCATCATGTGTTATAACTTACCAAGTCACAAGAATCTGTTTCCTATAGAGTTCCCATAAATATTTCTGGAAACTCTAGAGGATTTGTCAAACAAGAATATCTCTTGTGCATGTAATGGTGACTCTCATTGGGTCCATGGGGCACACTAGTAGGATCCCTTCTGGTATCCTATCTAGATATATGTAGAGCTGTGCCTTTTCCCTCTGGTGTCACTTTGTCAAGCAGCTGAGCTCTAAGTTCCATCTTACTGTCTCCCATAGTCCCCCCACCAGATGAACACAGGTGAATAAAGGCTTATTTTACTTCAGTCCTGACTGAGGCTCAGCATAGGCAAAATCTTTCAGATGGGCATATAATTAAAATGACAGTTGTCATATAATCTTAGGTTTCCATAACTATTTGGGAGAAAGAAACCCCTCCAATAGTTTTTAGATTCTACGTTTGGCTATTTTCTTGACTTTGCTTCTTCCTGAAGGAAATTGACAATAGTAAGACAAGCAAGGAAACTAATAGCCAGAATTAAGCAGATAACCTATATATAGAAGAGATAACAGCTGTAGTGTAGACATTTACAGAAAATTTTACCAGAATAATTATTTTATCCCAGCATTCATTAAATATGGCAATTTCCCTGTTTCCAAGCTACACGTGAGTCAGATTATAATGTTTGTATGTTTATTTGTTAGTTTTAAGTAAATAAGTATTTCAATCCAGATGAAAAGCAAGCAAAACTTTTGAAGGAACATGGAGAAGAAAAGCATGTCTTTATGGGAAAGGTAGAAATACCTTTGGTTTCTTATATGTGATATTTCCAACCACTATGCACACACAAGTCATCCTTTTTCAAGTAGTTCAGAAGAGGCCTTCTGACATAGACTGCTAACATCCTTTGCTAGAGCAGCTTCTTCCCTCATATATATATATATATATATATATATATATATATATATATATACTTAGTGGGAGAGCCTGTATATTAGTAGAGCAGAACTTTGCCTTTTGACTAACTTTCTAGAAAAGCAAGCATTTAAAACTTCTCTCTGGCTGGGCACTGGTAAGCTGATGCTTGTAATACTAGCTACCAAGGAGGCTGAGATCTCAGGATCTCAGTTGGAAGCCAGATCAGACAAGAAAGTCTGTGACACTTTTATTTCTAGTTAACCACCAAAAAGCCAGGATTAGAAGAGCACCAGTCTTGAGCAAAAAATGTTATGGGACAGCACCCAGGATCTGAGTTCAAGCCCTAGGACTGGCACAAAACAAAACAAAAGTCTTCTCTTTGTAATATTTAGACTAAAACCCAAAGAGATTGGGTTCTTCTTCCAGTGGCAGAAGTGAAAACCAAGAGCCATCTCTAGCCATGAGAGAAAAGAGGAAGAAACAAGGGAACTGCGAGGGGAGATGGGAAGTAGAGGCATGTCAGCATCCCAGGTTCCACTATGTCGGGGCCTATCGGCACACAGCCCTCCCTACTTAGGTGTCTAGTCCTTCCTCAGATTCCCCAAGCCATCAATAATCATCCTATTGAGTTAATTAGTTTGATATGGTTCTCTATCACTTAAGGCCAATGAGTTCTAAGACATGTGCCATTACAGACTCTTGGTTTGGAAACGGGCAGGCTGAAGTGGTCAACTTTTTTGTTAATTAACTCTTAAAGCCACATGGGATTGAGGTTGTGGTGGTTCAAGAAGAGTTTAAAACCGATCATTCCCCTTAGCTAGAAGAACTAAGAATCTATATAATGTTAGTCTGTGGCCCATCCATTTCAGTGAGCATCTACTGAACAAAGTATATAGGTTAGGTATATGCTGTCTGTGGTAGATATAAAAAAGATTTTTTTTTAAAGAAGGAGTATTTATTCTCAAGGAGCTCATAGTCTTCAACTAGACAGACACAAATATTTGCAAGCTAATGTGGAAAGTGTCTTAAATGAGAAATATACCACCATTATTTCAAATAGGGGAAAGCCCTTTCTTAAGATTAATTTCAAATAACTATAACAGGTGAATCTTGAAAGGCAAATAGGAATTCAATATGGAAAAAGTCAAGAAGTTCCAAAGAGATTGGGCAGCATGTGTAAGACAAAAATAGATGTAAGAGTACTAGTAGGCCCACCATACGGTAATAATGAAAGTATGGAGGGGAATAAAATTGGAAAGAGCTAAAGCTTGTCTTAGTCTATTTTCTGCTCTAAAATGGAAGACCTGAGATTAGGTACTTTAGGACAGAGGTTTGTTTCCTACAGTTCTGGAGGCTAGGAATCTGTCAAGGGACTTGTGCTGTGTTATAATATCATAGAGCAAGCATGTCAGCTCCAGTCTTTCCCTCTTCTCTGAAAGCTACTGATGCCATCCTGGAGCTCCACTCTCATGACCTTATCTAATCCTGGTTAACTCTGAAAGGTCGCATGTCAAATACAAATTTAGGGATTAAGTTTCTAACATTTGAACATTTGTTGTATGTTGTTTGTTTTTCTATTTATTTCAGGCAGGTTTCTGCTGTGTATCACAGGCTGTCCTGGAACCCTTTATTTAGCTCTGGGTAGTCTTGGAATCTACAGTCTCCTGCCTCTGCCTCCCTAGCATTTGGCTTTACAGGAGTGCTCCTCTATACCCTGTGCATGAACATTTGTAGACACATTCAAACCATAGTGGAAGACTTCTATACTGATAGGAATACTTTGGATCATTATATTTCTTCAGTTTCTCCCTGCTATACCTTCACTTCCACAAAGTTTAGGGAGCTGAGAATTGCAAGAAAGAGCAAAGAAACATGGGAGGAGAGAGGGAGGGAGGGAGGGAGGAAAGAAGGGAGGGAGGAAAGGAGGGAGGGAGGAAGGGAGGGAGGGAGGGAGAGGAAGGAAGGGAGGGAGGAAGGAAGGAAGGGAGGGAGGGAGGGAGGGAGGAAAAGGTCCTGACTCTGGGATGTAGACCCGGCTTCTTTATGGCTCTGTGCCACCAATTGTTACATGGAATATTGCTGTAGGGAACTTTCACTTTCTGTGATTTCCCAGTGTTTATTTTCTATCATTGTATTCATCATTTACAGGATGGAAGCAGACTGTGGATAGGTCTCCTTGAGTGCTCATTCTAAGGAAAACTTTCTGTGTATGCTCATGTGCACATGTGTGCAGGTGCCAGTCCTGGAGCTTAAACTCAGGGCCCAGACACTATTATCCTTGAGCTCTTTTGCTCTAGGCTAGTGTTCTACCACTTCCACTTCTAGCTTTTTGGTGGTTAATTGGAGATAAGATTCTCACTGACTTCCCTACCCAAGCTAGTTTTGAACTGAGGTCCTAGGATCTCACAGCCTGGCTCTAAGGAAGAATTTTTATTCAGATATATTAAAGACCAGAGCTCCCCAGCACTGAGGTGGCCCACTTAAGACAAGCCTCATTAAATTTATTTCATAAAGTAGAGCCAGTGTTTTTAACTTAAGAAAAATGTGTGCAAATGAAGACCTGAAAATGTGAATGGAATTTGAACCAAACTTGGATCCGCATTTCTTAAAATGGCACAAATGAGGGAAAAGAAAAAAAAAAAACCTTCTTAAAATTGCATATACTTCCGTTCTGTTTTATATGATAAGGGAATCTGTTCCCCTGCTGTGTGGAATTGTCACCTCCAAAAGATGTATCCACTCCTGGGAACCAAAACGCAATACAATAAAAGTAGACATGGTTCTTGAAATTAGACCTGACCTCTGCTCAGCTGAGGAAGGAGGTCAGGAGAAGAATGTGTCAAGAGATACATTTCAGGAAAAACAGATGAGTTCATTGGAGTTTGAATATTTTTAACCTAGGCTGAATGACTGAAAGCTTGTCCAGTTGAACACCATACCCTTTTTACTGCTTAGAGGATGTATTTAAATATGAATCCCAAATACTATTATGCCATACCTGATTCAGGAATATACCCGGCAATATTAAACAGATCAAATTCTTGAGGAGACTAGTCTCAATAGAAGCTATTCTTAGTATAGCATAAGTAAAGAGATCAGTATAGATATCCAAGATGGAAAAATTCTAATAGATAATAGAAAACCAAATCTCAAGGTCCCTCTAACCTTCATAGTAAGGTTAATTTCTCAAGGAACAAATGTCTCAGATCCCAGATGGTGCCTCCTTCCAATCTCCTTTCTTAGTGGAAACCTTCCTCCATGTCATTATGTCCTGTATGGCCAGGGGCTGAACCAAGTATACAGGAGAAACCAGACCCTATAGTGCATGGCCAGGCATGCATTTATGGGTTATAATTACACTGTTATACTACTTTATATAAATTAGCCTAAGTAATTATAATCTATTCATTTATTAACTATGGTCCTTCTGCTTGTGTTAGCGCTTTTTAACTGTTTATCCTGCATGCTTGCTACTTTGTATTTTTTTATCTACATCTTCCTGAATAATTTCAAAACTTCACATCTCTTTATTACTTGAACCTTTGCATATTTTTAAAACCAATTTCGGGGGGAGGGATGGGATGGGCAGGGATGGTAAGGGGAAACAAAGGAGGAGGCAACAATGCTTGATAAGAAATGTACTCATTACCTTGCTCATGTAATTGTAAACCTTCTGTATGGTAGTTTCACAATTTAAAAAACTTATTAATAATAAAAATAAATAAATAAAACCAATTTCCCCAGGGCCAGTGGCTTATGCCTGTAATCCTTGCTATTCCGGAGGCTGAGATGTGAGAATTGTGGTTGTGAGCCAGCTGGGCAAATAAATATCAGAGACTTATATTCAAATCACATGAAAAAAGCCATAGGTGTTGTTCAAGTTATAGAACACCAGCCTTGAATAGAAAAAGTCAAGAGAGGATGCTCCAGGCCTGTAGTTCAAGCCCCTTTATTGGTTGGTAAAACATGTTACCACCCTTCCTATTTAAAAAGTGAAACTGTTAAAATATGGCATGCGTGTATTCTGTGGGAAAAGAGAGCCAAGAGACCCATAGTAGGTGTGAGGAGGAGACATAGATAGAACTTATTCTACTGCACGTTACCCCTGCATCCACAGTCACAGATCCTAGAGTTAGTTTTGCAAGTCTACTTTACATTACAAACTCTCACTCCAGTTAATTCCTCCCTTTCCTTCACTTTTCTTTCCTTACCTTTCTTTGCAGATGCTGACTAGAGCTTGAACTCCAAGACCTTAAGCTCTCACTCATCATTTTGTCTCATGGCTAGTGCTCTCTACCATTAAAGTCATACTTTCACTTCTGGCTTTTTGGAAATAAGTCCCCCTGACTGCCTCAGAATCACAATTTTTACATTGCATTTCTCAGGCTCCTAAGTAGCTAGGGTTATAGAGTTTGAGCCACTGGCACTGGGTTGTTCTTTTTCTTCTTAAAGTGAAATTTATTCAATAACAACAAAAACAAATTTACCATTTTCAAATGAGCAAGTCAGTGTGTTTTTAGTACATTCACAGTGTTGTACAATCAGGATCCCTCTGATTACTACCCCACAATCTGGTGGGGTAGTGTGTTGTGTTCTACCTATGAATATAGTATGTTGTGCTCTACATATGGATTTCCTTACTCTAGATACTCTATATAAAATAAAGTCATATAAGTGATCCTTTTTTCTGGCTTCTTTCATATAGTCTTCCTCTATAGTATAGCAAACATTAATACTTAAGCCTTCCTTATTTTTTTATTGTTTCATACAACAGATATATACATTCAGATATGTATCTGAATGATTTTACATTAGAGTTCGACTCTATATCCTTAGTAACCCTTGCCTGTCTCTTTCTTCCTTACTTCCTTTCCTTCTGGTCATTTCTTTCTTCTTGTCTTTCTGCCTGCCTACCTTCTTTCATTTCTCCCTCCTTCTTTCTTTCCCTCTTTCTTTCCTTCCTTCCCTCCATCCCTTTCTTTCATATTTGTAGAAATTAGGAATATCTCTTTGTAGTTTATATTTACATTACCCTAGTGATTAAATGATGTTCAACGTCTTTCATGTGTTTGTTGGCCATTTATATGTCTGCTTTGAAGAAATGGCCATTCAAGGCTCTTACTTGCTATTTAATTGGGTTGTCTTTTTATGATGAGCTGTTAAGCTCTGTGTGTGCACGCATGCACATGTGTGTGTGTGTGTGTGTGTGTGTGTGTGTGTGTGTGTGTGTGTGTGATCTGTAAGAGTTCTTTATATATTCTAGGCAGTAACCACTTATCACTCCCAACTTTTAATTGGCTCTGACCACTTTAAAGTGAATGATTCTTTTTGTATTTTTTCTTTCTTACATATTGCATTTTATTGTTAGAATTAATGGGCTTTTAGTTTAGAAAAGAAAAATAGAAGGTATATAATTTAAAATCTTTATAATTCTAATTTTACACCCAGAGATAAGCACAGTTCACATTTTTATGATCTTTTTTTAGTCTTTTTTATGTATTAGAGAAACATACATACATATATATTAAAAGGATTTTGCTGGTATCACATAGTATTTTAATGCTGTTCTGACATGGAGAAGTTCTATTCATTTGCATATATTTATCAGAGCATTTTTATGACTAGTGAAATAGAATCTTTTTATGCATTTGTTAATCATTTCCATTTCTCTTATAATTGCTCAAATCTTTTCTTTCCAGTTTTCTGTTTGGTTTTTAAGTACTAACATTTTATATCAATTACTATAAGCTATTTATATACATGGAATACTAGCCCGTTTTTCTCATGTTTGTAATAAATCTCTAAGCCCACCTTTTTTTGTCTTTTACAGTGTTTAAGGCATAGGGATTTTTTAAATTATTTTGAATATTTTTGTATTGTCAGATCTAACATTTTTACTCATTTCCAATTCCATTTTGAATTCACCATGCTATTATAAGCTGAGAGGATCAAGCTTCAGTATTCTAAACAGTTAATTCACCTTCTTGATACTATTTATAAGATGAATTGCTTAGGCTAAGTGTATCTTTTACAAAAGTCATGAAACCAATTATTTTGGATATTTTTTAAAAGATACTTCCAACCGTAGCTTGTATATCAGGTCAAGTTATCTGTGGTTTGATATACTTGTACACCTGTTCTTGTCCAGAGTTGGCCTTTACCCTGTTTCATACCAGAGTAGCCCCATGCCATTTCCTAGTCCTGTCTGGAAGAAATGGAATCTGTTGTTGCACAGGATTTTGAAAACCTTTTCACAGTGGTGGATACAGCATGGATTTTGGAGGCTACCTTGAGTCCTGGTCCTGGCTTTGCCACTTCTTGTTTGTTGGACTTTGAGTGTCATTATTCCTAATTCCTCCATTTCTTTGTCTTTCAAATAGGTTTAATCAAATAGGTTTAACTGTAAAGCAATCTTAAAAGGCACAAAACAATAAATATCAGTATCTGGCACTAAACAAATATATAAAAAGCAATAGCTATTGTAAATGATGGTGATGATACTATTGTAATAGTGAGTTCTTCTGTGAAGAACCAGTTGTAAATATGAACAAGTATTAAATATCCTCCAGGGGACAGTTCTGTGTGTTATATTGACTTGGGTAGTGCTCATAGCTAAAATAGTCTTCCAGTTGCTTGATTATTTATCTCAAACACTAATAGTACTTTTTGATGTTCTAATTGTTCTGTATAGAAAAAAGAAAAAAATGGTAAAGTGGGATGAGAGAATGCTAGAGAATACAGGTATGCTGGGTTAGAGATCTGTGAAGGGAGTTCTCATAACTGTTTCAGGAAATGTGTATTTGTTATGTATATTTGGAAGGATAGTACATGCTGTAGGCTGAAGATGACACTGTGTAGCTGATGGAAAGGAGAGCGGAGAAGGGAGACACACAGTGTAGTGCATGAGAAATGGCAAGATTGACATCCATGGCTGGTACCTGTATGTGCTGGGCAGTGGTTGGTGACCTTTGCAGCCAAAGTAGGCCCTGTCTTTTTTTCTCAAGTTTTAATTCAAGCCCAAGTCCACTTCCTGGAGTTCAATCAGCAGAAGGACCATGTAGAAGATAGGCAATGCTTCTGATTGCTGGATCCACAGTTCAGTGAGCCATTCATCATACAGCAAGTGAACACCCAGAAATTGACATGTCATTTTAGGAGATACCACTATTTGGCCCTGTTCTGCTCTGTGGTAAAATAATTCCCAAAGCAACTCAATTCCTGCACATGTTTTAAAATAGCATTACTATGCTCATTTTCATAAAAGCAACTATTTCCTTTGGGCTGGGGTTTTAAAGAAATGTGACACGGGTTTTATTTGATCTTTTAGTCAGCATTTCTACTTGGCAATATCTAATGAATATTCTAAAATTTTAAACCATAAGTGAACTCTTAACACTGGATGTGGATAAGAAAATGACCATATTTAAAGAGAAGACTAGATTCCCAGCACCCAGCTTTTCATTTCCTGTCTTATCAAGGGAATTAAATTTAACCAGAACCAGGTTGTTCTCTATGATTATTTTTGCGTATGTAATGTTTTAATGTTTACCCCTATTCATAGAGAATTCCTAAAGATGTGCATTGTCTGGGAACCCTGTCAGACAAGTTTTTTTAAAACTCCTAGAGATTTTCAAGAATTTGAAGTAGATTTGCTTATATAAAGGGAAATGGTTTTCTTCCTTTGGCCATTTGCATAAATGCCCTGTGGGAAGTTTTATGGTGCCAAGAAATGCCATGTTCCCTTGTGAATTCAGGAACCAGACCTGATTTTCTCTCTTCCTTAATCGACATTTGGTTCTTTACTTACAAATAAATCAGGTAAGAACAGTGCCTTTGGGAAAGCTTTAGAAATGTAGTGTCTTAAATGTATTTATGATGCCTGTGGACCAACCAGGGAAGTCCTCCTTCAAAACCGTCACTGCTGAAGTACGGGTCAAGGCCCTTTGTCACATATGAGCAGCTACCCTGTGCTTTTCCAGGTCCTAGGCTAAGGCCTAGATCTTTGAAGTACTATTTAAACCATAGTCTATGGTATTTAGTGTGCAGCTAGAGCTGCATTATCAGCTTGATAACCTATGTGTTTCTGGATTCTCAGTCACCCCACTCAGTTACAAGGAACTTCAGGCAAGTTCCTTGTAAGCCTGAAGTTCCTTGTAACTGAGTATTTATGGAATGCTGGGATTAATAGTCTCTGTCTCCTGTCTGGATGTTTTTTGCACTTCTCACCTGTTTTCTTTCCCCCCTTCGTGGGCATTAGGGCTCTAAGTGGTTCCCATACTTCCCCTTCTATAAATTCTCACTTTACATGTGGTTTTCTGAATAAATTTTTTTCAAGTTAGGCTCCATTTTGCTATATCAGATTCATTATTGGACTGAGTTGTTTTTGTTGAGTTAGGTTGGTAGTTAGTTAAAAATGGGTTTGCCCTGTAGCTCAGGCTGGCCACAAACTTATGTTCTTCTGCTTATATTCCCAAATGCTATGATGACAAGCACGCACCATCACATCCCTTTAGACTAAGTTAGAGTATATTCCTAAGGTAATATCGACCTTTTTCATAAAAATTTTCCAAGTCTGTTTTTGCTGATACCATATGAAGGCACTTTTTTTCTCAGGCGTGTGAATGTGTGTACACAAATACACACAGGTGTGCCATTTAATGCCTGTTCTTTGCTATGTTATGTACTGGTACAATAAGGAGTATGTTAATCCTGCCACCAGGCAGGGTCACCTGGCTATTTAGTAGTCATGATGGAACTAAAAGGGCATCAGCTTGACTTACTTTATCTCCTGCAGAACACCAGGAAGGTGAGAGCTGGCCTCACTGCCAGTAGAAGATTTTCTTCTTTCTGGTCAGTGTGATAAGCCTGAGACTTGGCTTGTTTACACAGTTGCTATACTAAGTGCAGCGGTTTAACACCAGAGCCCCCACTGTCCTGCTTCTCTTATAAAGGTTGGAATTAGAACACCTTCTTCCATGGGGAAAGGAGTTTGGAGAGGAAAATGAACAGCTGTTTTCAACACTATTCATTTTCCTCATACACAGAGGTGTGTCATCATGGAATGAGAGTGTGGGAAGGTTTACCCTCCATTCAGTTCCACAGGATTCTCTGGAGGGCTGTTCTTTGCAGAGTTACCCAGTGAACTTCCTTACCTGTCATAAGAAAAGCCTCCTTCCAGTTGCATTCCCTTACCAACAAGAGAAGATAAGGAAAAGTCAGGATTGGACAGTGGACTAATAGAGGATACACTCTTATTGGAAATGGTTAACCATAAGTTACACACCCATAAAAAGCATAAAGTAGCAAAGATGTCATATGTAGCAGCCACTGGAAAGCACCTTCAAATATGATGCAAAGCTACTGTCTTAGAAAACAGTCTCTCTGTCTCCCTTCCTCCTTTCCTTCCTCCTCCTCTCTCTGTCCCATCTTTCTTCCCTCTCTCCTTCCCTTGTTCTCTCCCCGCTTTGACTTCTTGCTTGCTTTCCTTCTTCCTTTGCTTCTTTCTTTCCTTCCTTTTTTCTTTCTTTCTCAACTTCTTTCTTTCTTTCTTTTTCTGTCTTTCTTTCTTAACTCCTTTCATCCTTGTTCTGGGGAATCAAATATTTGCTGAGTGAAAAAGATCAGGTACTGGTCGCTCGCACCTCCTATAATCTTAGTTACATAGGAGGCTAAGTCCTAAAGATCATAGTTTGAAATCACGCTGGGAAGAAAAGTCTGTAAGACTATCTCCAATTACCCAGCAAAAAGCCACAGTAGAGATTTGGCTCAAATGATCGGCCACTGGCCTTGAGTGGGAAGAGCTAAGGGTAGTACCCAGGCCCTGAGTTAAAGCCCAAGCCACAAGTTAAAGCACAAAAAAGAAAAAGAGGAAGATGGAGTGGGGTAAGGGGAAAAAAGAAAAAGAGGGAGGAAGGGAAGGAAAGAAGGAAGGAAAGAATGAGCCTGAATTTACACCAGTCCTATATACAGGTAGATAGATTTGCATGTGTATATACTCCATATGTGTATGCCCGTATGTGCATATATGTTGCTATATTATAATACACATGTTCTGCACATTTTACAGAGATGCTGCTTCTTGTCTAGTGAGGGATAAATTAATTGCTGTAGAGCATTGAAAATGTAGAATGGTGGAGACTTTTCTACAGTGACTGGCTTTGAACCATGATCCCCTGGATCTTAGCTTCTTCACTAGCTAGGATTACAGGCATGCGCCACCAGCACCCAGCCGTGATGTGTTTTGACTGGAAATCCTTGTGATCAGTATTGCCCACTACAATAGCCCTGGCTATGTGCATGTGTTGCTGTGAACACAGAAAGGACCTGAACTATGATCCTAGGGCTGTGATAAAGCACTCTTGGAATGTCCGTCCTCAGTGTTTGTAATGGCATGTATGTCAGTATTTGCTGTTGCACTTAGTGGACTGTTTATCTAGACATTGATGGACTCCTCCTGAACCCTGAAAGCCAGTACACACACACACACACACACACACACACACACACACACACACACACACACACACACACACACGCACACACGCACACGCACACACACACACACACACACACACACACACACACACACACGCACGCGCGCGCGCTCACTCACTCATTCACCGACCCTGCCACAGTCAGCGTGTGGGAACAGAGGCTTCTCTCGGTGCTGAAGGACAGGTAGTCTTTGGATACTTGGATTTCCAGCTGACTGACATTCTGATCTGGTCTCCCTCTGGTGGAAGGGGTGGTGGGTAGATAAGTAGCTGAACAGTGAAGTTCCAGAAGTAAGGATTTGTTGGCTTAAAAAAGAGCTGTGTGAGATTCCTCTCATTCCTTAGATTATGGGGGGAGGGAGATCTTGTTTTCACCTCAGTTCTTTTCTTGGACTCAATGTTTGTGTGAGTGTGTGTGTGTGTTCCTATTGAGTCATTTTTAAGGTGATGTCTAATTGAAATCAGTTATAATCCAGGTGTGTAAAACCAAAGAGAAGAAAGCAATCATTGTTATATGCAAAAAAAAAAAAGAAAATGTAGAATGGTAGCTCCATTGGTCTGGATAGTCTGAAAAGTATTCTTCTGTATGTTCTCTCCCTGATATGTCTTCTTTAAAAGTTACTTATCCATTACTTAAATCTTTTGATCACTTGAATTAAGGACTGATAACTTCCTCCAACATAAAACTGTTATTCTGAAAAAAAAATTCTCTAAAGCCTTCTGGAATGTCTTGTTATTCCTTCCCCATGTAAAGCAGGAACTGAGAACTGACATTATAGCACATCCTGTCTTCCTCCTAAGTGTGGAAATCTAACCCAGCACTACAGGAAGAAGAATGGGAGATGATTTTTTTAAGTGTTCAGAAAAAAAATCTACCAACCTTCCTCCTCTGTGCTTTACCTCAGCTTCTGTCACAGACCTTGGAGGCTACCTTTCAGTACCAGCGAAGACTTTGTGCAGCTATAAACACCTGAATAGAAGGCCATATATGACATGCTTTGTGCTGCTCTAGATGTTCATCATTTTAGAACCCAGCCTGCTGGAAAGACAGGACCTGTGAGTCAACTCTTTGGAGGCCATAAACCCTCTGCAGCCCACATTGTCCTAAAAGATCCCCTGGGTCCTGAAAGCTCAGAGGTGGGCAGCCATAATGAGGTGTGTTCTCCTTGGGAAGCATGTTCTTCCTGGGTTCACTTAGGTCTGAGTCTCACCCTGCAGTTCATGTCTTGACATGAATATAGCTTTACCTCAAAGAGATGAGTCCCAACAAAGTGACCTCTGGGCTCAGAGCATGAGCCCCAGGAAGAAGCTTGATTAGGAATTATTTTCCAGAAAAGACACAAAACTCAATTTCAGTTCTTTATCTTCACACACACACACACACACACACACACACACACACACACACACACACACACACAAAACTCAATTTCAGTTCTTTATCTTCACACACACACACACACACACACACACACACACACACACACACACACACACACACACACACACACACACACACATTTTCTTCCAGGCAGACGGAGCAAACATATGTGGGTGAGACAAAGAACTGAAATAATAATCCAGCTTTGATCAAAAACCCTTGTTATGGTGTTCCCTCTGAAAATGATTTGTAATCAATGAGCCCTACCACAGTGCACTGAGGAGTAATTACCTTACACGTGTTTCACTGGAAGCTGTGATTAGAACAAGATGTAAGATCAGAGGGGCATAAAACGAATATAAGAGGGGAAAATCTCAAAAGGAGCTGGTTTGTGCTGGCTATAAGGTATTTAATAAACGTGAGGCTTATTCCTGATAGCTGTGTTGGTGTTTATTCATTTACTTGGTAAACATTTCCTGGCTATTTGGGACATGATTGATGGTATTAGCAGGAATGCTAAGGTAACTTACCAAGTGCTGCCTTATATTTAAAAATCGGGCATTTAGAAATGTTCTGGTACAAAGTGGATTGGAGAAGCTGCCATTGGTAACCAGATGTTTCTTATCCCCAGCAGTTAGGAACCAGTCATCAAGCATGGGCTCCCTAGCACAGCCTCCAAGCCCAAGTAATAGCTGAATTTGCTTTTTATTAGTTTAATAAAGAATTACTTGTGGGGAGATTGAGGAGTCAAAGACCACTTGGTATCTATAGAGGAGACATGAATGTTTGTTGGGGCAGTTACTGTGCCCATAAAAATGCATTTCCCAATCCTGATAACGCTGGGTAGAAGTGCACACTGATAAGTGGAAATGCTAGTTAAGGTGACCCATGCCGTGAGGCCACACAAGGGTGAGGCGGACATCTTCATATGTCTTTTAGAATAGGAATCTCCCCATCTGAACTTGACAAAAATGCAGCCACTGCTGGGCATATTCCTTCCTTACTTTCATGGGTTGGTTCCTTTTCACTCCTATCTTCAGAGATAGATAAAAGGAGTCCTCCAGATCTGCTTGGGTGATTTTAAAAAGCTTTCTCAGCATTGCAGCTACGGAATTCCCTTGAAAACATTCTTACTCTGGTGATGTTTCTCATAGCACCAAACTCAGAGGCTCTAAATTCAGTATCATTGGCTGCTTCCTTATCTTACCATGTTGCTAAAGCTTCATCCTATATTCCTACTCCCAGGCCCTATATTCTTACTACTTTTGTCTTCTACAAAAGAACTGAGAGAAACTAGAGTGATAAATTACTACTGCAGTTCTTCTCTGAATAGGTTTCCAAATGGGAACAACTATGCACTCAGGACTCTGGAGGACTTGCCTAGATGCAACCTAGAAAGTTGACTAAACAATCTTCCCACAGCAGCCTCAGCCTGTTGTTTCTGAAGAAATGGTACTTAGACAACAAATTGAATTTTACTGAATATCTTCACATTTAAACCTGTCTGTCCAATGAGAAGATGAAGATCCTCCCTATCTTCTTCTCAGATTATCCTGCAAAGCTACAAATGAGTGGCAGTCATGTCTCTGGGGCAAAGTTAGGGACTGGACAGAATGCTTTTACCTGACTGCAGTCAGAATTAAAACAATCAGAATGTGCTCCAAGTGTCCAAGGAGGACTTTGGCCATGGCTCTGGGCCAGTGTATCTGTTGTTCCTTTAGATTTATTCAATTAGAGTCAAAAGCAAAGTAAATTGAACAGTGTGGTTGATTTGAATATTGCCTTGGAAGAGAATATAAAAAGATTAACAGACCCTAAGGGACCAGAGATGAGTGCCAGGCTCCTCCTCCATCCCTACACTCAGGCTGGGTTTTACAAATTCATTACAGAATGACAAGAATAAAAAAGCAGATGAGCAGATATTCCTTTGTTTGTGCCACAGAGTCATTTTTCTACCTCTCCGTCCTCCAAGAGATGGTGTGTGTGTGTGTGTGTGTGTGTGTGTGTGTGTGTGTGTGTGTGTGTGTGTGTGTGTGTGTGTGTGTGTGTGTGTGTGTGTGTGTGTGTGTATGAGAGTGAGAGTGGGAGCAGTGAAATGGGTGTTTGTGTGGCTATAGCAGGGCCTGCCTGTGGGGAGGATGGGGAGGAAATGTGGTTCTCTTGAATCCTACCTTTGTCTTTATTCGTGTGTTGTCTGGTACTCAGCTGCATTGACTTAGTGCTTCATGAGATTGGCATGGGTGAACTGTTCAAATCAATTGCATAGGCCTCATATGTTTCCAGAGACTGTCGGATAAATAAACCATGCTTTCCCACAAAGACTCTTCTCAGCTTTGCCATTTTTAGTGTCACATGGCAATTGGTTGTCTCACACTCCATTCAAAGAGTGAGACATGTTAGCAGTTTGTGTGTGTGTGTGTGTGTGTGTGTGTGTGTGTGTGTGTGTGTGTGTGTGTGTTTCAATTCCATTTAATGGAGTTTGGAGGTGAGGATACTAGTCCCTCCTGTTTGCAGGCTCAAGTTGATTTTTTCAGGGTAAGTCTCATGGTTTTTGGCTGATGAAGAGAATAAATTTTCTAGTAGGATAAAAAGGCAGGACTGAGCTGATGCCAGAGAAGGAACAGCGATTGACAGATCCTGGGAACTGCCCAGGCTGCAGTACCTGTCCCACTAATCAGCAGTGTGACTCTTGGAAGTGACTCAGCTTCTATAGACCCCTTCTACTTACCTGTCCTGTGAGGGATCAGCAATTCTACAGTCTTGCCTACTTCCAGCATGGACATTCTTGGCTCTTTGTCTTATAGCTTTGGATGTCAGTAGGCCATGTGCTCCAAAAAAGAGAAGAGATTTGAAACTGAATGTCCAATAGAGTTTCAAGTGAGACTCTATACTGTGACTTTTAAGTTTTGTTAAGCGTCTTATAAATATTTTCACCAGAGTGGACCTAGTGGAGTGAGATGTGCCCCCTCCTCACCTTCTTTGCTTTTTATTCACCCTGACTAGCTTGTGACTTAGAAGCAGGAAGGTGAGAACAGTAGCCTGAATGTATCTTTAGTTACATTTGTTTACTGCATTCATCATCTGTGGCTGATGAGGATAGACTTATCGACATTTAGTGGCTACTATTTTGACAGGGGAGCTCACCTTTCTTCCATTTCAAGTAGTGAGATAGACTGACTTTTTGCCTTTTAGTATTTTCTTCCCCTTTCTCTCCCCTCCCTCCCTTCTTCCTTCCCTTCCTTTCTCCTCTTTCTCTTTCTTATTCCTTCCCACCTCCCTCTCTGTTATGAAACAATATCTTATTCATCACATAGCATAGTGCTTGACACAGTGTGGATAATAAAAATGTATTTGTTGATGTTTTTGTACAAAAACTAGACTGAGATGAGAGGAAGACAGAATTACAACTAGAGTTTAACACAAACAAATATATTTGCAAATTAAAATGGAAATGAAATTGTAAGTTAAGAAAGGTAGGACATGCACACACGTTTACCCGCCTGGACAGAGGGGATGCCTTCCTGCATGTATATTGACTAGTATTATCCAAAAGTTGGGGGACTGACCCCCCCCCATGATTTCTGTGTCATCATGGAGAATGTCAAACTCATTCCATCACACTGTCCCAAATCACTGCCTTCTTTATTCAGAAAGAGAAGCTTGTCCTTTATGAAGAACAAAAACAGGTTCAAAAGAAAAACAAAAAATCAATGATGTGTACCTACCAAAGGGTCAGGTTGGAGGACAAAGATTAAACCCAGGTGGAATGCAGATATGCTTTAACTTGCAGAGACTGATCAATGAATACTACATATTCAGTGACCCAGATACCCTTCTAGATTCTCCCTCCTCACCTCCTGTCCCTGTTTTCAGCTCCTGCAGCCAACATGTAGGGTGATGGTTAAGCCATAAAGTATCAATGTCACTCACATTCTGGTACTTTAATCTCAATTGCCTCCATTTCCTGCCTGAAAAGTGGAGGTTTATACCATATTCTACATTGTTTAGGTTGTTGTAAGAATTAGGTGAATTAATTTATAGAAAGTGCTATCCATGCTGCCTTCTGTTTTCACTGATATATTTCTCACTGTAAACAAACGAGATGTTGTTAGCCCAGTGCCAGTGGCTAATGCCTGTATTCCTCGCTACTCAGAAGTAGAGCTGTGGCTCAAGTGGTAGAGCACCAGGATTGAGCAAAAAAGCTAAGGGATGATGCCCATGTCCTAAGTTCAAGACCCAGTACTGTCACAAATAAACTGTTATTTGTTTGTAGTCTGACAAACCTTAGGTAACATCAAAAAAGTTCCTTTCAAGAAAACCATATATACCAAATTGGAGTGAATAACCCAGGTTAAATGTTATAACCTGATAACCCATCACAGCCAGCCAACCTCTTTTGGCAAATGTCAGAAACAGGACTGACATCCTAAATAGAGTTCCTCAACTGCTCACACATGCTGGCAAAAATATGTAAACTTCCTCCAGTCCCTGTGTTGTGACCTCTGTTCCCCATCTGTGCTTCAGTTCTCTGTGCCATCACATTTCTCTTGTGCAGCTGTTACTTTCATACCTGCATGCTGTGTGCATAGGGCGTTGTGTGCCCTGCGTGGGACCCAGAGGTGGTCTCCCTCTCCCTGAGGCTCCTGGTCTACTGACTACAGGGCAGAAAGTTTGGACCCAAGTAGATGTCCTTCTGTGATTCCTATTTTGTTAGCTCCAGAACTCCTTCGCCTCCTTCCTGGTATTTTCTTTGTTCTCTCGCCTTGCTTCCCCCCTCCCCCCGCCCCCCACTCTACTCTTCAAATAATTAAAATCCAGAGCCTAGATTAATTTTTTTTTACCGAGATGTCTGTATTTCTCTTAATTATGCATCTATTACTATTTTTTTTTCTTTTCTGGTTTTTGTTTTGTTCAATTAACACAAGGCCTCATATATGTAGTCCAGACTGGTCTGGAACTTGGGATTCTCCTGCTGCTGAGTGCTGAGATTATAGGTGTTTACCATTGTACCCATAGTAATTTTCTTTATAAAAGTTGGCAGTTAGCTGGGTGCTGGTGGCTCATGCCTGTAATCCTATCTACTTAGCAGTCTGAGATCTGAGTATCATAGTTAGAAGCCAGCTTGGGCAGGAAGCTCCGTGAGACTCTTATCTCCAATAAACTACTCAGAAAGGCTGGATGTAGTGCTATGGCTCAAGTGGTAGAGTGCTAGCCTGGAGCACAGAGAGGGACAGAGCCTGGGCCCTGAGTTCAAGCCCCAGGACCATCAAAAAAAAAAAAGCTTGCAATTAAAGCAGAACACAGAACATTGTATATGAGCATGTTTGGTTCCTCTACTTCAGTAACAAACATTCCATAGAGAGATGAGAATTTTGCCCCCACAGCTCATTCTATGTCCTGAACACAGACTATGCTTAGAACCTGTTAGGTGCTTAATAGTTATTATATAAATGCCATATAAAGAACATTGTCTTGTATATTTATAGTATCTGTGGATCAGTTGTCAAAGCTAGGATATAGGAGCTTCTCCTTATTCTATTTTGATGAACTTTTTACAAAACAGCTTATTTTTTTAATGTCACCAAAACACTCCATACCCTAGTCTGTCAGAGGGTTAATTTTTGCAGTCACAATGGTTTCTGATAAGTCTCCTCAGATTCATGAGTCTTGCAGAGTTATGGCTGATGGTGACAAGGTATTTAGTTAGCATCTGTTTGTTCTATGCATCTCTCTCTCACCCATGCTGTATGTATATTTTAAGAAACATTTCTTTGGGTGCTGTGTTTTTTTCTATTTATGTCTTCACCATAAAAATATAAATAGACCATTTATCTCCGGTATCCTTAAAGTAGCTTGCATCATCTCGCTCTTTTAAACTTTTACATAACCAGAGTCTCTGTTCCAAATATTATTACTTGGAAAATGAATGGTTGGAAGCAACCCTGGAAACCTTGAAGCCATCATCTAGGGACCCCAGAGATTTAGGTGCAATTGGGAGCTGTGTGTGCTCACTGCTGGGTTTCAGTCCCCGTAACACCATACAGTATACCTGTGCTGTTCACCCTGCCTGGCACCAGATCAGATATGCTTAATTGTTTACATAGACTAACTCATTTAAATAGATTAACAAATCCATAAAAATGAGGATCATAGCTATTGTTATATACCTGAGAAATCTAGGCTTAGTAACTTGTCCAAAGTGCACACAAGTATTAAGTGGACGAAGTTGGGATTTGAACCTCAGCCCCTGTCATCTAAGCCACTGGCTGTTCTAGACAAGATGAAATGTAGGCTGCTCATGAGATAAAGTCAATAACTCTTGGTAAGTGAGTCCTATTGTATGCCTTTTGTTGATTATCTTGGAAATAAATAAATAAATTCAGACTTTTTCTGAGAAGCCTTATTAGATTTCTCAGTGGGTCCTGAAGACAAAGAGCTGTACTTTTATTTTCACTGTTAGAAACCCTTTTAAAGGAAAGACAGGAGTCTGAAACCTGGGTTTGGGTAGAATTTATAGTCAAAAATACCAAGGCATTCAGGAAGCTAGGGAATAGAGTAATGTAGCCAAGTAGTCTGAAAGACTTGCATGTCTTGAAGGTCTGATGATTTACCCCAGCCCTGATTTCAAAGTAGGATACATCTCCAATAGACAGTGTCTACTGGAAGATACCCTAAAGAGGTATTGTTTTCTGAGAGAAGGGGTAGACATTGGGATCAGACTTTGAAAGCTTGAACAACTTACTTGTGCTTTCCAGTCACCTCAGACAGAAGTAAAGTAGATAGACTTCAATTAGAGATGGCAGATTGAACACAAGCATAAACCTTTATTATCTTCATTTATTATTACAGTAGCAGAAGCTGTTTTTTTTCATGCATAAATTAGTGCTTAGCTGGCACTGGTGGCTCACACCTGTAATCCTAGCTACTTAAGAAGTTTGCAGTTCAAAGCCAGCTTGGGCAGGAAAGTCCATGAGATTCTTATCTTCAATGAACCACCAGAAAACCGGAAATGGTGCTTTAGCTCAAAGGCTAGAGTACTAGCCTTGAGCAAAAATGCTCAAGGACAGTGCCCAAGCCCTGAGTTCAAGCCCCACAACCAACACCCCCACACACACTAAATGAATTAGTGTTTAAATGAGGGGTAGATGACATTCACAGCATAATTTAGCAACCTCAGAAAGCTGAAATCCAAATTAATATAGAACTGTCCATTGAAAAAGTGTCTGAGGACCAGAACCCCAGGTGTTCTCTCCAGTGCTGGGTGGCAAAAGAGAGAACTCAGACCATGAAGCAACAAATGTTCATCTTGAAGTCTGGAGTTCTGTCCTCTAGAGAAGACAAAAACCAGATGTTCAGTGAAAAGTAATCTAGGACAAGGTCCCAAGGTAAGACCCAAAGAAAGGCAGAGACAATGGTCCAGAGCAGGATTTGTGCAGACCACAGGAGATCAGAAGGCACCAGCAAGACCTAAGACCCAAGTAGGAAAAAATAATTAAAAATGCAATAACAATCCCCAGCACTTACATTAATTGAGTATTCAACTGTGTGCCAGGCATAATTCCAAGCATATAATATGTTAACAATAAAATCCTATTAGTAGCCCTGTCAGTTAGGCAATCATTAGCCTCTTCTTTCAGATGAAGGAATTGATACATTTGAGACTTGATAATTACCCCAAATGACAAAGCTAGGACATGGCTAGACTGAAATTAGAACCCAGGCAGTAGGCACTCATACCCCCCACCTGCCTCCCAGTGGGGGAGCAAAGCAAGTGACACCAGTACCCTTGATTACAGCTAGGGGAGGCAAAGAGTTGGCAAAGAAAGGGAAAGGAATCCTGTCTGCTGTGACTCAGTGGTGAACTAACAAAAGGAGTCCAACAGAAATCCAATATACCTTCACTGCGAAGGTGGGATGTGTGCATGGGATGGTGAGGGTAGGAGGAATAAGATATAGAAAGCTGAGTGACTTTCTTCTTCATGAAGAGGTAATATATACCTTCACAGGACATGTAATATCCCAATCAATGGTCCCATGGGTCATGTTGCCTAGTGATGTCATAACCATATTAGTTACACAACAAAATAGCTTTCTTGGAATGCATTCCCTTTGTTAAGGAAAGCACAATGTAATGTCTAAAATGAGAAAAACAAAATCAAGAAATAGCAATAAAAAATGTCTCAAGTCAAGATGTAGCAATACCTACTGAACACAAATTGCCTCTGGGATGCTGACTGTTGGCAAAAGGAACGGGATCTTCTGTCTTTTAAAAATAATTCTTTTTGACCCTGCAACTATGTACAAGTATAACTTAGATAAAAATGAGAACTAAATTTGAGAAAGGAATAAATACACCATAGAACTATTATGTCTGTTCTGTCTTCCTGGAGTATTTCCCTTCTTCCTCTTTCTTTCAAGAATGAGTTCATATCCTGCACTGGAATAAGAAAAACAGTGTGACTGTTGGGTGGGAGTGTAAACTTGTTCAACCATGCTAGAAAGCAGTAGGGAGGTTCCTCAAAAGACTAAACATAGAGCTCATTTCTGGGCATTTTTCCAAATGACCACAAGCAAGGCCATACTAAAGCTACCAGCAAACTATGTTTATAACAGCATTATTTACCATTGTTATGATATGGAACCAATCCAGATTTCCCTCAGTAAATGATTGTATCAAGAATATGTGAGATATATATATATATATGTATATATATATATATATATATATATATATATGTGTGTGTGAATTCTGTACTTCCATCAGAAAGCATGACACTGCCCTATTTGAAAGAAAATGGAAGAACTTGGGGAAAATAATCATATTAAATGAAGTAAGCCAGACCCAAAGAAACATAGGTCCCATGGTTTCCCTTATCTGTAATAATTAGTATATGTCTAGGACAATCTTAGCAGATGAGCAGAATAGCTCATAGCTATGTACATATTGACCATATAGGATGATGCTAAGCAAAATGAACGCCAAGACATGGACACAAGAGGTTTTTGGTACCCTGGGTATTGTATATATGTTTCTCTGAGTTAGGGAAGGGAAAGGGAACAAAAAGATGGTGAGGAAAAGGACCAAGGGGGAACCATTGCAACAGCAATACTCAGAAGACACTATGTTGGAAATGACCTGTACAACTTAGAGGGGAATGGGGGGAAGGAAAGAAAGAGAAAAATGAGGGAAGGGATAACAGGTTTGACAAGAAATATACTCACTACCTTATGTAACTGTAACCCTTTGGTACATCACCTTGACAATAAAGTTTTAAAACAAACAAAATACCAGTGTGAGACTGCAATGGTCTTTCAGAATTGCTAGGTGATTTTCACCCCTTCCATTTCTCAGTTGCTAACACTCTCTGAAAGGAAGACACTGAAGGAAATGTGTAGACAGAGACCTTTGAAGAGTGCTCATTGGTGTTTAGGGGACCTTGGTGGGCATCTGACTGAGACACAGCCAGTGGCCAGATTTAGAGAGGTGTTCCTGTGGTCAGGAGTTCTTTAGTGCTAATGGAAGGGACAAGGAAGGCTTCTGGCCAAATTCTGAGTATCCAGAACATTGTGTCCTTCTTGCTAGTAGTGATCAACAGGCTTCCCTCAGATAGTCTTTAGGAAAATTATTGTGCCCAAGAACCCAAAGGGGCCCATTTAGCACTCCTAAGGGCAAGAGGTCAGTGTCTTGAAAGGCACTTTGGGATTTGTGTATATGAGAGAGAAAGGGAAGAAACAAAGTATGCATATTTATAAAGCATGCCATATGCCACTTGTTCAATGCAATATGCCATTTTATTTTTATCTCACTTCAGACAAGGAATGCCTATTAATTAGAAGGTCTATCCATACACACACACACACACACACACACACACACACACACACACACACACACACACACACACACACACACACACACACACACACACACACACACACACACACACACACACAGAGTAACATCAAGTGTGTGTTTTTTGAAAAATTGATTTTAAAGTGCTTTTCATTTTTGGCAGACCCTCAGACATTGATGAACCTGTGTCTTATTGATGTATCTCTTTTATTTTATAATAAAGATTGAATATCTTTAATGAAATATTTGGGGCCAGAGTATTTTGAATTTTGAAATATTTGCATGTATGTATAATGAGATCGCTTGAATAGGGGCCCAAATCTCAGCAAAAAAAAGTAATTTATGCTTTATTTATACCTTATGTGCAAAGTCTGAAGATAATTTTCTATAGTGTTTTTAGTTTGCTTCTGTTTTGACTGCATCTCCTCCCGTGTGGTCAGGTGTAGAACTCTGTATTTGTGACATAATGTTGCTAACTCAAAATGTTTTGGAACATTTTGGATTTTTTTTTTTTTTGGGCAGTACTAGCACTCTCCCACTGATCTATACCTCTCCCACTTTTCTTGCAGTCCACCCTTTTCAGGTTTTCACATTCATGCTTGGATGAAAGTATGCTCCTTCATGTCCCTTCCATTGAGAAAGGGTCTGGTGAACATTTCTGCTTGGGCTTACCTCAAATCATGACCCTCTCAATATTAGTTTCAGAATATCTAGGCTTACAGATATAGGCAACCAGCACACAGCCATTTTACATTTGTGAATTCAGAATGGTCAACCTTTACTACTTTGTATTATAGACAAATTATGAGTTCGTTTTTCAAAGAGATTATTGATATACTGTAATCTTCTGCTCAATAATGCAAGTGATCTTTTTTTAATTAAACAAACCCTACTACTCCAAAATAGATTAGAGAAGAAAAAAAAAAAGATTTTTGTGTGTTTTTTGTTTTCTTTTTTAGCTCACATTAGTTAAATAAGAAGGAATTTTATTATTACTTTTCCACACAAGAAAAGCCATTTAACTGATTCAGATCCATTAATAAATATTTACTGATCACCTTTTTTTTTTTTTTTTTTTTTGGTTGGTCGTGGGGCTTGAACTCTGGGCTTGGGTGCTGTCCCTGTACTCTTTAGCTCAAGGTGAGTGCTCTACCACTTGAGCCACAGTGCCACTTCGGTTTTCTAGTGGTTATTTGGAGATGAGTCTCATGGACTTTCCTGCTTGGGCTGGCTTTGAACTGTGATCTTTGGATCTCAGCCTCCTGAGTATATAGGATTACAGGCGTGAGCCACTGGTGCCCCTTGATGACCTATTTGGAAGCCTGTGGGCCAGCTTTTGTGGATTCAGTGATAAGACAGGCTTAACCCTTATCTTTGTACTATTCATTTTGTAGAGGACAATAGAAGAAGCAAGTGGTAACCATACAAATGCGAGGAGAGATCCCATTTCAGAGGTCAAGAAGAGAGAAATGAATTAAGTCCCAGGAATTTGTGCTATTATAATCACAAAATCAAGATATTCCCAGCCTCAATTCACTCTTTGATTTTCCATTCAGCACTTATGTGTACTTAGGATGTATAAGGGGATACTTCCTAGGATGGGCCACTAAACAAAGCAAACAGAGTGGATAAAAAAAAAAACAAGCTACCTTTTGTTTGCTGTGGCTTGAACTCGGGTTCAGTGTTTCATAGCACTAACACTAAGCCAGGTGGTGCGGTTGTTTGGTTGGTGTTGGTAGTGCCTGTAGTACCATGAGGTGTCTGACAAATCCATGACATCATCAGTGAGTGAGAAGTATCACTAGATCTGAACATAAGCTCCCTGCAGACCCTTTGGCTAATTAAACATTTTTAAAAGTCAGCTGTCTGTTTCTTTCCCCCTTTTCTGACTCTCAGCATTTATAAACCAAATTTCCAACATATTTAGTTTACCCAACCTGTCATAAATTAAGAAATTTTAGAAAATTTGTTAGTTCTTTAAAGTTGTTCAGGAATAAGCTATCTTAACAGTGATTGTAGTAGTCATTAACACCAGGGAAAAAAAGCCCAACACATCCATTTTCCTTTTTAAGAAATGTTTTATCGGGCTGGGAAGGTGGCTCAGTGGTAGAGTGCTTGCTTCACATGCATGAGGCCCTGGGTTCGATTCCTCAGCACCACATAAGCAACAAGAGAAAAGCCGGAAGTGGCGCTGTGGCTCAAGTGATAGAGCGCTAGTCTTGAGCTGAAGAGCTGAGGGACAGTGCCCAGGCCCAGAGTTCAGGCCCCACGACCGGACCCAAAAAAAAAAAGAAATGTTTTATTATCTTCAACTAGGGATTTCAATTTAAGAGGTCCATTGATGTGTACAATGTGTGACCAGTCACTTCTTCCATTATTTTCCCCCTACCTGTTTTCTTGTTTCCAGTTTCCATTTTCACATGTGCATATTATATTTACTCACCATTTCCCTTTCCATAAGTCTGCCCCCCTTTCCTTACCCTGAAATCCCTCTCAAGTAAGACATATTTCAGCTTCCTTATAATAATTTTAATTATTCGTTATTGTTCCAAGGGGTTACACCATGGAAGCCTATCCCTGTGTTTATCATAGTGAGCTTGATCATGTATTTGTATAGTGCTGTATCTTCATATATATTCATATTAGGTCTAACTTCCACAGATGAGATAAAACATACACTTTTTGTTTCTCTGAGTCTGTCTGTTTTTCTTGAAGATTCTCCATTCCCCTTCAAGCAAAATGACAAATGCAGAAGAGGACAGCCCTGGGGTTGCAGGTTTTTACTTTTATAACCCTGCTCTGCAGCTCTCAGTTGCATCAATGAAGAGAATCACTGCTCTTCCCTGCCCTGGACACTTGAGTCCTGTCCCCCTGTGTCTCTGTAGAGCTCATTCCAGTCTTTCCTCTTGTCAGGGAGCCCTGTCCACTGAAGGTGTTTGTAGGTAAGAGGAAATAAGCTAGGTAATAATGTGTTTGAGCCTCATCATAGTTCACTGTTTCTTAACTTCTAGTGCATTCCCACCTCCCAAGCACTGACATATTTAAATAAACTCTAGACCAGTAGCATGTTTCTCTTCCCACTTCTCTGATGTCACTGTTTAAGCATCCATGTGATGTTCCCTAATGAGAATAAAATATCTGTGAAATACCAATCTTATGTACACATTGGTAATCAGGTGAATGTCCTACTACTGAGTTTTGACAGATACTTTAATATTACTTTAATCTTACAGAGATTCTTTACAGATACTAAATTTTACATGTACCTATGTAATGTGTATGCAAATGTATGTTTGTAGCTAGGTGTGGTAGTTCACACCTGTAATCCCAGCACTCAGAAAGATGAGACAGGAGAATTAATAGTTCAAAGACATCCTGGAGTACAAGAACCATGTAAAACATATGTGTGTGTATGTACATATCTGTGTATATGTGTATATAGTGTGTATATTAATACACAAAATTTTAATATGGAAAAACTTGAGAATTCTTTTCATATATCACTTTTATCCTTTTTTGTGGGATGGTAATTAAAACATACAGAGCTTGTTCTTCATGATTATTTGTCTACTAGATCCTCACAACCTGGGAGATTAACCCCTCTATCTTTTAAGGGAGAAGCCTTTATATAACTGAGGGTCCATGAGCTTAAATAGCTCTGGAAGAGCCAGGTGCCAGTGGCTCACACCTGTGATCCTAGCTAGTCAGGAGACTGAGATCTGAGGATTACGTTTCAAAGCCAGCCCAGGCAGGGAGGTCAATGAGACTCTTATCTCCAATAAACCATCAGAAAACCGGAGATGGTGCTGTGGTTCAATTGGTAGAGCACTAGCCTTGAGCTGAAAAGCTAAGAGACAGCACCCAGTCCCAGAGTTCAAGCTCCATGACCTACAAAAAAG
The DNA here is from genome assembly GCF_024711535.1 of Dipodomys merriami. NCBI lineage: Eukaryota > Metazoa > Chordata > Mammalia > Rodentia > Heteromyidae > Dipodomys > Dipodomys merriami. The sequence continues at coordinate 30,893,096 of NW_027202937.1, read as the reverse complement.
AAAAAAAAAATAGTCCTGTATAAATAAGGTTAAGGATGGCTTGCTGCAGTGGCAGCACTTCTTCCCACGGAGCCACACTGCCACACTGAGCATACTTCCTAGTCAGGTTCAAACTAGGAAATGGGAGAGAAAATTTGGGCTAGGAAATATGCGAATTTCTGCCCTCTTGTTTCTACCATTACTGACATCTACTTGATCCAGGACCCAGCATTTAAACCATTAGGATATTAGAAGGGGCAACTCAGATACTGGTCCTAAAAACCTACTCTAGCATCCTCTGTTCTCAGTAAAGCTCTGGTTTCATAGGGCTTATCTTATCAATGATCCATTGAGGTTTACAGCTACAAACTTTGTGGGGCCTGGATTCCATGAATAGTTCTTGAAAGCAGAGTACTGAAAGCATAGCACAGAACAACTTTTGGTAACTAATGGTCAGTTTTATAGCTTTTACTTTTCAATCCACATTTAGTTTGTGAACAAGCAGTACTGAGCTGGCCAGTATGTGTGCTCAGAAGGCAGGCTGCCCAGATTTAAGACTCGTTTAACTACCTTCCTGCCACGTTGCTCTAGACAAGTTACTTCACTGAAGTTCAACCTCTATGCAATGAGAGATAATATACATAATGCCTTTCTCCCACTTGAAGAAAGAGTAGAAATAAAGTACATGAAGGACACTTAGTCTGGTCCAAAGTAGTAGCTCAGTAGATGTTGGTGGTTATCACTTCTATTATTATTGTTATTGTTGTTGTTGCTTGGTAGATATTTGAAAGCATTTACATATCTTTCTTTTTTTTTTTTTTTTTTTTTTTTTTTGTCCATCCTGGGGCTGAACTCTGGGCCTGGGTGCTGCCCCTTAGCTCTTCAGCTCAAGGCTAGCGCTATTACCACTTGAGCCACAGCACCACTTCCAGCTTTTTTTCTCTTATGTGATGCTGAGGAATCAAACCCAGGGACTCATTCATGCCAGGCAAGCACTCTGCCACTGAGCCAAGTTCCCATCCCGCATTTACATATCTTTCTAAAGTTTCATCCCCAGTAATTAATCCACAGTAACATGTTAGTGATGAGTCTGCTGTATGTATCCTTTTGGGATCTAAGCCCATCAAAAGTATATGTATCTAGTTAACATACCCAAGTTTATACACACATATCCTCCCCACATTAACTATAGTATCTATCTACATGTACTCTCCCTCTTAAAAAAATGCATAATATACAATATCATGTCAATAGCCACAGTGGTATTTACTGTATAAACTAGAGGAAAACTAGCAAAAACTTTCCATTGAAGAACTGAAATTTTCTGGTGGAGGAATACTCAACAGTAGAATGCTTGCCTGGAAAGAATGAAGTCCTGAATTCAAAACTCAGTACCACCAAAAAAAAAAAAAACCCACAGAAAACAAAAGTAAAAACTAAATTTTTCTAATATGAGATTATTAGTAAATATATATATATATACACACACATATATATGTATATATGTATATATATGTATGTATATACATATATATGTACACACACACACACACACACACACACACACACACACACACACACACACACACACACACACACACACACACACACACACACACACACACACACACACACACACACACACACGACCGGGTTTTAGTCATAGAAATTTTTTTATATATATAAAAGGCTGTCATTTATTGGAGGTAAGAATCATGGAGTTTTCTGCCAGGGCTGGCTTTGAAACATTTCAGCCTAAGTAGCCAGGATTACAGGTATGGGCCAGCAGCACCCAGCCCAGCTTTAGTGTTGTTTCAGGAACAGTGTTCTCAGACAACACAGGAAAGCAGACAAACTGAAGCAGTCTCTAGACATTAACACCCTTAATGAGTATGGAGGAGTGTAACTCTCAGGGGCTACAGATTTGGGAACAGTCTTTTTGGAGAAAAGCTTCGTTGTTTCTGTAGCTTAGAGCAAATTTTTTTTTCTTTGCCAGTCCTGGGGCTTGAACTTAGGGCTTGGGCACTGTCCCTAAGCTTTTGTGCTGAAAGCTAGTACTCTACTACTTGAGCTGCAGTACCACTTCTGGCCTTTTATGTGGTGCTGAGTTTAGTCATAGAAATTTTTAAAAAGATAAATATTAGCCAGGCACAGGTGGCTCACACTTGTAATGCTAACTACTCAGGAGGCTTAGATCTAAGGATTACAGTTCAAAGCCAGCCCAGGCAGGAAAGCCAGTGAGACTCTTATCTCCAATTAACTACCAGAAAACCAGAAGTGGTGCTGTGGCTCAAGTGGTAGAGTGCTAGCCTTGAGCTGAAGAGCTTGGGGACAGTGCCCAGGCCCAGAATTCAAGCCCCACAACCGACAAAAAAAAAAAAAAAAAGGTAAATATCAGGAAAAAGGAAGTATTTTCCCCCAAGATAAAACCAAATTATTAGGTAATTCATTTCAAATCATTTAGTCCACTTTTCTATAGACTCCAATAAATAATATTTGATATATGTTCATATCCAATTTCTGATTTGTTATATTTTATTTGAATTACTGTCTCCTGTATAGCCAGGTGACCCAGCAGTGCTGTTCCTAAACTCCAGTTTCATACTTCTTGCCTGTACCACTTTGAAAGGTATTGGGGGACTTCTGTGAAATGTACATGTATTGTATCAGGTGTTCTTTATTCTTTATGATCCTTATTAGCAATGCCTGAAGTGATTAAAAATATGTACTTTTTTTTTAGTTATAATCACCCATTGTAATTAATGTAATTGTTTAGGTACAAGATGTCCCCAGCTTTCTCTGCTTATTCACATGGATAATTATGAATTCACCAAGTATTAGAGCCAAGAGAAAGACTGTGAAGTTACCTACTCCTACTGTCTCATTTTAAGTCCAGAGAGACAAGCCTTTTCCTGACACGACTAATATAATAAGTTAATGTAAGAGCTGGGACTAGACTTCTGTTCAGTTGGTAACTAGGGACAAAAAGAAGAGAACTCACATTTCTGCTCAAGGACAATGAAAAGGCTGCTCCATCCTTTGAGGCAATCAGTTAAACAAGCTCTTTACAAAATTGTCTTCTGCTTTCCAGTCCCTTTAGTTACTCATGCCTCTCCATTGGAATTGGGGAGGCGGGTAGTGAAAAAGACTTAGTAAATGCTACTTCAGCTTGTCCATCCACACAGTTGCAAGGTGAACTACATTTGCTTTGTTCTCCCTTGGCTTTCTTGCTCACTGCTGACACTCTACCACTTGACTCATGCCTCCACTTACAGCTTTTTTTTTTTGCTGGCTAATTAGAGATAAGAGTTTTAGTATTTGTCTGCCCAGGCTGGCTCTCAACTGTGATTCTCAAATCTCAACTTCCTGGGTAACTAGAATTATAGACATAAGCCACTGATACCTGGCCACGCTTGCTTTTAATGCCTGTCTTTGCATTTATCCATTCGTTTATGTTTCTGCCTATGTGTCATTCATCAAAAACACTTACCATTGCCTGAGTTATGCTGGTATGCTGGACCTTGAGGTCACTTAAATGCTATGTACCAGCAGGAAATCGCAAAGTCATTTATAGTCTAGTTGGAGGAGTCGGGAACAAGGAACCAAAGAGCTAATATATAAATATAGCAGGGTATGTATGTGGAAGCCACAGTTTTATTACTGCTGAATCCTGTTGTGGTTTTTAATAGGGCTTTTCTATGTTAGTGTTGTGAACTCCTTGAGGGAAATGCCTCATCCCAGGGGTATTTACATTTTAAAGCAGGTTGGAAATTCTGCCTCGCCGCCTTTCTCTTTTGCATTCGCTTTCTTAGTTTGTGTCTTGAAGTATCACTTCTTTTTTCATTTTTTTTGGTCAGTTGTGGGGCTTGAACTCTGGGCTTGGGCACTGTCCCTGTGCTCTTCAGCTCAAGGCACGCACTCTACCGCTTGAGCCACAGCGCCACTTCCGGTTTTCTAGTGGTTTATTGTAGATGAGAGTCTCATGGACGTTCCTGCCTGGGCTGCCTTTGAACCTCGATCCTCAGATCTCACCCTTCTGAGTAGCTAGGATTACAGGCCTGAGCCTGTAATTACAGCCGGCGACCTGCTATAGTCCTGCTGGTGGCCCTGGTTTTGTGCCCAGAGTCAGAGCACAAAGAGAAAGCTGTCCCATGTTCCCTATTGTACAATCTGGTGTTACCTTCATTCATTAGTCCATTCATGTGTTTATTTGATTGTCTATGGGGTGCCAGGGACTGTAAGTCAACTGCAAAGCAATGACAGACATGCTAATATTTCCTAAGAGCTTATAGTCAGTACTTGAGAGAGAAACCTAATTTTATCAAGTAGCACCTACAGATGTGAAATACAGTTGGGGAAATGTTGTTACTATAAGCTTCAAGAACAGGAAACAGTGGAGTCCAGGTTGAGTGTAAGGTAGGAGAGAGAGGTAATCTGAGGAACTACCTCTGGCAGGAAGAAATCTTGATGCATCATAGGCCTAGAAAGAAGACCAGTGTGGGGGGGATGGTATAAGGTCAGGCCAAGCTGGACCTTAAGGCTCAGTAAAGATCTGCCACTTTATCTTGATGCTACTTTATCTAGATGACAGGAAATCCTGAAATGTTTGAAGCAGATACATGAAATAATCAGCTCAAAGAAGAAAAGGTTTGTTTTTGCATAGTCCCATTACTTTTGTGCCTGTGCTGAGGCAATATATCATATCAGGAACATGTGGTGGAAGAAACTGCTCAGCTCATGAGAATCAGAGAAGATGAGGCTAGAGTCCCACAATCCCCTTGGAAGGACACACCCCAGTACCTGAGTTCCTTCTAGTAAGCTTCACCTCTTAAAGGTTCTAGTACCCCCAACAGGACTAAGGCTGAGGGACCAAGCTTTTCACACAGGAGCATTTCGAGAATACTTACCTAGACTATAGCAGGAGTGACTAATCAGATTTAGTTTTCAAAATGATGGTTCTTGCTGCTCTGTAGAGAATAAGAGGGGCCACTGTTCCATGAGAAAGTCACTACAAAGATACAAAACATGATAGTGGTGCAGAATAAGGCTGTGTTGAGGGATGGAACTAAATCAATAGATCCCATGGTCAAATAAAATCTAAGCATATCTAGAATTTGCCATTTGATTGAATATAAGGAATGATACCAAATATTAGCTAGTGGAACTGAATTGACAATGCTGTCTGGCATTGTTAAAAAGGACACAACTAGCTAAGATAGGAATTGGAACATGTAGAACTTGAGGCTTAAAGCAAATCCTATGGTAAATCCTATGTACAGGTAGTTTAAAATTAATTGGAACAAGTTGTACAGACCATTTTCATGTGGAATGTTTCTGCAGCTGAATGCATAAAGGACAGGGAGAATGGAGCACAGGGTCTAGAATGAATCTTGAGGAACTTGAGCACTTAGTTTCAGGTAGAACATAGTGAACCTGAATCCAGTATGGGAGAGCCCAGGAGGTATGACAGAGGCAAGGCTTATGAGTCGTAGAAGCCAGGAGGAAAGGAAACTTCAAGATGATGAAAAAAGCCAACAACCAAAAGACAGAATGGTGAAGAGAAAGCCATTGTGTTTAGCACTATGCTATACTTGGAAATGATCATTGTTGAAGAGGTGAAAGCAGAATTAGAGTGAACCTAGAAAAAAGTGGAAGGAGAGGAAATGGAGGTAGTGATTGTCATCTCAAGAGAGGAGAGTAGACAGGTGCCAATGGTTTATGCCTGTAATCCTGTTTACAAAGTTGAGATCTGAGGATCAGGTTCAAAGCCAGCCCAAGTAGGAAGAAGGTCTGTGAGATTCTTATCTCCAGTTAACCTCCAAAAAGCTGAAAGTGGAACTGTGGCTCAACTAGTAGAGTGCTAGCCTTGAACAAAAAAGGAAACAGTGCCCAAGCTCTGAGTCCAAACCCCAGGATGGGGGATTGAGAAGGCCAGGAGAGGGACACAAGGAAGGGGAGAGAAAAGGGAGAGAAGAGAGAAAAACTGGGCACTGGTAGCTTATGCCTGAAATTCTAGCTACTCAGAAGGCTGAAATCTAACGATTACCCTTCAAAGCCAGCCCAGGCTAGAAAAGTCTGTGAAACTCTTATCTCCAGTTAACCAGCAAAAAGTCCAAAGTAGAGCTGTGGCTGAAGTGGTAGAGCACCAGCTTTGAGTAGAAAAGCTAAAGAGCAGCACCCAAGCTCTTCAGTTCAAGCTCCAGGACACACACACACACACACACACACACACACACACACACGCGCACCACACACACACACGCACCACACACACACACACACACGCACCACACACCACACACACACACACACACACACGCACCACACACACACACACACACACACGAGAGAAAGAGAAAGAGAAAATATAGGTAAACTTGGAGGGGAGAGATGGGAAAGGTGGATCAAAAGGTGATGCACAAAAATATGATAAACATCAGTGTGTTTTAAAGTAAATGAAAGTGGGCTGGGAAGGTGGCTCAGTGGTAGAGCGCTTGCCTTGCATGCATGAGGCCCTGGGTTCGATTCCTCAGCACCACCTAAGCAGAAAAGGGCAGAAGTGGCGCTTTGGTAGAGTGCTAGCCTTGAGCTGAAGAGCTGAGGGACAGTGCCCAGGCCTAGAGTTCAGGCCCCACGACCAACAAAAAAAGGGGAAGGGACTGGGAAGGTGGCTCAGTGGTAGAGCACTTGCCTTGCATGCCTGAGGCCTGGGTTCGATCCCTCAGCACCACATAAGCAAAAAAAAAAAAAAAAAGCCAGAAGTGACACTGTGGCTCAAGTGGTAGAGTGCTAGCCTTGAGCTGAAAAGCTGAGGGACAGCACCCAGGCCCAGAGTTCAGGCCCCTTGACTGGACCCAAAAAAAAGTAAGTGAAAGCACATAGCCTGTAATCCCAGCACTTAGAAGGCTGCAACAGAAAGGATCACAAGTTCAAGGCCAGTCTGAGCTAGATATCCAAAAAAAAAAAAAAATGGTGAAAGGTAGAGAAGGTAGGAGTAGGAGAGGTTGCATGGGAGGGTTGATGCACACCATGCACACATACACTACGGTGCAGCCTTCCTGAGAGTCCAAGACAGAGGCAAGCAAGAAGGGTGGGCAGGCAGAATAGGGCTGCGAGCCTCTCCATTAGGCAGCCAAAGGCCTTAGCTCTTCCACTGGGGTGCTTCTGTTCTCTCCGTGAAGTAAGTGCAAGGATTCTCCTAAATAGGAGTCTGGGTCATGGTGCAAAGGGGAGTTGTTTGGTATTGGAGAACCTTTGACGGAGATAAGGTCTGAGCAGGGAAGCAAAACAGTGTGAAGGCCATCATTGGATATGGGTACTGGTGATGGCGGGTGGAGGTAAGTTCCTATTTCCCTAGCACAAATCTTCCCATACTATCTGGTGGCTCTTATTCATTCCTCTCAGAATTCTTTTACTGTGAAAGCTATTGAACTCACCTCTTGAGGAGTCCTCTTGTTAAACTAAACACATCTTTTTATTCAATGCATCTCTTGCATTGAATAAAAAAGAAAAAAAGATTTTTGTTAGTTTGCTTAGATTTTCTTCCTGAGCGTATCTTTCACATAGATCTAAATAAGTCATTGTAATTTTCATGGACTTCTTATAGCTACATAACATTTTTTTTTTTTTAGTTTACAAAGCTTTTTTCAGCCTTCTTTTCAGGTCTGTCGATCTTTTTATTACTTTTTATTTGTTATATTTTCCCCATCCTTACAGCGCACTGCAAACAATATTATTATTTCAGCCCTAGATGCATATTATTACTTTAGCTTTGCAGGGACTTCCCTGAGAGTGCCAGAATGTGAGTTTATGAAATCTGACAGTCATCTTCATAATACCCCTGTGCTATATGTTACACCTACTCAAACAGCAACATCAGAGGAATCATTACACTCCCCATTTCTAAAGCTTCCCATTGCACTGGCATTTGCCTTCTGGGTAGCAGCTTGAAGGACCATTGCTTACCCAAGTCACACCCATTGTTGGCTTTTACCATGTGAACTAACTCAGGAATAGGTGTCTCCCATCCAGATGTGGAGATGTAATTCTCCTCAGGTATCAAAACTGTAGTTATCTAAGAAAATGAGGGTAAGTGGCCAATTTTCATACTCATCAATAAGCACTGTATGACTGCTATGTGTAGTGGTCAGAAGGAAGATTCTGGGTTTGACTTGAGTCTTCCCCTGGGTGGTTCTTTGTAACCCTGAGCAGTTTATGACTTTTTTGTGCTCAAATATTCTTCTCTGCAAAATAGACATATTTTCCTCCTCATCTCATTTGAGGATTATAAGGATTAAATGAGTTAATTTACATCAAGCTCTTAGAATAATGCCTGGCACATAGTAAGCACTTAACAAATCCTGTTATATCAGCTTAGATATAGTGCTGGTGCTTCTAAGTCTGGTATCCCCTGCTATTCTACATGTTGGCATTTAATTTAGGAAATACTTTGTTTTAGTCAGATACAACTCTAAAAGTGGGTTATTGTACACCTAATTCTTCACCATGCCTACAGTAATATGGTACACAATAGTAAGACTTTATGGTATGTGAAAATTATCGGCCACATATGCAATAACTAGTATTTAATCTTTTCATAGAAACACCCCCACCCCTGGTGAGGAATTGAATAGCCATTTAGTGTAGGGTGTATCTTTAGCCAGCTTGGCACAGTTAAAACACTTTACTTTTCAGCTCTTTTTAAACCATTTAGCAGTAGAGTCAAATGACTGAACTTCCAAAAACATATTCTTCCTCTACTCCTTCAGAGGGAATTGATTGCTGTGGAGAATCAGCTTTACTCAAAGCCACTCTGTGCTACCTGAATTGGAGAGTTCTGACATTGGCATTGGCCCCCAGCAGATAGCCTTTTCTAGCATCTGGTGTCACTAACAACCCAGAGAATGTTTCTGTGAGAGCAGAAGCAATCCACTCCAGTGGGGAGAACTGGAGTGCTTAGAAGAGGGGAGAGGAGAGATGTGAGAAAGCTTTAAAAAGGCAGAAGCTGGTGAGGAAGAAGTGGTAGCAGGGTGCGAGGCAAATGTGGCATTCCTCCCAGCCCAGCTCAGAAGCTTTTTCCCAGTGGCAGAAGAGATGAGGCAAACCTGACAAAGGGACTATGAAGATGTCTGAAATGGTTTGGGAGGAGCACATAGACGCTGAGTTGGCTAGTCCTGCCCAGTAACTGCCCAGGGCATTTGCACCTAGGCCATGTAGGCATGTTACTGCAAGTGCAAAGCGCAGACTGTCCCCACCAAAGATGACTCTAGACAGCCCATAGCTCCTGCCTTCCTCAGCCCTCATCCTCTTCCACCCTCCTTAGTCCTCCTTGGCACCCCTCTTCCCTCCTCAGCCCTCCAAGCTGCCTGCCCTCTGTATTCCTTTGTTCTCCTCCACCCCTTAGCTCCTCAGTTTTCTTCTTCCTTTCACTGTCCCTAGTCCTTCTTAGGTCTTCTCATCCCCTTTTTCCTCTTCTGTTCCCTCCTGCTTTCCACAACCTCCTCTCTTCCCTCCTGACCTTCTAGTCTTCTATTTCTTCCCTTTCCCCCCGTTCCTCTCGGCCCTCTTTTAATACGCTGTAGCTCCCCACAAATCCTCAGCCAAACTATGCCCCCCACCTCCCCCCTTCCCTTCTCTCCACCCTCAGCTCTCAGTTGCTCTTTTTCCCCCTTCTGGCCTCTCAGCCTCTCTTTTTCCTCCCTTCACCCCTAAGCCCTTCTCAGCCCCTCTTATTCCCTTCTCTACCACCACTCCCATAGTCCCTTGAACTCTGCCCATTGTTGGCAGTTTGGCCATGGAAACACAGTCTGAACACTGAGTAGCAGCTTTGGGGTTTTAAGGAAATAGGAAAACTTTTTTTTTCATTTTAGAAACAGAAAAGTTAATGTCTCCTGTGTCAATTCACTCCAAATTTCCTGAAATGGTTTCATCTTTATGCTAATTTTAAGCTGAAAATAGGAGCTCCCCTGTGTCTGAAGAGCAGAAGGGTTGGAAGACAAAGACAATCTGAGTACTAAGAGGCAAGTGGACCCTCCCCTTAGTCCCACTGAGGAAATGTCCTCTGGGCATCTGGGCTGCACCGAGGCTCAGGATCCAAGGGTCAGGGCTGAGGAGCAAAGCATTCTCTCCCTGCCATGGGTGCTCCCAGGTCGGGGACATCTGCCCACATCCCTCCTGATTTCCTTGCCATATCTAGATCCCAATATTGACTTCCCTTGATTTCCTCCACTCTATTTTCAATGAATAATTGATTGATGATAAAGCATCCTCTCAACAACACAAAGTAGCTACAATTCCTCCATTGCAAATACTCTGTTTATGCTTGTTTCCAGATTTGTCTGTTGTTTGTAGAGCCTCATGTATTGAAGATGGGGCCTCATCTTAGACATCTCTAGACCTTGAGATCCAAGGTGAAAGCTTCCTTAGAGAAGGGAACCCTCACAGAGGGGTTTTATAACAGATCCCTTTAGCAGCTCCAGAGCATGTAGACAAAGAAGGGATTGAGAGTGTTCTCACTTCTCTTCAGATTCAGATACTGTATCCTTAATAATTTGTTTCTGCTGGTTCTTATTTTCCTGTGTCCTTTCTTATACCAGGGTACTAGGTTTGTTTTGTTTGTCTTGGCATTGTTTTGTTTGGTTTGGTTTTAAAGAGACAATTCATGATGAGGAGGATGTCTGCTTGGGTTTTTTTTGTTGTTTTGTTTGTTTAGGTATGGACTGGGGCTTGAACTCAAGGTTTCTACCCTCCCTAAGTGTTTTTACGCAAGGCTATTGCTCTGCCACCTGAGTCACATCTCTACTTTTTTTTTTTTTGCAGGTTAATTGGAGATAAGAATGTGTCCAGCCTGGCTTCAAGCCTCAATTCTCAGATCTCAGCCTCCTGAGTAGCTAAGATTACAAGCATGAGCCACAGTACCTGCCTAGTCTGCTTGTTGTTTCAGGGCCAGAACTAAAATCAACAGGAGGAAAGGGATCAAATGGTGGAGAACCTTTTTTCTGCCAAAATATATTTGAATATAACATCATTCTCAGGCCATACAAGATTATTAATACAAGCAGATGGCCCCAGGCAGCCAATTAGAAGCATATGAAAAGCTTATATGAATGACCTATCATGTACCAAATTATTTCACAGGCTTTAGATGGCCCACGGGCTGGACAATTCCCACTCCTAGAAGAGATTGTTTTCCATTCCATAGAAAGCTTTCTAAGGAAAAAGCTGTTTGTGAGGGAGCAGGTGCCCATCATTGAATATGCTTAAACAGCCAGATAGTCACTCAGGCTGTTGTCCTAAAGATGTTCCCAAGATTCATCCAGTTGAGACGAATCTTCTTGGAGACTCCATCCCTGGTGCCTGCCATCTGGAACCTCTCAGCTGATGAATGGCACAGGGGAAGACGGCATGGTAGATATGTTGGTGTGTACAAGCCATGGCTCCTTAAGCCCCTCTAGGCTGTCAGCCTACTACCATATTTGTCTTTTTTTATTTTTTGTGCCTGTACTGAGACTTGAACTCAGGGCCTGGGCACTGTTCCTTAGTGTTTTTGCTCAAGACTAGTGCTCTTCGCATGAGCCATAGCTCCACTTCCAGCTTTTTTCTGGTGCATTGGAGATAAGAGTCTTATGGTGTTGTCTGCTTAGGATGGCTTTGAACCATGACCCTCAGATCTGAGTCTCATGAATAACTGGGATAAAAAATATGAGCACTGTGTGAGCCTGTGGGGCACAGCTGCAAGAATGCTGACTGGGCAAGCACGCAGGGCCATAATATAACTGTCTTTAAAATGGAAATGATTTCTTAGAAACTCAGTACTTGCATCCTTCTGAGGGGCATAGGGAGGACACTGTTGAGATACAGAAGTAAGGGGATAAGAGCTATCTCCCATCTGCTACTAAGAAGGCAGTAAACTGTGTACTTTCATTACATTCCCTTTTCCCTCATGGGCAGGCTGAGCCAGAACCAAATTTCCTAGAGTGCCATGTCATGACTAGGAGAAAAAAAGTACAAAATAAAAAGTTTCTGTAAACCTGGGGAAGTGAAATGCATTTGGAAGATAATGGAAATTGTACCTCTTTTTTTAAGTGTTTTCCTTTGAGTTTTAATTACTTACTGTTAATTTTTAATTAATTTAATTTTTTTATTTTTTCACAATGTGATCCTAGAAGATCTCAAGTGGGTACAGTCATTACCTAGTCATTACCTAGCCACTGGGTGGCAACATGGCAGTAGGTGACAGCTTCCTATTTCCTTTTCTGGCACTTCTGGTCTTTCTTGAGTGGAAGTAGCTGAGGATGTGTCTAAATATCAACAGAGGTTTGGAGAGACAGTGGCACCGGGAGGTGCATAGTGACCTGTATAGTAGGAGCTAGAAAGAGGAGAGATTCATGACTACAAGAGGTCTAGGGTACTATACTTGAAAAGCTATGGTGCTTTCTTTATTTCATTCAACTTACCTGCCATACTGGTTCTTTTCTACTTGTACTAGTCTACTAAGATAGGTGGGTTGTACAAAAAGAAACAAATGATTTATGTCTATTTGTTACTGAATACTTACGTCTATTTCTTACTGAAAATGAGCACAATTAAGCGTCATCACGTTTTTCTTTGTTTACTTGCTTTGTTGTTTATATAGAACAAGATACAAACATTTGCTAGTCAATGACTACTGCAGTACACCAAAAGTGCTTTGAGTTGGAAGAGAAACCACCTAGGTACCCTCATAAGTTCACATCAAGAGACCAAACAGCCTGATTATACAAGGACTGTATTGAGACCTCTTCCCTACAGCACCAGAACTCCAGGAAACATGCAAGTTGCAAAGAGAAAGAGATCAACCTAATGACCATTTAGCACATAACAGGTTGCTATGTACCAGGCATACACAGTGCTAGACACTGACAATGCAAAGACAGACAGAGAGACAAAATAATTTAAATGTCGTAAGGATCGTATCCAACAAAATCACAATATGGAAAAGAAAAAAAAAGTGTGACATGGCATTACAAATTACCTCTTAAAAAAAACAAAAACAAAAACCTTACCAAATACCAAATTTAGAGCCAGCAGCTAAATTCATAGCATCACAGAATATCAGAGTGTGACAAACCTTCAAACTGTGCTTCCAAAATCTGTCATTCAACAAGATGTGGAAACAGCAAGTGGGGTGAAGATACTGGCAACTTCCAGCCAACGTTTCTTCGTGGCAGTATGTGCAGTAGAAAAATTCACCTTAACTATCGTGGGTTGGGAAAGACAGATGCTATTTCCTCTGAAAATATTTGGCTATTGGTGACTGACTCTTCAAACAAGAGAAACACTTTCTAGTGTTAATGTGGCAGGTTGCTGTGGTATGTGGGTTTCCTAAGCTGCCCAGTGTCCCACAGTCTCTCACCTGATTGTTTCCCAGCCCTTGTTCCTATAATGCCCGCAATCAGAGTGCTCCTCCTTGCTGTTTCTTTTCCCGGATCCTTCAGAAGTCTCTGTACACCTACCGTAACTAGCATCTAGGAAAACAAATGAGAGATTTATAGATTTGGCTTTTGCCCCTAAGGGATGATCTTGGGTTCTGTAGCTTCAGTTCTGTTGAATTTTACTTCTAAACAGTGATGACTTGTTTATATAGGGTGAAGTTTGTTTTCTGTTTTAAATGTATTTATAAACAGCAACAGAAGCAAATGTCATTTATTTTTCACTCTTGTGTAGCAACAGATAGCATGCATGTTGTAGCTCAGTTGATACCCAGGAAGTGTTAGGGTTCCCCAGATGAACACAGGACACAGAAGGAGCTGACCAATTGTTATTTCAAACAGCCAGGGAAACCAGTGGGAAGAGGATCCCTAAAATGTGTTTAACTATATGGATTGTTTTTTTTTAGATGGTTTTCACTGCTTGATTCAGACAAAACATTTCATCTGTTACTCTTTGTGTAGAAACAGCTCAGGCACAGATGGATGGCTTTGAAGACATATCCAAGTTTGAATTCTGGTTTTGCCTCCTCTTCTCCATGGAACCTTGATTAGTTTACTTAATTTCCCTGGGCCTCAGTTGTTTTCACTCAGTGATAACAAGAATATATAATTTTCAAGGTAGTTATATTCTAATAACATACCTTCCTCAGTGCCTGAAAACACAAACAAATGTTAATTCCTTTTCTCCAAAGAAAAGAATCCTGGGATAGGAAAGCATTATTTTATTTATTTATTTTTTTGTCAGTTGTGGAGCTTGAACTCTGGGCCTGAGTGCTATCCCTCAACTCTTCAGCTCAAGGCTAGCGCTCTACCACTTGAGCTACAGCGCCACTTCTGGTTTTCTGGTGGTTTATTGGAGATAAGAGTTTCACAGACTTTCTTGCCCGGTCTGGCTTTGAACCTCGATCCTCAGATCTCAGCCTCCTGAGTACCTAGGATTACAGGCGTGAGCCACCAGTGCCCAGCTAGCATTATTTTCTTAACACCAAACATGCTGTGTTTTTTTTGGGGGGGGGATGGGGGGGGATCTGGTCATGGGGCCTGAACTCTGGGCTTGGGCGCTGTCCCTCAGCTCTTCAGCTCAAGGCTAGCGCTCTACCACTTGAGCCACAGCGCCACTTCCAGCCTTTTTCTTTTTGCTTATGTGGTGCTGACGAATCGAACCCAGGGCTTCATGCAGGCAAAGCAAGCGCTCTACCACTGAGCCACCTTCCCAGCCCCATGCTGTGTTATTGGGGTCTTTAGTAAGTAGCATTTCCATCCCTCATGAGTTCTCAAACGTGATTCACTTGGCTTCCATCAACAGATTCTGTGAGAAACAGCCATAGCATGTCACTGCATGTATGTTCATAAATTTGTTGGCCACTACATCACTGTGACCCTTCTATGAGACCATTTGTGAAGAATGTATGAGTTCATGGTTAGGAGAAAGTCACTTACCTGGCTACCAGTGGTTCACACCTATAATCCTAGGTATTCAGGAAGATGAGATCTGAGGGTTGCAGTCAAGGCCAGCCCAGAAAATAATATCTGGGAGACTCCAGTTAACCAGCAAAAAGCTGGAAATGGTTGTGTGACTCAAGTGGTAGAGTGCCAGCCTTGAGTGAAAAATCACACAAGAGTTCAAGGCCCTGAGTTCAAACTTCAATACTGGCACAAAAAATATATAAATAAAATAAAGTCAGCAAGCCTGGTAAATTTAATCTTAAGAAATTTCACAGTTGAAATCCCTTTGTACAACTACTTAAAGTATAACATAAAAACATTTTTTAAATTAAAATAATTTTTGCACCTGGTGATTTTCCTTCTCCTTTACTGAGGAGAGAGGCTCCCTGGCTGCTTGTCAGCACCTGTGCTTGCCCTTTGCATGCCTTTATCCTGGTCTCAGAAGTACTAATGCTGACTTTCATACTGTTGTGATACGTTAATTTTGTAATCATGACTAGTGTTTCCAAATTCTGCCCTTCCTGTCACCTCAGCTCCATGTGAGCTCAAGTCCAAGTGAAACAGAACAAAAACATTGGTGCTGAAGGCAACCTTGGATGGCATGAATGAAAGAGCTGATGAAGAATAGTCCAAGTTGACTTAAGGATCCCTCTACCTCACGCTAATCTCAGAGCTCTTATGTTACCTGCTTGCATGGTTCATGGTTCATGACCTCTGAAAGGGAAAGGGAAACATGTAGGCAGAATTGAGTTTGGCCTCAGAGACTTAGAATAGTGTCAGTACAACCCTGTTGTGTTGATCCTTTATTTACATTAAAGCATTTTATTCAATATTTTCTGTCATAAGCTCCTTTAAACCCCTCTTAGAATGGGAGAAAATATAAACACTCACATAAAAAGTAAATGCAGAATGTTAATGTTATATGTGCCTATGCATGGATGATCATGCCCCAAATGCGGCATTTGTACAATGCAAGTGTACAAAGGGCATTCAGATGTTGCCATTGGTGATTTGGTCATTATCCGAGTTATATGTGAGTTTTTCCACTTATTATAAATCAATTCCAGTCAATAGCATATACAACAGGGAGTCTATCCCACTCATCATTGCACATATTATGCTGGAGGAAATCACCTATTCACAGGGCTATGGGAAAACTGTTAGATTCCAGATAAGAGAGACCATGTCTTGTTGGTCCTCATACTTACAGCAAGTAGTCCCTGATTGATACATAGATGTGTAAGAGATGACTGAATAAATGAGAATTTGTTTTAATGGGGAGATTATTCAGAATAAATGAAATATATAACATATTCTTTTATAAGAATTGGCATATTGGATAAGTTGTTAATACTTGTAGACAGTTTCAGAAACAAACTATTCCTCTAGCTTTCATGGATAAATAAGACTCCTCCTTAGCATTTCAAGTACTAGTGCTGGTTACTTTTTTTCTTAATAAACACACTTTGTGTTTATTTTCTGAAAACTTTATCATCTGATTTACATTGTCAGTATATTTAGTAGACAGTATAGTAGGCAGTATATTTAGTAGCTGGTCTAAGGCTTCCCCTGGGACTAATTCTTGATGAAGGGTACAATCAGCTAATTTTGCTGAATTCATAGGTACCTGGAACACTTTTTATTTTTAGTGTCTTTATTATGCCTGCCCAAGACTTCAGAAGTCTTCAGTCTGTGCCTAACTATATAAAAGATTGGAGTGTTCTCACACTATAATAAATAATGAGTGTCAGTGAACTCATTATTGTAAATCCTTAGGTAATTACTCTTTGCCTTAGTTAGGGGACTTCGGGTAGCATAAACTAAAATTATTCCATCTCAAGACAAACCCTGAGGTGGCTGTTAGAGTTAAATAGAATTCATTTACAGCATGTTTATTATAGTTAAATTTAACCAATTTAAGGCCTGTTGCTGTCCAACAGCTGAGGAGGAGGAAGTTTCAGCATCCATGAGTTCCTCAGAAAGCAAAATGAGGCTCCATGGCCGAGCTTTCAGAACATGACGCAAGAACTACTCCCACTCTGTCTCTTCCTGTCCCCAGAATTGGATGAGTTTGTTATTGAAAGTGGTTGGCTAATGAGCTTTTGATATACTGGACTGATGAGGTATGACCAGAAGAATTCTCAGCCAGCATTGGACTGGGGCTCTCTCCAGTTCTCTCAGACTTCAGAAACTCCTTGAAGTTACACAAGGAAGCCTTAATTCCCAGATCACAGTGATATGGATGATTTCTCTACAGACCAGAGCTGAGATCATAGCAGCTCCTTCTCTTCCTACTCCCTTTTTCCAACCAACACAATGGGAGTTTGAGTATTATTCCTCCTGGTCATCCAGCTTGGAAGAGTGTTTTTGAACAAGTACGAAATAAAGACTTCCTCAAAGAACCAGACATATGTGCCACCTTTTCAAAAATTTATAGGTAGTGAATACTCTTCAAAAAGAGCTCTTCTGAGTTAGGTAGCTGACTCTACCAAAGACATTGCAGAGACACCCATGGGAGAAATCATAGCACATTGAGAGGTGGTGACATTTGAACTGTCCACTTTTATCCAAGAATAAAAGCCAGAAATCACTGAGATCACCCCAGGGGAAGAAATATATAATTCTGATCATCATGAGAAATGTGGATTAGAGGAAAGCATTTGCCCTACTTTTCCACAAAGAAATAATGTTTCTACTCTAGAAATAAGTTCTACTTGCTCAAGAGAAAGTAGCAGTTGGGAAAAATATGAAGGAGGAAAAGCAAATGAACTCAGGGGACAGTATGTAGCTAAGTGAAAATGGAGTTGGAAAACAGCAACACTCCTTCAGTGGGGAAATTAGAGAGAAAGAGAAGACAGTATTGAACTCTGGGAAATGCACAGGAGGTTCGAGTTTTCTTCACCAAATCCAAAGTGCAAAGCCACTTAGGCTTAACCACTGTTCCCAGAAGCCACCTTTGGACTCCATCTAGAATAGCTGCCCTAACTCAGCATCTCCTGGTCACAACCTGACTATCCAGTCCAATTATGAGACAGTTGCCATGACAGAACCTTTTGACTCTAAGGCATGGCTGCTTCCTTTGAATTCAGACTCTTCTAAAAATCCCTTTTCTATGTTTTACTCAAACTTTGGCCATAGAAATAAATGACTTACATCATTAATGGTCAAGATATTAGGGCTACATAATTTCAGGAAATTAACTTTCCTAAAATTTTAGGCAAAGCAAAGATTTAATTGAAGCTCTGAAAACAGGAAAAATATAAAGATTTTACACACACACACATACACACTTTAAAATAGATCTGTGGTTTCACTCTTAGCTGAGTGATTGCTCAGTACAATCTGGGACTGGGCTGCAACTACTCCTGTCAGAATGAGGCCACAGTGATTCATGAGAGAAGCTAAGTTTGGTTGCCACTAACAATTCAGTTCTTGCCCTGGAGTTTGGAGACACCATATTTTGCCTTTGGAGCAAAACATCTTTGTATCATATAGTAATGGAATGAGATAGGCCACTGCAATTAATGTGTCCCTGGAGGTGCTCCTGCTGTGACACCGAATTTGTAACCATTTATCAGGGAAAGGTGTGAGTAATTAATACTACTGAAAACCTGAAGAACTTGTAACTGTGAAGGAAATTTATCTCATCTACCTTTACACTTTAATATCAAGTCAGTCTACCACCAAGTACATCTTCCCAGTACCCAAGTTGGGCTTCCCAGTCAAGAGATGAAACACAAGCTTATTAAAGAATTATCCTTTACTTACACTCATGATGATTAGAATCATGAAGGTTCTAGTTTCCAAATAAATTTATAACCATAAGGGCAGAGGCCATGTCTCTTTTTGCTGGATGCATTATACCTGATGCTTATTCAGTAGTTGCTTATCCATTATGATTATGCAACTGAAGTAAACTGCTTCTCCCTCTACCCTCTTCTTCCCTATTCCTGCTATCTACCATATCTACCTGTGCTTTTTTTATTATTATTTGTGGGGCTTGAACTCTGGGCTTGGGCACTGACCCTATGCTCTTCAGCTCAAGGGTAGTGAACTACCACTTGAGCCACAGCACCACTTCCCTCAAGACTAGTGCACTACCACTTGAGCCACAGCACCACTTCCGGTTTTCTGGTAGTTATTTGGAGATAAGAGTCTCATGGACTTTCTTGTTCCAGCTGGCTTTGAACTGTGATCCTCAGATCTCAGCCTCCTGAGAAGGTAGGATTGCAGACGTGAGCCACCAGCACCCAACTTTACCTGTGCTTTCTCTTATCTTCTTCTTGGAGCACTGCAGTAAGAAGGCCTCATGATTGGGCCTGCCTACACTGGAAGATGTATGTGGGGAAGCAAGATACGATCCATGTTAGCAAGGATACAATTGTAATCATTTTCTTTTTTCAGTGGGACTTGCACAGCAAAGAATCTTGAGCCCACTGGCATTCATGTAGAATTCAGCTAAGCTTATGCTAGTTGAATTTATGCCAACTCTGTGAAAATGAGTGGCAGGGAAAAGAAACATGGGGACTTTCCAAGAAATGACTCTGCTTCACTACCAAGCCAGTGTCACTCATTATAGGCAGTGTAGAGTCAGAGCTTTGGAAATAAGTGATTTAGTACACGGACCTGTCAACATGATGGTCTCCCCAGCTCTTTCAACCCTTCAGTATGTTTGGACTATGGGAGATATTGTAGCAACTAATACATCTTTATCTCTATCCAGAAAATAGAAAGAGTAAGCTTGTGGTCTTTAATTGTTTTATCTCTTTAAGTAAGTCATCAATAAGAATCATCATATAGGTTTTCAACCCAACCAAAATGATGAAGTGAGCCCAAGGTTCAGTTATGTATTACAGTCATTCACTTAAAAATCACTTGCCCTGGGGATATGCCCTCCTTTTTTTCCTGTGTCAGTTTAAAAGTGACTATTTTCTGTCAGTACATTTTGTCCAAAAAAAAAAAAGAAGAAGAAGAAATAAGAAAGCAGATGTCACAAATCAAAAAAATGTTGCATCTTGATTCATTTATACCTCATTTTTTTTTGCCTTTGAACCTAATATGGGTAACGACCTAAATAGCAAACTTCTCTCACATCTAGATATTCTCATTCAGTTAATTAACTTCCTGTAACAGATGTATTTGGTGGAAATACTAAGATTTAAAGCTATTGGTCAGATATTGGTTCTAGTCAGCCAGTTCTACAGGATACTGGTGGCTGGATGGGAGGTTTTGGACCCACATTGAAGCGATAGGCTTGGGATTTCTTGTTTCCCAGCAACAGTAGATAAGTAGATCACTACTTTGGTAGTTGTCTTTTATGTTTGCAAAATGTTTATGGTCATTGCATTTTTTCATGACAGTTCTGTGTGTTCTTAATTTCTTTTAGCCTAGACTCTAACTCTTCAGGGGTGACTGTTGGCAGGTAGCCACCTTCTCACATAGGAACACTCATAATCTACATGAGATCAGCATTGTTCAGTTCTTTAGGGAAAACTATTTTTGCCACTTTCTAACATTATAAAACACTTCCGTATTTGGAATGGTGGCATTTTGTACTCATGGGGGTTTTTTTTAAAGAAATTGTTTAGTCTAGTTCCTTCACTATGTAAATGAAATCTTGAGACCAACAGAGACAAGGAAAATATGTAGAGTCACAACAAGTGGTTAGTAGGCAAGCTGGGCCAGAGCAACTTCTCTCTTTCTCTCTCTCTCTCTCTCTCTCTCTCTCTCTCTCTCTCTCTCTCTCTCTCTCTCTCTCTCTCTCTCTCTCTCTCTCTCTCTCTCTCTCTCTCTCTCTCTCTCTCTCTCTCTGTCTCTTCCCTCCCCCCCATCTATCTCAATGCTCACAGCTTCTTTCTTTTCTTTCTCTTTCTTTCTTGTGCTGTTGTCGGGATTGAAATCCAGGCCTAGACCCTGTCCCTGAGCTTTTTTGCTCAAAACTAGAGCTTAACTACTTGAGCCACAAGCTCTACTTTCAACTTTTTTGGTGCTTAATTAGAGATAAAAGTCTCACAGACTTTCTTGCCCAGCTGGCTTCAAACTGTGATCTTTGGATCTCAGCTTCCTGAATAGCTAGGGTTACAGGCATGAACCACTGGTGCCTGGCTTGGTGTTTTGTTGTTGTTGTTGTTGTTTTAACTAAACTAAAATTCCCTAGTCTTTATAAGGAATTTTAATGTTTTCTAGGGCTAAATGTATAGCTCCATGGTAGAGTTTATCTTACATAGTCCACAGCACAGCACAAGGAGGAAAAGTTCCCTAATCTATATTTTTAGGAGAAAAGACAATAAAAATATTCCACAACATTGGTGCTCAGTAAATATTTACTGAAGAAGGGTATTTGATAAACTTGTATATATCCACCTATTTAGTCATCTTTTAAAAAGTATAACATACTCATTGTTGGATAGGGAGAGAGAGACAGAGAGAGAGAGAGAGAGAAAGAGAGACTAGATGGTAATAACACATATGCTCTCAGTCAGCATAAGGTCTTGATTATTATGTGTCCTCAGCCTATGTGGCTCTTCAAAAGAAGAAATTCTAAGAGGAGTGACAAATTGTACTCAATAAAACCTACCAGAATTATTGTGATGATAAAGCCAGATACATCTATATGAATATGTTTTGATATTAACATAGTGTTGTCCACAGTAACTATTTAGTTATGTATATACCAAAAACAATGTTTAAAAGCATCCTGTTATATTAGAATAAATCACAGAACTAATGTAGTAATCACATAGCATGCCTTTGGTTTAGATTCATGTTTCTAAGCTTCTCATATTTCATTTTTAAAGAATAACTTAGAAAGCATTAGGAAAAGTTTAGAATAAGTGCCTGGGGTAGTTAATCCTTAGCCAAACAGGACAATAGAAAGTTCAGAGAGGAATGAATCTAGACTAATATACAAACAGGCACATTCTCTTCACAATGTTTTTGTTGGTTAACATACCCAGTGAGAAATTCACTTTCATTTCCTTTTTGCATGTCACACAAAATGTTTTCTTAATCGCCTCTCCCCTGTATTAAACAACATCTTGGCCACAATTATGGCATATGTTATATTGAACTTGTGCTGAGAAACATTCTTTTTCTCCTACCTGAGGGAAATTTCACCTTTTTATTGAATGAAGGAGGCATTTAAAGTATAAATGAAAATAAAGACAACTGTTCATATGAACAATAATAAAATAGCAGTTAACACAACCTCACTCAACTTTGTGACATATTTAATTGAATACAGCAGCAGCTCTTAACAGCACCTAAAGATGTAAGCTTCAGTTATCAAAGAAGTGTACTTCATCTGGACTTCAGATGAATGAGAGCCTCTGTCCCTGTCTTTTATTGATGATTTTACTTGGTCCTTTTTTCTCTCTTTCCTACAGTTTCAGATTAGGTCCTAGCCTTCAGTTTCATTTTGTTTGCTTGATACAGTGGATCATATTGAACTGGATGACAATTTATGTAATCTTTCATATTTTTTGTGCCAGTACTAGGGCCTCCTGCTCTTGGCTAGGTGTTTTGTTTTTTGTTTTTGTTTTTAACTCTCATGCTCTATCGTTTAAGCCATGTCTCCAGTTCTGACTTTTGGCAGGTTAATTGAAGATAGGAGTCTGTTGATGCTGACTTCAAACCCTGATTCTAAGATACCAGCCTCCCAAGTAACTAGGAACCACTGGTGCTTGACATAATCATCCACTTTTAACTCATGAGACTAACAATATATTTTGTCACACATGCCTGTATTGTCCTAGTATGTAACCTGCTTTAATTCTCAGTAACATCCTAATAAGACTATTGCAGAGAGAAGAACTAGCTGTCAGGACATTTACAATGTCAGATTGAGGTAATATATGCCACTTGCCTTGTGACAATATATTACATGATTGCAAGTAGGATTTTTTATGGAAAAGTCATGAAGCAATTTTAAAATTCTATATGGAGTTATATTCAATTATCTATTAAGTTCTCCCAAACTTAATAGGTCTTAGTCTATGATTTTATTTTATATTGGGAAGATCAAATCTTACAGTTGACCTTCAACATTCACCTCATCTCATGCTGACAAGATTTTTCCTTCTTCACTCTGCGATAGTCCTGTTTCATGCAGTCAATATAGACAGACTTGAACCACCTTAAATGTTATCTCAATATTTACCTAGTATAAAAAAATTTCCATTTGAGGAGCTGGGAAGGTGGCTCAGTGGTAGAGCGCTTACCTTGTATGCCTGAGGCCCTGGGTTTGATTCCTCAGCACCACATAAGCAAAAAAAAAAAAAAAAAAAAGCCAGAAGTGGCACTGTGGCTCAAGTGGTAGGCGCTAGCCTTGAGCTGAAGAGCTGAGGGACAGTGCCCAGGCCCAGAGTTCAGACCCCCACAACCGGACCAAAAAAAAAAAAAAAATTCCATTTGAGAAAAAAAAAAAAATACAGTGATTCCTAGGACAACAAAGAGATGGTTATTACTGAAAGAATTACTTCAGAAATTGATCTCAAATTCGGAGACATAAACCTAAGACTGTTCTTGATATGTAATTTTTATCATTATTTTAAATATTCTAAATTTTAAATCACCCTGGCATAATGAACTTCATATAGCTGAAGATGATTTGCTTTTATATCAATCTGAATTAAAATAGTTTTGCTTAACCCATGTGTTTTGCTTTGTTTTTATATGGGCATGCTTTATAAGCTGCCACTAGAATTAACCATAATTCAAAAGGACAGACATATAGAGACCTGTGAACTTAAGTAACCTTTGTGTTTAGCCTTTCTTCATCTTCTGATTCTCTTTCCACAGTGCTCTCTTCCATCCTTTCTCTGTTACAAGGCACTAATGCCTTGCCCTGCTTCTAACTTGCTCCACAATAGCTTAAAAACTTGGTAGAAAACCAACACAATGAAATTCAGTTAGCCAGACTGTACTACTTTCTAACTACCAGTGCATAGTAGAACAGCCATCAACTGTACAGGAGCACCTACAGGTAGTAGGTAGATCCTTGTTAGGGACAGTGGGCTTTTGAAACTGCTTTGTGAAGTAACCTGGCTTCAGTAAGGACTGACAGAGTGGATCCTATCTTAGAGGTACCCAATTGAGAGGCCCTTACCCAAAGACTAATGTCTTTTAGTCTTGCTTGTAGTTACTTGTAATATGTTCCTTTTTTAAAAAAAAATTATTTTCTTTTGGTAGGTATACGAAGAAGTTGGCATTCAACAGAGCAGTTTATGAATATACTGTCTCCTAATGAATGTCACCCTTTTAACATTCTTTTTTTTTTGGCGGGGGGGGGGGGGAGGCGGGGGATCCGGTTGTGGGTCCTGAACTCTGGGCCTGGGCACTGTCCCTCAGCTCTTCAGCTCAAGGCTAGCACTCTACCACTTGAGCCACAGCGCCACTTCCGGCTTTTTTCTTTTTGCTTATGTGGTGCTGAGGAATCGAACCCAGGGCCTCAGGCATGCAAGACAAGCGCTCTACCACTAAGCCACCTTCCCAGCCCCCCTTTTAACATTCTTACACACTCCTCCCACCCCACCCCTTCCCTTACTTTTCTTACTTTTAGGTTATATCTAGAATTTTTGCCATTAATTCCACCAGAACTGAAATATGTTTCTTAAGTCACATGACTGAGAAATTCTCATGGGTAGCCATTTTGTCCTGTGCCTGCCTGGCACGAGAAGTTGCACAGTAAATGAGCCTGGAATGAACCTGTGAAGACTCACTGAGAGATTTCTCAGGTCACTCCAATGAGTGCGTAAATTCTCACAGTGACAATGAGAACTGCAAGAAATGGATGTAAAAAATAGGAAAGTTAAACAAAGAGAAAAGTAATTAAAGGGGAACCAAGGAGCTGAAGCATCTTAGAGGTTTTGTTTTGGTTTTGGGTTTTTTGCTTTTGTTTTATGCTGGTACTAGGACTTGAACTCAGGCTAGGTGCTCTTTCACTTAATGCTTGTACTCTGTCACTTGAGCCATAGCTATACTTCTAGCTTTTTGGTGATTAACTGGAGAGTCTTATGGGCTTTCCTGCCTGGGATGGCTTCGAACTGAAATCTTGAGACCTTGGCCTCCTTAGTAGCTAGGATTACAAGCATGAGTCACTATGTCCAGCACCTTTTAAGTTTTGAGCTGAGTATCAGGTAAAACCACATGGCAATAGTAGAGATCAGGAATTCATATGAGAAGTTTCAGTAGGGAAGTTGTCAGACTTTTGAATGAGTAGAATGGAAGTTTGTGAACCTCTTTTTCTCAAAGAAGCCAGTATCTTAAATGTGCTATGTATCTCACCTCTTGCATCCCTTGTTCTTACTGTATTCCACATACATGCCTCTGTTTCTGGAGATCTGATTGCAGATAAATTGTTTTCTGACAACAAAAAAATGTCTGTTTTATAGACTTAACAAATGTACAAAACAGCATTTCCATCATCTCTTATGGTCAGTATCCTTTACAGACTTCAGAGGACATAAGGATGGGAGGGAGACGGGAAATCTGAGACAGGCGCCTTGGGAAGCTGGCTCTCCATTCTGCAGAGGGTACCTGCCAGCAGCGATCAGCCCACAGGCCTTGGCATCTCTCAGAGGTGCCAGGTTCACACTGAGAAGGCACTTTTATAGCCATGTGTCGGTTTTGTGCCTAAACTGCGACCACAGATAACCTCTTAGTGTCTAAATAAATAATATCTGAGAGTGGAGTGGCCTCGTTTCTGTGAGTTACAAAGAGAATATTCTGTTTTCAACCCATCGTTCTCCCGAATTTTGGAATAAGCTCTGAATTTTCCAAGGACTTGTCTATAAGTTCTATCAGATGTCAGAAATGGGCTGTCTGCCTTGCGCTTCACTGCCTACTGTCTGTGTGATAACCCATTGTACTGGGCCACAGCCTCGTCTGTATCCAGAAGTGGCACCCCTTGGATCAGAAAGAATGTCTGAAACACATCGATTTGTGGTTGGAATAGTGAGCTAAGTTCTAGGAACATCCTGCCAGAGGCTTGTCCTTAGGAAATACCCTGGCAGATTATTTTGTTAGTAGAAAGATGACATGCTGTAACTGACCTTCTGTTGAAGCCCAAAAGACAGAGGTGACAAAGCAGGCGGTTTTCTCTTTAATGTTTCCTTCAGGCTATACTTCTTAGGGGTGAACTCCTGCCTTCTTGGAGACCATACCTACTCAAGGTGTTAAAACTAGGTCCTCCAGTGCCTGACTTGGGCCTCCACAATGCAGCTATCAAGGTGTTCCTTGGAGTCACCAGCCTCCCCTCACCATTTCCTTCAAAATCCAGATGAAAACAGTAAAGTGTCATTCCCCAGCATGCCCTGGGGTACTTTCCCATACTACTCCCAGCTAATTTTGTCCTTTGCTCCCCAGCCCTACATTCTTGGGTCTGGCCCTCTCCTATTGTCTCCCTAGTTGTTGGCCCTCTCCTATTGTCCCCCTAGTTGTTGATTTCTGTATACATCACTGATCACTTCAGCCTGTCTCTCTCCCCAGCGTCCCTTAAACAGCTTAGTGGCTTTCAAAGGATTGGAAATCGTGGAAAGTATTTGCAGTTGAGTTTTTGCATGGCAGATTTGACAGCTTGTCAGTGATTTGTCACCATCAACACTTTCCTTGACCATCTTTACCCTGTAGCTAGGGTAACCTCAGGACACAGCCTCTCTTCAGAGGAAAGACTGGCTTTTCCTGGCTCACACTTAGTGTCTGATCTCCCTAAAACTCCTGTTTCTTTGTTTTGATTCCTCCAGAACAGTTTCCTACAATGGTTCCCTTTTGCTCAGTTATGTAGGAAAGTTTGGCTGCTTCTGTTTCAAATACTCAGACCCTGAGACAGCTTTACTTTTCCTAACAACAAAAATCACTGAAATATTTCCCTAAATAATAGCTCTCCCTATAAAGCTGGATTCCAGCCTCCAACTTAGTATGGAAGCAGCTGCAATCAGGTATATGTATGAAGAGAAATTTCTCTTCATGCTGCATGATGAGATTGACTTCCACACAGTGGGGGTCCCTGATACTGTTTGTTCCCCAGGAAATTCTTAGAGCTAGTGATTGTGCTCAGAGCACTTGTATATGCTTGGATGTTGTATAAATGTGATGTGAAAAGTTGAGATTCGGTTTGGTTCACAATTAGAAATGAAGATGCTCTTCCAGTTCATCACCAAGGAAACCAACCCCAGAACATACACACAGAGAGAGAGAGAGAGAGAGAGAGAGAGAGAGAGAGAGAGAGAGAGAGAGAGAGAGAGAGAGAGAGAGAGAGAGGAAAAGGGAGAAAACTGCTCTAGCCTGCAGCACTTTATGAAACATTCACCATGCAAGGTAGGGATTCCCCAAGACATTCAAATCATCTTTCCCCTTTAACTTTGCTAGATCTATCTGCTAACAAACTGCTGACTGTTCCCTCAGCAGATCAAAGAAAGAAAACAGACTTTGTCATGGCCTTTCTTAAAAGTCTTCTTTCCTCATCTGTACCTCACTCTAAGGCTGGTGGCACATTGGGTCAGGGCTGAAACTATTCTGTTAAAAAGATACCATGTTCTACCTCAACTTAAGTGGCACTTTTACTTTCACTCAGTTTTTCATACACAAATGCCCTAAAAGAAGAATGCCTGAGCAGCTTACTGAGTATATCACCATGATGGAGTATTATATATCCATTAAAAATTGCAGTGACTTAGCCGGGTGCCAGTGACTAGCTTAGCACTTGGGCTTGGTGGGCTCTCAGTCAAGACTCACGGGTTCAGATTTACATTTGTCTCCATAACCTTCTTGGGTTGTTTAAAACTTGTATCAGCCTCAGCTTTCAGAAGTAAAGAATCCTTGGTGTTTCTTGAGGCAAGCTGTCTGCATTCTTTTGGCCTTAGGTTTCCCCTTTCTGTCCCTCAAGAACCATTGATGAAATATTCACACACCACTGTACACCAGGCTGGGCACTCTAAAGTTAACCTCAGAATTGCCTTTGATTTGAGATTGTTGAAAACTTTATGGTAAAAAATACAGGCAGAAGCTAATGGGATTTGAATTTGTACTATTGCTTAGTGTCTAGAAATAGAAATACCCACACTAGCTGAGAAATGATAAATTGTTTTTATAAAGTATAAAAAATCTATAATCAATGCCAGCATAAAATATATTACTTTCATATTATATACTATGTACTAATATATTGATTTTTGAGCTCTGTGAACATGTCACGTACTATATGTTTTTATGTTCTTGTATATGGGCTCCAATGTTTAACAACTTGCTATAAAAGCAACTAGATTGCTACCACCACTCTCCAACCCTTATGTACTAACCCTAACCACCCCCACTCCACTCCCTTTTTGTTTTTACCATCAGAGATGAGAATTCATATAGATTTTGATTAATCTATAGTAAATGATTTCTTCTCGATTCTGGTGTTTCATGTTAGACCCTGTGAGGAGAAACCATATTTAATCTGTTTTGCAAAATGAAGAGTAACAAGCATATTGGGCACAACAATATCCAATAATTTACTTTTGCATGTGGAAATCTAGTTATCTGTTACTGTGTAGTAAACCACACAAAAGTCTGAGATGTTAAGCACTTACTTCCTTCTGCTGTGGATTCTTGTCCCTCTTCTCTGGGGGAACTTAGATTAAGAAGAACACTAGCTAGTACCTGGGACTCCCTGCAATTTGGGCAGAACACAAGGCTTCTCCACTGGCCTCAGGATTGGTACTTCCCCTGTGGGATGGCTAATGATTCATAAGCAAAGGAAGCTATATATTTTTGTCACCTCGCCTGGGCAGTTACATAGCTGTCCTCTCCAGTCCTCTGATATTGGGAATAGTCATTAAGACCATCTATTTTCCAGGAGAGAAGACATAGCCTGTGTCTCTCTAAGGTAGGTTGCTAATCCTGTTGATGATCCAGTAGCTAAGGTTAGTGGTACCTGAATAGTAGCCCTGGACACTAAGCTCATACTGGTTCACAAGTATTTTTTAGCTACTTGAAAATAATTGAAATTGAAATTTCTCCAAAAAGCTTGTGCCACTGTTAGTCTGTTACATCATGATATCTTAGATCTAAGCCATTTTCATTTTTCTAAATAGAAAGTACATTTCAGTAATCAAAAGTTACAGAAGAATTGGATTTTTCCTATGAAAATTGCTTAAACTAAGATTTTTTTTAAACTAGCTAAGTTCTTTGAAGGAGATTTTCTTTTTCGTTTTCTTTTTTAGCTATGAAAAATTAGACAGATGATTGAGTATAAACATTCAGCCTATTTGGTTTTTTTTTTTTTTTCTTCTTTCAGTTGTGGGGATTGAACTTGGGGCTTGGGTGCTGTCCCTGAGCTCTTTTGCTCAGAGCCATAGCCCTACTGTCAATGAGCTAAACTTTTGCTCAAGGCTAACACTCTACCACTTTGAGCCATAGCACCACGTCTGGGTTTTCTGGTAGTTAATTGAAATAAGAATCTCACAGACTTTCCTTCCTGGGCTGGCTTTGAACCTCAATCCTCAAATCTCAGCTTCCCGAGTATCTAGGATTACAGACATGAGCCACCAGTACCTGGCTTAGCCTGTTTTTCTTATCAAAGGTATATACATTTTTCTCCATAACCTAGGGAGTTACCAATGTGCAGTGTTTACAAGTTCTGAATTGACCAAGGAGGACTCCTATGTGAAGTGCCATTACATTTTTTTTTTTTTGAATGCCAGTCCTGGGACTGGAACTTAAGCCCTAGGCTCTGTCCCTAAGCTTCTTTTTCCTTAAGACTAGTGCTCTACCACATGAGCCACAGCTCCACTTCTGACTTTTCTGGTAATTTAGTGGAGATAAGAGTCTCATGGACTTTCTAGCCTGGACTAGCTTCAAACTGAGATCCTTAGATCTGAGGCTCCTGAGTAACTAGGAGTAGGCATGAGTTACTGGTACCCAGATTGCCATTACATTTTTGTATCTTGTTTCAGTTCCTTTTGTTCTGTTTTTGCTCTTGAACAATATCTTCTCATGAAGATATTCTCATGAAAGCAAAGCTAAAGACACTGAACTTCTGAAGAGCTGTGTGCTCGTATGGCCATCAGTGGAATTTCTCTGTCCTTTTCAGCAAGCTCACATCTCCAAATGACCAAAATGTCTTTGATTCCCAAGAAGTGCCACAGACCTGTGCTAGGCATTACTCATGCTTTGTGAGGGTGGGTCACAGCCAGGTGCTGCTGTTCCCAGTATTGCCTCCACACTCCTGAGGACCGACCACAAGCTCACCACAAGCCCAGCCCTCGTCACTGATACTGGTACATGATTCTGGTGTTCCAAATACAGGGAGACAAAGCCCCCATTCACTTGAGTACTTCTATGTACTGTTACTCAGTTGCAACCACGTGGTTTTATTGCATCTCAGTGATAATCTTTAAGGTAGCTTTTATGATCACAGTTTCACAGATGAGGATATTGAAGTTCTAGGAGGATAAATAACTTGTCGAAGGTCACCCCATATGTAAGTAATAGAGCCAACCTCTCCAACTACTCTACACCATTTACAGAAATTAAATTAGAAGCAGTGCTTCCTTTCTCAGAATAATAAACCTGGTAGGAAACTCAGGTGCTATAAAGGAAAAGTGATGAATATATCTACATAAAAATTTAAGGCCTCTGCTCTTCAAGATGTACTAAAAAATTGTATTTCAAGGTGTAACAAAGTAGTAAGGTAGGAAGAAAGAACTCATAGGCCATAGTAATAGGCTAATTTTCTTTAAAAAAAAAAATAAGGAAGTTGAATCATTTGGTGAAAGTTCAGAATACAGAGTGCTAGTGGCCATAGGAAATGGGGCTGTCACATCGGGACTGAAGAAATACATGTGTTTGGCTGTTGGATGTGGAAAGGTCTGTTAAGCTTTTGCCCCCTGAACTTGGCCCTCATCTGTGGATTCATCATCCATGACTCAACCATTGATCTACAATACCTGGAGGATTGGGGAATTGCATCAGTGCTGAGATGTACTTTTTTTTCTTGTTGTTATTCCCTAAATTATTTAGCTAACATTTGCACTGGGTTAGTTATAAGTCATCTAGAGATGATTTAAAGTATGTAGGAGGCCATGCATAAAATGTATGCAAATTTATATAGATCTGCACCATTTTATGTAAGAGGTTTGGGCATCTATGAATTTAGATGTCTGTGGGGGTCTTGGAGCCAATCCATACCGAAAGATGGCTCCTAAGTGTTATCAAATGTGGAGGGAGGTCCCAGGTGCTATCCATTCATATTATTTGTGGAAGTGTGAATCAGTACAGGTCTTCTGAAAAGCAGAAGATATAGATCAGAACTGAAGAGGCACATGCTTTTTGGCTCAAAATTTGTTTATTCCTCAAATACCTTAATACATGTATGCAAACAAGTGTTCTGGTATATTCATCATAATGTGTAAAGAATGCCAGAAACTGCTATTAAATGGGGATGATCACCTAAATTATAGACTGCCCATACTGTGGGATACAAGCAGCTATTATGAAGTGCTTTATGAACCAATAAGTAAAGAAGATAGATATAGTGAAAGAATCTAGTTGTGTACCATTCTGTACTTTATTAGTCTGTATTTTCTGTCTGTAGAAATGAAAACCTGTTTGTGCATAGGCAAATCTAGAGATGCAAAGAAAATTAACAGTTTTCTTTACAATAAAAACTGAAATTGGGAATACCTTCTACTCTTCACTTTCACTTCCATAAAACTTAAAAGTTTGACTATGAGCATATATTATTTTTATAATACAATAATTTTCAAAAACCCACTGTGGAAAACATTATTAAGATTCTGTGTGCAAGAAGCAGAATCATCTGCTGTAAATGGATCATCCCATGCTGACAGATAGAACTCAGCAAACCATAGAGAACAATAGTGCCATCTTAATAAATAATAAAGATTTAAACATTTTAGCAAACCCAACAAAAATCTTTTGGGAGTGAATCTCTGCCTAGATAACATTTTCAAAGTAATAGAGATCTTTTTTTAAAAAATAGGGTTTTTAAAACAGTTTTCTGAATTGTATTCAGTTCTGCATTTGTTAATCCTTGTGTGTGTGTGTGTGTGTGTGTGTGTGTGTGTGTGTGTGTGTGTGTGTGTGTGTGTGTGTTTACCCAACTGACACATTCATTGTCAGAAATAGCAATTCACTGAAAAATAGCAGTAACCTCACATGGGCTTTTATTATAATGGACTGCAAAATTGTATCTAATAAAGAGAAACTGGCTGAACTGATGATTCATTAGAATGAACTGTGAATTTTTTTTTCAATTGATTATATTAGGGTTTAGAAATCAAGGGTCTTCCCCAAAGGGTTTATTTCCTACTGGTGGCACTGTTTTGGAAGGTTCTGGAAGCCTTAAGAAATGGCACCTGGTTGGAGAAAGTTGATCATTGGGAGTATGAGTCTTTGGATGCTGTATCTTATCCTGGGTCCCTCCTGGCCTCACTCTACTTCCTGTCTCCCTGGAAGTAAACAGCCTTCACACACATTCCCATCTCCATGATGTTCTGCCCAAGTGACTAACCCTCTGAAACTGAACAAAATAAATTCTTCCTCTTTGACATTGCTTTTCTCTAGCATTTGGTCACACAGCAACATGAAGTTATGGGAGGGAAAAAAAAAACAATGGATAGGACAGTTAGAGTCAAGCCATTCTCTGAAAGGTAAACAGATTTCTAGCCAAGATTGAGCCACATCCTAAAATGGATAAGACCCTAGATTTCATCCCCAGCTCTGCAAAACAAAACAATTTAAAAATCTTCTGGGCATGGTGGCTCATTCCTGTAAACCCATCATTTGGGAGGCTGAAGCAGGAGGATCACAATTTTGAGGACAGCCTGGCCTGCATTCACGACCCTTTTCTGGGAAAAAAAAAAAAAAAAGGTTTCTAAATCCTTTATTTTAACAATGAGAAATTTGGGTCCCGTTTACTCATTAATTCAACTTTCAAACACCAAGTATTCAATGCAATATTCTTTCCACTACCTGAGACTGAGATACACAATACTTCCCTAGAACATTGTTCACTGGAGAAATGGCTTTCAACAAACCCAGACAAGTCATAGGATAGAATTGAAAATTTGCCTTTGAAGTGGTTTTAGGTCATTATTTCAATACTGTGTTTACACAAATCCCATTTTACATTCATTTACAGACTTCAAATATCTAATTTCAGGGTGAAGTTTAGCTGAGTGGCATTAGAACCCTCTGAACTGTCTTTGGTTTGGTACAAACTGAGAGGTCTGTTAAGAATATCAAGCTAAAGCCTCAACTTAAAAGCAACACTTATTTTTTTAATTAAACAAGTCATCAGATTTTATTTGAATCTTCTTAGCAGATTCATGTTATGCTCCTTCACTAGAATAGTGTGGATGTAAAAGATGGAGTTTGGATTTAAGTAGAGAGCAAAGCCAAGTTAAGGTAACCGTAAGGATTCTCATGGCCAGGGTCAAAAGGACAAACACTATACTCAAGGGCAGTAGCTTTGGAAATGTCTTCCTGACATTGAAAACTTTAGAAGCAAAGGAAAAAAATTGGCTTTGCCAGGATTCCCCCAAGATACTGGAGGTCAGAGAGGTCATTAGGATCAGGATCTTCAAGTAAATGGAACTCAGCCCTAAGAGCCTCAGCTCCCATCTACCAAGTTCCTGGGACTAGGTGGGAAGGCACCTGATTAGCATATCAGTCTGAACTAGCCAGCCTTATGCCACAATGGCAAATTACCTGAAAATCTCTACCCAACAAGTATATTTTTCAGATAGCCACCCCTAGGACCCTTCCTCCCTAATTTGCTCTTACAGTCTTACATGCTGGGGGGCAGGGGTGTAGAGCAAGACAAGCAATGACCCCTGTATTTAGAAAGTATAAAAGGGTCTTTTCAGGAAGGATTAGAGAACTCACCAGTACTGGCATGCACACTGGCCTTGTACTGGGTGATATCAGACTGCTGGGTAGGATCACAGAGCAAGTGGACCATAGTATTTGTTATAGGGTCCTTTATAAGGTCACTTCATTGCAATGTTCCCTTGTGTGGTAACATTAAAGATGATAGGGTTACATATCATCCTGAATCTGAATCTCCAGAATCATTCAGGTTATGCTCTTTCTCATTACATTGCTAGGTGGTCTCATCTCCTACTTCATTCCCTACCCTTTCAATCTACTCATGCTAAAGAATGCTGGACTAATTCTGCAAAGTTTAGCTTCAGTTACATCATTCCCTTTTTGGTAGTTTGCCATTACCTATAATTTTGCTTCTCAGTGCATGGACCAATAGAGCATCAGTTGGGGTCCTGGACCCACTGTGGACCTCCTATCACAGTCTGCAAGGTGGCAATCACTCAGGAGATAGGTGTGCACATTAGGGTTTGAAAGCATGTATCCACAGCCCTAGTACTACAATTTGGCCACATTTTTAATTACCTGGAAAGCTTTATAATTGCTAATACCAGTCCTCAGGTCTGGAGTGGAACCTTACACATCTTTTAAAGCTCCTAGGTCAACAGAGTTTGAGAACCTTTGCTGTTCCGGAACTACACAGCATTCATATCCACCTCTACTGTGTACCAGAACCATAAACCCATTTTCCCCCTCCTTAACAGTATCAGATTGGCCTCTGGTCCCCAAATACACTCTATGCTTTTAGAGGAAGCATTTTAGCATATTACCAGAAGTCAACATTGTGTATGCTTCTTTTCTTCTGTTTTTTCCTCTTCTTCCCTTTCCTCCTTTTCTTCCTTCTTTTCCTCTTCCTTTTTATGCTTGCTAAGTATACATTCTTACCACTGAACAATGTTACCCCCTCAAAATATCCCTTTTCTCACGTCCAGAGGTAGCTTGAGATAATCATATGCAAATTTTGCTTTGGAAATACTATGGCTCTAGGTCACAGAGATACAAATATTTATAATTTTATATATTTTATACATTAATATTTTCCTGCTACTAAGATTTAAGTCCTGATATGACAGCCTAAGGACCCTCATTGTGATTTTATTTATTCCTTTTTATTTTTTATTTGAATAAAATCAATGTCCTTGCTTTTGTTTAACCTTGAGAACCTTTTTAAAATGTACACAACAATGACAGTGGTCTTCTGATTTTAATTGTTCTCATTATATCAAGTCAACTAGCAATCAGTGATGTATTTGCAGATACATCAGGAGATAGACATGAAGATTCTTGACCCTTTAAATACTCTCCTAACTAACATGAGGTCATCACAAAAGGTTCAGCCAGGCCACACATGGAGACCCCTCTTTCCAGAGTAAACTCATCTGTTACCACACCTATTACTTAGAACCTTGCTCAGAAGTAGTATTTCCTTTACCAGTACCCTTAAAAGAGGTTTCTTTTGTGTTTCAGCTCATAGGAGCTGTTAATTTTCCACAGGTTTTTATGAGTGCAGCAGGTAGCAGTTGCTTTTCCACATAAACATTAAATAAGGTTCAAGGTATGAAAAGCTTACTGCAAAGGGCCCAGAAGGATCCGTGGGATTTGGTGAGCTGCTGCAGACAAATGGCCTGCCAGTTTGTAACAAGTATGCAATTGCCACAGACACTGGCTCTGGGAGACACAGATCCACTAACTCTTCGGGATTACACAGATTTAGCCCAGCGGCCCCAGGAGAGTAAGAGCCCCACATGTGGCTCTGTCTGTAGAGACTGTTGGTCAAACACGTGGAAACCCGGTATCTGCCTGAGCCCTCTAAGTCATCTCTCTCTCAGGGCACCACTGCCCATTGCATGAGGCCCTCAGATCAAGAGTCATGTCAACCTGACTATGGATAGAAATAAAGCTAGGCGGGCACCTTGGTGCTGTCCTCTCTCTGGGAATGGGATGTCACACACTGCTGTATGTGATGCGGAATAAAAGGCCTAATGGCAGGTCATAAGCCAGGTAGCAGGCTGTGTCTGTTAATCAGTGTCAGAGTCCATATTAAGAACCCACAATTTCAGTGTCAGCAGTCCCTAGATAAATACCAGAAATGCAGAAGAAATAATCATTAAAATGAAATCAGTCAAAAGCAGGGTGTGGTTAACTTTGTAAATCCACAGATATTGTGAGTAAATAAAATGTTTTGTTCTAAAAACTTTTATATTGTACCTTAATAATCATGGCATGGGCTGAGCTGTGGTTCTCTTCATTACTCATTTTTATTAACACATATAATAAATATTAAAATAGACTTGGGGAGCAATAATGTAAATGGAAAATAGATGGGTGACTGGTCAGATACAGAATTATAGCTGTGCATTAATGTGCTTTTCTGCCTTTTTGAAATTTATATTGGCCATTTTTTTAACCTAGCTTAGCCTTTCTTTGCCTTGGTTTATTGTACTGTTCTTAGCAGCACCCCAAATTGGAATTTGGAGTGTAATTTCTAAAAGATATCAAAAAAGCCAGGTCTTTTAAATTATATATACATGCATGCACATAGATGTATGTGTGTGTATATATACAGGTATCTATGTGTATATGTATGCATGTATACATATATCTACGCACAAGTACACCTTTCTAAAGGCTAAGCAATTGAAGAACAACAAAGTAAAAAGTACTTTAGCATTTTTCCTTCTTAGTAATTGTCTCATACTTTTAAACTAGAATACCAGAAATTGAATTATTGCAAAATGTTCTGTTAGTGAAATGTATGCTAAATCCCATTTCTAGTAGCTTTTATTCAACTTTAAAAAGAATTTTACACATGGGAAATGGTTGAAGAGATAATGATGTCTGTTTTGATTAGCTTCAGTTAACTGGAAGGTTTTATAACATCTATGGTCTGACTATTTCAAGTATTTATTAAAGAGAGTTAATACAGAAAACCCTTTGCATCTATCCTCTTTTTATCTTTGATAATGGAAATCTTTTTCTAATCAGAATTATACATATTTCCAGAATTTGGTGGGAAGGCAATTCTTACAGTAAAATTTTAGAAGGTATAGGAGATCTTGACTACTGTTGGACCATCCCTGAGATGGGTTTGGGAGGTTTTATTCATTTAAAAATGCCCAGTATGACAGCTGCTAAAAATGAAATAAGGCAACAACATAAAGCTTGTCAGAGATACCTGTACTTAGGTTTATAGCTAAGATTTTTTTATGAATTTAGGGTTCCCTGCCCTTCTGTGCACTGCCATATCCCCAAAGATTTTGGGCTTAGAAACTGGGAAGTGAGAGGCTAATTTGCAGGGCTCCCAATCAGTGTCTTGGGAATGGACCAGGATATCACTTATCTCATAGTCATACCTAGAAATACTAGAAAAATGCATATGATGGGATCAGAACTCCCATAGGCTCTAGTTTGGGTTTTTATAACTTTTCAGTGTTTGTGAAATCCTTCTGCTTCAATTTGGAATGAGGTCTTCTCAAGCTCAGAAACTTTCACGAGAATCTAAGAAGAACCTAATTATTTTCCTTTAAATTCTTATAAAATTCAGGTGGTATCAAAAGCCAACTTATCTGTGGAGTTTATGCTCTTTCTCCAAAGAATTTGAAACCTCTGGGAGCCCTAGGACAGGAAACCTCATCTGTGTTAGGACTCTCAAGCCATAAATGTTACTAGAGTCAAACATCAGTTCTGTGTTTCTACTACATGTTTGTGTATAATCTATAACTGTGTCTAATGTAGTTAGCAACTCTGACTTTTAATATTTCCTGATGAGCGCTCAGATGACCACAGAGAAACACAGAAAGATGCAAACTTTCAGATATTAAGCTGTGTGCAGTTGCAGTCCAGAGAGTGGGTTTCCATGGATGAAAACCTGTCATTGTACCCTCAAAGTTTAATAAATGTGGTATTTCCAAAATAGGTTCAGACTATCCAAAATGCAAATGTCTTTTAAAGTAAGTCCTTGAACCAGCATCAAGGTTTTAGGACCCTTAGTGACTCGCTGGAAGCCCTAAATCTCATTCTCAGATACAGAATTTGTTTTTGAAAACTATGTGAAATGGGAGTAATGACAGTTCCCCCCTGGTAATGAGAAGCTACTTTTATGAGGGCACCAGTATGGTCACATGGCATGGAGATGGCCCATGCTGCTTGCTGTAGACAGGGACTCTCAGGAAACTGCATGGACACGCTCATTTCCTTTTTTTTTTTAATTGTGAAAATACTGTACAGAGGGGTTACAATTACATGGGCAAGATAATGAGTACCTTTCTTATCAAGCATTGTAGCCTCCTCCTTTGTTTCCCCTTCGCTTCTCGACCCCCCACCCAACCCTCCTCTCCCCCCCCCCACCAAAGTTGTAAAGTTCGTTTTCAACATAACGACTTGTACGTCTCATTGTTGCAATGGGTCCACACCTGTATCCCTATTTGTTTTTTTGTTTTTTTGTTTTTTTGGGGTCCAGTCGTGGGGCCTGAACTCTGGGCCTGGGCGCTGTCCCTCAGCTCTTCAGCTCAAGGCTAGCACTCTACCTCTTGAGCCACAGCGCCACTTCCGGCTTTTTTCTTTTTGCTTATGTGGTGCTGAGGAATCGAACCCAGGGCCTCAGGCATGCAAGGCAAGCGCTCTACCACTGAGCCACCTTCTCAGCCCCTCCTGTATCCCTATTTAAACGATTTGTTTTTTCCCTTCCCCTCCACAAATTATACCAACATCAAATACAGTGAAAGCAGGGGTTATACCATGGGGGAGGGAATAGAATTGAAAACCCAGAAATGAACCTACAGACCTATAGCCATCTAATCTTCGACAAGGGAGCTAAAACAATAGAATGGAAGAAAGACAGCCTCTTTATTAAGTGGTGCTGGCAATGGTTAACTACTTGTAGAAAAATAAAGCTAGATCCTTATATATCACCCTGCACCAGAATCAACTCCAAATGGATCAAAGACCTCAGAGTCAAAGCAGACACTCTGAAAACATTACAGGATGGAATAGGAGAAACCCTAGGTCTCCTTGGCACAGGTCAAAATTTTCTTAATAGAGACCCAGAAACACAACAAATCAAAGAAAGGTTGGACAAATGGGATTGCATGAAATTGCAGAGCTTCTGCATGGCAAAGGACATAGCTAGCAAGATCAATAGAAAGCCCACGGATTGGGAGAAGATCTTCACTAGCCATACAACAGACGCTTGTTTCTGCTGTCTTCCACCAAGTCATACATGGTCCCCAGAAGCTTTGGAGTGGGGAATTTTCTGCTCATGTACTTAAGATCTGACTGGTCCCAGATGTCCCTTCTTCCCACAGTGAGGCATTCTCTGTGACCTGTGTATTGACTTCCATCCTATCACTGTCTAACCAAGGCACTGACACTTGTTCATGGGCCATCTGATGGTAATTGCCTTTTGTGGACTAAATGGTGTGTTTGTAACAGTGGGGCTGCAGCTATAGTTAGCACCAATGATGCATGTTCTCTTTTCTGAGCTTCACTTTTCACCTACTCCCTCCTGGAACACTGTTAACCCTACGTCATGGGTACAATTGCTGTCCCCAGTGTACATCAAGGAAATGGAAGCATGCAAATGTAGGTGACCACCTCAGGTTGGCAAAACTGTTCTGTGCATTGTCTCCAAGAACGGAGGTATGTCTTCACCTTGGTGTGAATATAGAAACGAGAGGTAAAGCCATAGACAGGCAAGCTCACCATTCCTGACCAACACAGACACCATGTTTCAAGGTTCTAAAGTGGACTGCAGCAAAAGTAATAGCTACTTTGCAAATGGCTAAATTGTTTATATCTGGCACTCAACTTTTTAAAAATCATGATATAGTAACTGCTTGCACATAAGACAGAGGCCTTCAAGTGTTCTTTAGATGCCAAGAGTCTCAATCTAGCCTAAGACTTAGCTACAGCTGGCAAGAGTTGAGTAGAAGATATTTTTGTTCTATTATTATATAAATGCTAGATATTATGGTGCATGCCTATAATTCCAGCACTCAGGGAGCTAAGGCAGGAGGTTTATGAGATCCAGCCAATCTAAGCTACATAGTGAAATACCATTTCATCTCAGGTGCCATGGCTCTTGTCTTTAGGGCTCGCATTTCCTCTGCACCCCAATTGCACTTTGCAATTTACCCCTGTTCATAACAGTTCTCTTAGCTTTTTTTGGTCAGTAGACACATTTGTTTCCTCACCCAATAGATAGCTATCCAATAGATATCTCTTGCCTGAATCTTTATGTTGATCACCATCATATTCCTCTCACACTGTAGATGAGTGGTCAACAGTTACTGAATTAAACCTAGTCACTGGCATCCCGTTTATTCAATTTCTCCCACATCCTGCTTCAGTAGTGCTGACTTCTTAGGAATTTGAGGACCACTGGACCTAGTTGGAAGGAGTTCTGACACTCACCCAAGGACAGTCTTTTAAACCCAGGGCTGCATGTTGGTTTCCAACAGTCTGTTTACTTTGCTGTGAATGAGATCTTACTAGCTGAAACAAGCCAGTGGCTAATAGACCATACTTTAAGCTTTTTCATGACAGAGAAATGCACGCGGCAACTCCTATAACTTCTATTACTACATCTCCAGCCTTAGATTTACCAAAAGTGGTGCTAGATTAGACAACCAGAGGACTTTTTGTCTGTCTGTTTGTTTGTTTGCCAGTCCTGGGGCTTAAACTAGGGCTTGAGCTCTGTCCCTGAGCTTCTTTTGCTTAAGGCTAGCACTCTACCATTAGAGCCACATACTACTTCTGGCTTTTTCTGAGATTTATTGGAGCTGAGTCTTAGAGACTTTCCTGCCCAGGCTGGCTTCTAACCGTGGTCCTCAGATCTCAGCTTCCTGAGTTGCTAGGATTACAGGTGTGAGCCACCAGTGCATGGCTCCACGGGGCTTTTTTGACACAGCTTATTGAGAACTGAATGCAATATTAGAAACCACAGTCTTCCCATCCATTTATGAAGCTCCTGTTGTTTCTGAAGCCCAGTTAGCAGAACCTTAATAAAAAACTGAGCCAATACAGCTTAGCTTTCTCCAGCATGCCTTAATGAACTAAAATGTCTTATTTTTGTTTTAACAGAGGCACAATAAGCCTGGAAGCTTCAAGGACTTGATTGTTCATGCTCACTCCTATTCCTTGATGTGTCTCTTTCCTGCTTTCTTTTATTAGAGACCTGCTGGATAGCATCACCTTGTTGCTATATTTGCTTCAGAAATGAGTGTGTCTGTGCAGTTTCCTGAGGGTCCCTGTCTACAGCGAGCAGCATGGGCCAATTCCATGCCATGTGGCCACTCAAAAGTAGCTTGTCATTACCACTTGGGAAAGCCATTATTCCCATTTTACATAGTTTTGAAAAACAAGTTCAGCATCTGAGAATGAGATTCAGGGCTTCCAGCAAGCCACTACACATCCTAAAACCTTGACGCTGGTTCAAACCTCAACACCTATAACCATGGGGCCGGAAGGAGGTGTGAATAGTACCATGGGTTGGGTGGGGTCAGTTTTGACGGTTTCTTCAACCCTACTCCTCAGACTTGTTCAATTCACTTCGAATACTTGGTGGGAAGATCAGGCTAGAACCCAGAACTTGTTGGGCACAGTATTGGACTTGTGCAGTATCAGTTTCCCTCTCACTTAACATGGAGTTCTTGGGAGCAGGTCATGATAATATGTTCCCTAATTCCAAGGAAGGGAAAGGGCCTGCAAACAAGCATACGTCAACCTGGCTTGAAAGGGCTCTCCTAATGCAGAGAAGTTTAGTTTCCTTCCATTTTCGAGTCTGGACCCCAGAGCTCCCACCATGTTCACACGTACATTTTTCAAATTCCCTGCCCCAAGTACTTCACATTCCAAGCTTGAAAGAAAATGTTTATAAGGTGCTTAAGGCTTGTCCATGGGAACCCAGCATTAGCTGTAAATTCTTGTTGCCATAATGAAGTAATGAATTCTGTGAGAATTGAATGAGCAAGAGGGTTCAAGTGGGCAGGCAAGAAAGATACTTTGGGTAGAGTGAAAGCATGCAGGCCTGGAAGTGTGTATTTGTAGAGCAGAGAGTAGTCTTTTAGGGTACTAAAATACCATGTAGAAGGATTCTGTATGTTGTTTTGATGGTAACAGTTATTGCAAAAAGTAACAGCTTCACTTAGAAGCTTTCAGCCCTTACACTTGTGCAGCATATAGGATTTCCAAATTTTGGTTTGAACCTGAATCTATATTTGCATTGGATTGAGTTTTGTTATTTTGGCCTAATTTCAATCTGTTAGAATGTGATGTCATAAGTCTGTGTCACTTAGGTGTATGTTACTTACATGCTAAATGATCATTGAACTACCACTTGTCCTGTGGTCACCTGCAGGTAAGAATCCATAGCTGTGACTTGCAGTTACCCTGAAGGGCATGTGGATGAACAGGGCCTACCCAGTCCCTGGAAGATCTGTGGATACAGGTCTTCTGGAAACACTTCGAGTAGCTGTCTTGCTAAAAAAAAAAAAACATACCATGAGACCTCATCTGCCTTAATGGGACACTTCTTCACTGACTGTGAAGTAGACAAATATTGCGAAAACTATGACAGATGTCACTAATGCCCTGGACATTTATGGTTGCTTTTTAATTGAGAGTGTTTTGAGGAGAAACACTTTCACTTCTATAAGTGCTTTCTTGTTTTGACTAAGTTGTAAGGCATGGGTAGTAGGGATGGGGATTGGAACAGAAGCCAGAGATAGTGAGGGAGCATCTCCATCCAGATGGGAAGAGGCTTGACAGGTAGGTCCTGAGTTAGGGGGGAATGCTACTCCCCTCCCGTTCACCTGAATGAAGGACAGAGCAAGATATCTTAGTGGTTTTGGATTATGAACCCCAGGACCATCTACCATGTGAGGAAAACTGCTGTGCATCATCAAATGCTTACAGATTTCCTCAGTATTATTTCTGCTTTTCAGTGATTGGGAAGTCATATTGGTAACCTTCCTTTGGCATAATGTTCCTAGATATTATTTTTAAAGATTTTTCTTAGAAATCTTGAAAGCATGCCTGTTTTGGAAGACCTCATGAATGGAATTCTGGAGCAGAAAAAAAGATATATTAGAAAAAATGTAAATAAAACCTAATTAAAGCATGGTTCACTAGTTGTGAGAGGTATGCCAGACCAATGTGAGATGTTAGTAAGAGGAAAAATGTGACTACCTGTAAATTTTGCTGTTAATGTTAAAACTAAAGAATGAAAAATTTATTACATAACTGTGTACAGCAACTAAATAACATTTAAAACAAAGATAATAAATATTCACAACAATTCTTAAGTGCCTGCTAGGTTATTTTAAATATAATGACACCATAAAAATGTCCAACATGGTTAAAACAATCATTTCCCTCCATTTCTTTTTTCTTTCATTCTTTTGTAGAACATACTTGCTTACTTTATGAATGATGAGGAAATCTAGAGAAATCAACACTGAGGAAAATAAATTTAATTAACCCACATTTATTTTTCACTATAAATAGCTGTCTGTCACCTGGCCATACATCAAACACATACACCCACACGGATTCAGCATCAATGGTGCCCCACTAATTCCCACATGACCACAGGAGGTCTTCTCCGTGAAGGACCACTTTTGAAAGTGGAAAGAACACCATTGAGCAGCAGTGCTTTAAGATAGCTTTCACAGCGACTTTGTGTTTTGTTTGCTGGCTTGCTTCCTTAGTTGTTTTCTGAGGATCCAACCCAAGGCTTTTCCCATACTAGGCAAGCACTCTACCCCTGAGCTGCACCC
Organism: Dipodomys merriami; assembly: GCF_024711535.1. Classification (NCBI taxonomy): domain Eukaryota; kingdom Metazoa; phylum Chordata; class Mammalia; order Rodentia; family Heteromyidae; genus Dipodomys; species Dipodomys merriami. The sequence goes on along the minus strand of NW_027202937.1, from coordinate 30,849,538 downwards.
CTAGCCACAGGAAGCTTGGCATTATTTGCACAGGCTGTCACAGACCTGGGATGGTAGTCTGGCCTGGCTGCTTTTCCCAGGAGAAGCATGACCCTGCCCAGCTGAGTGGTCATCCTAGAGAGCAGAGCTGAAGACCATATTGCTGTCTTGCTCTACTGTGTTTTCCAAATTTGGTCCATATGTGAAAATCCCTCGCTGGCTGATTGCCTTGTACAGTTTATGTGTACAGTACAACAGAACAAAATTTTAATTTTAAAAATGTATTTGGAAGCTAGCTTGAATAGGAGCAATTCTATGTTGAGAGCATATTGAGAGTATATGTGCTTCTATGATATGTGGGTATGCCCTGCACTTTCAAAATGCTACTTATGAACTATTTATGATAATGTTGCTAACTGGGTTTATTTAGAGTTTTATTACTGTTAAAAAGGAGCAAGGCCCTTTGTTAATACAAGAGACTATTGTTGGGGCATAAGAGTGAGGATCATAGCAGACAATTATGCTAGATCCCAGAGGAAAAATGAGCCACTTCTGGGTTGAGTTGGGGAAGATCATCGGTAGGGTTTACCCTTTGCCATTCCCACAATGGTGGCCAATGGGTAGAAAAGCCAGGCCAGAGTTAATAACCCATGTGGTTTTCTTATAACTCATCACTCCTCTTAATCTTCATTTATAGCCTAAAACCAAAAGAAAACTATCTAAGTTTCTCTCTCTCCCCCCCTGTCTGTCTCTCTCTGTCTCTGTGTCTGTCTCTCTCTATCTCTCTCTCAGTCACACACAAACTTTCTGAAGACACTACCTTGATAACAAGCATCATAAACTGAAAATGTCAAAGATAACAAGAAAAAAAGTCTGGAAAGATTAGAAAGACTTGTGTGCACATCCACTGGGCATCCATCCTTGTGGTCAGCACCCTTACTGTGGTATTGAGGAAAGGTTCCTCCTGCAGAAGCCACGTGAGTCAGCCACTAGAGTTACACTCATTGTTTACTGAGCATCTTGGATGTGCCACACATTGTTCTCATTGCTTAACTGCATTGGTCTCATTTGATCCATACAAACCTGTATTTTTCCCCATTTTACGCCTGGTTCAATATTGTGCCTAATGTCATACATAGCTAGTAAAAAGTCTGTGATGGCATTTGATTTAGGATCTTGAAAATGCAGCCTGCACATTTAAACAGTTTTCACGTTCATCTGTCATAGTTCCCCTGTATCCTTGCCCACTTTTTCCCCCAACATGCTTTTTTATATTAGTGTGTGGATCTAAGTAGACCCTCAGCCTAGCCCATAGCAAGGCAACCTAAGTAAATGTTGAAGAAGGGAATATCAGCTATTTTCACTGCATAGTTGCTTCTGAAGATGTCCTGTTTTGCCAGTGTTGACAGTATTTTTGCTGAGAGCTGTCCAGTGACTTCATTTGATGATGACTTCATACAGGTAAAAGGACCACAACACACAGAAGACATTTGGAAAATTGGATTGAAGGGTGACTGACTATTCATAATGCAAGCTGCATTTTTTATTTTTATTTTTTAAATATGTTTTAATTGTAAAAATAGCGTACAAAGGGGTTACAGTTACATGACTAAGGTAATGAGTACATTTCCTATCCAGCGTTGTTACCTCCTCTTTTGTTTTTCCCCTACCATGTCTTCCCACCCCACCTCCCTCACACGCTGCATTTTTTTATACAACCAAATACTTTTATTCAACTAAACCAAAAATTATATATAATCTTTCCTCTCCTCTGCCCCAACTCATGAACACACCTCTAAATGGCTAATAGAAAACAGCCATTCCTACTCAGACTATGAAGCCTGATACTCAGCCCAAGGCTGTGTGGCTCTATATTTTGGAGTTGAAAATAAAATGATTTCATTAAATTCCAATTTGTTGAATTTGGGTTAATGTACTGCAAAAATAGGGAGATTCTTTCTAGAATCTTCTTGTTAATAATCTTTGGTCCTTCTGAAGTGATACCATGTCTCACCAGTCTTACTTTGGAAGATCACAGGAATGTTCCTGACTGGTTGCATGGGAACTGAGCAATTCATAATCTGCCTTAAAGTCCAGAGCTGAGATCTGCTTCCACCTCAACCGTACCTGCTGATTCAGTTAGACGTGTCTAAAAGACAAAGACTGCCTGTAGCTGATAGACAGCACTTAGATACTAACATGAAACTAGGAAACAGAACTCCTACCAGGAAACCTCAGGGAAGACAGAATAAGAGTGCTGCTCTCAGTACCTCTGTGTGAACATTCAGGCTTTAGCACAAAGACCAGCTTTATGTGGAATCTAGAGAGATTCTGGGGATGTGGCCAGCTGAAAGCTGCGGCTGACACTCACTGGTCTGTGACACTGATGGAAACTAATACATTTGCAAGCCAGGGTAATTCCAAATTCAAGTTCTGCAATATCATTCAACACATCTAAAAACTTGTAGTTGACTTTTTCATGGTATAGTCCATATGAAAGAGTCTTGTAAAGACCATGGTGGTCTCTCCCTGGTATACCACAGAAGTTGACATAACCACAATGTCTCCAGACTTGCAGAAAGGAGCTTCAGGGTCACTCAAAACTTGACGTGCTTTCCTGTAAAGGAGGAATGTTTAAACAATAGTTAAGCTTCTGTTTAGCATGCAGTATGGCTAGTTCACCCTACATTCAATGCACAAAGTTAGAAAAAAAAAAAAAGCCCTGGTGTAATGCCAGGATTAAAGTAAATCCATTTAAACTGCTTCTACTTTTTTTTCAATTTTACTTTTAGAAAAGGTAAGAAAGGAAAATGTAGTTGCTGACATTCACAGTGATTATAAGGAGACCTCTGTGTCTTGCAACTGGGCCCTCCCCTCAATAGCATGATATTAGACAAGCACTTGAGAGCCAGGCTTTATGACTCCCAAGAAAATGAGACCAATAGATTTTCTGGATTTTAATCAGAAGATATTTAGGGAGAAACTCCTGAAGTTTCAAAATGCAAATACTAAAGAGAATGTCTAGTATATTTGTCCAACATTTATCTAGTACCTGGCAGGTGCTAGGCAGAGAATAAGAATTTATAAGCCACTAGATGATTTCTATGTCTACTTTGCTTTTTGTTTTGTTTTAGATTTTTTTCCTCATTTTTTTGAGACAAAGTCTTGCCATTGAGCCCAGGCTGGCCTCAAACTCAAGATCCTTGTGTCAGCCTCCCGAGTGGTGTTAATACAGGCATGTGCCACTGTACCTAGGCCTCTCCCCTTGTGTTCTTAATAATGTCAAGAATAAATTAGGTTTAATAATGCCAAGATCTTCTTAAGATCCCAGAGAGCTTGTGTACTAGATCTAGTGAGATCTACTACAGTAATTTTTGGAAAACTACCACAGTGACATTTTCAAAATATTTTCTAAATTAAATATTTTCTTAATTAAATAATAATGATGCCTTTGGTTGTTAATATAAATACCAATGGTGTTATTTATGCATCTCTTTCCTGTCTGCCTGTACAGAAGACACTGGCCTCCTGCCTTGCTTCTGCATAGAGGCTACTGCAGTAGGGGCTTCAGTAGGGGCTTTGAAGAAAATCCAACCTTGGTACAGATATATTGTTGAAAGGGGAGAAATATCCTAATAGGCTCTGAGATTAGGTCCCATGCTTTCCCTTATTTGCAATAACTAGTATATGTCTGGTAAAAGTAGAAAAGGTCAAACGCTAAGTACATATGACCATATAAGATGATGTTAAGTGAAATGAACCCCAAGATAGGGACACAACTTGTTTTTTTCTTTCTTGCTATTGTTTTTAATGTATTTAACATGTACTATGTGATTTTTTTTGTTTCTTTTGTATGTTCTTTCCCCATGGTATAAACCCTGTTTTCACTGTATTTGATTTCAGTGCCTTGCATCTTGTATATACATTTTTCTAATTTAGGGAGGGGAAGGGAAATAACAAAATGCTGAAATAAGGATATAGGTTTACCCGTGGTAACAATGAAATGTACAAGACACTATGTTGAAAACGAACTTTTACAACTTGGAGGGGGGAGGTGGGGAGGGAGGGGATGGTAGGGGAAAAACAAAGGAGGAGATAATACTGGATAGAAAATGTACTCATTACCTTGTAACTGTAACTCTTCTGTACACTATTTTTTCAATAAAAAACTTTTTTTTTGGGGGGGGGCCTGGGCGCTGTCCCTCAGCTCTTCAGATCAAGGCTAGCGCTCTACCACTTGAGCCACAGTGCCACTTCCGGCTTTTTTTTTCTTTTTTGCTTATGTGGTGCTGAGGAATCGAACCCAGGGCCTCAGGCATGCAAGGCAAGCGCTCTACCACTGAGCCACCTTCCCAGCCCCATAAAAAACATTTTTTAGAAATCCATTAGTCTTGCAATTTGAATGGATCTTGTACTTACATATGATTTTTGGACACTGTGTACCAGTTTATTGGAAATAGGTTCATTGAGTTATGGATGCCTTCTAGATATTGGAATTGTTCTTATCCAAAATTTTTTTTTTTAAAAAAAATCACATTCATTAATAGTACTACAGATCTTACTAGGAATGCCTTGCTGTTGTGAAAGGTTTTGCTCAATACTTGTTTTCCAAAATTCAGATTTTTTTTTTACTCGAAAGTTTGAATTTTAAAAAATAAAAAAGAAAGTTTGAATTTTAACATGGGTTAAATACTATCACTTCTTGAGGTAGTGGGCTCAATATTAGAAAATCTCTGCCATCATGGTTATATCTCTCAAATAAAAGTGGTACTTCATGAAAATCATTGGTAGCTCCACCTACAAGTGGAATGGTCTCAGATATGCCTTTCTTTGCGACAAATTCACTGTGCAGAAACACACTGCATATTTCTCATCTAATGACCCAGAATATTTTTTAAATGCAGGTGCTAAAGAATTGAGATTGAATATAGGTGATTTTTTAATTTTACTGATTTTTCAATGGCTATTTTAAAATATTTTCCCTAGATTTATTGGGTGAAACTTAAATTATTGTGCATTTTTTTCACAGTAACTATGAGGTGGTAAAAATAACTATAATAATTAAAAAGTTAATGACTGTACTAACAGTCTTTACTACTGTTTTGATTGAGCTAAGACATCATGAGGCTTTATTTTCTGTGAAAGGCAGGTGCTCTACCGTTTGAGCTAACTCCTTTTTATCTTGTTATTTTTGAGGTAGGCTCTGACTTTATTCCATAGCTGGCCTGGGCTTCAATCCTCCTGCTTGTCCTTCACTACATCACTGGGAATGAAAGGCCTAGTCAATTTGGTTAACATGGAGTATGGTAAATTTTTGTGGTAGGACTGACCTCCAAACATAATCCTTTGATTATATTACCTACCAAGTAGACATTAGGAGTTTCATCTACCTGTTGTTTGTGCACCAACAGTGTGAGTCTCAGTCCAATGAAAAATAAACCTTTGTATTGTAAAAATGTTTCAACCTATAAATAAATATCTGGAGACGAGTCTTGAGGTTCCTCAGAGGTCCATTGAACAGTCTTTGAGAAATTGTACAGGATACAGTTTACCATATCTTCTTATAATGGAAAGAGAGATAATGAACACTGAATGCTGGGTGAGCTGTGACCAAAATAAAACGTGGCACTGTGGCAGAAGGTCTATTTCTGGCTGGATGGTCATGAAAAGCTTTTGAGAGGAAGTAATATTTATTCTTAATCTAAGAAGAAGAGAGTGAGACAGCTCAACTTAGGCTTCAATCAAGAAGACACTGGGAATGTTCAGGGACAGAAAGACCACTGTTCTGAGCTAAATGAGGAGGGAGCATAATACAACAGAAGATTGAAGTACCCCAGATCTGGCTTCAGCAACCCAAGTCAAAGCTGAGTGGTAGTCTAAGTGCCAAAGAGATGCTCTTGAGAAGGAGTGCGCTAACATGAAAGGTGACAGCCACCTGTGCCCATGTGGCCCCTGAAAGCCTGCATGTCACTCCCCTTCCACCTCCTCTCTTCTGTAGGTGACTATGGTTAGATTTGAAATTCTGAACGCAGGTTGTAAAGCCATAAATATAACTTAAAAAATAACTCCCAAGCCAGGCACTGGTGGGTCACACCTGTAATCCTAGCTACTCAGGAGGCTGAGATCTCAGAATCACAGTTCAGAGCCAGTCAGGGAAGGAAAATCTGTAAGACTGATAATCTCCAAATAACCACCAGAAAACCAAAAGTGACACTGTGTCTCAAAGTAGTATAGCACTAGCCTTGAGCAAAAAAGCTGAGGGACAGTACCCAGGCCCTGAGTTCAAGCCCTCTGACCAAAAACGAACAACAACAAAACAAAGATCATAGCATGTTTTACAGATGTTTTATAAAATAAAAACCAACTGATACACTACCACAGTTGTGATAAAGCTATAGAATAAGCAAATTGGAGAGCAATAAATTAGCATTCAGAGAGAAAAGTTCAGAGGGTGGGTGGGTTGGGGAGACTCTACAGAGCAACGGAGGTCCTCGTGGAGGATTGAGCTGTGGTGCCCACTAATGTTGCTGCGGGTGTTTTAGTATCTTATGAGCAGAAGCTGGACATACAGTTAGCCACTTCTGAGGCCACTTTGGGAACCATGGAATGTGAATGACCTAAATAATTGCTCCTGGCTTTAATATAAAAAGAAAGGCTAGAGTATTATTGGTAGAAAGACTTGCTTAGTGTATATATATATAAGGCCTTGTGTTCTATCTCTAGCACCCATCCACCCAAAAAAAGAGTAAAGAAATTGATCTCATATCTACATAAATTCCATCTCTTCATGTACCAAAAGTCAACTTCCCAGCTAGTCTAGATAGCTAGTATATTTATGCAAATACTAATTGTTGCATTGTGGGTAAGATTGTAGGTCTTGGGGGAAGGCTGCTAGATTTGAAAACAGCAGGAATAGCCTGTAGCCTTAAACAACTTGGGGACCCCTCCTGGCCTATGTCCTCATCTAAATGTGGACTAGTGGCAGCAAGCCCCACCCACTGTTGCTGAGAGTGCACTTCTCAAGATGAAGCCTGTCAGCTGTTGCTCCAGAGTCTCTCCGTCCCATCTACAAGGAGGTAGAAGTTCTTCCATATATCTTCCTTGCTTCTATCCATTTCTGTTCTTTCTTTATGTAACTAAGGAAAACTAAGATTGAAGCAGCTTTGTTTTTTTGTTTTGTTTGTGAGGAAAAGGTTGTTGAATCTGTTCCTAAGAATGTTTGAATTAAATTTTCCTTGCCTGAGGGTGATATTTTTATCTTAGATGATTGTGCTTTGAACAAGCAGTAAGTAAGCAAAAATGAAATTGGGAGGCCTCATGCTTTCTTCCTGAAAAGAGGCTCCAGGGCTTTGGGCCAAAATGTGTCTTGAAATGAATTTCAGAAGCAGCCACAGCATGCAGCCTCTGTTGGGGGTCCTGCCGGTGACAGGTACATTCCCCAGGATAGTGGAAACACCCTGTAGTGCAGTGGCCATGTTGGGCTGCTTCCAGCAAGGGCTTTAAATTTCAGTGCACTTGTCCACTGATGCACACTTGGAGTTGTATTGGTCAGATATAGAATCTGCCCGATTAGGCAGCTTGTTTAACTTAGACCCTTTTTTCTAAGCATGGACTAGACACGGGACTGTCTGCTAGGAGAGACTGGAAGAAGCAACCAGCAGTGCTCTCCTTGCCAGATTCAAAATGTTCAAGCTGCTTCTAGATCCCAGGAGGGAGAGAAGCTAGCAGGGACTGGAGCAAACAATGACAGGAAATCCAGTGCTTTAACCAGCACTTGCTTTTGTGGTTACCATCCCAGTGTCTGTGCAGTGTCCAGAGAGCAAACTTCGAATCTCTGGAATGTCCCACAAACCAAGGAGATGAGACCCTTGGGATTCACACCCAAGTTTTGGGGAAAGGAAGGCTGGAGCAAGGTGCTGTCCTAGGGACAATCCTTGATGGGAGCACCTAAGTGTCCCGCACATGTGCTTGACTGACCTCCTCAGCTCCTGTGTACAGCCATTTGAAATATTTTATAGCAAATCTCACTCATTAGGGAACTCTCCATATTGAGCCACAGTCTGCCTCCCCATAATTTCCATAGATCAATTCTAAATCAAGTCTGCAATAGTATATATATATATATATATATATATATATATATATATATATATATATATATATATGTATGTATGTATGTATGTCTGGCCCTTTCTGAAATTCATTCACGCATTGTTTCAGCAGGCAACTAACCAAAAACTATGTGTGGCAGGCATGCTCTGGAGGTTGTGCAGAGAGCTGAGCTAAGTAAACCCCAGTACAACTTGCTGGACTTGACACATTGGGCAAGGTTAGCACCTTTTTCTGAATGCACTCTGTATGGATATGATGGGAATTTGTAGCACTTATTCATCTCATTGGATAGTTGTAAGGAGTACGAGATGTAGGATAAAGTACCTGGGCTGCACTTGGCACAGGGTAGGTGTTCAGTTATGGATCCAGTGTGTCTTCACATTATCCCTGTTACAGAAGAGGCATAGTGGGATGTTAGTACCTGGGGCAGGCAATGTGATGCCTGAGTTGCACAGAGGAGAGATTTCCCAAGCTACAGCCCACAGTATGAATGAAGCAGTTTAGCGTGGAGCTTGGAATCAAGAGAAAATGGTCAAGAGCCAGGATCAAGTGGAGGAATTTCATTCTGTATGGAGTGCACAAAAAAGAAAAGAGATTAGTTCTGGGAACTTCCATAGGTGGCTGAATCTTAAGGCTTAGATATCTGGAGGAAATCATACTATTATAAAATGACAGGATGGACAGGCAGCGGACTTGTCTTAAGTCCCCAGTGAATTCAAATTTTTCTTTAACTTCCTTAGTTTTTTTTTTTCATTTTAAAACTTAAATATATTTATGAACAGTTAAAAAAAGCATTCCTTTTCATGGATAGATCTATGAGTTTTTACAAACATCCTGTAATCACTTCACTTGCAGCCATGATATAAAAGTTTACCTAATCTTTATGCAAACCTGCCTCTCACTGTTAGCCAGTAGCAACCTAAGATCTGTTTTCTGACCCTATACTTATGCCTTTGCTAGAATGTTATATAAATTAGATAGATAGATAGATAGATAGATACATAGATACATAGATACATAGATACATAGATACATAGATACATAGATACATAGATACATAGATACATAGATACATAGATAGATAGATGTCTTCTTTAGTACATTTAGCCATTTAGCATCAGGCCTTAGAGATGCATTCAAGTTACTGTGGATACCAGAAGTTTCTTCCTTTTTATTGCTTAGTAGTATTCTGCTGTGTGAATATACCAGTTTTTCTGTCTCCCAGTTGAGGGACAGTATGAGAAATTCCTATAAACTTTCCCATGCAGATGTTTTTGAGGAGTGCGTATCACTAGAGTCAATGGAAAGTGTGTATTTAAGTTTTTTAAAAAGTTTCCAAAGTAACCGTGCATTTGACATTCTTACTAGCAAAGTGTGAGGTTCAGTTTCTCAGCATCCTACCCAGCATTGGTTTTTTAAATGTACTTGCTTGCTTGTTTGTTTCTAACCATCTACTAGGAAAAGTGATAGAATGTTTTGGTTTTACTTTGCAGTGTGCTAATGTCAAATGTTGTTGCTTATCTTTTCAGGTATCTTTTAGGCATCTGTACCTCTTTAATGAATTGTTCCTGTCTTTTGTCCATTTTTATTGGATTATTTGCTTTCCTTTTATTTAATTCTAAGAATTTTTAGTATATATTTCTACTACAAGTTTATCATGAGATTTGTGATTTACAGATATTTTCACTTAATCTGTAGCATTTCTTTATCCTATTTTTCAAAGAACACATTTTTAATTTCACTGAAATTCAGTTACTCATTTTCTTTCTTAGATCATATTTTGTCATAGACAAAGACCACAAAGATTTTCTTCTTGACATTTATTAAGGTAATTTTTGCTTAGGTACAAGATATGATTTATGATGAGATTTTTCTTGAATTGTTTGAGTTTGCATGTAACTGCTCAGTTATCCTACCCCATATTGAAAATATCCTTCTTTGTCATTCAAATGCATGCTTACCTGTATCAAAATTCAATTGACCATATTGGTGTAGCTCTACTTCTGGTTTTCCTTTCCATTCATTTTCTTTTTTTTTTTAGTAAGTTTTTTTTAATTGTAAAAATACTGTACAGAGGGGTTACAGTTACATGAGCAAGGTAATGAGTACATTTCTTATCAAGCATTGTTGCCTCCTCCTTTGTTTTTCCCCTACCATCCCTTCCCTCCCACCTTCACAACTACACTCCCCTCTCCCTCCCCCCACCCCGCCTAAATTGTAAAGTCCGTTTTTCAACATAGTGTCTTGTACATCTTATTATTACATGAGTCAACCCAACCTGTATCCCTATTTAAACATTTTGTTTTTTCCCTTCCCCTCCCCAAATTATACCAACATCAAATACAGTGAAAACAGAGGTTGTACTGTGAGGGAGGAATATACAAAGCAACAAAAAAAAAAAATCACATGATACCTTATAAGTACATTAGAAACAGCAGCAAGCAAGAAAGAAACCACTTGTGTCCCTATCTTGGGGTTCATTTCGCTTAACTTCATCTTATAGGGTCATATGTACATAGCTTTTCTACTTATCCCAGACATATACTAGTTATTGCAAATAAGGGAAAGTATGGGACCTATGTTTCTTTGGAACTGGCTTACTTCACTTAATATAATTTTTTCTAAGTCTTTCCATTTCCTAGCAAATGGGACAATGTCATTCTTTCTGATGGAGGCATAGATCCATTGTGTATATATATCACATTTTCTTGATCGATTCATCTACCGAGGGGCATCTGTGTTGGTTCCATATCTTATCTATGGTAAATAATGCTGCAATAAACATAGTTGTGCTGGTAGCTTTAGTATGGTCTTGTTTGTGATCATTTGGGTAATGTCCAAAAGTGGGATTGCTGGATCATAGGGCAGCTCTATGTGGAGTCTTTTGAGGAACCTCCAAACTGCTTTCCAAAGTGGTTGAACAAGTTTACATTCCCACGAACAATGCAGTAGGGTTCCCTTCTGTCCACATCCCCTCCAGCATCTGTTGTTATTAGAGTTCTTGATTATAGCCATTCTAACTGGGATGATATGGAATCTCAATATTGTTTTGATTTGCATTTATTTTATGGCTAGAGAGGTTGAGCATTTATTTATGTGTCTATTGGCCATTTTTATTTCCTCTTCAGAGAAGTTTCTCTTTAAGTCTTTAGCCCACTTATTTATCGGGCAGTTGTTTCTTTGAGGATTTGTTGTTGGGAGATTTCGATACCTATCAATATGCCAACCTCATTCTTCAAGGAAATAGAAGAGGCAATCCAAAAATTCATATGGAACAATAAAAGACCCCAAATAGCAAAAATGATCCTTAACAGAAGGAACAGTGCTGGAGGAATATCAATACCAAATTTCAAACTCTACTACAAAGCCATAGTAATCAAAACAGGTTGGTATTGGCACAAAAAGAGACCTCAGGACCAATGGAATAGAATAGAAAACCCAGAAATGAACCCACAGACCTATAGCCACCTAATCTTCAATAAGGGAGCTAAAAAAAAAAAAAAAGAAAGACAGCCTCTTCAGTTCTGGCAATGGTGCTGGCAAAATTGGTTAATCGCCTGTAGAAAAACTAAAGCCAGAGGGGCTGGGAAGGTGGCTCAGTGATAGAGCGCTTGCCTTGCATGCCTAAAGCCCTGAGTTCGATTCCTCAGCACCACATAAGCAAAAAAAAAAAAAAAAGTTGGTGTCTGAAAACTAAAGCCAGATCCTTATATATCACCCTGTACCAGAATCAACTCCAAATGGATCAAAGACCTCAGAGTCAAAGCAGACACCCTGAAAACATTATAGGGCAGAACAGGAGAAACCCTAGGTCTCCTTGGCCGAAATTTTCTTTATAGAGACCCAGAAACACAACAAATCAAAGAAAGGTTGGACAAATGGAACTGCATGAAACTGCAGAGCTTCTGCATGTCAAAGGACATAGCTAGCAAGATCAATAGAAAGCCCACAGATTGGGAGAGATCTTCACTAGCCATATAACGGATAAGGGTCTCATATCTAAAATATACTTGGAATCCATTCATTTTCTCTACGCATCTATCTTATCTTCAATACTACGGCACTTTGATTACAGTTTCTTTATATCTTTCAAACTCTGATATTTTGTTTGTTTTCAAACTTAATTTAAGCATTCTAGCGCCTTTGCATTTCTATATAAATTTTAGAGTCAGTCTATTGGTATCTACAAAAACAAAACCTCCCTGCTCAGATTTTTATTTGACTTGTGATGATTCTAGATCCAAATACCCCTACCCTCCCACTCCTAGGTGGCTGTGGATTTGTCAAAGACTACTGTACATGAATGGAGGATGTCAGCAGCTCAAGAGCCATTGTGATTGCTATGCCCAGCTGAGGTCCCCTTTGCCCTGCAGAGCCCCAGAATGCAGTGTCTCCCTCTGCCCTGCATAGCGCCAGAATGCAGTGTCTCCCTCTGCCCTGCATAGCGCCAGAATGCAGTATCTTCTCTGTGAGCAGAAATTCCTACCGTGGCTTCCACACCAGTGCCTGAGAGAGAGCTGGTCCTGGCCCAGTGTATGCACAACTTTTGCCAGGAACTTGAGGTAATGGGTAGCCATATCTGCTACAGTGATGGTCTCAGTTAAACCAGCTCCATTCAGACTCCAGCTGTAAAAGACAGGTACAAATGGTATGACCTAGGAAGAATAAGATCATTGATGTCACTGAGCCTCAGTTTACTGTCAGTACAATGAAGTGATAATACTCTAGGCTGTGGCTAGATCTTAAGATCACTAACTAGGCAACTGCTTAGTGATCAGTGCTGGCCGAGGTGGCTACTGTAGGGCTGGCTGGGATTGTTGTTACTGTTATTAGTGTTATTTAGTAGAACCATCATCCATTGGTCAACTCCAGTTCTCTTCTCCCTGAGGTTGGACCCCATTCCTCTGCCTGGCCTTTAAGTCTCCCTCCTGTCTGCCTCTTCCATTGGCATCTGCTACTTCCTCCAAGGCAGCAGTGCCATATATATCCATTAGCACTTTCAGAGGTGATGGTGGGATACTGAGGGACCAGACCATTGGAAAGGCCAGGTCAGCAACTCTGTATTTAGTAAACATCAGAAGTGCTACCCTGTAGGTTTCACATCACTGAAGAAAGTGCATTCACCCACAGCTGCATGGCAAGAGCTACTATGAGTCTGGACCCTTCTCAGCACTGTATTGCCTGCTGTGTGTGTGTGTGTGTGTGTGTGTGTGTGTGTGTGTGTGTGTGTGTGTGTGTGTGTGTGTGTGTGTGTGTGTGTGTGTGTGTGTGTGTGTGTGTGTGTGTGTGTGTGTGTGTGTGTGTGTGTGTGTGTGTCTCCTTGTGGGCACTCTTTATATGTTTGATATCATACATATTTATCAATTATACAGGCTGAGTCTCATTTCTAGATTGAAGGATGCCAGGATCTTATTTTCAAGTACATTTCCCTCCAGTGTGTTGCAATAGCTAGGAAACTTCCTGGAGATTCTCTTCTGTCTTGCTTATTGCCATGTGTGTAGTTGTAAATGGAACACAGGGATTGCCAATGCAGAGTGACTTCTAAATGATCATCCTGGTTTAAGGCAAAGGTTGGTTTGCGAATGCAGTGGTGAGGGCAGCCAGGTGAATGATGGTTTTAGAGGGCCTAGATGGAGGTGAAAAGTTGCTCAGAGCTTAGCTTTCTGTGGGCACTTAAGGAGGTCAAATAATTGAAAGAATAAAGTGAGAGATGAGTGAATGCTGCATTGTGGAACCCATGGTGAACTGAAGGGGTCCAGGAACATTTGCAGATGGGTCATTAATGTTTCATCATTTGTGTTCTTTGTTCATTTCCAATGGTGGCAGGAGTTTCAGTCACAAGGATACAGTTTCATGGGCAACTTAAATGGAGGAATTATGCCTGGCTTGCAATTCCACCCAATAATTTGGATATCTTTCAAATAATCTAACAGCTGGGAATGGCCTGGGTATGGCTTGCAAATGTGCTTTGAAGGGACTCGGCTGCTTTACTTAATGATATTTGGAGGGAAATTAGGAATTTCAGAGAATTACAGCTTTATTGAGAGTTTTTATTTGCTTTGTGTGTTTGCTTTGCCTGTTTTTGGAATTGAGGTTTACTAAAGCTGAAATGGCTTGTTTATTCATGATAAGGAAGGGTACGGAGGTATGGGAATAATTCTAGAAAGAATGCCATCTTCAGAATGACTTTTGCTATTGGCAAAGCTGAGAATATACTCACATGATTCTCTGCCTGCAGTATGGGACAGGGAAAATACATTGTGTACTGTGCATAGCTATAACTGGCAGCAGAGTGGTTTAAATCACAAAGAGGCTTTGTACACACAGTTCATTATAGTGGGGGCTGGGTTTAGAAGACTAGAAATGGCAGACTATCGGGAACCCCCCTGAGGTTGGGTTTCCCCAGAAAATAGCCAAGATAAGCTATGCCTTTGACAAAATTTTCCACTATTTGCCATTTCCCTGGCCTTCCTTTTTGTCACAGATTGCAGAGCCTGCTGTTTTGGGGCTGTGATTCCCTCAAATCCCCATATGAGCTCACCAGTTCTTCTTCCATTGACTTTGAATATTGTTACAGGACATGTCTCTCTTCTCCAGCAGTGGCTGGAGACCATGCTTGTGACCATGGCTTTGGGCATTTGCAATGCTCACTCAATGCAGATAGCTGCTGGCTGTTATTTCCATGTTTCATAGCTTAACAGAAAGGGCACTTAAGCAAAGCAGGAATTTAGTCCCAGGCAGAATCAATCTTCCTGCTGCAGGAAAGAGCCAGGCCCCAAGTAGCTGTTGTTCAGAGTTGGCATTGAGTGTATGTTGGCTCACCTTCCTCTCAGGATAACCACAGTGAAGAGTTTGTGCTCATGAATGAGCCCAGGAGGTGCCACTTAGTCCAGGTAACTGTCCTGTCCTTCCTTGGGCAGGGTGCCCTGACCAGCCCACCTCTGGGAGTGAGGCAAGGCCCAGAGTATGGACTGTGGATACTGGACAGGATCATGGTTGGCTGAGGGCAGACACCTAACATTGAGGGGCAAGAACTAGTTCAGAGAAGCCAGTATACATCAAGTTGGCCATATGCTCATCAGTATTTTCTCCTGGGGAGTTTTTGACCATTTCACAATGCTTCAGACTATTCTGTATACAGAGGTCTGCTCTGCCCTCAGCCTCTTTCTCTTCCCTTGAAGGCAGGCATCCAGTTACCTACATGTGCCTCTGTACTCCTGCTCTTATCGTTTATTTTCTTGCCTTTGAGACATTTTTTTTTTCAAATATAAAATGGCTATGTTCCTTCACGTACCCTCCATCTGTTTCCCTCAGAAGCAGAGTTCTCAACTCAACACAGCTAACATCTTGGAACAGGCCATGCTCCTGTGCATTGTTGGGTATTTAGCAGACACACCCCCTTACCTCCAGACAACTAGCCATCCCCTATTGGAAAAATATTCAGTCCCTCTGCTAAGAATCCCCTGTCTACAAAATCATACCAAGGCAGTCCACCCTTTTAAACATTCCACCGTGAGTGGCAGTGTCACATTTTTCTTAGTTAGCACCCTCTAGATATGCTAATCAGCTTTTCACTGCTATGACAAAATAACTCAGATAAATAACTGAAAAGAAGAAAGGTTTGTTGGGGTCACAGTCAGTTTCAAAGGTTTAAGTCCATGTTCACTTAGCTCTGTTGCCACTGGTCCTGTGACAGCCCACAATATCATAATGGAAACATGTGATCAAGGAGGTTTATTCACTTTCTGATGGTTCGGAAGCAAAAAAGAAGCAGAGGGGATCTGGGCCCCTACTATCTCTTTCAAGGGTATATCCTCAGTAACCTCACTACCTCTTCTCAGACCCTGCCTTCTAATAACATCACGCTAACGACCTTAATACTTGGCCTTTGGGGAGCATTTCAGATTCAACCCATAGTATATTATTTCTTAATTTACTTATCTGCCTGGTCTTCTTATCTGTCTATGTGGCTAACTAGCCAGCCGTAGGACAGTATGGCATATTGGAGCTAGTTGTACTCAAATTTAACTTCTGGCTCTGCAACTAACTGTTAGAACCTCTTTGATCCTCACTTTCCCAACCTCTGGAATAGAGTTCACCTAGGGGGAATGGAGCAGGACTGTGATTAGACTGGACTTTGCAGAGAATGGCAATGGATTGGAGTTTCTGAGTAGGAGGTGAAAGCTGAATAGACTGCATTGGAATATGTTCAGTGACTTGGTAGGAGCAATTGATATTTGTCAGTTGTGATCAGAGTAATGGAACCTGGGTAAAGAGCAAATAGGAAAGAAGGGGGCTCAGTTCAAATCAAGTTAAGCCAGCACTATGCACACATGAAATCTCTGGGGTGCTCAGCAGGCATTTAAAAAGGTAAGCTCACAGAAGAGGTCAGCTTAGTGTTCTCTGTGATGATGATTATTAGAATCATGTCCTTGGATGAAACAAAAGGATAAACAGAAAAGAGAAAATGGTCAAAGACAGATCCTATGGGAGCACCTGCATTTAAGTAAGGTGGGATAAACATGGAGGTGAAGGGGTGAAGTTAAAGCAAAAGCAGATTCTAAGCCCACAAAGCATCAGTCCAAGATGACTCGTATTTGCAGGAGAATTTCAGAGCTGCAGATAACTGACAAAGAAGGCTCAAGGAGTTAACTTCTGCACATGCTCAAAAGTCTAGGTAGATGAAGAAGAAATAGCTGTCTCCTACAAGGTACAGAAAGCCTTTAAATACACAGTTACAAGGAAATGGTACTAAGGGAGTCTTGTTTCATAGGAATTAAGAATAGAAGCAAGGTGTATTATGTGTCATTCTAAATGTGACTATAAATATGTATTGTTTGAAGGAAATGTGACCTCCATTGGAGGGGTCCTTGCACTTGGGGAGTCTTTGTATGCCATTGGCATGCTTAGAGGGAAATGTTTTACTGGGAAAGATGACTGGCTGTATGTAGACAAGGGATTCACTAGATTATAGAGACCTTTGTCCAACTGGAATTGGTAGTTTTTTTTTTCCCAAAGATGTCAGGGGACAGTAATGTGTTTTACTCAGTAAAGAAGTCCAAGCACAGAACCAGGAAAAGGATTTAACCTTCTATAAGTTTCTATTCCAAGTGACGAAAATATTTATCACAAAGGACAGATTATACAAGAATTGGCAGTCTTTCAGAAGACACAAGCTAAGTCTTTACTTACTCACTCTTATTAAATGGTTCTCTTGTTAGCAGTAATCTTACCTCCTCTAATCATTGGGTACCAGTAATGATAATTACCAGTTTTATTGTGTGCTTATTATCTACCAAACACTGTTCTCAGTTTTCCATGGGTTAACAACGTTAATCTTCACAGCCAGACCTAAGTGATCGTTTAAAGATGAGAAATCAGAAGCCCAGAACAGTTAAGTAAGTTGGCCAACATCCCATAGATGCTAAGTAACAGAGCTGAGATACAAACACATAGCATGGGTCTTAAAGCCACAGTGCTAATGCCTACACACACATGTGTCCAGAGAAAACAATGAGACCTGAAACATGTGCATAGAGCTGATCATGTGACTCCCCAAGTAGGCTGATGAGTCTAAGGAAGTGAACTCATCGGAGAAGGTGAAAGACTTGGGGCATTTCAGAAAATCCAAGGTCCAAGGTGATTTTTAAAGAGGCAGAAGGAACCTGTGAAATGAGATTAGTTTGATTGGGTAGACCCCACCAACCACTATCCAGAAGAAGATAATCTCCTTCTTCTCTACATTCTTCTGTTCCTTCTCTTTTCCCTAACTTTCTTCCTTCCTCTTTTCTTTTTTTTTTTTCTTTTTGATTTTTCTTTTTCTTTTGTTGGTTGTGGGTCTTAAACTCTGGGCCTTGGCACTATCTCTGAGCTCTTCAGCTCAAGGCAAGCATTCTACCACTCGAGCCACAGCACCACTCCAGTTAATTGGAGATAAGAGTCTTACACTTTCCTTCCTGGTCTGGCTTTGAACAGCAATCAGATCTCAGCCTCCTGAGTAGCTAGGATTACAGACGTGAGCCACTGGTGCCAGCTTCTTCCTTCCTCTTTTATAGAACTTTCATGACCTCAGCTTCATCCTGACCCTACAGAGTGTGAGAAGCCTAACAGTTCCTCTAACTGTGGGCCCTGCCCTCTACATTTGAAGCTAGAAGTCCCATGCATTAATTATGTTCATACATAGGAGTATGGTTTTTAATGAAGTTTTGTTGCTGTTCCCTGAGCATCCCTGATGAGAAGTGTCATGGTATGGCGGAAGAGATGGACAAAAGCTAAGCAGACTATGTACTTGAAGCTCAAAGTCCCTTTGCAGTGGCATTCCATCCTAGACTATATAACTTTAAGGTTGGGGCACTGTTTGATCTCTGTCTTCACTAACCTCTTTTTCCACTAAAAATTGAAAAGCATAAAAATAGGGCCTCTAGTCCTTCCCATGCCTTCAGCATTTGTTAATCAGGGCCAGGTCATCTCCCTATTCATTGTCCTGACATGATTAATCCCATCATGTGTCATCAGGACCACAAGTGCTCAGGTCATATCAGACCTACATATAGCACATCCAGGAAAACTTCTGCAAGAGGCCAGACCTGGAGTTTCACACTCCCTGCCACCCCCTTTCCTGCTCATTTCCTGTGGGGTCCCATTAGTCACATTGTAGACACAGGATTTCAAAGCTGCTTCTTGCTCCTGGGGGCCTACTGTGTCTCACTAGATCTTCCTCTGTGCTAGACTCTGTCTTCTGGTCCCAATTTTGTGTTGCTTCTTACAGGTAGGTCCTTCTTTCCGCATTGGATTAAATGTCTCCTATGTAGTAGAGCAAACACTGCTCTTCTCCTGCCATGGGCTAGCCACTGCACTAGATGTATAGAATGCAAAAATGGATGAACAGTCCTTAATGACTCTACTAGAGGGAAAGATACACATCATGAGAGAAGTGTGTGCCACTGTGCCGTGTGGCATTTTCAAATAGAAGGAGACTTAGTTCCTCTGACCCCATGGTCAGACTTCTTCATGTAAGGAAATACATTACTACCTCTAACATCCTTGGAAAATAAATCCACCAACATCCTATAATTCTAGTTGGACAGAGATCGCTTTAAAGCTAGTGAATCCCAGATCTACATACACATACCTAGCACTAGGGTTAAATTTAAGTCACCCTTCCTATCAAAACATTTCCATATGCTTATGTGCAAGCATGTTCATATGGTATGCATCACAGACACATAAAGCGCCCCACACACACTTCAGAGCAGGGATCCCCTTCTATGGAAGTCAGCTTTACATGGAAAATGAGTGGATTCAGCAGGTTAAGGTTTGGAAAAGTGTTTATAGTCACTTATCAGTAGTTAGTTGTCATTCACATATATGGCCCTCAGAAATGCTATGGAATTAAAGTACAAATGATTAAAGAACTGGTGGACACAACAAAAAAGAATTTGAGAAGTTGGAGAAAGAGCAGATATTCTTGCTGAGGAGGAGGAAAAATGGGTACTGTCCAGCAAAAGTATCTAGGAGGAAAGAGGTAAAATCTGAGGGCACATTGAGCTTCTATCCCATGTGGCCTTTGGCAACCCTAGTGGATCTCCTCATTGCCCGTTTCCAGAAGTAGAACCAGGTATGGTGGTAGTCCCAGTCTCTTGGGAAGCAGAGGTACGAGTCTTACCATTTCAGGGCAGACTGGGTAAAGTTAACATGAGATCCTCTGAGAAATAAGCTGAAAGCAAAAGGACTGAGGATGTGGTTCAAATGGTAGCAGGAGTCCCTGTATTCAGTCTCCAGTACTGAAAAAAAAAGGGGGGATAGCAAGAGAGGAGGGAAGGGGAAAAGAAAAGGACAAAAAAAAGGAAAGGGACTGTACCATAAACATAACTTTTTTGTTAAAAAATGAGTATTTCAAAAACCTGGTCTCTTTTCATTCTCCTTCAGTCACATCTTTTGCATGAACAGTTATTAAATTCTTCCTGTGTGCTAACTACTAGGCTAGACTATGAAAAATAGACCATTCCAGCCCCATCCTGCAGTATGGATGAAGAACCAGCAAGGTGTGGGATGCAAGCTGACCTCAACTCCCACACTGTCACCATCAGAAGCTCGGGCAATGTAAAAGGCTAGGCTTGGCTTCACTGCTCCCAGGATGAGGTTTTGTGTGATTTTAACTTATTTGCAGATAATTAACCCTAAGGTCAAAAAATGCTGCCCTTCTGCCTGTGCAGAGATGAAAATGAGAGCTTGGAAGAGAAGCAATTGTTGGGTAGAATTAAAAGCTTCTTGATGAATGCTGCTGCGGTGACATGGAGAGGAAATTACAGTCACACTTTCTGCAGTGTAATTAAAAAACCAAAAAAACCAAAGATGAATGAAATACCCACCAGTGAAAATGGGATTTGGTTCTCAACAGAGGAAATTGGAGTTCCATCGGTCACTTGTGGTATGGTCCTGACTCATTTCAGATTTCAGCAGGGGGTGCACATACATTTTCCTTAACCTGTGCAGTACCACAGCCCAAGGAAGGGAGTTTCACTCTAAAAAGATGTCATATATTTTTTCCCTCCATCCTAACTACTATCTTTTTCTAAAGTACCAAAAGAATTTCCCTACCCAGATGTGATCTTCACTACTTTGTTTTCATACCTCTCCCCCACCACTCCTTGATTTTCAAATTCTGATCCTCCAGTATTTAATCACCTCTGCCCAAGAACATATATGAAGATTTGTAGCCCTAATCTGGATTTATTTATGGTCATGGCCATGGAGTCCACATTGTACTATATCATCTTGTTTTCCCACAGCTATGAAGCTAAGCCAGAGAGCCATAGCTACTGTACACTGATGTATATGAAACCAGGAGGCCTGGGCTATATGCCCAGGCTGCCCTTTTGCTGGTATCTCTGGGAAATTGCCTAACCTCTCAGCTTTATTTCCTTCATGTATTGGATAGATATTAAAATAACATAGTCATTAGAGTTATCCTGAGAATTGACAGAGTTGATGTGTTTAAATCTAGGTTTGTAAGTCCACAAGAAATACCAGTCCTACCATAGCTATCAGGTAAATAGCACAGGATCCAAGAAAGACAAGCTGGCATGCTAGCTAAAAGACTTGGGATTATCAAGATCAGTTGTGGACAATGGCCATTACATCTTAGCAAGTTTGAGCAGCAGATTTATGCATAAAGAGCAAAAGGAGGGCAGGAACCCTCAAACCAGCCTCAATGCCCTACCTGGAGGTCATTTGCCAAAGGTCTGCAATACCCATCCTCCTAGGAAATAAGGCCCTGGCCAACTCCTCTCCCTTAGGAAAAAGAGCAAACCATGGCCCTATGCCTACTTGGCACTATGAGATAAAACAAGGAGGACATAAGGGAGAGTCGGGCTTCTGTGGATATTGTCTTCCCATACAGAAGGCTTTCTTCTTGAGCTGGCTCTGGGAGCTGACTCTTCAGACCAGAATTCCTCTTCTGAGAAGAAGAGCCAGGAGATGGTGATGCCACTGACAGTTACATAGCACTTATTAACACTGGGATTGTGGCTCCATGAAAGAACTGGCATTTTGAACTTCAGTTTTATGGATGAGGACTGCTCACCCATGATGGACAGTATGACTCTGAAAGGGCACTGTATAGCTGTGAATCTTATCATTGTCAGTAACCACTCCAGCACACACAAGACCCTGGGATCAAGCACCAGCAACACAAGCAAAATCATAGCCCTTATTATGGGCCAGAGAATATTTTAACTATAGTGCAGAGATTATTTTATTCAGGCTTAATAATCATTTCATATTGGTATTCTATTTGGTTCATGTTCTACATAGGGAACCTAACATGAAGTAAACATAGGTCATTGAAACCTGGAGAGTCTCCATAGAGAGAGGGAAAGACAGAAAGAGATACACACCCAGCCCTGGAAAAAGCAAAAACAAAAACAAAACAAAAAAAACCAGGCTAGCTAAGTGGATACGCAGTATATAAAATGAAAGACAGACAGATAGATAGAGAACTGTAACTCTGTAAGTATAGTATAGTATATGCATCTGAGGATAGATTATTATTCTTATAGTTGTTGCTTTTAAAAAAGACTGACTGAAGCCAGGTGCTGGTGGTTTATACCTGTAATCCTAGCTACTCAGGAGGCTGAGATCTGAGTATCATGGTTCAAAGCTAGCCCAGGCAGGAAAGTCCATGAGACTCTTATCTCCAATAAACTCACCAGAAAACTGGAAGTGGCACGGTAGCTCAAGTGATAGAGTGCTAGCCTTGAGCTGAAGAGCTGAGGGACAGAGCTTAGGCCCAGAGTTCAAGTCCCACAACCAACAGCAACAACAACAACAACAAAAAGACTGACTCAATAAACTAAGCAGGCTCCTAGAAGATTTATTCTACATTATCCTCAAACATATTACCTGGTTACTTTGTAGATTGTATTAAAATCCAAAAGTACTATTAATCATTAGTTTTTTTTAAGGTAGAAAAGTATATTTTCAGGTTAGCTTCAAGGGATGTTTTAACAGCATTGCCCTATCATATAATTGTGATCTACCTAACCTCATCTGTTAAGTAACTCATATAGGGCCACAGAGCTAGTTAGTAGAACTAGGCTTCAATGCCAGATGCTCTGATTCTGTCTGCTATTTCCACCTGTTCCTCCTACAATCCTGTAGCTAATGGAGGCCCTCACCAGACGACCTCAATGGACTGCATCAAGGGAAATATGGGAAGTTCATTGATTAAGAGGTTGGGACAGCTCCTGGACTGGATCCTTGCTTCCTAAGCTTTCTTGCTGTAGTTTCTTGCTCAGATTTCTTGCTGTAGTTACTTGACCTCATGAGACTCCCATTTCCCTTGGGCTTGTTGTGAGGAACAGATGAAATAGACAAAGCTCCAGCATGTAAGGGTCATGTGGCTATGATAATAATATATTCCACACCCCCAGCTGACCTTTTTCTGTAGGACGGTTGAGTGTGTCCCTTGTCTGAAATACTTGTGACCATAAGTACATTCAGTTTGGGATTCTTGCTGATATTTTTGGTCATTAATTTAAAAACAAAATGTAGAAATGAATATTTTAGAATGTTATATTTTTTGTGTTTCTCTGTGTGTGTGTGTGTGTGTGTGTGTACCTATCCTAGAGCCTGAACTCAGGTTCTGGGCACTGTCTCTGAGATTTTGTGCTCAAGGGTAGCTTTCTACTGCTTAATGCACAGGTCCACTTCTGGCTGTTTTTGGTAGTTAATTGGGGATAAGAGTCTCACAGACTATCTACTTGGAATGATTTCAAACTGTGGTCCTCAGGTCTTAGCCTCCTGAGTATCTAGGATTATAGGTGTGAGCCACCAATGCCCAGCTTCAGTGTTATATTCTTTCAGATCTATATGGAATATTTGCAGAAACATATGAGATATCTTGAATATGAAACCCAAAGCTAAACATGAAAGTCATTGTATTTCATGTATATCATGAACACATGACCTGAAAATAATTTTAAACAGTATTTTATATTACTTTGTCCATGAAACAGGACCCTCACATTTGTGGCATCATGTCTGCACTCAAAAAGTTCAGGTTTGGGGCCATTTTTAATTTCAGATTTGTGGATTAGGGCCACTCAACCTGAATGGGACAGTGTGACTCTGGTAGCGCACTGTGGCACAATGCTGAATCTTGTAACTGTCAGTGAGTGCAATCAAATGTAGTGATACACTAGCCTTTCAAATGCACCATTTGACAAGTGTCTTTAAACCCAGCCTATGGACTCCACCCTGTAGGCTGGCATCATAGGTGACATTGTTTTGTGAGGTCTCACGTTGACTTGCTAAAAATAGCAAGAAAGATTGGGTGTCCTGATAGCATTGATATTCTTTTGTAGGAAACTATTCTCAAGATTAAGATGTTGTCTTGAACTAATTAGAAAGGGAAACAATGGTAGGTGAACTACACTGACACAAAGTAGCTTAACCCAGCAGACACTTAACTGTCAACTGGTGGATGAGCAAGCTAGCACCCAATTCTGGCTCTAGTCCCATAATACTGCAATAAAAACTACCAGTGTTGTTCAAAGCCTAGCTTGGAGGTTGTACACCATCACCTTTGCCTATTCTGCTGACCATGTGGGCCAGCTCTGGTCCATGTGGGAGGGACAACATAAGGCAGGAACTAAGAAAGTAAAGATCTTCAGGGATACTCTAGAGATTGGCTAGCACAAGTCTAAGGTTCTCAACTCTGGAGAGCTGACACAGTTGTCTTGTTCTTCTCTCAACCTCTCCCCCCTCTTCTCAAGTTGTTGCCTTTGAAAAGACACACAACACGTTTAGTTCACATGGGCTAGATCCAGTCATGCAGCTGGTTATTTTGTAGATTAAAATGATGTTTTTCAAAATGAACTCCAAGAAATGGAAACAAGAGGGTTTTTGTTACTTTGCTTTTTTTTTTTCTATCTCTCCTGCGTTGCTGCTTTTGATTTCTGTACCTTTTGTATGTAAGTTTGTCTATTTGGGGGAGAGTAAGGGGAGCACAGAAGTGGTAGGACAAATGGTGAACAAATGCAGCAGTGTTACTCACTAGACACTGTATTGAAATGAACTATACAACTTGTAGGGGAGGAGGATCAGGAGAGAAAAACTGAGAGAAAATGAGGGAAGAGGTGACACTGTTCCAAAAGAAATGGCTCATTACCTGACTTACATAACTGTAACACCTTTGTACATCACCTTTAAAGTAGTAGTAGTAATAATAATAATAATAGAAAAATCTAAAAAGTCTAAATGATAGTATTAGTTTAAAATAAAAACTAAGAGCTTGGAACTCTAGTTTTACCTCAAAGGATCTGGATTTTGTTTTGTTTTGTTTTGTTTATATGCACCCTTGCGATCTATAATAGAAATGGGTACTGTTCTTTAAATAGACCAGTATGAATTCAATTCTTACAAGTGTAAAACCATCATAGGTGCTAGAACACTTCTTTTTTTAATCCAGAAAGGCGAGTTATCTAAGAGACTAGCTAAGTATCTAACAAACCAATCTATTGCTTCAGTTGCTGTGTAGTGTAGGAAGAATTGCATTCCACCTCCCTCATCCCTCTTTCTCTTCTTACCATTGCCATTCTACACAGCCAAATCATTGTGAATGAGGACATTGATTTAAACTTAACTCCATTTTCATTTTCCTTATGAATTAAAGTAAAGAATGAAAAGCAAATAGCAAGGATCCAGACATCATAATGCAATTGAGGTAGCAGAAAGGAAGAATACAGAGTTCCCCCACTAAAGTAAAACTGAGCAACCAAAACCTCATGTATACACTCAAAACCATGTGACAACTCTAATAGATAATGGAGGAAACAAGAAATAGAATATTCTTTGAAAGTCAGATCCTATAGGAAGGCAAGTGAGCCCTCTTCCTGGGTGGAGTGTGAGTGGAGAATCATCTTGATTGACTGACTTCATGCATAACACTTGCTTGACTCAGACATGTCCAGAAGTCCTAGGTTTGGTGAGTAAGACTAATCAGAAGTTTTTGAGTAATTTTATTGTTATTATTAAGGTGCTATACAGAGGGGTTACAATTTCATAAGTCAGGTAATGAGTACAATTCTTGAACAATGTCCTTTGACCTTTTTCCAGACAACCCTTCTTCCATCTTTCCTGTGCAGTATTGATATGAAGCAGCCATGTTGCAGACCTTAGTGGGACAAACGTGTGTAAAAGCTGATGGAACAGAGAAAAGAGGAACTCTGATCCTTCAAGGCAGTATTAACAGCTGCTTTGGTCCTCATGCCTTCAGAAAACTTTTCAAATTGTTTAAGTCAGATCAGTTTTTTTTTGTTATTCTTGCTGAATGTCACTGAACTGATCAGAACTGAACAGTGTATGCCAGCACTCTGAAGAGAAAGAATATATTGTTCTATTGCAACTTCTAAAAGGAAGTAGGAGCCCAAAACATCTATGACTAGAATAGGATTTCTGAATGTGCATTATTGCAATCAAAGTGAGGTCAATGAATGAGAGAATCTGAATATGTCCTATGATGAATGACAGCAGAGTGTATCATTGTTTTGTAGAAGAAAATGGCAAGGAACTCAGAGTTTTTCCTGTTTACCAGATACAAAGTTATCTACATCATTACAAGGGGTGTTTTTATTGCCAGAAACTTCTAACTTTTATAAAAGCTTAAAGTAATTTTTATCATTATTTCTGCAAAATGTTTTTATTAAAGGAAACACCATATGGTAGCAGCAAGAAGAGTTGGTTACAAGTCACGAAGCTAGTCACAGATTTCTTTCCAACAGTTAAATTCAAAAAACTTATTACAGACCCTACATTTAGAGAAAAATACAAGTTTAAGACTCCTGAAAACATAAAAACTTTCACCAAAGAGCCATGAAGTTGTTCTTGTTCTTGTTCTTGTTTCCACTTATAAAATCTGATAAGAATAGCTATAATACTCAAAATATTTAACAAGCCATAGGGTCTCAGCACCAATTCATCAGAGCAGATGTCATAGCTCACAGCGTTCCACCAGGAAAATTACCTCTTTAAATCACCTTTTTTAGTCATTACCACCTCCTTTTCCCACTATTTATTTTACATCTTTGTGTCTATTTCCATCTCTGTAACTTTGTCATGTTAGATGCATGAACTCATACTGTGTATGATCCATCTTCTTACATGGATTGTCTGCCCTCAACACAACACCCATGAGATCTACACCTAGTCTTATATGTATAAAAACAAGAATCCTATTTTCTAGTTCAGGTATTTCCACCTTTACCCAAGTAAGAACATTGGTCTATTGAACAGATTTTTACATAAAAGAAAATGTAATTAAAATCAAAGCAGTAGGTTGTTACATTTAAAATAGATGAAAAATTGCATAGAAGGAATTGTGGGATCGGGCCTCCTTGAGGCCTGATCAGAGGACATGGGACCAGCTCAGTGGGAAGCATCCACAAGACATATATAAGCTTTTCTCATCTAGATCTTCTGTTACCATCCTTGCTTTGGATTCAGGAGGGAAATGAGTGAGTTCCCTTACCAAACCTGACCAAATGGGAATGGCTTATACCACTGCTGCCTTTCCCTTGAGCATGTTCAAGCAACGGCAGAAGAGGTAAGTTAGGTCTAAGTCCTTCTATCCTTGGGGTCTTTATCCTAGCCCTTTGCTAAATACATGCTTGCATCGTTTTAATCTTCTCAACAACTCTCCAAGATAGATTATTGCTAACCCATTTCATAGGCAAAGCAATTAAGACTTAGAAACATTAACTCTCCCAAAGCAAAATCCATGTTCTCAATCACCACTCAAAGTCCAAAGTGATGGGCAGGGCAAAGCCTCTGGGCACACAAGTGTCTGTCCTCTATGTACTGGTAGAGCACATGTCTCAAGGCATTAGAAGTCTGGAGACTTCCTAAGTCATGGGTTAGTGCCCCTTCAAGCCTTTTCATTTTGGAACAGTAAACTATGCCTGTGAAAGTATAATCTATTAAAGTAGGAAAACTGGTGCTGGAGTATAGTAGCTCAGTGGTAGAATATTTCCCCAGAATATACCAGGCCCTGAGTTTTATTTCCAGAAACACACACACACACACACACACACACACACACACACACACACACACACACACACACACACACACACACACACTCAAATCAATTAAAACAGTAATGAAACCAATAGCAATTAATATTCTGGGATTCTCATGCTAGCGGTCCTTACTTGATTTTTTAAAAAATGACACTCCTTGAAGTAGGTAAGTGGTAGAGATTTTTTTGAAGATTGAAGAAGCAGAAGGCTATCCTAGTGTGTTTTTATAAAAACAAAGGCACTTGCACTGGGTAACAGGAACTTAGGTTGGCAATCCAAGATACTCAGAAGATTGAGATAAATATAAAAATATATAATTGCAATTCAAAGCCAGCCAGCCCAGGTGAAAAAGTCTACAAGACTCCAACTCTAAAATAACCAACAATTTTTTTAGCTCCCTTATCGAAGATTAGATGGCTATAGGTCCGTAGGTTCATTTCTGGGTTTTCAGTTATATTCCATTGGTCCTGAGGTCTCTTCTTGTGCCAGTACCAAGCTGTTTTGATTACTATGGCTTTACAGTAGAGTTTGAAATTTGGTATTGATATTCGTCCAGCAGTGTTCTTTCTGTTGAGGATCGTTTTTGCTATTCGGGGTCTTTTATTGTTCCATATGAATTTTTGGATTGCCTCTTCTATTTCCTTGAAGAATGAGGTTGGAATTTTGATAGGTATCGCATTGAATTTGTAGATAGCCTTGGAAAGTATTGCCATTTTCATGATGTTGATCTTTCCAATCCAGGAGCATGGGAGTTTTTGCCACTTTCTAAGTTCTGTTTTGATTTCCTTTTTAAAGTTTTCATCCTAGAGGTCCTTCACTTCTTTGGTTAAGTGAACAGAAGAAAGACAACCTCTTCAGTAAATGGTGCTGGCAAAATTGGTTAACTACTTGTAGAAAACTAAAGCTAGATCCTTATATATCATCCTGCACTAGAATCAACTTCAAATGGATCAAAGACCTCGAAGTCAAAGCAGACACTCTGAAAACATTACAGGATGGAATAGGAGAAACCCTAGGTCTCCTTAGCACAGGCCGAAATTTTCTTAATAGAGACCCAGAAACACAACAAATCAAAGAAAGGTTGGACAAATGGGATTGCATGAAGTTGCAGAGCTTCTGCATGGCAAAGGACATAGCTAGCAAGATCAATAGAAAGCCTACGGATTGGGAGAAGATCTTCATTAGCCATACAACAGACAAGGGTTTCATATCTACAATATATCTGGAACTCAAAAAATTAAATCCCCCAACAACAAATCCTCAAAGAAACAACTGCCCAATAAATAAGTGGGCTAAAGACTTAAAGAGAAACTTCTCTGAAGAGCAAAGAAGGATGGCCAATAGACACATGAAGAAATGCTCAACCTCCCTAGCCATAAAAGAAATGCAAATCAAAACAACATTGAGATACCACCTCACTCCAGTTAGAATGGCTATAATCAAGAACTCTAATAACAACAGATGCTGGAGGGGATGTGGACAGAAGGGAACCTTACTGCATTGTTCGTGGGAGTGTAAACTTGTTCAACCACTTTGGAAAGCAGTATGGAGGTTCCTCAAAAGATTCCACATTGAGCTCCCCTATGACCCAGCAATCCCACTTTTGGGCATTTACCAAAATGTTTACAAACAAGACTACACTAAAGCTACCAGCACGACTATGTTTATTGCAGCACTATTGACTATAGCTAAGATATGGGACCAACCCAGATGCCCCTCAGTAGATGAATGGATCAAGAAAATGTGGTATATATACACAATGGAATTCTATACCTCCATCAGAAAGAATGGCATTGCCCCATTTGTTAGGAAATGGAAAGGCTTGGAAAAAATTATATTAAGTGAAGTAAGCCAGGCCCAAAGAAACATAGGTCCCATGCTTTCCCTTATTTACAATATCTAGTATATGTCTGAGTCAAGCAGAAAAGGTCAGATAAGGTGATATTAGGAAAATGAACCCTAAGATATATATTCAAATGTTTTTTTTTATTTTATGCAATTGTTTCTAACGCATTTATAAGATTATTTCTTTGTTGCTTTGTATGTCCCTCCCCCACAGTATAACCCCTGCTTTCACTGTATTTGATGTTGGTATAATTTGTGGAGGGGAAGGGGAAAAACAAATTGTTTAAATAGGTATACATGTGGACCCATTGTAACAATGAAATGTACAAGTCATTATGTCGAAAATGAACTTTACAACTTTGGTGGGGGGGGGAGCGGGGAGGATTGGGTAGGGGGATGGGGGGAGGATGGGAAGGGATGGGAAGAGGAAACAAAGGAGGAGGCTACAATGCTTGATAAGAAATGTACTCATTATCTTGCTCTTGTAATTGTAACCCCTCTATACAGTAGTTTCACAATAAAAAAGTAAAAAAAAAAAAAGAAAGAAAAGAAAAGAACCAACAGAAGGATGAGTTGGAGGTGTGGCTTAAGTGGTAGAGTACCAGCTGAGTACACCAACTGACCAAGCACTAAGCTAGCTGAGCAAGTGCTTTGCCCTGATTTCAAAAAAGGACCAAATAGCCAAGGGCTGGTGGTTCATGCCTTAGCTACTCAGGAGGCTGAGATCTGAGGGTTGTGGTTTGAAGCTGTCCAGGGCAGGAAAGTCTGTAAGAGTCTTATCTCTAATTAAGCACCCAAAAAGTGAGAAATGAAGCTGTGTCTCAAGTGGACGAACACTAGGCTTGAGCAAAGAAGCTCAGGATCAATTCCTAGGCCCTGAGTTCAAGCCCCAAGAGCAGCACAAAGAAAAAAAAATAAAGGAAAGAAGGAAGGAAAAAAGAAAGGAAGAAAGAGAGAGAAAGGGAAAGAGAGAAGGAAGGAAAAAAGGAGAATGAGGGGAGGAAGACTAGTTACCTGGGAGGCTGAGATCTGAGGGTCATGGTTCAAAGCCAATCTGTGCAGGAAAGTCCGTGAGACTCTTATCTTCTATTAAGTACCAAAAAAGTTGTCAGTGGAGCTGTTGCTCAAGAGGTAAAGTGCTAACCTTGTGCAAAAAAGCTCAGGACACCATCCAGGTCCTGAGTCAAGCCCCCAGGACCAGCAAAAAGAGAAAGGGGGGAGGGAGGGAGAGAGGGAGGGGGAGAGAGAGAGAGAGAAAGAAAGAGATAGGGAGGGAGGGGGAGAGAGGAGGAGGAAGAGAGAGAAGGGGGAGAGAGAGGGAGGGGGTGGGAGAGAGAGAGAGAGAGAGAGAGAGAGAGAGAGAGAGAGAGAGAGAGAGAGAGAGAGAGGACCAGAATACAACTGGATAGTCTCCAAGACAGGGAGACGGCCATCTTCACAGAGACCTTGGCTTTCAGGGTTTCAGTTGTATCTCCCTTAGTATTTTATACACAGAGACTTTGAAAAGACAAGTACTAGTACACTTAGCCCTTCTTGGCTTCAAGGTACATTTTCCTTACCAGGAGCCTCCTAGAGGCAGAGGATGCACAACAACCTGCAGAATTAGGTATAAGAAGAGCCAACTTTCATCTAACCAGCTCACTTTTCAACCAACCAGGTCCTTTAAAGGCCCCAGCAGGGTTCTCTAAGGACACTCAGGAAGTGGCTGTTCTCCGTCTCCACCAGCCTCTGAGCATATCCTTCAAGCATCCCAACCCAATTGATCTACCAATTCTCCACTCTGATAGGAATAAAACTCCCTCTAAACTTGAGGAGAAAGAATTTAAGCAAATCCCACTAAGACTAGAATCTCTTCAGTTTTGCTCTTCCACTTTGCCTTCCACTGGGTCCACAGTCATCCAGAGTGTCCCAGCACAGACTGTTCAGTGATTGTTGAGGTAGTGGTATTCATGATGTAGCAGCCTTCTTTCCTCTACCTTATCCCTAACCCTGGATGTGCAGCCTTCCTTGTGGTGGGCACATTGGTGATGAGCTTTGGAGGATGGCAGATGAAGCAACAGCTTACATTACCCTTCTTACAGTGGCTGAAAGTGTTTGTCTTGCTCTACAGAAGTGCTTCATCGGTGTTCCTAGTTTGTTGTTTCTTTACAACTATACAGGACAGTTTGAATATTAGAAGGTGAAAGTCATGTTTTGTAATGACGTTATGATACTTTCTTATTAGCATTCAGTCAGCAACAAGCCTGCCTTGAACAGCAATAAGAGACCTCCCACCCAAGGAAAACCCAGGATAGGATGAATTTACAGCTGAATTCTACAAGGCCTTCAAAACTAGTACCAATACTCCTCCAACTCCTCAATGAAATTGAAAGTGGAAGCTCACTAACTCTCTGTGAAGCCATCATAACTCTCATCCCCAAACCAGGCAGGGACTCATCAAAGGAAGAGAACTATAGACCCATTTATTTGATGAACATCGATGCAGAACTTAACAAAATTTTGGCGAATCAACTTCAATAACTCATCAAAAAATCATACACCATGATCAAACAGGATTCATTTCAGGTATGCAAAGCTGGTTCAATATATGCAAGTCAATTAATATAATTCATCACATCAACAAGAGCAAGAATAAGAACCACATAATTATCTCAATAGGTGCAGAAATAGCATTGGACAAAATCCAACACCCTTTATGATGAAAGCTCTGGAAAAACTAGGAATCAATGGAACATTCCTCAATACAATAAAAGCTGTGTATGACAAACCTACAGCCAGCATTATACTTAATGGCAAAAAGCTAAAGCCATTTCCTCTAAATTCAGGAATGAGACAATGATGTTCTCTCTCTCCACTTCTTTTCAATTTAGTATTAGAATGCCTAGCTAGAGCAATAAGACAAAATATAAACATAAAGGGGAATCCAAATAGGGAAAGATGAAGTAAAACTCTCCCTCTTTGCAGATGACATGATCTTGTATTTAAAGAATCCCATGGACTCCACTCCCAAGTTACTCAAGCTGATTTGAAACTTTGGCAAAGTAGCAGGGTATAAAATTAACCCTTAAAAATCAATGGCTTTTCTGTATGCCAATAATGAGAAGAGTGCAGCTGAAATCAGGAAAGCAACTCCTTTTGTAATAGTCCCACAAAAAATAAACTACCTAGGAGTTAACTAAAGAAGTGAAGGACCTCTATGATAAAAACTTTAAAAACCTGAAAAAGGAAATTAAAGCAGAGCTAAGGAAGTAGAAAAACCTTCCATGCTTCTAAATTGGGAGGATTAACATCATGAAAATGGCAATACTGCCAAAGGCTATCTACAAATTCAGTGTGATACCTATCAATATCCCAACCTCATTCTTCAATAAAATAGAAGCAGCAACCCAAAAATTCATATGGGACAATAAAAGACCCTAAATAGCAAAAACAATCCTTAGCAGAAAGAACAGTGCTGGAGGAATATTAATACCAAATTTCAAACTCTACTACAAAGCCATAGTAATCAAAACAGCTTGGTAAAAGCTCATACTGTACTGAAGTTGTTTTCATGCTAGGATGGCTTTGTAAAGGAGATGATTATTGGTAGCTACTATGGAGGATTGGAAAGTATATACCCTGAAAGCATGCTGAATTTCAAGTTGGCTAGTCACTTTTCCCAGACTATAACAAAGTACCTGTGCTGATTCACTTACAAGGAGGACAGGTTTATTTTGGCTCACAGATTTGGAGGCCATTAGCTACATTCCATGTAGCTAACCATGTCCTAGGACTATACGGCAGTACATGATGACAAGGAGAACATAGTAGACAGTCATTTACCTTGTGCCTGGAGCCAGAAGAGAAAGGAAGACACTGGTGTCCCACAATCCTCTTCAAGGGCATACCCCACTGACCAGAACATCTCCCACTAAGCCCCATCTCTTTGAAGTTTCTACAACATTCTAGCTGAGCCTTTAGAGGAGACATTTAAGATCTAAATTATAGCAACTCTTGAAGAAAGTAAAAAACAAAGGCCTATTCTCAACAAAGACTTAATAAGCACATTGTTTATATAGTTACAGAGTAATTTTTTTCATTCATTGGTGCTAAATATTAGGAAAATTATGTAGCCCTTACTATATATTCTCCCTCGGCATCCTGCCACCCTTACCTACTAGCAGCCCAACATAAAAACATTAATTCTAATTCTTCTTCCTGGTCAAAGGCAATCAGTGCACAGCACTTAGGACTTGAGAAGGGTTGGTTTAGGAATCGCTGGTAACCTAAGATCAGCGATTTTTGAGGGGAAGGTTTAAGGTCTCTAAGCACTTCTAGTTATGTTTCATTGCTCTCAAGAAAAAAGCTCAGGGAAGTGGTTTTCCTGTGGCCAGGAAGCTGGACCTTTCAACATAGTTTTGGGAACTATGCTACTCTATGTAGAGGAGTAGAGCTGAAAAAGAGCCAGCAAGCAAGCTTGCAGAAGTCACCCTATGCTTACCAACACCATTCTGCATTCTTTGAAGCTATTGAATTTGAGGGTACTGATAGCCACAACCTACAGAATGTTAGCCTTGGTATAAGGCCCATTCCAGCACCGCTTTGAGATCAGTACTATCATAGTCTTCATATACAAAAGATATTGAGGCTTTACAGAGCTCAGTGCATGGAAGTAGTAGGTAGCAGGGCTGGGATACAGACATACTTCTGTCTGATTCCTACCCCTCTGCCTCCTGCCCAGGAATTTCCATCTTTCCCATGTTCTGACCAACATGTCATCTGGAAGTCACTTGCTTACTAGGAGGTGGAGGAAGGACACCATTGTTCTGTCTTTGATCCTGAATGCATGAAGGCTCAGGGCAAGTACTCAGCGGCCTCAGCTCTGTGCCCTGAGCTCCTGAGCAATCCTGTGGTTGGCACACAGCCACAGAAACTACATGGGAGTCAGCACATTAAATCTTTACTCCTTTTTATTACTAAATATAACACATGTGCAGAAAAGGGCATAAAATGTAAATAGATGGCATAATGAGCAGTTGTAAAGATAATGCCTCGGTCAGGACTGTTTGGGTTCAGCAATTACATGGCAGTGAAGAAAGGAAATAGCAGTGACCATATGAATGGGTCTCCCAGCCTTGTATCATTATTGCCTATCTCTGAAGTGTTTGTAGTTTTAGGGAAATAATGGTATCACTTACACCAGAATGAACAACTACAAATAGACCATCAAAATGACATCCTAGGAAAGAGCACAAATCTGACTCTCTGAGTTAAGACAGTGGCAATATAATGACACTATTCTTAGCCCTATTCTACTTCTGTTGGTATGGTGCCAAAAATCTCATGGAAAAAGGCCTGTAAGGCCAGTTCCTAGAAATCTAATGTTAAGGCGTGGTTTCCAAACTTCCCTGGGCAAAGGATAGCTGTCCTCCTTCCCCCATGACCTTCCCCTTGACCCTTCTGCATGGGGCACAGGCATAAGCCTTGCTTGTGAGGGCCAGGACACATCTGAATTTGTGGTGGACCACTTAGGTAGATACATGGAATTGTATGCTGGGCTTCAATGATCTGATTTCTCATACATCTTCCATATAGGTGATGCCTATTCCTGTTTGTTTTTGGCTCTTGTAATTGATTCTTTAGAAGCTCTTTTCAAAGACATCAGGACAAAAAGGTCTGAAGAAATTACATCGTGTCCATTTGCTGCAAATAAGAACAAGTAGGTCAGGTGGCTTCAGAGCCATCTTTGTACCAAAGTGAGACCTATAACTATATGGAGTCCAAGCAGCCACCATTGAAAGGAGCCCTAGACACCTGTGATACAGGATCAGGCTTTAGCCTGGTTGCCTGTGACTACGAGAGGCATTCATCAGTCCACATGTTGCCTCTTCTTCCATTCAAAAGACAAAAAATATCTTCCAGCCAAGATGACTCTTTTCATTATTTTAATCACTAATCTATTTTAGACTTTACATTCCCAGGCAGCTAGCACATAATTATCTTTTTATATGGCTGAGACCAGCCCAAAGCTAGACTTTCTGCTAAACACAGCTAGAGCCTGCCCTTGCGAACAAAGACAATGACCACCAAGTGGTCCTTAGGTGAAGGCTGGAAGAGATTTTTTTAATTATATTTTTATTATCTTTAAGTAGTTGTACAAAGGGGTTACCTTTCAACAAATCAGTTTGTAAGTACAGTGTTTATTGATGTCATCCCTCTTATCATTCTCCCCTATCTCTTCCAACCCAAATCGTTCCCTTGCTTTTCCTAGTTTTGGAGGATATGCATTGGATTTTATGTCTATATTCTCCTGCCCTTCCTCTCTTCATTTTTCTAACTTCCTCCACTTGACTTCCACACACACACCTTTCAAGTACCAGTCTCCTAGTATACATTGTGTTGGACTGTGCGTTTTCCTAAGGAATTATACCATTTAAATTCTCCCCTGCAAATAACATGTGTTTGTGTAAGCTTGTACATAACCCCATATGTGTTTACTTGTATATTTATGAATTAGATCTAGCTTCCACATATGAGTGAAAACATGTGTCCATTGTCTCTCTGGGCCTGACTTACTTCACTTAACATGATTTTTCTAGGTTTATTTCTTTGCAAATGATGTAATATCATTCTAAATGGATGAATAAAATTCCATTGTGTGTGTGTGTGTGTGTGTGTGTGTGTGTGTGTGTGTGTGTGTGTGTGTGTGTGTGTGTGTGTGTGTAGATAGATAGTCACATTTTCTTGGTTCATTCATCCATTGAGGGGCATCTGTGCTTTTTCTATAACTTGGCTATGGTGAATAGTGCAGCAATGAACATGGTTTGTGCTTTACTGTATTCTGATTTGTATTCTTTTGGATAAATGCCCAAGAGTGGTATTGTTGGATCATAGAGTAGTTCTGTGTTTAAATTTTGTTGAGAAATCTCCAAACTGTTTTCCAGAGTGGTTGAATAAGTTTACATTCCCACCAACAGTGTATTAGGTTAATTTCCCCCACATCCATGCTAGCTAGCATCTGTTGTTGTTTGTATTCTTGTGATAGCCATTCTAACCAAGGTGGAAATCTCAGTGTTGTTTTGATTTACATTTCCTTTATGACCAGAGATGTTAAAATTTTCTTCATATATCTGTTGTCCATCTTTACTTCTTCTGAAAATTTTCTATTTTGCTCCATTGCCCATTAATTCGATTATTGATTCTTTAAGGTTGTATTTTTTTTTAGCTTTTTGTATATTCTGGTTATCAAACCTCCATTGTCTGACGTATAGCTGGAAAAGATCTCTCACTCTTTGGGCTGTTTTTTACCTTATTAACTTTGTCCTTTACCATTCAGAAATGTCTTAGTTTAATGCAATCCTATTTGTCAGTTCTCTCTTTGATTTGCTAAGCCCCTGGAACTTTACACCAAAAGCTCTTGCATATGCCAAGAAATTCTAGTGTTTCCCCTTATCCTTCTTGTAGTAGTTTCATGACTTCCAATCTTATATTGACATCTTTGATTTTGAACTGTTATTAGTACAGGGTGACAGATAGGGATCCACTTTCAGTGTTCTACATGTGGATATCCTGTTTCCCAACATCATTTATTGAAGAGGCTTTTTTCCATCCTACATTTTTAAACGCCTCCCTTATTAAGTATTAAATGACTGTAGGTCTATGTGTTTATTTCTGGGTCTTCTATTCTGCTACATTGGTTCTTGGGCCTGTTTTTGTGCCAGTATTAAGCTGTTGCCATTACTATAGCTCTGTAGTAAAGTTTGAAGTCTGAAATTGTTGTTGTACCTCCAACACAGATTCCCCCCACCCCACCTCAGGATTGCTTTCGCAATTCATGGCTTTTTGTGGTCCTATATGAATTTGTAGATTGTTCTCTCTATCTCAGTGAAGAATGAAACTAGTATTTTGGTGGGTATTCCATTGAATTTGTAGATTGCCTTAAGCAGTATTGCCATTTTCATGACATTAATCTGCCAATCCAGAGACATGGAAGGTCTTTTGACCTCCTAATGTCTTTCTCACTTTCTTCAAAAACAATTTAGAGTCTTATGCCACTAGGATCGAGCTCTTTCTTCCAAATTTTAGTTTTCACTATATAGGTCCTTCACTTTCTTGGTTAGGTTGATGTCTGGGAGTATTTTTTTTTGAAGACTGTTACACATGAAATTGCTTTCCTGATTTCACTCTTGATCTTCTCATTGTTGGCATACAGAAAAGCTACTGAGTTTTGTAGATTGAGTCTATACCCTGCTAGTTTGCCAAAGTTATTTATCAGCTATAGGAGTTTGGGGGTAAAGTCTCTAGGGTTCTTTAAGTATAGATCCATGTCATCTACAGACAGTGATAGTTTTACTTCTTCCTTCCCTATTTGGATCTCCTTTATGATTTTCTCTTGCCTTACTGCTCTAGGAGTGGAGACAGTGAACATTCTTCTCCTGCTCCTGATTAAGGAGAAAATGGTTTTCCAGGTGTTGATGGTTCACGACTGTAATCCTTGCTACTTGAGAGGCTGAGATCTGAGGGTTGCAGTTTAAAGCCAGCTCAGGCAGAAAAGTCCATGAGACTATTATCTCCGAATAACTACCAAAAAGCTGGAAGTGAAACTACAGCTCAAGTGGTAGCCTTCAGTAAAACAGCTCAGGGACAAGCACCCAGACCCTGAGTTCAAGTCCAATGTAAACTCTTTTTTCATCCTTGTCTACTCAGTGCCCAAAAGAGCACATATCAACTGAATACTCATCAGTGTCAAAAATCTTATGTTTATTAACCTCCTGCTGTTTGACAGGCTTAGAGGCTTCATAGTGAGAAAAACAGAGGCTAAAGCACTATAAACCTACAACTTACATTGCAGTGGTGAGCTACAGATAAATAATGTGTAGGAGTTTGGAATTGTAATGGGGAGGGTGTACAGTTTTTAAATGAGATGCTGAGGGAAGACTTGGTGCATATTGAGATGATGACCACTGAGTAGACTTGCAGCTGGTGAAGGAATGAGCACTGGGGAAATCTAGAGGAGCTTTTCTCCCCTAGGCAAGGGGAAAAGTAGTTACAAAGGTTTAGAGGCAGTGAGCCACAAGCTTGAGGATAGATGGGAGGACATGGGAACCAACCAAGAGCCCACAGTAATTCAACCAGAGAGAGTGCTGGTGTTATAGGAAATGAAGTCAGAAGTAATGGTGAGGTGCAGACAATCAGGATCTCAGTATTTAAATGCTGCTTCTTGCTCTAAGTGGGAAGGTTTTGCAAAACTTGAAGCAGACATGGCACTATATGACTTATGTCATTACTTTGGCTACTCTGTGGAGGCAACAGTGAAGGCAGATCAATTATTAGACCACTGTAAGAATTCAGATAAACCCTTGGTAATGGTGATGAGTTAGCAAGAAATGGGTAGATTCAAAATATGTTCTGAAATCAGTGCAAAGAATTTGACAGGTTTGAAGTAAGCAAGCTACTGTCCCACTGCCAGAAGCCATTATTACACAAGCCAACTGAATACCGTGTGGCAAGAATCACAAGGATTAGCTTAGAGTCTGGATACTACAATGGTCAGAGATACAGTAGATTTCTGAGAGGCAGCTGAGAATGCCCTGTAGGATGCTGTGAGGAGGAAAGTCACATGTGAAACTATATATACAGTCTGGACAGTCAGAGGACAACGTGAGCCTTCACTTTGTAACTAAATAACTCTTCTTGATGATTACTAAAATATACTCAGTTATCAACCCATCTTTTAGATTCCCAAGGTCTCTCTCTTTTTTTAATTATTGAATTTTAGTTAGGGGTCAGTTCATATTTAAAACATCTAATAGATACAGATTTATTATTGTTTATCTTTATCTACTTCTGAACCTGATTCTTTTCATAAAACTTCCTAATTTCCATATGCCTTTGATGTTTTGAGGAGACCAATTACCAGTATACCTCCTCCTCTGCCAAGCTGAGGTGCAATTGAGTAAATCATCAACAGTGAATATCAAAGTATATCTTTACTGCCAGACTCAGGTAGCTTATGCCTGACTCAGGTTTCTACTCAGGAGGTTGAAATCTGAGGATCATTGCTCAAAGCTAGCACAGGCAGAAAAATCCAATAGACTCTTATTTCTAGTTAATCATAAAAAAGCCAGAAATGGAGGGTGTTGCACAAGTGCCAGGCTTGAGCAAAAAAAAAAAAAATTTAAGTGACAGCACCCAGGTCCTGAGTTTAAACCCCAATACTGGCTGAACCCTGCATCTTGTTTCTCCTCACCTCCCCTTTATGCTGTCTGTCCTTTGAGGGGCATCATCCGGGCTGAGAGAGCAGCATGAGAGAAGACCTTGAGAAATGGCAAAGAAGATTCCAATTGCAGGAGTGGAAAGGGACTTTAGGAATGATACAATGGGCCAGGGCCAGACCTTCAGAGACTTCTTTGTCTCTTTCTTAACATTAGCAACCTAATGAAGTTTTTGAAAGCAGGGATGCAAAGTTATCAGATTTGTAATTTTACAAATGTGGGTTGGGAAGATCAGAAACACCTAGCCTGGATAGAAGGTGTTAGAGATGGTGACGTCCACCATGGGCCTCTCCATGTGTTGCCTTTTGCTGCTGGTTCCTGCTCTGGCCAGGTTCTGACCCACATTCTCATCTGCCAGTGAGAAGAAGGAAGCAGCATGAGCACTTGGAGATGCACAGTTGTGCTGCAGCAGGCCTCCAACGCCGGCCTGCCTAAGCCTTCTGAACTGAAGGTCCTAGAAGACAGGTGTTTTCTCTCCAAGTTTCATTCCAACAAGATATCTTTCTGCATTTGTAAAATTTATAAAGCAAAAAGGCTATAGAAAGTTGCCTTCCATGTCCCAAAACTGTATGCTAGATACCACTGTTGGTAGGCTACTGCTTCCTTCTCTTCCATTTGTACAGGGCAGACATAACTGTTAACAGGAGAACATGAAATACACAGAGCCCACAGTTTGTTGCTGGATCCACTTAGCACTGCCATCAGTGAGCTCCAGCTGGCCCCGAAGAACAGCTCCTGAGAAGGTGAGGTCCTGGGGAGGTTATGGTGATTTTGCCCTTTGGGGGCCTTTCTCATGGTATGAAGAGCTGTTCACTTGCCATCTAGCAAGCATCTGCATTCTTCCTATGAGCAGAGCTTTGTGCTGGGCCCTAGTAACATAACTGTCTCTGAGTTAGTGAGGGATGGGTGCTTGGGGCACAGACAGGTGTCAGGTGTCTCAACACATGGTGATAGTGGGGAGCTCTTAGAGAAAGCAGGATTCTTCTCCTGGGACCACTTTCCAAGCAGAACCTGTGGAGGAGCCAGGAATTGGTGAGATGGGAGATGTGGTAGAGGTGGGGACGGGACATAAAGATGATCAGATTGGGTTGTCCTGGGCACTTGATGGGTAATAGAATATTCCCAGACAGCAGGTCTTTATTGACAACCATAATCCTCAACTCTGTCTTCACCAGCATTCATTCTAGTGGGAAACCCTACAAAAGACAGTCTGCAAATTCATTTCCAATCAGGAAACATTCCTGGGCTCCTAGAGTGGAAGGTCCACCCATGTCCAACTCCAAGTAACACAGCAGGCAATTAAATGTCCTCTGCCTGTCTGTTTGCATTGTAAGCCTGTGCCATCTGGGAGCACCCTTAGCTGTGCACAGGAAGACAGGCCTTCTTGAGGAACCTCACTGCCCATCCACGTTCCACCGTTAGGAGTCCACACAGTGACCTAGGTTTTGCTTGATTTGTGATATTCCTTGCAGTAGCTTATATGTGATAAGCCCTTGCTAACACAAAAAGGGACTCTATGAATTTCTTTCCATTTAGACATTATTTCTTCCACCCTAGTTTATGCCAGAGTGCCCTAGTAAATGTTTCTTTTATATGGCATAATGGTACATTTCTCCTAGTTTATCACCCTGTGAATATAAGATTAAAAAAAAAAATTCCTCTCATTGGCTCTGCCCTGGCTTCCCTTTTCAAGGCTCCCCTGAACACATCCTGTGCCCATGGTAATGTTTTGAAGGGCCAGCCTCATTTAATATCTCCCTTGTGATGTGCAAAGATCCCGAGAAGGGAAAGATCAGTGATTTATAGGAAACACTTAGCTTAGCTCTCTACCCTCCTTCTCCAAGAAGATGTCATAACCAATACATCAGGGCACTGGCTTTCTGTACAGAGTTGGAGCTAAATCATGGGATATATTTAATTAAAAGACAAATAGCAAAATAAGGTTGTGGTGGATGCTTTCTAATTGTGGTCTGTTAGATTTTAATTACTCGTCATAAATTGTAGAAGCTGATCTACGGTGTGCTCTTGCATACCCCTGTTGTTCTGAATCACAAAGACACGTTCTCAGCTGCTGACAGGATGGGCCTCATCTGCAGCTCTGAGGGACTTGATCTTACACGACAGTGACTCAGCAGCTTGCTGAATCCAATTAGCAGCTTTGTGGCTGCTTATTCAGAACAGCGATAGCAATGTCTGACTTGTCATGAAGCCCAGTCTGCCAGGGATGGGTCTGCTTGTCTGTTATCAGCAGCACTTGTATCCAGGGAGGTCAGAACAGGCATCAGAAGGTACTTTCCCCAGGTGTGTTTTTGGTCTGTCCTTGCTGGACACTGATGCTTAGAGAGTCGAAGAGAGAGCCAGAGGTCTTTAGCATTGATCACCTAATCCAGAGAAGCTAGGCACTTGCTCAAGATTACAGGTGGCTGAGTGAAACCCCATGTCACAGAAACCCAAGCCCCCTTTACCTATGCATGGCTCATTTCCTGTGCCTCCTTTCTCACCCAGACCCATCCTAGGAAGGGTGAGTGTGGCATCATAGAGTGGCCTCTGCAGAGAAGCACTTCTCCCAGTCCCTTCCATTCTGACTATAACTTAAGGAATAATGCTGTTTACATAAGAGAGCTTGGGAAATGTGTGCTACAGCCATGTGAAAGTGGCCAAGACAAGGTAGGATCTTTATGTCAGCACCTAAAAGTCCCTGCAGTCATATTTTGAGGGCATTGAGGCAGAGGGAGGAAAAGGGTCCCTCAAACTTTTTTTCTCTAGGATGTAGGATTTTTTTTTTTAACTACTACTCCAGCCATAGTGTTCTACTCAGTGTCTGCCAAGAAGGTATTAGAAGCCTCTAGCAACTTTCTCCTTGGACACTGGCCTGTTTTATTGTTGGAATAGACCTCTGATATACCTAGAGGCCATGGCAAATAACATCTTTTGTGAATTCTAGAAATGACAGGCTGTGGCACAAGCTGGCAGCAATCCAACCTTTCTTTTGCCACCCAGAACCTCTCTATGCATCTGCCTTTCATGACTTGTCCTCTCTGTTGAAAAGGGAAGAGCAGATCTGTCGTCTCTCTCTGCTGTTTTGATTTTTCCTGTGGCCAGACTGCAGAGTAATTTACAAATGCAAAAACAACCAGGATCTGTCTTCCAAAGCAAGCATGGTCAGCACAGTGTTTCAAGGGAGACTCCCCAGCCACTTCCCTGTCATGCTAGAGAAGAGCAGCAGTCAGCTGAAACCAGTTGGACGGCACTATAAGAGCCTGTTCAGGTGTCCTGCACACAGAGGGCTCAGGCATAATGGGTATGTTTGTAAACTGTTTGGTACAAGGCACCAGAATTCCCATTAATGTCAATGTTCTTTTTGTTTCTGGTACTGTGGCTTGGATTCAGAACCTCATGCTTTCTCTCAGCTTGCTTGTTCACTGCTGGTGCTCAGCCAGCAGTCATGCCTCCAGTCTGGCATTTTGCTGGTTAGTTGGAGATGGAGTCTTGCAGACTTTTCTACAGAGCATGGCTTCAAACTACTCATCCTCTGATCTCAATCTCTCAGCCTCCTGAATAGCTAGGATTACAAGCATCATCCATCATCAACTTTTTGTTCTTTTTAAGTATATCCAGGGATGCAGAACTTTTTGGAAAAGTATACATTTCTCATTAAACAAATAAACTAACAAAGCTTATATTGTTAGCCATAGTAACTAACCTCTTTTCATAGGGTATTTGTGTTTACTATGTTAGGCTCTTATACACATACAGACATAGGCTGCACAGTGAT
The DNA here is from genome assembly GCF_024711535.1 of Dipodomys merriami. Taxonomy (NCBI): domain Eukaryota; kingdom Metazoa; phylum Chordata; class Mammalia; order Rodentia; family Heteromyidae; genus Dipodomys; species Dipodomys merriami. The sequence goes on along the minus strand of NW_027202937.1, from coordinate 30,805,994 downwards.
AAATCTCTGTCAAACATGTCAAACATGATGATCCCATAAGATTATGTTACATAACCACCTTAGTTGGCTAATACCCTCATAGGTTCACACAGTGATGAAATCACCAAAAGATGCATTCTCAGAATGTATCCCCATATATGACTTTATAAAGCAGGTTTGTTAGTTTCATTTAAAGTGTCAGAACTGGGAGATAGAGTCATTTGCCCGGTGCCTGCTGAGAGCAGATGTGTCTGATCCTAGACGGGGGCTCACAGCCTTGCAGCTATATTGCTTCACAGGGTGTTCTACTGGGCAGTCAGGTGTTTGGGGAAACTGATAGGACAGAAAATCATCTTCCTAAGCTACTTCCACCAACTTAGGATACTTCTGGGAATGCCGTCAGAAATGTATATTGTTCCTAGAAAACAAGGACATCTAAATCTGCAGCCTTAGCACATCCCCAGAGTTTTCACTGGATTCGAATCTAAGTCAGTGGATTACTGTTGCTAGCTTTTGCTGGCTTCTGTGTGTGTGTGAGAGAGAGAGACAGAGACAGAGACAGAGATTGATAGAGAGAGAGAAAGAGAGATACTACTAGGGTTTGAACTCAAGGTCTGGATGCTATTCTTTACTTTTTTCCACTCAAGGATGGTGCTCTACATTAGAGCCACAGTTCCACTTTCAGCTTTCTGGTGGTTAACTGGAGATAATCCTACAGACTTTCCTTCGCAGGCTCCTCCTCAGATTTCGGTCTCCATAGTAGTTAGAATTATAGGCTTATGCCATAGGGCCCTGGTTTTTTTTTTTTTTTTGAGTTTTGTTTTATTCTTCCTGAAATATATTATGCAATGAAGAGATTTGAATTATAAACTTTGTCATTCTTGTCTTACTTTGTCTGAAAATATTTTAATTCTGCCATTATCCCAGAATGACAGCTCAGCCAGCTATAATATATGGTGACATTTTGTTGGTGCTATGCCATTACCACCTGACCTTTTTATAGCTACTAGAAAGTCTTATTTCCTTGTCCTTCCTTTGTAACTTCTCATTTTTCTCTCTAGTTATATTCAAAATCATCTAATTTTGGTAGGTTTTCTATAGTTTTATTACAATTTATACAATGCAAGGTTTTTTCACAGATACTGCCTTTTTGTTTTCATTGTATCCTTCTATGCTATAGTCCTCATATTCTATGAGTTCCTTAATTTCTCTCAGATATGTAACTATAACCTAAGCTGCCATTGAAGTCATGATTCTCCTGCCTCTGCCTCTCTAGTCCTGACATTTTGGACATGGCTGTGGCTTTTTTTTCAATTCTTTTTGTTTCTGTAATTCTCCCTACTAGATTCTAAATAGTCCCTCACATCCAGTTTACTGATCCTATGTTCAGTTGTTTCTAGCCTGCTATTTATGCCTCCTGCTCATTTTTTTAATTACAATTCTAATTTTATTTCTATAGATTTTTACTTAGGTCTCTTTCAGACCTGTTGCTCTTTTTCATGATGTTCTTTCATGTGATCATTGTAAATGCTTGTGAATATTTTAATTGTTTAAGCATTATTCAGATTGTTCTTGTGTCTGAAATCCTTCTGCCTTTTATGTCCAGTGGCTAGCATATTTGTTTGCACACGTGTTCTGGCAATTCTGGGATATGAGGTGATGTTCATCAGATCACTCCTCTTCCTTGGGTTGTTTCTGCATTTTCTTCTGCCACCTATCCTATGTGTAGAACAAGATCTTCTACCCTCTCTGATGATTCCTATAGGAACCAAGCCCGGATCCAGTTGTTTAGGATGGTAGCTTAATGATAGACAGGGCCAAGGGTTCCTTTCTGGCTTCTGATTTGTTTACAGTTATCACTTGAAATTGTATCTTTGTCCAGTTAGCTGTCTTTGCATCTATGAGTGGCACCCAAGTAGACTGTGATAGTTAAGTATGTTACTTATTGTTACAGTTACATTCTGAGAAATATGTCTCAGGCAGTTTTGTCATTGTGTAGACAACATAGAGTGTACTTCGACAAATGAAGGTGGCTGTGTTGTCACTATGAGATATAGTCTTCTAGGAGCATTGTGGTATATGTGACTTGCCATTGACTGAAATGTTATGGGGCATGTGATGATAGGCTGGTTCATCTTTTTATTACTTTGGGATACTTCTCCCCTAACCACCAGTGTGTCATCTACCTAATAGACACTATGAAAGTTCATGTATTGGTCAAGTAAATATCTGTTTGTATTTTCCACAATGCCTACCTCAGCACAGAGTGAATAAGTGCTAATCAATTGACTGAATTGGAAACATAACACTTCACCTGCCACAAACCTTCCATTTAATAACTTAACCAATGCCAACACACATGAGTACCTACCTTAAAACCACATACTGAGAGCTAGTTAGCTCGTCTAACTTTGACTCTGAAGATCTAAGTCAGAGAAATAAAATCTCTTTCAAATTTTCCACTGAGCCAAAAAGTAAAACTATGGAAATCTGTGCAAATGGGTCTATCACACCAATTTTGTTAGAAACATAAGAGAATGGTTTGGAAGACAATGGAATAACTAAAAAGAATTTGTTAGAATGTCATGAGAGGACATTTTTTATACACTCCATCAAGTGTTTAATATACTACATTTAAACATGAGTTTGTCCCTAAAAAAGGACAAAATTATAATGCAAGTTATTTATTAAAATAACATTTAAAATCATCTATGTCATATAAAACAATACTCATTTACTTTTGTGAAGTATATTAATGATAACCTAGAAGTTTCTGTATAAAGCTAAATATTTTCATCATTCTTTACCTATTTGAGAAAAGACTATTCTCTTACTGGTGACCCTGGAAATACACTGGTGTGTGGAGACAAGGCCAGCACCCATGATGTTCTGGGCTCTAGACCGCAGGCATGTAATACTCCTAGCTACTCTGGATCTCGACCAAGTCTGACTTAGGGTGAAATACAAATGATTAGAAGAAAATGCATAGAAGAAAATGCAAGCAAGGCATCTTGATTACTAAGGTAGTAGATCATGAGATGCTCCATTGAGGAAGGTCAGAAAGCAATCGTTATATCCCTGCTATCATCTTGTGTGTGTTTAGCTCTGGTTTCTCTGTATAATGTCAGTTCCTAACTTCCTTTTCTACTAATAGTCAACTAGGTTTTTTAGGCCTACATTCCTCACTGTGAATTCATTTCTTATTATGAGGAATAGATATAATATCAAATTTGCCATTTCAGCCATGCTTAAGAGTGGCGTTAAGTACATCGCAGTGTTTTGCAACCATCACCTCCATCCTTCTCTAGAACTTCGCATTTCCTGAGACAGAAACCAGACCCATTAAACACTAATATCACATCCTCCTACCTCCAACCCTGGGGATCTCTAGTCTACTTTGTATCTCTGACTCCACTTCCCTAGACACCTCATATAAATGGAGGGATGCAATATCTGTCACCTGTTTCTCCAAGCAAGTGTTCTCAAGGTACCTCTAGTGATCCATCAAAGCTCAGACCATTTTTCTATAGTCATTCAGGTCTTTCTTTATGAGCCAAAGTAGAGATTCTCTAATCTTTAGCTACATAAATAGCAATACTAGTTGTTACCTATAAAGCCTAAACTGTTGTAAACAACTTTCCTATGTAATTTTTTCATCTAGTCATGAGTCTGTCTTCTGTAACACAGAATGAGAACCTGGATCAGAAATTAAGGACTATCCCAAGATTCTGTAGCTGAGAAGTAGATGTACAGGCCTCTCTCTGAAACATAGGCCAAAAGAAAAGTTCCCCAGAGCAGTTATTTCCATATACCATGGGTATGAGGACTCAGAACCACAGTCCACCCTGCAGGGTGTCAGGACAAAACTCCGCCCCCCCCCAAAGTGCTAGAAGTTGGAGGGAGTAGTGGGAATAAACACCTGTGGGTGCTTTGAAATTTCCCATGGACTTGGCAAAGCATTTGATGTTAGAAGGACTTCATGCTTGCAAATCGTGTATCTCTAAGGAACTCTTAAGTTGCCAACTCAAGCTGAGTGGGAACCATGCAGGCAGGAGTGACCCAGCTAGTGTCCCTCTTCTTGCCCCTGGCCCTGCCTCTGTCACAGCCTAGACTAGAGTTGTCTCTCCCATAGCAGAAATTGCCAGAGCAACATTTTGGTCTAGTTTCTTGCAACTGACTCCACAGGACAGAATCCCTCTGGGAAATAATCATCAGCCTGGAGCAACAACAGTCAAAAGTGGTCTGAAGTTTGCTGTCTGCTGACTTGTGAGGGACACAGGCTCGGAAGAGTCCCTTAGGCTAGGCATTCTGATAATAAAACTGGGTGTTTTTGGGGACGGGGCTAAAGATCAGAAGGGGCACAGAGTATCTTCTACACAGTTCAAAATCTCTGCCTACAAGATGGCTCTTAGTGGTCCTGCCAAGCTACTCTCTGCCCTGTGAAGCTGCTTGATCCTCTCTCCTGGTATCAAGCATCAGAAATTCATCTTGGGCCTCTACCTGCCTCAGCCTTCCCTTTCATCTCAAGTAAGTGAGTCTAGAAATGCTGGCTGAGGGTGGCTTATGTCCTGAAGCTGGACAGTTGGCTCTTAGGATGCTAGAATTGAAACAAGCCCCAGAGTCTACCCAGTCATTGCAAGGCTTAGGCTGGAATCCTAGACTCTACTTCCCATACCTGGGAAACCACTACTCCAGCTTTTACAGAAACCCCAAAGCATATAGTCTTGCTAGCATTTGTTCTTTTGGGTTGGTTTGTTTGGGGGTTTTGTTTGTTTGTTTGTTTGCTTGTTTGTTTTTTATCAGTCATGGGGCTTGAACTCTGGGCCTCGTTGCTATCCCTGAGCTCTTCAGCTCAAGGCGAGCACCCTGTCAGTTGAGCCACAGTGCCACTTCCGGTTTTCTGATGGTTAATTGGAGATAAGAGTCTCATGAACTTTCTTCCCCAGGCTGGCTTTAAATCACAATCCTCACATCTCAGCCTCCTGCGTAGCTAGGTTTACAGGCTTGAGCCACCAGTGTCCATAGTAGAGGCTCTCAATCTTTTTTTTTTGCCAGTTGTGGGGCCTGAATGCTGGGCTCTTCAGCTCAAGGCTAGCGCTCTACCACTTGAGCCACAGCACCACTTCTGGCTTTTTCTGCTTATGGGGTACTGAGGAATCGAACCCAGGGCCTCATGCTTGCAAGGCAAACACTCTATCACTGAGCCACCTTCCCAGCCCCGACGCTCTCTAATCTTTAGCTACATAAATAGCAATATCAGTTTTGTTTTTATTGTTATTATTTTTATTGTTTATTTTTATTGTTATTTTAAAGCTGATGTACAAAGAAATTACAGTTACATAGGTCAAGTAATGAATACATTTCTTTTTGGAGTATCCCCCTGTTTGTCTTAAATAAGTATCATTGTAACTGGAGTGAGGTAGTATCTTACTGTAGTTGATTTACATTTCCTTCATGACAACTGATACTCATTTTTCTGTTACCTATTTATATTGCTTCAAATCATTTGCCTTTGTGTGTGTATGTGTCTATGTATATATGTGTGTGTCAGTCCTAGGGCTTGAACTCAAGGCCTGAACACTGTCCCTGGTTGGTTGGTTGGTTTTGCTCAAAGCTAGTAGCTAACATTCTACCACGTGAGCCACACCTCCACTTCTGGCTTTTTGGTGGTTAATTGGAGATAAGAGTCTTATGGAGTTTTCTGCCTAGACTGGCTTTGAACCATAATCCTTAGATCTTAGCCTCCTGAGTAGCTAGGATGATAGACTGAGCCGCATGCACTTGGTTTCATTTGCCCCATTTGTAATTGGATTAGTTGCTTTTGTTGTTGTTGTTGGGTTCCTTACATAGTCTGGATATTAATACATTATAGTGTTAATCAAAAAAAGTAATTTGCTTTTTATTTTTTTAATTTTTATTTTTTTATTGTGAAAATACTGTACAGAGGGGTTACAATTACATGGGCAAGATAATGAGTATATTTCTTATCAAGCATTGTAGCCTTCTCCTTTGTTTCCCCTTCCCATCCCTTCCCATCCTCCCCTCCCCACCCAATCCTCCCCAATACTCCCCCTCCCCCCAGCACCAAAGTTGTAAAGTTCATTTTTCGACATAATGACTTGTACTTCTCATTGTTGCAATGGAAGAAGGAGTAATTATGGTGGCAAATAACTGTAATCAGAAGGCTGAAGTGGAGAATCTGCAGTTTAAGGCCAACCTGGGCTTCATCACAAGTTCCAGGATAATATAGTGAGATTCTGCCTCAAAAAAAGAAATCCTAAGAATCTTTCACTAATAGTCACCAGACCCTAAGTCTTATTATCAAAATCTCATTATCTCCCCTTCCCTTTTGGCATTTTTTAAAATAGTTAAAGTAACAAGGGAAAAATATTTACGTTGTTCCAAATATTTATTTAAATCATCCGGATTGTATGCAATAGTCCATCATTCTTCCTGACTTCTTTCTACTTAATGTTTCCAGCCAAAGCTCACTATTCTTCAATGCTCCCAAGTAAGAAAGTTCTTGCTATCTTCAGACTGACACATTTTCCAAGTCCATTTAAGAAGGTTAAAAGAAAAACAGCAAGTATGACTACCCCACCCCACCCCTGCAACTCTCAAAAGTGTATTCCTCTATCCAGTAAGCCGTACAAGGGAAGGAGGATTGTAGGACACATGAATAGGCAGCAGACTGAGGTTGACAACCACAGTCCAAGAATATGAAATGGAAAAGTCCAGAACTGAACAACTCATAGGTTTTGAATTATACATTGCTCTGAGACTCTCAAGGAAATCTCATGTCGTCCACTCTGCCCCACCCAGGACTCAGGGCATCCTTTGTCCAGCGAATGCAGGTTGTATATACAGGCCACTCCTCACTGAGCAGCCGTCTCAGACTACTGCATCCCACAGTGCTTGTGTTCTGATAGACCTTACTTTACTTAACAATGATGCAATGCTTAAAGCCTAGCGACTCTGGCAAGTTTAACTACATAATTGTCATTGTATTTTACTCTTGTTTGAGTGAGAGTGTATGAACTCTGGGCCTCGTGCTGTCTCACTTGGCTTTCTCGCTGAAGGCTGGTGTTCTACCACTTGAACCACACCTCCATTTCCAGCTTTTTCTGGTTAATGGGGATAAAAATTTCATGGATTTTCTGCCTGAGCTGGTTTAGAATTGTAATTTTCAGATCTCAGCTTCCCCAATAGCTAGGATTACAGATGTAAGCCACCAGCCTCCAGCTCTTGTTAATCTCTTTTTGTTTTTTTGGGGGGGGGGTGGAGGTAGGGGTGGTGGTCCGGTTGTGGAGCCTGAACTCTGGGCCTGGGCGCTGTCCCTCAGCTCTTCAGCTCAAGGCTAGCACTCTACCACTTGAGCCAGAGCAACACTTCCAGCTTTTTTTTCTTTTTGCTTATGTGGTGCTGAGGAATCGAACCCAGGGCCTCATGAATACAAGGCAAGCACTCTACCACTAAGCCAACCTCCCAGCCCTAGTTAATCTCTTAATATACCTAATTTATACCTTACATTTCACCAGAGGCAGCTGAAATAGGGGGAAAAAATACAGTATCTATCAGGTTTGATGCTGTCCACAGTTCTTAATATGACCCCACCACTCCTGACAAAGGATGATGACTGTATGAAACAGTCATCTGAGATGCTGAGCTCTGTATTAACACAGGAATACCTCCCTCATTCAGTCCTCACAAGCCCTAGAAAGTAAGTATTGTCAGTTTCACTCTAGAGGTCACTGAGTCACAGGAAGTTACATAATCTGTTCCAGATCTCAGGTAGTGAAGCATGGAGCAGGAATTGGAGCCAGATTTAACCACAGTCAGCTTCTCTTCTTTCCACCTCACCCCATTCATCTCCTGATGGCAAGAGAAATATGGAACTAGTCCCTCTCCACCCTGTGTCTTTTAACTTTGGGCCTCTTGCTTTAAGTCCACACCATCTCAAGAAGTGGTGCATGAAACTGACCCCTCACCTTGTCACGGTGTGCTGATGTGGGCTCCAGACCGAGCTTCTGCATCAGACAAGCGGGGGAGCAGAAGAGCCAGCTGGGGAAACCCAGCTTTGTCACTGTGTACGTGGAACTCCCCTGGGTCTGCATCTTGAGTAATCCCCGAAGGAATAGGTGGCGTCTGCAGTGCCCATGGCCATGCACGGTCTATTCTGGGAGGTGTTGGCCACGCCATCCAAGAACATGAAGTAGCTGCTCTGCCACAGATGGCAAGGCAGACTATTGTGGATGCTGTAGGAGCTGGGTTTGGGCTGGATGGCAAGGAAGGGTTTTATTTCAAGTTCAGATCCTGTTCGGTTGCCAGGGTGAACCGAGTGCTTATATAAGAGAAGTGTTCCCTTCCTTGCTTGCTCTCTGACCCACTGTTCCTTCCTTCCAATGAAGCTCCATAACCCTGAGTCCTTTAAGAAGAAAGATCCTCATTGGCATGCTCTGAACTTGGAGCACTAGTATTCTGCTATACTTTTGGTGATGGTTACTTTTATCACGTAGGAAGAAAAACAAGAAAGGATTGGGGAGAAATGCCTTTTGTTTTCTTTTAGGTACTTATTACATAGCTTTAAAGTTAAGACTAAGTTGACACATAAAAATGAACCCATTCATGGGTTGCCTTGTGATGTTTTGGTGTATGTATATGAGATACCTTAACCAAATCAGGCCATCCAGGAGCTCCACCAATGCAGTCAGGTTCTGTTTCTTTGTGATGAGAATGTTTGTGCATTATTATTATTAATACAGTGTGTTTTGAACTATCTTCATCCTGCAAGGAATACCAGAACTTGTCCCACCACCCCAACTACAACTTTGTATCTGTCTATCCTGCCCTCCCCAGTCTGGTATACTATCCCTCTACTCTACCTCTATGAGATCAGCTTTTTTAGAATCCAGTCATGGAGAGAAAGAGAACAGATGCATATCTTTCTATTTCACTTAGCACAGAGTCCTCCACATTCATCCATCCATGTTGCCACAAATGAGAAGGTTCCTCCTTTTTTGAGACTGAATAGTATTCCACTAAGTAGACATATACCACTTTCTCTTGACCCATTCACCCACTGATGGGAACTTAGGTGAGTTCATATCCTGGCTATTGAGAATGGTGCTGAAATAAACAGAATGTAGGTGTCTCTTTCGCATAATGAGTTCGTTTCCTTTGGATACATACCCAATAGTGGGATTGCTGGATGTCCTTTAAACATCTTTATCACTGATCCAGACCTGACTGTTCTTGACACCTACACATTCTTGTTTGGGGGCTAAAGTTAGGACTGAGAGGAGGAAGTGCCAAAACACAGGGTCCCTCCTTGCAAGTTTGTCCCTCTATCCTGCCAGTCCCTCACAGACTGCCTGGCGGTCCTGGCTCTCTTTCTGCTTGAGCAGCTGGACTTGTAAAGGATGGTAGAGGTGGGCGGGCCTTGGTAGTCACAGTGGAGCAGAGAAAAGGTTTGAGTCATGCTTCTGGACTTGGCTTGATGACTGGACTTCCTAGAAGAGGTGTGAATGAGAGGCTGGGAAGAACAACTGAAGTGGGTGGACACACACACACACACAGCTGGGTAACACAACTCATTCAGAAGCTGGTAGGTGGATGTTTATGGCTGCCTTGTGCCCTGTTTGTTAAGCCCTGAGCAGGCAGAACAATCAGAATTCCTTTTGCAGGTCTGTTATGCCCAGCCCGGTACAGGACAAACAACATCATCTCTGTGCCCAAAAGATGTAGTAGAAGGAAAACTGTTATGTTTGTTTGTGCCAATACTGGGGCTTGACCTCAGGGCCTGGGTACTATCCCTGAGTGTTTTTTACTCAAGGCTGAGGCTCTATCACTTGAGCCACAGCTCCACGTCCAGCTTTTTCATGATTAATTGGAAGTAAAAGTCTCTCAGACTTTTATTCCTTGGCTATCTTTGAACCTTGATTTTCAAATCTCAGCTTCCAGAATAGCTAGGATTACAGGCATGATGAATCACCAGCGCCTGGCTTGTACTGATTTCTCAGTCTTCACTCTCTTATTTTCCCAACTACCTAACTCCCCAATCCACTTTCTAATGGGCCTGTAAGCAGGAAAGACCTGTGTGGTGATCCATGCCACCAACATCCCAACTACTTAGAGGCAGAGATCAGGGAGATCAAAGTTCAAGATCAGCCCAGGTAAAAATTAGTGAGACTCCTCCCCCCCCCCATCTTAAGAAACAAGCTGGAAATGTTGATTCATGCTTACAATCACAGCCATATGGAGGCCATAGATGGGAGGATCGCAGTCTGAGGCTGAAACCCTATTTCAAAAAAAAATGGGTTCAAGCATGGTCTAAGTAGTGAAGTAACTATCTAGTAAATGCAAGGCCCCAACTTCCATAAGTACCACAAAACAAGAAAAGAAAAGCTTATTTGGGACCACAGTTTAGAAATTTTGAGTCCATGACCTACTCACTCTATTGCATTGGGCTTCGATAGCACCTCATGGCAGGAGCACATGGTACAAGAGGCTCATTTGCCTCGTGGCAGGGCATGAAGAGAAGAAGAAAAAGGAGGGGCTGAGGTTTATTATCCCCCTGAGGTCATGCCCCCAGTGACCCACCTTCCTCCCCCTGAGCTGGGGACAACGCTTGCAGCAAGTGGAGAACATTTTTTTCTCGACCCAAAAAACAGCACTGAGGTAAGAGGAATAGATAAATGTGTTTGATGTAGCTGTTCAGTATGATGATCAGTTGTTCAGCTCTGAAGCCAGATTGCCTAGATTTTGTTTCTGGTTTAGTTTTATTCAAATAAAATTCATGTGATATAAAATTATACATTTTGAAAGTGTACAATTGAATGTCATGTAACACACAGGATACACCGCATGACCACTGCATTACCAAAGCAGTGTCATCATTCCAAAGAAGGCCTCATACCATTAAGTAGTCCCTCCTTTTTTCTCCCACCATCCCTGCTAATTACAAATCTTTCTCTCTATACATTGCCTATTCTGAAGATTTCTTAGAAATAGAATTATGTAATACATGATCTATTGTACCTGGCTTTATTTATTAGGGTTTTGAAGTTCATCACATTGTATCTAATTTCTTTCAGTACTGTATTCCTGTTTTATAGTCCAATAATGCTCCAGTGTATGGAAATACCACATTTTTATGCCCATTCAGCTGTTAATGAGTATTTCCACCTTCTGATGATTGTGCATAGAGTTACCTGAAAGTTCTTGCACAAGTTTTTTGTTGTTTTTGTTTTTTGGTGTGGGGGCTCCGGTCATGGGGCCTGAACTCTGGGCCTAGGTACTATCACTCAGCTCTTCAGCTCAATGCTAGCGCTCTACCACGTGAGCCATAGTGCCACTTCCGGCTTTTATTTTTCTGTTTATGTGGTGCTGAGGAATCGAACCCAGGGCCTCAGGCATGCAAGGCAAGCGCTCTACCACTGAGCCACCTTCCCAGCCCCTTGCACAAGTTTTTATTTGGGCACCTGCTTTCAATTCTTTAGGATATATATACATGTACACAGACACATATATATGAAAGGATCCTTCACATCTATCCCAGAGGACCACACAGAGACAGGCAGGCATAGGAGAAAGATTATTATAAGGTTTATTAGAGGAGCCATATTTCCCCCAAGAGGGAGCACATGGCACCTGTTCCTATCCAGGTGTCAGGAGGGTCTGGTGAGGTAGTGAGGAAGTGAGGTAGTGAGGTAGGTGGGTGCTCAGGTGGGTCTGGGTGGAGAAAGAGTACGTGGCCAGCTGTAGAGCGGGAATTCCAGGGCAAAGAGAAACTCAGGTATGGGAGGAGCTAAGGACCAAAGGTGGGCATAATGCTGACAATATACACATACTTGCGTGTGTGTGTGTGTCTGTGTGTGTGTCTGTGTGTGTGTGTGTGTGTGCATATACATACCTAGCTATTGCTGGGTCATGTGGCAATGCTATGCTTAATATTTTGAACACAGTGGGTCTTGAAGTCTTCAAGAACTATGGGGCTTTCAATCCAGCACTGCACCTATGAGCTATGTAAGCTTGGATGAGTTCATTATGCTGTCTGTGCCATTTTCCTCAGCTCCATAACAAAGACAATAATGCTGTTTACCCAATGGAGCTTGCTGCTTAAATGAATTAATGTGTGCAAAGAGTTCAGACCAGTGTATGGTAGATAAGAAGGGCTACTCTCCTTGTGGGGCATGGGGTCAGGACAGGTGAAAGACTGAGGAGCATTAGGGTTAATAACAGGCTTCACCTAGCAGGCTCAACATTCCAGGTTTGATCCCCATAACCAAAAAAAAGGTTTCAAAGCCAGGTGCCAGTGGCTTATATTTGTAATCCTAAATACTCAGGAGGCAGATCTCAGGATCTCTGTTCAAAGCCATCCCCAGCAGAAAAGTTCATGAGCCTCTTAGCCAGCAAAAAACTAGAAGTAGAGGTGTTATTCAAAACAACAACAACAAAAAATTTGCAATGAGTTCAAGACCCTGAGTTCAAACAGGTACCAACAAAAAGAAAGAAAAAAGATTCAAATACAGGGTTAGCTATCACGGACACCCCTCCATTGAAGAAATCCTTTTTTCTTACGTAGTCATGGATAAGCTAGGAGAGTCACCACTCTGTGAGCCTGTGGCTTTCATGGTAAAACACTCTTTGAGACTGAGGAGACCAGGACCTTCCACTCATGAACAGCGTCTGTTCATAGCCTGAGCTGGGCGGGGAAAAGAAAGAGGGATCCGGAGCAGGTTTGTGTCTGAGCCTGGGAGGGGATGAGGCTGTCCCAGCCAGCGCGGTCATGGGCATCTCGGGGTGATTTTCTGAGGCGCTGCAGGGCTGAGATGCTGCTGGCTTTTGCCAGCCCAGCTCCTACATCCCAGGGGCCTGGCCTTCTGGCCTTCTGGAAGCAGGCTCAAGGTAAGAGTGAGAAAGAGCAGAACAGGATGGCCACGCCAGGCTGGGAAAGAGAAGGAAAAGAGATGCCAGTGAGACTCAGGCAGTATGAGGAGGCCCTGAAGTGAAGGCTGTGGGCTCCGAGGGCAACATGGGACTGTCAGGTGTTCCTGCAGGGAAGGACTGACCCAGATACCAACCCACCTGAAACCCCTTCATACAGGGCTCTGGAGAAGCCAAGGCCTAGCCTGCCTCACTTCTGGCTTCTCTTGCACAGGCTGGGGGCAGACAGAGGAGCTCAGCCTGGGTCTCCTGCTCTGCTTCAGCTTCTTTTGTTGTTGTTGTTGTTGTTGGTTGTGGGGCTTGAACTCAGGGCCTGGGCGCTGTCCCTGAGCTCTCAGCTCAACGTAAGTGCTCTACCGCTTGAGCCACAGCGCCACTTCCCGTATCTAGTGGTTTATTGGAGATAAGAGTCTCACAGACTTTCCTGCCCCGGCTGGCTTTGAACCGTGATCCTCAGATCTGAGCTTCCTGAGTAGCTAGGATTACAGGCATGAGCCACCGGCGTCCAGCTGCTTCAGCTTTTTGACCTGAGGCCAAAGGCCGAGGTTGCAGCAGCTGGCAAGGAGTTCCTGTGGCTCAGAAACTGCCTGGGCCTTCATTATTCAGAAGAGAAATGTCAGTGCCTAGATCAGGCAGGTGTCAGATCCCTGCCATGCAAATTGTCAGCCCTGCCACTGCCACCCCACACATTCCAGAATTACCCAGGTGACCAACCAGGCCTCCACCACTGTAATAAAGCAGGACACTCAAGTCCCTGTCCGCATGGCCCATGTGTGACACACATGGTGTGTACGGCATCTCTGGTACACGCTTTCCAGGGTTTCCTGTGGCCTACAGGCATACTGAGGGTGAGATTCCCCTCCCCCAACCCGGCCTCAGGCCCCCTGTGCTGCCAAGTGCCCTGCAAACACAGTCTCTTTCTGTGCCATGGAAAAGGTAGAGGGAAGTAGTGGCATTGGTTTCAAACCTTGTCTGCTTATCAGAATCACCTGAGGAAGTCCAGAAGTCCAGGTCCTGCCTTCTGGCTGCCAAATAAGATTCTCCCCCATCCCTAGTGGCCTTCCGTGGACAAATAGATCATGAAAATGTGATATATATACTTATAGGTATATGTAAGTTTTGTAAGTTTTGTTCATCTATTGAGAATAATAGTATGCCATTTGTAGGGCATAAACCTGAAAAAAATTTATGCTAAGTAAAGTAAGTCAGACTCAGAGAGACAAAGGGTATATGTTTTCTCTCATATGCTACACCTGTAAACATGCACAGGGTCATGTTATACATGCAGATGTATTAACTATAGTATGGTATCGGCAGGGGAGGATTCCAGGACTGTGACTCCTTAAGACAACTAACATACTGTTTAACAAAATGAATACCAGGAAGCTGGAACATGTGTTGTGGGGGGTTTGAGGTCAAGAAGCGGGAACGGGATGCATGGGGAGGGGAAGGTGGTCGAATGCAGTCACAATACTTAATACATGTGAAAATGGAACCAGGCAGTGTGAGGGGATGGGGTTGGGAGAGATGGGGAAATACGATAAAAGGGGTCATGCTGACCAAGATGCAGCATATTTATCAACTGAAATGTTTGTGCAACTCCTTAAAAGACAATACAAAAAGACTCCCTAGCTAAGGACATCAATCTATGGGAGCTCCTTGAGCATTGTGATGCCCAGTGGGGCCAGCCAGCAGTCTCCATTATCCAAGCTAATGGTTCCCTGAACCAACACCCACCCCACCCTGACATTTTTAAGCTGTGGATCCTTGTTGGTAAGTGATGCTTCTGCACTGAGCTGGGTGTCAGTGCTGCACCCAAGTTCAGCCTCGCTAGCCATGAAAGTCTGGTCTGGTCCTGGCGCCCACACTGATCATCACCCACATGCTTCTCTTTCCCTTTCCAGGACACTCAGGACCAGCCACTGTTACCGAATCACCTACCGCCACATGGAGAGGACATTGTCCCAGAGAGAGGTCAGCAGTGTCCACCAGGCTGTGCAGGAGGCTGTGGTGCAGCTGCTGGGCGTGGAGGGCCGCTTCTGATATTGCCCCCCACCCAGGCCATGGTGCCAACATTTGCTGAGAGCAGAAAAGGCATTGTTTGGCATTAGAACATCAGTTACCTTTTGATAAATGTGTAGGTTTTAGGACTTTCAGAAATAAAGGCTCACTCTTGATAAAATGTTGACATAGCATTTGTCTTTTATTTGGGGGAAGGGGCAGAGAGCAGTAATATAAGAGTTTCCTCCTATTCCTCTTAGAAACACTCTGCTGGTTGGCTCCCAGTGTGGTTAATTGGTCCCTGGGTTGCATTAAGCACCAGGCATGATTTCTTGCCTGACAGACTCTTCCACCCATGTACTGAGTGAAGCCACACAAAGGGGCATCAGAAACTGAAACATATAGGCTTACCTCATTTCTGTAGGCTCTGTTTTATTGTAGTTTGAAGATACTTCAAACTTGAAGATACTTTAGTTGAAGATACTTTACAAATTGAAGCTTTGTGGCAATGCCATGTGGAACAAGTCTGTCATACCAGCCTCATTTTCCCAATCGCACAGATGATCATTTGCAAGTTCTAGAAATGTTTTCCTCCCTCCCTCCCTCCCTCCCTCCCTCCCTCCCTTCTTTCCTTCCTTCCTTCCTTCCTTCCTTCCTTCCTTCCTTCCTTCCTTCCTTCCTTCTTTCCTTTGCAATTCAAAGCCTCTTGTTCTCTCACTTGGCTTGCTCTCTCATGGCTGGTACTGTACCACTTGAGCCAAGCCTCTAACCTGGCTTTTTGTTGGTTAAATGGAGAAGGCATCTCACAAACACATTTCTGCCTGACCTGGCTTTGAACTGCAATCCTTCAGGTCTTGGCCTCCTGAATACAAGCATAAGCTCTGGTACCCAATTTAGCAATTCTGTGTGGTGTGGTGTGGTATAGTTGTGTGTGTGTATGTGCACACGTGCATGCATGCACATGCATGCACTAGCAGTGGGGCTTGAACTCAAGACCTGGATTACTGGTCTGTGTACCTTAGTGTTTTTGCTCAAGGTTGGCACTCTACCACTAAAGCCACACCTCCACTTCTAGCTTTTTTTATGGTTAATTAAAGATAAGAATCTCTTGACTTTCCTGCCTGGGCTGGCTTCAAACCAGAATCCTCAGGTTTCAGCCTCCTGAGCTGCTGACTTAGCAATATTTTCTAATTAAGGTCAAGTACAGAGTTTCTTAAATATAACACTTCTGCATACTTAATAGATGATAATATAGCATAAAAATAACAACTGCATACACTGGGAAAGCAAAATTGCATGTGACTTGCTTTTTGGCGGTATTCACTTGGCTGGAAACAGACCTCACTATCTCTAAGATATGCCAGCCTGGACAGGAAGACTTCTGTATCAGCTGCCATTCCTTTCTCCCTTCTTTGTTTTGCAAAGGGCAGACTTCCAAGAGGCCACTAATGAAATGCCAGGGCCCCCCTTGAAAGTGAAGGGAGTCACATTCTGAGCCAGGCAAGGGATTTATTTACTTTTCATCAACCCTGGCCTTTGCGTCAGCCCCCTGGCCCTGGGCTTGCGCCTTGCCTTCTGCCCCAGCTCCACTGCCAAGGAAAGAAAGAAGCAAGAGCTACCCTGACTCTGGGAGGCACACAGAGCTGGTTTCTCCAGCTCCCTTCCAGGCTTGGCCCAGCAGGAGGCCCCTGTTTTGGGAAGCCGACCTTTAAGGGAGAATCTGGGGCTTTGATGTCCCCTTCCCATCGCAGGCGCTTTGTAGTCTGCCTGCTTCACTCATGACCAGTTTTCATAATCAGATCTGGTCTCTGGCAAGATGCTGGAGGCTGCTGGAGGACTGTGAGTGCTGGGATAAATATTTGATGAGGGGTGGCCATTATCAGGGAGGGGTGGGGGAGCTGCTTTCCGAAGGGAAGCAATGACTTTAATCGCTTCTTGCATCTTCTGAGTTATTAATGTGCACTTTGCCCTTGGATTTTCAAGTGAATTAGGGAAGCCATACCCTATGCTTGGAGCCTAAAGCCTGCCTGGGGTCCTGGGGCTCCCTTGCTGAGATCCCAGCAGTGGGTGACTTGAGTGCAAACACATAGTGCGATTAGCCATTCTTCTTTTGGCAGCCATTTCTGTTGAAGTCTTGGGCTGTTTCCAGACAACTGTTTAGCCCTATGACTGGTGGGTACCATGCATTTGCTAACCTGAGCAATACTTGCCGTACTTGTGCCAGGGGCACAAGTGATTCTGGGGCCTGGTTTCTCAATCATTCCTCTCAACCTTTCATGATGCATAATTAACTGTTACCTAAAGTTACCCTGTGAGAGGACAGAGACCTAAGGAAGTCACAGAATGTGCTCAAATACACAGCAAGGTGGGGGCAGGCCTCTTGCTCCAACCTATGGCTGCCACATGAAGAGTATCTGTCAGAACAAGCATCAGTAGGATACAGGATCTGTGCCCTCTCCTCCCCGAGTCTACTTTTGTTTCCAGGTCTAAATTGACTTCCTGGCTCTGGCCCACTGGCACTGTGCGGGAAGTGGACCTTCTCTGCCATCAGAGAGCCCAAGGCACCACCTAGCTCTTGATGTTTTCATAGGATTCACACAGGGAAATGAGATAAGAAAGGGAGAATAATTTGATCCATGATGTGAGCAGCCACTTTGCAGTTCTAGAAACACAATCCCATATGCACTTGGGGCCTGATGCCAGAGCCATCACTATGGTCTCTGGAGAGGCTCGGTTTCCTCTTTTGTCCAACAATGCCCATGCTGAGGACTGATGTGCCACACTGAGGAAACAGCACTCAGTAAGAGACCCTTTCTCATGATTACTTAGAAGACAGAGTCTCTTAGCACCAGAACAGATTCCAAGGATGTCTTCTTGTTTGTACATGAGGGCCCGGAGCTGGAAGGGACAAGACACTTGGTCAGGACATCATAGCAACTGGTGCAGACTGTGATTTAGAATCAGAGTTTTTCAGGAGCATTTCCTTAACTTCACATTGTATCAGACATCATGAGCATGTCTTTAGGTGGTTGGGCTCTTCAGAGCCTTCACTTAAGGATCGGAGTCCAGTTGAGATGACAATATCTAAAGGAAAGCCGGAGAGGCCTGCTTAAAGAAGTCCTGAGCAAGTGGTGACTTGATCATTAGAAGTGCCGTGGCACCTAGTCTCTGGAAACCCAGTTCTGTGTGAGGGCTCTCATCCCTTCTAAGAATGACCCCCAAGACCACAAACAGGCACTGGAAAATGAGTGCACAGGTCACTCATTCTTGTAGCAAGCTTCGAAAAACACCAGTACACTGAGATCAGAAGTGCCAGTGACTCAAATGTCAGTGATAAATTGTGAGCACTGGAGCTGGGCAGGTTCTGTGTGAGGGCTCTCATCCCTTCTAAGAATGATCCCCAAGACCACAAACAGGCACTGGAAAATGAGTGCACAGGTCACTCATTCTTGTAGCAAGCTTCGAAAAACACCAGTACACTGAGATCAGAAGTGCCAGTGACTCAAATGTCAGTGATAAATTGTGAGCACTGGAGCTGGGCAGGGGCAGGTGTGGGAATCTCAGGGGCCCAATAGCCACTTGTGCCATCATTCCCCCTCTGCTTTTTCCCTCCCTGGGGCCCTGCTGGACCTGTCCCTGTGCTATGCCCTAAAGTGATTCATCTCAGAGCCATCAGGGTCGCTTAGCAATGAATAAAATGAAGGCCCTTCCCCACGGAAGGCCCTGTCATTTTCATTTATAAAGCGAGTGCTTTGTGCAATAGGTGCTAATAAAAATTACTTTAAAAAATACCTGAGTGGATTAAGAGCACATAAGCAGCCTCTCAGTGCCCCGCAGCAGGCTCTGCTCACCCAGATGCCACATGGGCACACATGTGCACCCTCACTTCCCATGCCATAGCTCTCCATCCCCGACTAACTACTCACATAGCTCTAGGCAGCCACTCACTACTCACCAGGGCCCTGGGCCCTTTACCATCTGCAGGTTACAGACAGTTGGTGTCTCTGTCCTCAGGTCAGAATCTACTCATTCACATCCACAGGTAGAAAATATTGAGGAACAAAACACTGCATTTTTACTAAATGGGAACAGGTTTTTTCCCCCTGGTTTTTATTCCCTAAACAATAAAACATAACTGTTCACACAGCACTTGCATTATATTGGGTATTATAAGTAATCTACAGATGATTTGAAGTATAAAGGATGATGTGTGTGGGGGTTTATGAAAATATGACAGCATTTCACATAAGGGACTTGAGCATCCATGGGCTTAATATCCTTGGAGGATCCCAGAACCAATGCCCCTTGGATCCCTGGGGCAGCTGTCACTGCTGCGGCTGTGGAGGCTCTGTCAACACCAGTCACATGCTAGTAGAATACCAGGCAGGGATTCATTCACGGTCTTCAGGTGTGGCTCTCTGCATTGCTTCAGCCCATTAAGGAGTAGAGGCCACCATTCCCTTGTGAGAAGTGGAACCATGAACAAGGCAACAAGGCCCAGCCCTGCCAGAGTTCCCATGCATTGTCTCAATTCTACCCTCGTGCCTCACGCAACTCCCCCTTTCCCGGTGAGATATGGTCATGCCCAAGGAGATGCTGCAGAGCAAGACTGCAGAAGAGACCTTTGACAGCTCTTACCTTTTCCTCATGTTCCTCCCATCACTCACTTGGCCTTCCTTCTGCACCCTGGCAATCCTGGCAAAGGATGGTGAGCCACCACTGTGTGTCATCCCCACTGGCACCTGGCTTTAGTCTCCAAGCTAGCAGCAACAGCAGGCAGACAAACCACAGGAGCCACTCAGTGAGGTTCAAGGCCTATGATGTGGGGCCAGCACGGGCTCCATGTGAAAACACTGGAAGCACCTCCTTATCCTCAGAGTGGTTACTAACTGTCCATTGAAATGCCAGAAAACTGTCAGAATTGGAAAGGCTAGCGCCTGAGTTGCAGAGGAAACAGCAGAGCTGAGCAATCGGGCCCTACAGGTGTAATGGAAGGTCCCCAGAGGCTGTGAGATCCAGTGTCTGTGAGGAGGGAGATGAGAGCTTGCCCCTGACCTTGGCAGTCACTCACTCGAGAGCATCTTGACTCTTTCTAAGTGGCTTCTGCACCTAGAAATGCCTCCTTGTAAGCCACCAAACAAAGCACGATAGTACCCCACTCACAGGAGCAAAGCCACTCAGATGAGGTGCTCTGCTCTGGTGCTCTGTCTTGCTCAGGCTGTGTTCGGTAGAGTGGGTCCAAATCCAGCTCTGCTGTAGATATTCTTAATCCACTCAGACTTCATCTCAGATCTGAGATGGAGATAACCATCTCAGAAAAGCCTTCCTTATACATTTGCTCAAATGTGAAGAGCCAACCAATCAAGAAAATTGTGTGTCTAATACTCACCAAAACTCAGGAGGGAGAGTCTGCATAAGTTCCATTCAGGAACTTAAGGTCTATCCTCCACCCTGGATCCTCCCACTGGTGGGTGGTAGAGCTATGATTTAAGGCTGCTCTCTGTAAGATTAAAGTCTCTGTCTTTCCCATTCTGTCAACCATCCCTTGAGAACTAAGCCAAGAAGGTATTCACCAGCCTGACGACACCTGACACCCTTTACACTCTACACAGAAAACAGTGAGGGCCATTCATAGCTCAAACTGAAGTCCGGTATGTGTGTGTGTGTGTGTGTGTGTGTGTGTGTGTGTGTGTGTGTGTGTGTGTGTGTGTGTGTGTGTGTGTGTCTGTCTGTCTGTCTGTCTGTGTCTGTGTCTGTCTGTGTCTGTGTGTGTCTGTGTGTGTCTGTGTGTGTCTGTGTCTGTGTCTGTGTGTCTGTGTCTGTGTGTGTCTGTGTGTGTCTGTGTGTGTCTGTGTCTGTGTCTGTAATAGCTCCAAAGAAGTCTTGCCATTCTCACACATCAAAATGATGAAGAGAACATTTAGGAACAATAAAGGCAGGCACTGAGGCTGGTAAAGCAACCAGGATGGATCTGAACAGGAAGCTGGTGCGTTTCCTTTCCAGCAGCCCTGTCCCAGTCTGGTCTCTGCTACAGCTTTAGCTAGGAGAAGTTCCTACTCAGAACACAGTGCTCGCCAGGGCTACCTGCAGGTTGTGGTTTGCTGGCCACAGAGTCCCTCCTTCACTTCCAGCCAGGAGAGGATTGCAGAATGCCTGCATGTGAGACTATAAAGGAATCTGTGAGATGTTTACCTGCCTTCTAAGCTATTGAGAGTGAATCATTTGAAGTCATCTACACAGACTTCCCTCCATTTCCATGAATTCCATATCCTCAGATATACAGGATTAAAAGTATTCTAAAACAAAATTAGCCAATACTTAACAAGTACAAATGTTTTTCCTGTCAATGTTTCCTAAACAATACAGTAGAATCTATCATACACTCTCTCTATATACAGACACATTATATTCTATAATATATATATATACTATATACTATTATAGTTACATAAAGTTAGTATGTAATATATAATATATGTAACTATATACACAATACATTACAGTGTATCTAGAGATGACAAAGTACATAGGAGAATGTGTGTGATTCTATGCAAATACTACCCATTTTATATAAGGAACTTGAGCATCCTTGGGTTGGATATCCAAGATGGGAAGAGGATAGTCCTAAAAACAAGACCCTAGCTACACTGAGAGGCAACTGTATTTTATCACAAATACTAAATTACTAAGGCCAGACACTGGTGGCTCATGCCTGTAATCCAAGCTACTCAGGAGGCCGAGATTTGAGAATCACAGTTGGAGACCAGCCTGGGCAAGAAAGTCCATGAGACTGTTATCTCCAATTAACCATCAAAAAGCCAGATGTGGAGGTGTGGCTAAAGTGGTTGAGTGCCAGCCTTGAGTGAAAACAAAACAAAACAAAGCCAAGCAAAATTGAGAGTCCCTAATTTCAAGCCCTAGTATAACAAGCAAGCAAATAAACAAATAGGGAGTCAAAGCACTGAAAGGGAAAGAAGAGAAGAGAACTAATTAATTTAATATTAAAACTAAAAACATTATAAGCTTAAAAGAAGGGAACACCTTTCCAATGTCAGGCAAGGATTTTTTTTGAGAAGACAAAGCATTAGTGAAGAAAAAAGTGACAAATGAATGGGTAAGCCATAGACTGGGAAAAATACTTGTAACACATATAATTGACAAATGACTTAAATCCAGATTATACAAAGAAGACCTATAATGCAAATAATTCCATTAACAAATTTAAAGGATTTTTGTTTTTATATTTGTTGTTCTATTTTAAATAAAGCATACTTTCCAGGAGCTCACACCTGTAATCCTAACTAGTCAGAGGGCTGAGATCTGAGAGTCACGGTTGGAAGCCAGCCCAGGCAGGAAAGTCTGTGAGACTTTTACCTCCAATTAACCACTGGAAAACTGGAAATGGCGCTGTGGCTCTAAAGGTTGGAGCATCAGACTTGAGTGAAAAAGATTCAGGGACAGTACCCAAGCCCTTAATTCAAAGCCCCTTAACCAACAAAACAACCAACAGACTTTATCTAACTTCTTCATTAAAAAAAGATTTTTGAACCTGACGTGTAACTATAACCCCTCTGTATATCACCTTTGCAAAACCAATGCAAAATAAAATTTAAAAATGATTTTTGAATGACCAATAAGACCCAAACTTGTCCACATTATTAGTCATCAGAGAGAAGCACAAATGGAGTTAGAGAAGACACAAAACGAATATATAGTAGAAAATGCCGGTGGGAAGGTACCTGTCTGGGAAGCAATCAGCTGCAATTGGCACAAGGGGTGGAGAAGAGGAAGAAATGTTCTTTATCTTGAGAAGAGTATGTGTTTACATGGATGAATGCATCTGTCAAAACTCATCTAAATATAGCTTTAAGATATGCACCTTTTACTGTATGTAAATTACGCACAATAAAAGAGAGAGAAATTATTCATGCTACATCTCACAATGAAATAAGCACTACAGCTCCACAACTCAGTGCCAAGGGACCAGGGCTTCCAGAGAGATGGGCAAAAAGGGCTTCTAGGAAGACCCCAGCGACAAGCTTATTCTAAGTTAATGAGCTGTTAGGTATAGTGCTCTATACCCTGAGGCTGAGGAAGAATAGGAGGAAGTCACAGAGTGGAAGAGCAAGCAAAGAACAGATGCGGAGAAACAATGGGACCTGTCTCCCATCCTCTGGTCCAGCTCACATTGAGTGGCTCAGGCATGGAAAGGAGTGGGGAAAGGTGACCCAACAACCAAGATGGTACCTCTGTTTGAACCATGTTGCTTCTCCAAAGTCCCAAGCCAGAGCTGCAAGGTTAGATGAACCCAGGCTGCTCTTTGACTCCTGCTCGACTATCATCTTGTTGAGACTCATGTCCTCAGCAGGTACTGGTAGATCATGTTTATAATCATATTTATTCAGGAGACTGAGATCTGAGGATCCTGGTTTAAAGTCAACCCAGGCAGAAAAGTCCATGAGACTCTTATCTCCAATGAACCCCTCCCCCTGCCAAAAAAAAAAAAAAGCCAGAAGAAGAAGAGCTGTGGCTCAAGTGGTAGAGTACCAGTCTTGAGTGAAAAAGATAA